>NC_092527.1:19135000-19831875 GCF_037038585.1 Patagioenas fasciata
AAAACTGGCATTCTGGACGTTATCTTCTGTCTTCCCTGTCCTTCCAACACACACGTGCACAGCAGCTCTTGTGCATGCAGACCCTAAGCATCTGGTACCAAAAAGAGGGTTTGCGCTCTTTCCCTCACAGGATGAGATGTAGAATATCTAAGTAATTTCCCCAGGCTTCCTATATGTTTAATGGTAATACACTGCACCATGGATGCAGGGGGGAGAATCAAGGAACCTAAGTCAGCCTTCTGCCCTGACCATTAAGGGAACCCAGAGAAACCAACTTAGAGAGATTCAAGGAGTGGACCAAACACTCACTTCTCCAATTGTTCAGCTGTGATTATGATAGTAGAAGAACTATGCACACTCTAACCACATCACCTCCACAGGAGAATGGTATTTTTGGATCTCCCCAGCTAATTAAGTAATACTACTAATTTTTACCATTATGGTATGCTATGCTAGTATTGCTACTTAACTAATACTACCTTAAGTAATCACCACTATTCCTTCAAAGAACAGTGACTAGGCAGGAAAGACAGGTCAAAAAGTGAAAAGAAAAACAACGGACTGGGAGAACATTAAGACTGAAGACTGATTTGAGTATGGCAATCGTAGGTAATCAGAAAAAAAAAATATTGTTGCGCAAACATGAAAAGTCATTTTTATACCATCTTTGAAGAAAAAGGAAAACATTTGCAGAGAAGAAATCTGACAAGTAAACATTGGATGAAGAAAATCCTGGAGAAAATGGATGTTAACTTCTGTTTCTCATCCACTGAAATCCAGCCTACTATCATGAAGTATGATTGGGACTCCAAGATGACCGTTTATAACCACCACTAGGCATTTTAATACAGTTACATGGACACAATATACACATTCATGCAAAATAGTACACATATACGGGTAATAGTTTCTGTCATGTAACTTTAAAATGAATTTTATCAATTATTTTGCTCTTAATTAGCACATTTAAATATTAAACTGAAACTAATATACCCCCCCTGCCTTGAATTAACACAGCCTTTCAAAAAGTTTTTTATAATGTATTGAATGATACTATGGATTCCTCACTGAGCATGCAGATATGCCTATGCTTTACATCCCTTCACTGCAGGCATCACAGTGGCTTCATGGGAATCATTACAACACGTGCTATCAAATTCACATTAGCATTAAGTGACATATAGTTGTTTGAGTTTCCATATGACAAAAAAATTGACCTCAAAAATATTTTCAGCCATAAGATTCTTAAAAAGCTTTGTGTTAGAAAGAAGTTACATTAACTACACTTGCAAACAAATGTTAAACCATTTGGAGTCCTTTTATATCATTACTCCATTCTGTATGAAACCAGAGGAGGAGAATAAATCTTGGTCTCAGAGAAGAGAGAGAGAGAGAAGATGAAAAAAAATAAAGACATTTCAATGGAAACGCAGGGGAAATTAGTTTAAATATTTGAAATGCAAGACCTTGACTACTTTACACTCACAGGATTCATTCAGGTTCTTCACCCAGTGTTTCTATTGACATACCATTTCTAGCTTAATCAATAGAAAAATAGGAATACAGATTACTTTTGAAGGCTTTGACAACACTTAGACATCTAGTTCCTCATTTTGGTTTCTGAGCATGCTTCTTGAAGCTATAATGAATGATTTCTTTCCAGAATGAAGTTCTCTACAACAGGCAAGAGAAGTCTTTGGCTCCTCCGTATCTGTTGTGATAAAACCTTCCAAAGGCAGAGGCATGTTCTACCCACAAGCAAGAACTCTTGCTGTCCTCAAGCTAAATGTTCACATTAAGGAACACAATTCTTTTGTCAAGTTTTCCCTGGATGAGACAAAAAAAAAAAAAAGGAATCTGGGCAAAACAGAAGGCAAAAAATATCTTAAACTGCAAATACAGAAAAAGAACAATCAGACTTTGAAAGATTTTTGTGCAGGAAATAACTTAAAAAAGGTCTCCTATTCTAAAATGACATTGCACAGGTAATAATAAAACAACTTTTATCACATTCACTTTATACAACTCTAACACCATTTTCTCTTGCCCCGTGTGCAAACCTACAAGCCTCCCAAGCTCTGTATGTTGGTCACTCTCCCTTCCCTGTTGCCCCTTCTCCCTAACTGTAATGGACTGTTCCCTCCTGGATATCCCAAAAGACAAAGATGTGCCTGTTAAGTGGGAGAGGTTAAACATGAGCACAGCTATTTATTACGTATACTGCAACCAGATGGAAGTAACTCATCCATCAAGGAACTCGTCATCCTCATCACATTAGCTTCTTATAAAAAGCCTCCTCTTCCTTCTCTGATCCACACAGTTCAGCCTCCTGTGCACTTTTAGAAAATGAACCTTTTCTAACCCCATCGCTTGCTTTCTCCTTGAATCATTGCTACCTATCACTCCATGGTTGTTTTTAAACTTTACTTTTATCAATACTCATCCTGTAGCTCTGGGAGATATTAAAAGTGTACCAGGGCAAGGAAGGGCGTTTCTGACACTTGCTCCCTCATTCATCAGCCCCTCATAGGCCCGTTGGTGACAATGAAAAGATTTCACAATACCATGCGGCAGAAACTCATTCTCCCACTCATCCATCATGCTCAACCTAGCAGCAGTTCTACTGACCTAATCTGTAATGCCTCGATGCTCACTGGAGATTTCTTAAAGGCACCCTTCATTGTTGTTAGCCACAAAGAATCAGCCTGCGCTATTAGATAAGGAGACTAAATGGTGCAAGAATTAAGGCAATACTGTTTCATCACCAAGTCCTAGGTTCAAAGACTGCAGAGTTGGAGTCAGTGTGAGGTATGTCTGTTTATCTGAATTTTGTTGAAGATCCTACCAAAAGGAGATGAAAGAAGTTTTCAACTCATTTCTGGGTGTAGATGGACATTAAAGGACCAAGTGTGAGTTGCTATTGCCAATTCATCACTTTTTGACAGTTACAGACTAATAGGTGCCAGATATTCCACAATAAACCAAAAACCACACTTAAGAGTCAGTTCTTCAGAAAACAACAGTTGCAAATACAGAAGCTATAGTTAAATACTTTGATGGAACATACTTTTTTTCTAAAGGGAATAATCAGCACCTGTGTAAGCAGTTGATATAAAAATATAGGACACAATGAAAAATGCAGTACAGACTTTTTAAGAAGGAATGCAAGAGAGACAGCTAAATGTATGATGTTATCACATTGACATAGCCATAAAAGAATGACAATACAAATAGTAACTGATGAACATAAATAAGTAAACAGTAATCGATGATGTGTGAAACAGTGACTAGGTAAGAGTTCAAAATTTATTGTGTCATTTCACTTAACTGAGTTAACTATTACTTTTTGATGATGCAATTGATCAGTCATTCACAAATAAGGAAATCTAACAGCACAAGGTCTTTTGCAGATTAGAATGCTATTCGTCTGAGACATTGTTAGTATGAGGTTTACAAATAACTATACAAAACTTTTAATTTATTATTTAACCACAGATATAAACACATAGACATATACTGATTTGTTACTCTGCCAGCTTCTTTTAGCTCTTTACCTGCTGTGTAGACTTTAGGTGTCTCGAAGACAAAAAAGCTGTTTATAGGCATCAGCCTGTGGTTTGCACTACAATCCAAGACCAAGGCCACAGTCATTCTAAGAAGCCAAGCACTGATTGCAAGAATAAGCCCCTGACCTACATAAACATCAGCACAGTATGCAGAACTGTCAACAAATAGAAGTTTTAGCTGCATTTTATGAACAGGAAATAGGGGCACAAGAAATTAAAAGACTTGTTGGAGATCACATGAAAGCCTACCACAGTGGCAGAAATTGACCCCTGGAAAAATTTTAGGACAGTTTTCTTACGCAAGAGTCCATCTTTCTGTTTTCATCTTTACATACTAAGCAGAAAATATCAGGTCTGGATAAAAGGATTGGTTAGTCACACCCTCAAATGTACAGTACTAAATAAAAATGTCATACTTAAATGCTTATAAAATGCTTACAATGTGCTTAATACAGCATATAGAGGACAAAAACTTGCTGCTTTTCTTTGCTTGTCCTCTAAATGCAACTGAGAACATAGAAGATCAGAATATATATATATATATATATATATATGTAAAAATAGAATACTTCTGAGCAAAGTAAGCTTCTTTGATTGCTAGAAGAACAAGGAATTATGATAAGATCTGCATTTTTATTAGACTGAAAGGTATGCTGGTAGGTTATCATACAATATTTACCTGCCTATTTAAAATTGGTGTATACCCACGAGTGAGTGGCAATTCAACTCAAAACTGTAAAGTCACAGCAAAAGAAACAAGCCAACAGAGAAGCAAAATGGGAGTAAACTACAGAAGCGAAATGGGTATAGTTTCATCTCCAATATTCTCAGAGTTCAAGCACTATAGAGATGACTTACTCTCCACACCCCTTAAACAGAATCAGACCTTGCAAAGCACTCAGCGCCTGTGACATGCAAGATCACTTATCAAAAAATATTCCACATTTTACAGGTCTAAAATGCTAAATGGGGCAACATGCAAGAAGGGAAATCCTCTAAAGAATATCTTTAGTGTAATTATAGTACTAAACACTTGTGTTGCACTACACAATTAGCTTTTGGAAGTTTATTGGAAATTCCGAGACTACAGGGAAACATCCATTTCTTCCGCAAGACCTCCAATATCATTAACAGCCACAACACTTGCCATGCTGTTCACTTTTCCTTTTAGGCAATGACTCTATTGTAACGTCCAGTCATCACCTTAGGTTATTTTCGAATAGCAAGCCACTGCAACACGTTCTGGATGTAAGTACATTTTGGTACTTATCAAAACCCTCTCATCCTATTAGGAGAATGTTATATGCCATCTTTCTGTGAAGCACTGCAAATTCAGAATCTACCTAGCCTAAAACATTTACAGAAATAAGGACTGCTACATATTTTTCTGGTAACTGTAAAGAAATAACACATTAGAGAGACAGAGAACTCCTTTCATAAATAACAGATTTATGGTGTGTTCTGTTGAAAGCACTTCCCAGGAGAATGTTAGTCAGCATACTCTGCTATATAATATCTTTAACTGTATTAGCTTTTCCATAAGTAATTTGGTATGCCTACCCAATTGGAGAGAATAAAAAAGAGAAAAAAAAAAAAAAGAAAACCCAAACCCAAGAAATAGCAAGGTTTTGTATCAACATCCACTCAAGAGATAAATAAGAAAGCAGTGACTTAAGAAGGATTTGAGGTAACCAAGCTCCCCATAGAATATGACCCTGAAAAAATATTACTTGTAGATGGTGTATGTTAATCACTGATCCCTGGAAATCTCATCTGAAACATGTCTAATCAGTAATAACCAAACTGTCATATTTTGAGATGACTACATTTCCCAGAATAGCTAAGACTGTTCCTAGGATCAAGATTCATTGTCCCTGTCCTGAACAATTAAGGTCAGGATTCTCCAACATTCAGGTTAGCGCTGCTTCTCTCTCCTATGTCAGGACTCTGGCACAAAGCTTCTCTGCATCATGCAAGCAGAATGCACAATTCTGAAGTCACCCGCCCCCCTGCTTAATACTTGGAGCTCAGTAGGAGACCAATCCATGGACAATTTTCCTGTCCTGACTTGATGAGCTTAAAATTTTAATAGAAGAAAGTAATATTACAGCTCAAATTAACTGATAGATGAGAGAAAGCCACTACGACAAAGGCAAACACACCGACCTATAATTTGGACATCTCAAATCATAATTAAAATGTAAGAGCTCTAATATAACGAACACATGGCTAATTTAACATGTTTATAAAACATGCAAGCTTTTTCTTAAATGATCTTTGATAAATTAAGGTATATCAACATTTCTATTTACAATACTGTAGGGTTTTTTAAACGTATGTATGGGGGTCATAGACTGCCACAGTGATGCTGGTATGGTTTTTCACACTGGGGGAAGGCAGGAGGAGATTTTTTATAGCCTCAAAAGGCAAAGCCATATTTTAGAAAATGTTACTTAACACATTGAGGTGCTAAGGTTGAAATTCTCTGACCTAAGACAAGCTATTATTGCTAACTACTCCCTAAACCCCACTGCTGTTCTTTGGGCTTGTTTATTTATTTATTTATCAGTCTTTCACTTTGTTAAATCCAGCTGCAGATCATCTGATCTCTGCTTTCCTCATAATAGCTCTTCATGTTGAAAATAATTGCTTAGAGAAATGGGTTTCAGTTTAAGTGTCTGTTTTACTAAAAATAAGTTGCAGCTGTAAATACTACAGGTACTTCTTAAAAAGTCGTATTTTCACTAATTAGCTTATAGATCTAATACAAAAGGAGAAAGTTTTATATTCAAAGAAAATAAGCCATAATACTTAATTGTGTGTATTTATATATTTATGCAGTGTATTACATCCCAAAGTACTTACAAAAACTATAAATCTGTGAATTATCACAGATACACAAAACTCCACACACTAGGACTACTTGATTTTCTGCCAGGTAAGTAAAATCCCTTTAGATAGAAATGAAAAGGTACAGACCTGGCAAAGAAACAAGGGGTAGGGGGCAGGGAAGATGGAAGTACGTTTTGTGCCTAGATTGCCAAAATGAGTCTGAAACATATTTAAGACTTTTAACATAGTATTCTGATCAATAGCAGAAAGGCAGCAACATCCACATGCTTATCATTTAAGAACACATGATGATATGGAGCACAAACACACTTACAGCTGTCCACAACTGAGATCACAATATCACTTAATATCTTCAGGAAGTCTGGATAATATCCCTCTTACACTTTATAATTTTGATCTTAAAATGTTGCTTCTTATATTTCCTAATCATAATCTGCAGATTTCTTAACACCTTTTTCCGTAAAGTCAAGACTCTTAAATACTATGGACCAAATGCCAAGGTATAAGAGAAAGTTATGAATATTTTTACTTTAAGAAAATGGAAATGCTTTTTCTAATATTTAGCAACAAAACCCACCATTTTGAAAGCTAAGAATATTCCCTTAGCAGAGTTTTAGTGTTGGAAATACCACAGATTATAATGCTGGTGAATTAAGGAACTCACTGTCCAATTCCTCCAGGTGGCTTGGCAAAATCAACAGGAAACAAGAACACTTGACATCTTCCAGAGAATTGCCAGTCACAAAAAAAGGAAAGCTGGAGGAAGAACTGCAGAAGTGTCCTGGGTCAGTGGGAACATTATAAATTGGTTGGATTTGTGAGGCCAACTGGAATTGCGAAACTAACTTCCTGAGGCAGCCTAAAAAATCTCACCTACAGTTCAAATTACCATTACATTAACAAGGAAAACCAAGACACTACAGAGGAGTTAGTACCATTTTATGTGAACAGTAGCACACCTTAAGCCATACCAGTATCCAATATTAAGTGTATAGATTCAAATTGCGCATAAGGAGATTTTTGCATAGTTTCACATTGACAAAATGCAACATTTATCCTAAGAGAGAGATAAGGTCCATACAACACTAACAGTATTGTCTTTTACAGTATAGCCTACATGTAACACCTGAGATCAAATTACACATACACTAAAACAAACAAAACCACTGGAAAGAAGCACTCTTGCTGCAGAAGTAATGCCAAATTTCAACCCAGATTGCTCCAAAGCATTTAAGGGTGCTGTTGGAAAACAAGTAATATCAGGTCCAGGTACTCTACTGAATGTGTTTGCAGCCAAGTATTTGCTGGGTATGCTTTTTTAATCTGACCTTAAAAAAATCTGGACAAAGCCATTTCAGAATTTTTCTCCAACACTTATCTCAAAAATGGCCCATTTGATTCGTGAACATCTCTAATGTATATCATCAGTGACTGAAGGAGTTTTTTTTATATGATTTTTGACAATTTAACAAGTCCTCCTGACAAATTAAATGGTTGTGTTGACAACTTAACTGTACTGCCAATCAATATTTTCAATTACTTTCATTGTCATTCAGAAAAAATACAACACGAGGTCATACAGTGGTAAAACCAAGTAAAGAAAATAAAACGATGCAGAGTTGTGGGGGTGGGGGCAGTGGTAGGGGATTGAAACTTTGAAGCACAACATGCAATTTAAACATTTTTTGTTTTGCAGGGAAAAGGTTAGGTGTTTCAGAATAACTTCTCTAATTTTAGATCTTGGTGACATCTCACTGAGAATACAACACAGTTTCCTTTCTTCCCATAAGCTATTTAAAAAGTCATTAAACTTGATCTGCTGCCACATGGCGCTTTCAGTGAAATCATTCTCTTTATTCCATCACTTCACATCATAACCTTCATGTTCTTAACTACTAAACCAGCCCTATACCACCTAAATAAATGCAATTCAACAAAGTTACAGGTCAATTACAGAATTTTGAAGTCGGAATTTTAGGTCAGAGTCCTGATAGACACAGCCCTTTGGAGGGGAAAGAGCTGTACTTTCAAACATTTGTATCACGTTGAAGAAACACTTCCTGCATGTTGGAATAAAAAGACAAACTCCTTATTGTAGCTGTGTTGGGAAACTCATGCTTAGTGGCAACCAGTTTACACAAAACCTGTAGTAATGCAGAGTTTGTATAAAAATATAAATTAATTAAAAGACCAAGAAATTCAGATTACTTCGTGAATTTCCCATCTCCTTAATACAATGGAAAACTAAACTATATGGTTAATATTTCTCAAAAAAAAAAAAAAAAAGGGGGGGGGGGGGGTGCCGGGGTGCCTCTTATTTTCACTAGTGATCTGGGCAGAGGGAATCACACGGCCTGACTTCCAAGACTTTTGGAAAGTAGTGCTTCCTTTGAGGGCAGATGAAAACTCCTCACAAGGACTCATGCTAGAGGACTAGCACTCCAGACGTGAGCTAGGCCTTCACAAGAGCCATGGCTGTGACTCTCTGACTTGAGGAATGATCGGGAAGTTTCTTCCCAAATCTTTTTCTTCACAAGATACAAATACAGGATTATAGACATGAAAGCTAAGTACCAGCAGTTGCCATAATCTTGACATTTTCTGGCTCTCCAGTTCAAGGTACATAGAAGGAAATTTGCTCACACACACAAGGGGAACCTGAGTTTTCAGTGAGCTGTGCACCCAAGGCTGCTGCAAGGAGAGGAAACAGCCAGAGGAGCAGACAGAGACAGGACAGCAGCCCAAAGTGAGTAGAAGATTTGGGATTTAAAAGTATGTGCAGGTAAAGCAACTTGAGGAGGCAAAACAAAACAAAACGCACATGAGGACACGTTGCAAACTGAAGAGAAGCGATGAAGGTAGCAAGTAGATAAATGTTTGGAGGCTGGGTTATAAAGAAAAGTGAATGGGATAAAGGTATGAACATGAGTCTTGTCTTCAGTTAAATCAAGCATAAACTTTTTAAAGTGGAACATCCCAAAATCAATGGGCATTTTAAAAGTAAAGTACTGCATATATTACATATATTGTGTAAGACCAAGTAATCCTCTCTGCATGAGCCTAATGTTATCCTATTTTTGTCAGAATTCCTCTGCTGGAAAAAGACCTTCAGTACAGATATTTACTAATATCAGTCTAACTCCTCCTTGTTTGAACCATTCTAGAAGTCCAGGACTATTAAAAAACATTACCAATAAGACAAATAACGTGATATTGCTGGTCAGGCCATTTACAGATTTTATTCTCCTGCTATTAGAAACTAATTTTTTTTCACTGTCATATGGGGGATGAAGAATGAGAGAAGCTTTTCAGACAATTCTGAATCTCATGGTCCAGACTTGAGAAATAAGCGTGGGGAGACAAAAAAGGATACTTTTATTCCCACAAGAAATCTGGAAAAAGGCATATTGATATAGTGATTAAATATTACAAACAATTATAGTATTCTTGGCAAAAATCCAGTGAAGCCTTTGTCCACAAAAAGCTGAAAATTAAGAAAGAGGTCACAAAATATTGCCACTGATCTTAATGTATGGTAACTCCTTTAAGTTCAGTTCCAGCATTTTAAGTGGATTTTAAAATCTCTTCTGTATTAAAGCAGTATCTTCTGCTTTAAGTTTTTTTCTATTCCATTTTAATTCTGAGACCTGCTTTAACATTTTCACCATTTATCTTTAACAAGTTATATGCACAGGAGATGCTTTCAGTTAGCAAAGGCAAACAATCACTGACCCCTTTTGACAACTGTTAAAAAAAAATCGTAAGTGCTGTGATTAACAAAAAGAAATGATATTACATCACTCATTCTTTGCCATTGTAAGACGTGCTGTTTCTGTTTCGGCCAATAAGCTTCCAAAGCTTCCAATACACTGATATACAAAAAACAGAATTTGTCTTATGAAGAAGCAGACTACAGAAGTTTATATGAAAAGACTGACTTCTTGAGGCAGATTCCATTGCTTGTGTTGCTGCAAAACCAATGGATTCTGCACAGTTCTGTTAACCATCAGCAATTATCTTCCTGTCAAAGCTAAAGGTAACAAATTTCCCCATATCCAGCAAGGCTATATCATCAACCGGACACCAGCATCATTTGACGGAAACTAAATCACGACACCAGCCAAGTGCTCTGACAGACAAATGTGCTGCCTCCAAAAATCTAGGCCTATCACTCAGAGGAGGAAAAAGGTTCTCTCAGCTGGTGTTTCTGAAAAGAGATTAAATGTTGTAGATTCTGTAAGTACAGTACCAAGCAAATCCTAAATAAGAGAATTATTAATGGACTTCACTCCTGGTCTTTTTAATCTTTTGCCAACATACACTCATCTATTTTACCTTGGTCTGTCTTGTTTCCTGATGGACATAAAAGGCAGGAACCGTGCATTATCCTAGTCTTAATCAGAGACAGCAGCACAAGAACAATGTACCTATCATATGGATAACATTTTAGTACTAGCTGTTCTTTTATAATGAAGACCATGTAATAAAAGATACCTCTAATACGTCCTGTCCTTATGCTTAACAATAACATTCATTTCATGATATGCTACATAATGGGGATATCAGTTCCTAACCTGCTCAGTAACAAAGTACTGCATTATCACAACGCAATTGCAGTTTGGCTGGAATTTCCTGATAATCTGTGGCTGGAACTCGCATTTTTTTTTTCCCCCGAGGGACATACAGTACAGTATATCAGCCTGTAAGTGCAAAACTACAATTTGAGTATGGCTATCTTTAACCCATGTAATGCCCAAGGTATAAAAAAATGTGATGCCCTGTAAAGTGCTGCTATATATTGTTAAGTACAAATCAAAGAACTTTCATTGACAAGTCAGTGAGATATTTTTCTTACAAGATCTGGTGTCACATTAAATGAAATAACAGACACAATTTATCTGGCAGAAGTTCTAGTAGAAAACCTATGAGGGGGACTTGATGTCTGAAGGGATTGATAGTGCTGGAAAATGCCTTTCACCCCTAGGTCACTGGTTCAAATGTGGGCCAAGCTAGTTGTGACCTAAAGCTGTTACTATCTGACAGCTACTCGATGACCTATGTGAAATGAGCAGATTCAGACCAGTACACCTATCAGGGTGATGTCCACTTCACATGGAACATACAGCTGTAGCAGACATCAATTATCATCCTTTTTGGAAGCATCTGAGGAGCTTTCAGCAGCTTGAAGAACTGTATGGACATGGTTGCTAGAGGTGCTGACTCCAACTAGGAGCTGCTATACATACACAGCCTGCTTTGAGAAAGATCCCACACTTCATGAGGCTGGAATGTTTATCCCTGTAAGACTGCTTTCTAGTAAAGCAGAAGCTTCCCTTGAGACAACTAAAACTACAAACAAAACCCCACAGAACATACTGTGAAATCTGCTAATTAAATTTTAAACTCCAGATTGTATTTGCCACAAATGTTCAGAATTCACATATAGAAAATAATACATTAAAACAGAAAGTTTAGTTTAAGAGAGTACTTTCAGTTTCCTCCTTCTTTTTAATTATTTTAAATTTTCAAGTATTCTGCCAAATTGGCAGATTTTATATAAAACAAAGGGAACAAGGCCAAGAGCTGGAGTTAAGTGGGAAAAAGTGCAATGAAAAGAGATGCAAAAGAGTACTTCAACTGTTCCATGCTGATATCTTCCATTCTAAATATGAGACAAATTTGGAGATTTTTTTCTCCTCTTTGGAAGACAGGAGTTCAATGGGAGTGCTGCAGAGAGCTTAAACATATTATAATACAAACATTTCCACATTGAAACTAAAGTCCTGGACGGCATAAGCCTCAGGAAAGACATCCACTACTTTTTTCCTTTACTTTTTGATCTCACATAAAGAGGAAAAGGTACTCTTTACTCTAAAATGAAGAGTCCACCAAATATGGATATAGCGGCACAAAAGTTTCCAAAATTCCAAGAGACTCCTCTTCCATAAATTCAGAGCTCATGGCATAAGAAACGTACCAAATACTGAAGCCCAGGATCCAAAAAGGATCCTCTCAATTAAGCTTTATTATAGGCTTCAGATTAATTAGAACATGAAGCAAATGTGAGATCAGGTACCAGCCATTTACTCAAAGTTCTTAGTGATTTAAACTGCTCAGTATAACCAAGCTGTGATTCTTGCATGAACCCACACTGCTGCACAATTTTAGAAACAGAAAAGCTAGAAGCTATTCATCTGGAGAAATTAGGTATTTAACAGCTAGCTAATTAATTATTAAAGTATTCAAACCAAAGAAGAAGCTAACCTGGATAAGTGACGAAAATTCTTAGCTTGAATCTATTTTTAACCTCTGTGCAATACCTAAGCTACCCAATGTCGTGGTTTAACCTGAGCTAGAAATACAACTGTGATAGCCTCTCACTCCCCACCCCTCAAATAAGGGAGAGAATCGAAAGGGAAGGGAGAAACTTGGATTGAGATAAACACAGTTTAATAAAATAACAAAATACTAATATACTACTAGTAAATATATATATATAAAAATAGAAATTTTATATAAAGTAAAAAATACTCAATGCAATTCCTCACAAACTCTGTCCACACTGAGCAGCCAGTCCAGGAAACAGCACCTGGTCCCAAACAGCTGATACTGGAGAGAGAAAAAGGGGAAAAAAGCAGAAAGGCCCAAAGTCCTCTGAAAAGTGGCAAAAGTCCTGAACAGAACTCCCTCAGCTCCGACAAAGAAAGCAAAGAAGGAGATGAGAGACCAGAAGATCCCCATTCTCCTCATATTTGAAGCATGACACTAGTGGGATGGAGTACTCTTACTGATCAGTCTGGATGTCAGTCAAGCTCTACCCCATCTATGCCCCCCCTTCCTTGATGCCTCACACCTGTGGGCAGAGTGCTCAGAACGTCCTTGGTTCTCAGACCAGAGCAATTAAAAACACTAACTCTATCCCAGGATATTATCTACTTGTTCTCGTTCTCAAACTAAATCCAAATAACGACCGTGTTAGCTATGAAAAAGAAAGATTTCTAACTGCATAAAGAAAATTAACTAATTTTCAGGCAAACCAGAACACCTGAATAAACAGGCTACTCTTATTCATTTTGCATCAAAGCCATGCTTGTGAAATACTACCTTTTAATTAGTATGCTTTATAATATGGAACAAAAAGTATTTCAGTGAAACACTTAAAGCACATGACATGCTGAATCATCTTCATTTATATCACAATACACCAATGCCATGACACTTGCTACAGGCTTTGAGCACTACCGAAGGAGGACATATTTACCAACCAGCAGGAAATCTTATCCAAGAGCGCTTCTAAACTGAGCTGCCCACATTTGTCTAAACTAATCCTATTCACATACTTGACACTGTGTTTGTTCTGAAAGGACCCATACATACATATATGTAGTCCAACGCTGCAGCCAGTACCTTCCCCTCTTCTATGTACCATTACTGGAGGCAGAGGCAAGAGGAAAAAGGAAAAAAAAAACCTACCAGATTTTTCAGCATGTCACAGCATAATAATTGAAATATGCTTTCTTCCTTTATAAATTAATATTTCTGTTACAAACCATTGAAGAAAGTTTATAATGCAAATAACACCTGAGAAATCAGTCACTACTGTAGTTAATGACTGGTTTGGTAGATTGTTAACCATGAGTGGTTAACTAACAAACCAGTCATTACCTACTTCATGGGGATTAGAGGTTAAACATAAACTTGATTACAAGCTATAAACGTGAGTAATTTGAAATGTTACTGGTTATTACAAAAATATATGGTAATAATTTCCTCTTTAATGAAAGAGAGCATGTTTTTATTGGTCCCTAGTTTCTTGTTGAGGTTTAAAGAAAAGAGATCAGTTTATGATTAACAGCTACACTCTTATGATGGGCATCGTGGACTAGGTGGCAAAAATGAATACTCACTACTTCTCTGTGTCATAAAAATACAAAAATATCACTCTATCTGTACAATAAATGTGGAGTTTGTAAGCTGTGTTCTTAATTTACAGTTGAAAATGCTTGTGGCCAATAGATACAGATTTTGCATGCACACATAAAAGGGGTTAATCCTTTGCTTGCATTGTGGAAAAAAAAAAAACCACAAAATTGAAGGATTCTAATATATACAACTATTAGTCCAGAAGAATCTTATTACTGTGGCGGTATAATTACTTGCAGGGAACTAGATTTCAAGAGAAATCTAATGTGGTAAAATGTATGATTAAAACACAGAAAAATAAACATCTTCAGTACAGGTGCTCCTATTTCAAATACTGAAGTGATTATCTTAAAAATTGTTGGAAACCTGTGAATTTCCCAAAACTTTTTTGCATCTTCAGAATAGTTATTTTACAACAAAGTTATTCTTAATATATTACTGTGCCACTTAGATTTCTGTGATGCATCTTCTATTCTCATCTTCCTACCTCTCAGCTCTTTCTCTCAAAATTTGAAGGTTTTCCCTACCCATAAACAAAAGAAGTGCATGCAAAAAAACACACTGTTGTGTTAATGGATAATGTTAACATTGTTTTCAAAAGCACAATAAAAAAATTAATAGAGTACATTAACTATTTCACACGATTTTACTAAATAGCCTTGTCCATATCAGACTCTACAGTCATCTCTGGATAGAGCATAGGGATCAAGTCATACAGTAAACAGATCTCTGGCCTTGTCCTGAAATAGGTAGCAGAGTGCAAGGACACAAATGAAAAGGGCAGCTAAACACACTTATGAGCCTGCCAGAGAGAGACTCACATCTTTTATTCCAGCAGGACAACTATCTAGATAATTGGAAATATGTGAGTTTGCTTCTTCCCTCTGCCTTCCCTTTGAAAGTTTAGTCTTGCAAGTGAAAGGATGGAAAACTTAAGTCACAGCTTACCTACATCGAGGGAAAAAGCATTTGTTTTCCAATACTGCATAGGGCATAAGATGAATATTGGAACCTGCACAAAGGGAGAAGTTTGGTGGCTGGTTTATGTTTCTTTGCATTACTCAGACTTCTGGACTTCCAGGAAAAGTGAGGTTATTTAGTAGCTGGAGTCAGAACAGGGTGCACGTTTAAAGTTTCCCAGAGCACTGTAAGGCACCAAGGAAATGACATATGAATTCATTAGTTTACATATATTAAATTAAATTGTAAGAAAAGAATACTGGAAAATGGGCAGAACCAGTCACCAAGATTAATCAAAATATCCATCCATTTCTGTCCCAGAATTTATGTCTGTCCCAATGATTAACAAGTTAATTGAAACAGGTAAATCCTAGCATTAAAGCTTGCTGAGTTTGGGACTTAGACCACAGAACGAGGTTCAGAAACAGCAGAAAGAAGAAACAAATTCTAAGTATCTAAAGACCTGTGTGTAAACACTAAGAATATACCAGGTACTCATTGTGCCCAATAGTGGCAGCACAAACTGAAGACATGATATTGTACAGTGTTGAGCTCAGAGTCATCTGGATTTCCAGAAATTATCAGGATGTCTTAAATCATTTGCAAGTGCTAAAAAGAACTAAATCAAAGGAGAGGCAGGAAAATAGTATTCTACACTTACCCTAGTAAGTTCAACATGGGAACTAAGCAGCTATGTTTTATGCTAATTAAAGAGTTTGAACAGCCTCTTGCACTAAATCTCAAGTACATTTGTTGTGGTACTCAGACAATGGAGTGGAGTGGAACAATGGTCAGGGTAAGTAAACAAAGAAAGTTGTAATTGAAAAGAAAGGCTCACAAACCTCAGTTTAATGGGAGATAAAACACATCCCATCACCAAAAATCTAAAAGCAGATTGAGAAAAGAAGTTTCAAAACACTGAACAACTGTTTGTCATCACAATTATTTCTGTTCTCCTTCAGAATTAAATACAAAATTGAAGTTACTGAGGGAACTGCTGCTGGCATGTTGGGCTTGGAGGATCACAGGTTTTGTATGTCTAAACATAAGCAATTAAAAATATATTATGGAGGGTAAGGGAATCAAAGCTACACAGTTTATTCAACAACTAGTATTCACAAAGAAAAAGTCTTGTTTCTTAAATAAAAAAGTTTGACTGCTGCAAAGAAGCAACTTCCCTTAGCCTGCAGCTTTGATGTTATAAGCCCACTGTCAGTCAGCTTCTAACCTGAGGGTCAATCACCTGTAGTTCAATTTGACATATAGCAACCCAGAAATTAGGAAAAAAAAAAAGGGGGGGGGGGGTGGAAAGGACATTTTCTTTTGGGAAAACTGTATTACTCAAGAATGACAGACAAATGCAGTTGAAGTAGAAAAAAGACAATGCAATTCTCTTCCAAATTTTCCTGATACACTTCCATGGTTTCTTTCCTCATTAAAGGTCTCTTGTTCCATTGGGAAATTATCACATACTGAAAACTGACCATTACTATAGCCACCTTCTTTTCTCAAGGCCCCAGCTTGTTTAATATTGTATATGAATATATTTTATATCATAAGCAGTTCAGAATTCCTTCCAACAGACATCTAAGCCCCAGGAAAAAACATGATTTCAATAATGTTCTGTGTAGTCCTGTTGAAAACAGACTGATGCTTTCTGCAAACACAATTAAAATGTTTTCAATATAGACAGGGTTCAGTTCTATGTGAACCATACCAATGTACACTAAATAGTATTAAGTATTAGATATACAGGCCACCAGCTTCACAGATCCATTTCAGCAATAATGGTCAGCACTTCTACGTTATGATTATTATACAGCAAAGACATGAATTTCTCATTATGCTGTTGGTGCAGATATGATAGCACTTATACAGATTCTTAAACCTATCAACCAACTATTTTACATCACTGGAAGTGCTGCTGGGCTGGTATCAGTTGAATAAGAACTGTGCTGGTTCTGACCTTCTGCAGGAAAATGTTTCAAAACACAAAGGCTTCAACAACATCTTCTAAACCTGCATGGAAACTTCAGGAAGGCTTGTCTGCAAAAATTTATAGGACATTTCAAAACCAGACAGCATGTACTAGGAAGCCTTGCACTCCGTCTGCTCAGTCCAAGCTGGGTCCCCCCAGTACTCACACACTCCTGTAGCACAGATGGACATACCCCAGTCTATCTAGCTCCCCTTTAGTGGTTGCCAAACCTTGAGCAATGACAGTATGTTTCCTACAAAGCAAGAAAAACAAACATCTAAATTGTGAGCACTTCTTTGGTGTTCCTTCATGTCTTTTCAGCTAGCACAGCACAGGGGGCTGGGCAGAATGGGTTGCCTTGTCACTCTCTGAACTGATTCAGATGAGAATCTGTCAGACTGGCAATACAGCAAACACAACATGATAAGAACTCAAAAGCAAGTGCCAGAGAAATAGAAGTAGTTATGTGGGAGAGCATACAGGTAATATTGGTAGGAATGGAGAAAAAGTCCAGTCCTCTAAATAAAAGGTGCAGGCCTTTACTGAAAAGAACTCCTGACAGAAGTTCTGTCACATGGTAGGGTATTCCCCAAAAGACAGTTTGAGGTAGTAGCTAACCTACAGGTCAATTCCTACCTATCAAGCAAAAAAGCAGCAGCAATTATATATGTTAATGCACTACTTGTCTACCTTACTAGTCCTCCCTATTAACACAGCATAGCAGAGATTCTCCATAACTTTTCTAATAAAGCCATCAGTAACCACAGGTACCACAGAAGACACAAGCGAGCTCCAGTGGATAGAGCAGAGGACTAGAAGATGGCAGAATGATCCTGTGTCTGCTCTGACTAGTGATTCCCCCCTTCTCTGCCCCCAGCAGCACATGCCTGCAGCTCACCAGGACAGGGACTTGTCACAATGCTCTATCACTGGTTTGAACCCTCATACTGCTATTGGCACTGTCCCCCTCATATCCCACCAGAAGTCTTTCCTTCACACAGCATTTTAGCAGCCCCATTCCCACTCTATATGGACAGATAATCTCAAATGAGATAAGACAGAAAGCAAGTGTGGAATCACAGGCATTTAACGACATATGAATTTAAAGTCAAACATCAATTTTTTCTAGCACACTGTAATTTTGTAAATTACTTAATAATGATTGCGAGTTTTCTATAGAAAACTGAATTTAGAGTCAAAAGTACACTGAAGTTTGAGAGTTTTTATTAAAATAAGCCTTTAATACTGTCTCAATGTATATTTTCTAGTAGCTAATGTAAATTAGAAACAATAGAAGTTAAACAAATCTTTGGTAAATATTGCCAAGAATATTTTCAAGTGTTGTGAGATTTTTTTTTTTCCCCTTGGGGGGTGTAAGGGAGAAGACAATATATGGGAGGGAAAGGATTTAGTGCATACAACGTACTTGAAACATACCTAGAGCATTTTAAAAGCTGAAAATAAAGGCTTTTGAGATATACGTTTTGGGGGCTGAAAGGAGAATTGATACGGAAAGCTAACCTGGCATGATTTTCAGGGGTATATCTAAAAAGCCTAATCATTGATAATTCACAATTTGTGAGCCTGGTGGGATTTCATGCAGAGCACTAGCCTCACTAAGGTAATTGGTGCTATTGAAACAACACTGGCTCAGCAGCATTCTGCTTTCTTCCTCGCCTCTGGGCACAGGAAGGATCAATATTTGTTAGGATTGCTTCTTGTTCCAACAATGTAAGATTTACAATACTTGCTAGGATTCTCACTTTGTCTTCACACAACTCATCAGTGGAACCCAATTACTAACCTCAGACAAACAACATTAACATGAGCCTCTATGCTTCTTTATTGCCCTTCATCCAAGTCTCATTTCAGGGTCTTCAGGCAGTGCCACTATAACAGATACTACACTTTAAAGTGTGCTCCAAGGAATAAATTTTCAGTCTTTCATTACTCGTACCTTGATTTACTTCATATCATCTTGCCGCTATAGACAAAGATAACACACTGTAAATTACAGCCATCCTGTCTTGTAGTTTCAGAGGTAGGGGGAAGGCAGGGAGTGATGCTTTTGCGCTACAATTAGCACTGGGCACCAGAGCTTCATTGCTATCACCACTAGTGACTGAAACTTGTTTTCTCAAAGATGCAGAGCCATTATTTCATAAAAACTCATTTCCTAAATTGCTTTATATTTATTTTGCGCCCTGATACACAAGAAGCTCTACAGTAAAAGAAAAATATATATTTTTATATTGTTTATTGCATTAACTTAGGATAGGTAATCTCATTTAACTTTACTCACGGGGCTATGTGCAAATTTTTCAGTCCTGATGTCTTAACACAGTGGCCTCTGACAGTGTGCTGTTCATTATGTTCTACTTCAAGCACAAAACACAGAATTAAAACCCCAATCTGGATATTTCTGTTTCAAATATTTTAACTATTAGTCCATAGCTGGCAACAGAAGGCTTGGAAAACAGTCATTGGAAAAATTCCTTCAAGTTAGCTGTTGCAGTACCCCCTTATTTGTCCTACAATTTCCTCCATCCTCCATCCTATTCCAGTGGCTGATAACTAAGAACATTAGTTTTATGCGACTTGTCAAGCTCAAATGAAAAGAGAGCTAACTTTAATGACACTGCAATTAATCGCCCCAATAGACAGACAGCTAAAAGACAAGATATTGACTTCATTAAGGATAATGTATTATGTCATTAAGTTGGTAGGGTCACCTTGTGTATCATATATGCTTGCTAATATATTGGCATTTTCCTCAAATAAGATAAATTCAGATATGAGTGATAAAGCTGATTAGAAACTGTTTAATCCAAAGAGGCTAGTTTCCCTATATTCCACTTTGCAGCCTCATGTATAAGCGGACTAGTAAAAACCCATTATATATCCAGATTTACCGCAAATAGCAGGTCCTAGCAATTTATAAACTTTCTGGTTTTTCGTTTGGGTTGGTTGGTTTGTTTGTTTTTGAGGGCTTGGGGGGTTGTTTTTGTTTGTTTGTGTGGTGTTTTTTGGTGGCTTTTTTTTTTGTTTTGCTGTTGTTGTTTGGAGTTTTTAAATTATTTTTGTTTTAATTTGTTTGGGTTTGTTTTTTGTTTTGGGGTTTTTGTTGTGGGTTTTATTTTTGGGGGGCACGAGAGGGGTTGGTGGTGGGTTGTATTTTTTTTTTTTTCTGGTGTGTCTTTTTTCTCCCCCTCAAGCTCAGGTATTATTTACACAACTGCGTTTCAGATTTGTTTTTAAATGTGTAATCATCTTCACTACATGTGAGGTTAAAATGACCACTGCATGCTAAATTAATACTTGTGTGTGAGGGCTTAACCCTTTCCAAATCAGGAAATTGAAATTAGTTTAATTTGAAAGAAGTACTACAATAATGAACTATTATAAAGCTGATCATTCTGCCTAATTAAGAAACTTCTCTTTTTAGCCCCATCTGAAGGCAGTTTTGTAGGGTGGAGATTTTTTTTTAATCAATATAATGGAATATTTGCCAAGTAAGATACATCTGAAAGTAATTTGTGCTACTTCATACCACGCAAATAAAACAGGTTTTGATATTCACTGCCTTCCTACTCATTTCCGTAAGATATGCTGGGTAGGTATGTTTCTCTCATCAGCATTATTTTCTCAGGTTTCCAAGTAAACAGAGAGCTGCTCATTTCATTGCACTAGTGACTGTCTGCATAATGCAATTTTGTAAAATACTTAGTAACGTGAATCTAATGCACTAAAAGATAACTGTTTTATACACATGGTCTGCCCATTCCACTAACTGCTTCAATAAGCTGAAAACCGAAAATAAACAGGGCACTGTTTATTTTAAAACCTCTTCACTACAAGACTATGTTACTGTGTTTAGATTTGCATTTATTAAATAGTTCTCAGATGCTAGACTTATTTACTCAGATCTGACCAAACAGTCCATCTAAATCTTTTATAATCTTACTTACTATCTTACTTCAATTATTTTTAAAAATTAAGTTATATATTATGCATAAGACAAGGGTGAAAAAAATCTACAGATGTGCTTTATTCATTGAGCAACAAAGTGATACTTTAAAATTAATATGATTGTTTGCCTGTTGCTATTCATTTATTTCAGCAGTTTCTCATGAAAAAACATGATACTCTGGAGGATAACAGCCTGTTAATGGTCAGTTTGCCTCAACACTACTGTAGGCAGCACGCATGACCTCCTTGAAAAGAACAAACTCTAATTAGCATCGCCTACAATTCCTCTTTCCAAACCATACCTTTTAACCTGTACCCCATCTTTTCCAATATTTCCATTAAGGTTGTCAAAAGCAGAAGTTTGGGAACCTTTCCTTATGACCTTGGCATTTCTTCTCAGGCTTAGCGTATTGGCATTTTTTCCTCTGACTGCATCGCTTCTCATTTGTCATGATTATTGTTGAATTTTTCAACTGTCATTCCCGAACGTAAATCAATGGTTGTCGACTTCCCCTTTGTCATATCTGCACTGCCAACAGCCTTTCCCTTCTAAATGAGGCTTCCTCCCTTTCCATCCATTAAAAAAGGCCTGTCTTTTGGAGAAGTCAATCCTTTGTTAGGTCACTCCATTTATCATTCTTCCAATCAGTACCTGACACACTTATTCAGCCAGGTCTTCAACCACACAATCATTGTTCATTTTGGGAGGGGAGGAAGGAGAGAGAGACAGGGGTACTTTATTTATGCATGGTGGTTTTTGTCATCTATCTTGGCCAGTTTTATATTTTTCAATGCCCTTGTATCTTTAGGGTCCTTACTTGTTTGAAGGAAACACCAAATTCAGAAGAAAAAAACACCCCACACCCAAGAAAAGGGGATAGAGAATCCCTAGAAAACATTTTGCTGTATTAAGAATTAAGAGAAACTGCATACGAGAGAAGAATCTAACACAACAAATTCAGCTCTGGTTACAGATGTACTCTAAAAAACCAACCAAACAAAACCAAGAAAAAGACAACACACTCTAAGTAGAACAGAAATAGTAATGAATTGAATGATCTTTTTGACAAGGTTTAAGTCATACAAAGTTTTATCACAATAAAACAAGTTTCTAAGCAGAATATGGGTTCATAGTGACTTACAGAAGCCTTCAGGACATGACTTGTTCAATAAAGAAAAGGAAGTTAGTATCTGTTATTTATGTGGCTACAGTCACATTTGGTTGAAAAATTTCAGAGAGCTTCAATCCACTCTACTGTTATTTCAAACAGGTCTGCCAACTATGTTATCAAGGTACTTTCGCCATTGCTAGAGATTAGGTAAAAACGCCTGAAGTTTATTAGAGGTACCCACAAAAACAACTATTAGCAACTAGCTTTTCCACAACAAACAGTAGCTTCTTATTGTTTCCTGTCTCAGATTAGAGATAAGTCAATATCTAACACCTTGCCATCAGGCACGCCCACTCCCTGATTTTTTAGGGGCATGACAAGAGAAGAAAGCTCTACACCACATTTCTAAGAGATACCCTTCACTACAGTGAACTAGACGAGAAGTCTTGATCTCAAACTGCTTCAATTATAAAAGTAATGCCCCGTATCACATGCAGGTCTAGCCCTTTTCTATAAAATAACACAAGTGGGACAACAGTGCATTGCACATCATGTAAGCATGATTTCTCCCAGAAAGTAAAACAGAAAGGTACAAGCTCCTGATACTGTTGCTTCTCAAGGTGACAGAATTCTTTGTACTAGATCACATCCTAAATTGGACTAAAACCCTAAGTGGGAACAATTAGCAATAGGAACACTTACAGGCTGGAGAAACTTGGACTGCAAGTACAGCCGACACAGGTTTAAGCACTGTGCAGACAACCTTTCATCAGCATTGAGTAAATCTGCTAACCTGATCCTTTACCCCAGCTAGAAATACAGTTTAGTTCTATCTTCTCCCATCCTTTATTTGTAACCTGCAAAAAACAATCCAATCAAACTCAGCAGCAGCTCTTTTCTTCTAAGATCTTACTAAGCAGACGTCTTCTGAAAACCTTCAGAATCCTGCTGCCTTCTAGGTCACCATAAGTGGGGCTTTTCTTTATAGTGTCTGGCTATCTACCAAAGCCATAAAAGACACACAAATCAAGTTAACACATCTTTTGCTGCAATATCACATGCTACTGTTTTCGGCACATTTTCTCTACAAAGACTGACCAGTCGCTACAATACTGGGACACACACACACATCTATAGATGGAGATATATATATATATATATATAGCTGGACATAGTATATTTGGTGTAGCAAAAGAAAGTAAAATGTAAAAACTTTGGAAGTAAGAGAAGAGAGGTGTGGTCTTTGAGACCTCTGACTTAAATTTCTTGATGTGTCACAGTTTTTAATTTGATCTGGAGTCATTCAAACAGGAAGCCTGATCTTCTCCTTCCTATTTGCAAGTAATTACAGACCTCACAGGTACTACAGAAATAAATTTTTCAAAAATTTTTTTGATGAAAATGACATAAGGATGTTGGGTGGGCAGATGAGCTGTACAACATAATGAAATGGCAGGTCAGGGCATTTTCAACACCAGACAAACGATTTCTTGCATGCTAGGAGTTACTTACTCCAAGGTGCAAGTTTTACTCAGTTAATGGAACTTCTATGGAAGAAGTAATTTTGCTTAGAAATAAGTAGTATTCTCATACAGGATAATAACAAATATGTAAAATTTCTATCAAAATTACATACAATGTAATTGTCATAGTCCAGTTTAACCTTCAATTTCTGCATTCAAGCCTTTTAGGTGAGCCAACAGGAGTGGCTGAACACGTTAGAATATACTGGTTAATAATACCTAAATTCCGTTTAACCAGTATTATAAGACCAATCCCTTTTGGGTTTAGGGTACAACATTACAAAAGATAATCCAGTATGTGTTCCCCTTTCTCTAAGGCTCAGCACATTCTCATGTGTAACCTTGCCACAGAAAGGGAAAAAGTGATTTCAACAGTTCCTGCTGTGCTTTAAAGTTTGCAGTATCATACTATTTTAGAAGCCAATATCCAAGTTACCAAAATACAGTCATCTAAATACCAGCATTTATATTTCTCATTAAATCAATTTTAGTAAACAGATAACTACTAGCACTACATATAGTGCTCCAAGCTTGAGACGTCAACTAATTTGATTTATTCTTTTCTTTATTGCCCTTATATCTTGCTTAATAAGACATTTTGTTCAGATAGTCCTGAGGTAACAAAGGCAAAAGCTTTTCTGCTGTATGTCGTAGAAGCTTTATTTATTTATTTAATCTGTACAAGGTAAGGGGTCATTTCCTTGTGAAAAGAATAAAATACAGCTGATACTGTTTTAAATCATATCATGTAATCCCATTCTTGTCCAAGCAGTAGATGTACAGATAACAGCAGCAATCTTCCTGGAGTGTAAAAAACCAGTGACCCTTCTGGAACCCCAAAGTGACACAAAGAGGTGTTATTTGCAAACCAAAAGAGCTATTAATACACAAAACACTATATTGCAAGTAACAGTACAGATTTTTGAATGTATAAGGAGCAAGGAAAAACAAGCAGAGGTTGCAGTTCTAGCTCTAACATTGCCGTTTTGTGTCTAGCAAACACAGTACGTTGCATTGCATCCATTCATTTCTAGTTAGGACATCTACTGACTAGTAAAGGAGAGAAAGAAAGTATCTTATTTGGCAGGCAAATGGTGCTATTCAAACTGTGACAGAATGTTGTTTGGGTTTTTTTTGTTGTTGTTGTGTGTGGTTTTTTTTTTTTTTCCATTTTGTTCAAGGACAGAGCATTATGATTCATGCATTTGCTTAGACTATATATATTGTAATGTATTCACATGTACTGGCAACAGACACTATGAAAATTGCCTGGGTAAAGAAACACAATCTGTAAGATCATCTCCCATTTATAAGCTCACAAACTATCTAGGCATAAAAGGCACGGACTACTGTAATTTTCTCATTTATTTAATTTTGGAACTTTACATTAGGTGTTAATGTGAGAAGGAAGAAGTGAAGATTCTTACTTGATTTTTTTTTTTATTATGTAATTTGAAATCGCACCGATAAAAAAAACAAACTGCCCTCTAGGTTCAGCAAAGAGAATCTTCAAGTGCTGGGGCCATCATACAACCCCAAAGCATACATGTTCAATGTTTAATACATTTATAAAATATAGTAAAGAACACATGGATTTTCAGAAGCAAATGATGCTGTCTTTCAATACACTTAAAAAAAAAAAAAAAGTTAAAAATGCCTAGCAACACTCTAGATTTTTCCTTCCTGCTAATATATTCTTGAGTTTCTGCTGTTATTTCAACAAAGGACTAGTAAAATAATGCCTATAACATTTTAACTGAGAGCCTTCTAGTTCAGGATGTAACGTATTTTTGGATACATCATGTTCAGACCAACAGAAAGAATACGTATGCTATGACAGCAACTGATTATATAAAATTTAGTCTCTGTATTATGATCATGACATAACTTTTATATTAATCAGATAATATCTATTTGTAGATGGAGAATTAACTCTCCTATTCAAAACACTGCAACAGAAATAAAACAGGAAAGCATGTATGAACTGAAGCATTAACAAGTCCTTATTTGAATTAGTTTGTCATTATAACTGAGACATAAGCCAAAATATATCAAAAGCTATGACTGTTATTTCTTTTAGAATTGCAAGTATTGCACTTCAAGTACAGCCTTAGTAGCATTCAGAACAGTTCTGGGAAGCTACACCCAGAAACTTAGTTGCATCTAATAACTTCTAGCACAACTATAAACTAAGTCAAATCCTGAAAAGTGTTGAAATTTACCTAACAATATTTCCCTGCAGCCTTCATTTAGTTCAGTATTTTTCAAGATCTAGTTGCATTCCATAACTTCTTTAACACACAACGTGCATTTTCTGAATGTCTGTGCACAAGCTGTATCTTGCTTTTTATTTCCATTTCTCTATGGGACGTTATTTCTTCCAGAAAGTTAAGGTAACACACTGAAAAAGTATAGCATAGACTATGTCTTTAATGCCTTTCTTATATAGCAGCTGTGTAGCATAGCATCTTTTAATGTGTTATCCTATACCAAATATATATCATATGTATAAAAACTTTTCAATTTTTATATTTACTTTTTTCCATTTCTCCTTAAAATATATTTGTAACAGATGATTACAGGGAACTGTATTTGAAAAACATTGATTTTAAAAACCTGTATTGACAGTTACTTAGGGTTTTTTTCTACAATCTTAAAGAGATAAATAAATTTTCCAGCATTCATGGAAAACCTTTAAAATTGATACATCCTGAAATGTGTGGCACTTCACTAGTACCAGGTATAAATCATAATGACGCAGAGTTAAATTAATCGCAACATTTAAAAACAATTATGGAAAAATTGTTTGGTTAGGTTGATAATCAGATTTTTAAGCTAATACCTTATGAATGGCTAAAAAGATATCTCTGAGACAATTATTTTAGTTCAAACACAAGGTTCTTCCAATGCTTACAGGGACAAAACTGCTTCTATAACAAAACCATTTCTGTGCCTCATAGCAGTGATGGACCAGTATAGTTACACAAGATGGAAGTGAAGGGAAGGTCACAGGGCTATGTGGTACATTTAAAAATGCCAGAAATAGATGCTGATCATCTTGTATTTCCTTTTCAAAAAAGCCTCTAATCAGTTCTAAATTTCTTAGACAGTTTGCTTTCTTGCTGCACCTAGAAATGTGTCATTTGTCTATTTAAAAACATAACAGCTCACCACCCCTCCTCACTGGCTTTCGTTGGCCTCTCTTTTTTTTCCCATTTAATGTCTCTAACTTTATGCCATGTTCTTTTCCTCTTTCAGCACGGCTGAGCAAGGCTGACAGGCGGATTCCTTTGCTTTTCAGGGTATTAAAGCCACTTTCCCGCTCTGACAGCCTGTTCTACTCTGCCACCTTATAGCTCTGGCTTCACACTTCTCTGGGCAGCCACTGCTTCTTGACAGACCACTGTCACTTCCCATCATCCTCTCTGTATATCCTGTTCTCTCCCCCTCAGCACGCATCCCGACTTTCCAACCAATGCAATTATTTTTTTTGACAAGCCATCCATCAGCTTTAACTTTAAAAGCACTTTCCGCTGATATCCATTGTTAAATCCCTTGCTTTTTATGGAGCTTGCATGAGAGAATATGATATCAGACATTCAAACTACCAAACCATGTAAATTTACTTTGTTCTCAGCTATGTTTCCAATTTCACGTCCAATTTTTCGGTACATTATGCGTAGTTGTTGTGCTTAATATGATGTTGTCAAATCCCATTAAAGTTCACTGCATTGCACGGCTTTAAAAACAGGTTACAATTTGCATTCTATAAAGAAAGGAAGGAGTGCAGTCTGAAGTCAAGCTGAATCTTATTAAAATTATCTGTTCAATTGTTACATTTGTAGATGGAGTAATTTTGAGGCATTAGCTGAGACACATATGAAAATGTCAGTGTGCCAACTAATGACAATGAAAGCAAAAGGAATATATCTGTGAAACTCAATAAAGCTCCTTTGCTGGTGACATAAATTTGATGATAATCCGAGGAAATGAATAAGGGACCATCCAGTTTGAATAGGAATTACCTCTTCTATTAAATCACTTTGCTGTATTTCCACTTGGCCTACATCTTGGTCCTATGCCACAATGACTCTCTCTTAGTGGACTAAAAAAAAAATCCCTACAGGAGTAACATTCTCTTAAGGAATATCTTTCACGTAAACCTCATAACCAATTTCAGACAGACACACTTAAAAACCTAAGAAAGAATTTGCCTCTCTCCTCACTTCCTTTTGGTATATAAGGGTAGATTGAATGATTTGCTAATGTACCATCTAGAGACATATCTGGTGATAAACACCACTGTGCAGTGTTCTATACACAAAGGCTTGTATTACATACAGGAAAGCAGATATATATATGAATAGACACAGGTATAAACGAAAAGTTCATCAAGCTGCCAAAATGCTTGGAAGACAAGGATTCACATCAAAGACTAATTTTTTAATGGCATATTTTAGTATACTAGCTTACAGCCTTTAAATCCTACCCTTGGCAACTGGTAACTTGGCTTTTCCTTGTAGCAAGAGGACAGGTGACAGTCAGTGACAAGTAGTGCTTCTGCAGGTGTTGCTCAGTTACCACTGTGCAGTTTTTACAATTCAATACAATTAAAACTGCTATAAGTATGCAAACATAGCATGTAGCTCAAGTTGCATCAGTGAAGCTACTCTTTTGACTATAACAAGGAAGAGAATTAAAGTCTGTTTGGCACATCTAAGTTCCCACCCTCAGGTAAAAATCTTCTCGGACTCAGCCTGCCATTTCTTAAAAAGCATATTAAGAGGTAGAGTTCACACTTCTGGAACTTACTTAAAGTGAACAGCGCTAAATAAATCCAGCAACAGCTGTTCAATCAACAGCCTTCAACACAGATGCTTCACAATAAAACAATATCTGATAATCCCCAACAGAAGTAGTGAAGGAAAGAGAGCTGCTCACCTAGAAATGCTAATCTGATTACAGATTATCAAACATGAACCCTCCACTGCATTTTCTTAGCAGTTTCACCTTATATAAATGGTGCTCAAGAAGCTGTTGCACTTCACTGTGAAAGGTTGTCTTCCAACTTAAAAGCTAGACTACTTGTGGAGCAATTTTAAGAGATAAATATAAACCAGGATGAAGTGGACATAAATGAAACCATGTTTGAAAAGCAAAAATAACACCTATTTCATAGTCATCAGAACAGCCATCAATAGTCACCATCTACAGATTGGATCCACATAGACAGACCTAGAGAACCTTACAGAGGGGAGATTTGTTTGATAATCTTAAGAATTCTTCTTCTGTGGAAAATAGAAATAAGTCAACTGGAGGAAGTTTCAACTGAGAGTGAAACATGAAATAGCTCCACAAGAAAGTAAAAACTAAAAGAATAATGTAAATTTTGGTTACAGTTGGTATTCGAAATACTCTGAATTTTAACTCCTATTTGAAGCTAGTAACTGAGAAAAACATTAGCAAAAATAAAGAGCTTTTAGAAACCACCAGCATTTAAGGAATCCAGTTAAAGTGAAAGCAAAGCAGGCTTGATTCTTGCAACTTCCTCTTCTGCTTTTGAGTTAGTTTGATTCAAACTTTCACTCTGACAAGTACTTCAGTCAGATCTTACATAGGACAATGTGTCTTACAACCACTAACAAAATCAAACAGAAATATTACCTTTCAAGCTGCAGGGTAGGATACAAGTACTGATACTAAAACCTCTGTGCATCAATCAGTCCCACTGGGAATGTTATTAAAATTGGGTCCAGAGAACCTTGCTATTTCTTCCTGAACCCTGTTTGTGCCCAGCTTTCCTGAAGAAAATCACACTGCCCAGGACACTATTAATAGTTTGGTAAGAAAATTTCTAAATAAAAATTATCCATGTGAATTTGTAACGCAAATTTTCATGATAAAGGAAGAACAGAGTTTGAGAGCTTGCATGTTCCCTCTGTAGTTAAGGACAGGTTTACAGTCACAGTTTTGGTGCATTACATCCATTTTCTACCAGAAAATGAGTAATGACCTCAAGCACTGGAAAAATAGTGCAATTTACTAATAAAAGAGAATGAAAAGAGTCACTTATCTCCCCCTTTTATCCATCTTGCTACTCTATGTTCTAGTAAACTCATCTCAAAGACACCATCATTAAAAAAAAACATATCTGCTTTTGCTCTTTATGTCTCATGTTACTTTACACAAAGACACTAATAGACTATATATAGAGAGAGAGAGAGAGAGACAGACTAGTTGCCATAGGGTCATTAGTTAGCAGCTCTGTAGCAACACAGATCTCAGTGGTATCTTCTTCAAATCCATCTCACATGCACTCCCAAGGTAAAGGAGTCTGTTTAGGTATTAAATACATTTGTTAGCAATGTTTAGAATGTTTTGCTATTTTCTCTGATAACCATATAAAAATATTATGGTCTTCCAATAGTTGCAGGAGAACTAATATTGCTGTCACCTAGTTCTACTGAAAGGTGATGGATTTTTTTTGTTGATTTGGGGTTTGTTTGTTTGGGGGACTGAATGTCTGGGTTTTTACAGTTCACTTGGCTATGCTCATTGGTCCAAAGGGAAAGCAAACTTTTCAATACACCATATAGTAATCCCAGAAGATATTAAAGCTAAACCAAAGCAAATAACCAAGGAATTATTTGCAGGTTCTTCTATCACAATCTAAAAACAAAACAAAACAAAAACTCAACCCACACATTCTAGACATCACTCTTTTTAATTTTAAATTATTCTTATATAATTTCCACCTCATAATACAAACATTATCATTAATATGATGGAAGAATTATTGGGTTGACATAGAAGAAGATGTCTCAGTTCTTTCGTGGAATTGTATTAAATCTCTGAGAGCTTGATAAACATTCAGTTGTAAAAGCCATTTCCTCTCCCTTCTTTACCAATCTCACCATCCCAACATTTATAATGGAAACTCTGAGGCTTTACATACCCTGAAAGAGACAGAAATGTATTCCTCAAACCACACAAACCCTATCCAATTCTCCCCTGAAGGTGAGATAAACTTTCTGAATACACTACGGCTACAGTAACCTAATTTTTAATAGTACTATAGATTCTTGTGCATCTTACAAGGAGGAAGCAGACTTCTGCAAAGTGAATCAGACTGCAAATGCATAGGCAAATGTAAGCAAAAAAAAAAGAGTTCCTCTTATGAAATAAACATCCATTTACACTTCACGTATAGTGATTTTAGCCCATTTTCAAATTAAAGGCAATGAACAGAAGCCATTCCTCAGAGTGCTAGAAAGAGTTGTGTTCATAAGACTGCACCCTTTTCATCAGCAGTGATGCTCTAAAGTCAGAGTAAACAAGTTGGAATTCCAAAGACTGAGTCCTCTTAGTTCCTGCAACTTATTTCAGAGATTAAATTCACACATGTACCGGAAAGATGGTGACACAGAAAAATTTACTTCCAACATGCTGATGAAAACCACCAGAAACTTCCCAAGTTTCAGAAAGGCAAATAACTACAGGTTGCAGCAGTGCTCTAAACAATAACTACTTCCACCCTCAAAAACAAAATAAAACAAAACAAAACAAAACACCACACAACCAAAAAAATCACTGATTTTACAAAAGACATTCTCTACTTCAAACATATTATGTTTTCAAGACCACAGACCTAACAATCAAGTGCAAGCAGGAGCTTCAGTTACCCAAACATTCTCTTTGAAACTTGCCATATTTTTCTAGCTGTGTCACTACAAAAATAAAATCAGCTACAGTGAATGACAACATATTCATTTCCTGTGACTTGTTATCATTTCCAATTTCCAGGTAAAACATCTGCTGGGGAAGGCACAGAAATTAGAATGTGTTCATATGGTAACAAAATACTGGAGGTTATTACTACATTTTTACTAAAATTATTCAATAATAAAAGCAAAAACCCAAGATGTTGGTATTCTGCTAACAGTCTTCCATTGTCTGAGTTGCTTTGCTAATAAAATGTTAAAACACACTAGAGTAGTTTTGAAATGCAAATAATAGCATCTCATAGATTGAGATACCTCAAAGAATGCTATTATAGCATTAGGAAAGCTCCACCGATCTCTTGTATGAAGATTCTGTTGAAATGTGAGTAACCCAATTGAGTAGGTACAGTTTCTGATGGCAAGTGAACAGAAGCAGCACTATCTGTTGTGAACAAGCACTTAACAAAAAATGTTAGTTTGGGTTTGCATTGTTTCTTTTAATCTCACTTCATTTATATATTTATCTATTTATTTATTTATTTACAAGAAGGTGCAACTGCAGCTTACTAAGTATATTGATACTTAGGGTCACCTAGACAGTAAATTAAGCCTTAAATTTAAGGGTCTTTGTTTTTTTTCCAACAACTTTACTTACTATAGAAAATACATGTTCATTTTATATATATATATATATTTTTTTTTTTTTAATCAATCACACATTGGCACAAACACACAAATAGAATTCATCAAGGATTAAATAATAATTTAGGATTCAATTTCACATCATCAAAAGGGTTAAAATGTCTTTTTCCCCACTCCCAACAGCGAATGCATTTTTCCCTTCCTCATTTATCCTATTTTCTAGCTGTTAAAAAGAAATGTAGAGACTTCTTCAGAGCCAGCAGTTTTCCTTAACTCACTTAAGCATAAAGATTCAAGGCTCTGGGCCTCTGCACTCAACACCATCAATTCTAGTCTCACCTGAAATTTAAAATACTAAAGTGATTGTGTTGAATTTCTGGAAGTCAATCTTTCTGGTTGAATGGTTGTCGTCTTGATGGAGAAGGGCAGTTGTCCCTGAGGAGAAGGGTAATAGTAGGATCTTGTCTTATCCTTTAAGTCAGACTAATCACAGACTGCTGAGTCAGCCATATATAAAATCAGACAGTGATCATAACATTGTTGCTGAAGTCTGCCTTTCCCAGGAGCACCTCCAGATGCAAAATAACAGCTAATGTCACTAAAGTGATGTTCTAGGTTGAATATATTAGGAGATCAATCCAATGTTTTTATTATAGCAGAACATTACAGTTTAAGATGAAAGATCTATAGAGGCTATCACACTACAAGAAAACAAGTATCCAAATGAAAAAAATCACAAACAAATAACCACAAACTAAGGCACGTATACTGAAAATGAACTGCAATATTCTACCTCAAGTTACAGAGGTGTTGTGAATTTTACTTGAAGGTCACTATTTTTAAGAGCAATCAGTAGAGTAAGCATGATCCTGTGCGAAGTAATGGATTTCCCACATTTAATGTACGCAAGCATATGTTACATATGTGAGAAATATATCAGCTTATGCTTTTTACTGCTGTTCACTTGATTGATCATTATTTCGATACTACTGGATATAAGCTTTGTAGTAGGCAAGTATACCCATTTAGAGACCAAACTTCTGAGACACATTGCACCAGGGCACGCTGGCTGTTGCTAGGTTTATGCAACTTCCGCAGCAACTGTAGTCATAATATAAAGAGCTTCTCAAAGAGGTAACTTTACATAAGGTCAACAAGTCCCCTGACAAAAATTTTCTGTAATGCTCAATCTCAGACGTGCAGCCAAATCTTTGTTCTCTTCATAACCCTTAGGCAAAAAAAAGCTAATGAGAATCACAGACAACATACTAAATGATGGTATTTTCAGTACAGCTGGGATTCAATTCTATAAATAATTTTAAAACTATTACCCAACAATACATTGCGATAAAAAGCTGACAAGGTCTTGCTCAACAAGCAGTTACTGGCATGGTTTTGCTACTAGGGTTGAAAGATTTTCTTAAATGCCTACAGTGATTTTTCAGGTGCTTCTGTAACCATGATGCTGTCACTTACGATCAGTGGGATACTTCCTTTTTTTGAATGTTAAAATTAATAAAATTGTGAGAATCAAAATAGCAACAAATATCATAATCAAACCCATCCATGCTTTATAAGACTATTATTCTACAGTAGAAGTGGGCTTATTTTCCTTAAACACAATAAACAAAATAATAGTTTTCCAATCCACTGCAAAAAAAAAAAGAAAGAAATGAAAAACAAATTAATTGCTAACTGGTATTTTTATATATATATCTATTTATATATTATTTATTTTCCTATTTCCTCATATTGGCCTCATGTAAAACTAACCTTACTATTTAAAAGAAGGTAGAGATAATGTTTTTTTCTACAAAACAAACCTAGTCCATATCCTTACAGATTGTTTTGACTTAAAGCAAAAGCAGCAGCATTCAAAACTTGCTCCAGAACACTTTCTAAAATATTGTGCATTACTCAATTAGGAAATTCTATCTTGTCTTGTCTAATCAAAAGGCTATCCAGGAGACATTTAAGTGTAATTCTACTCAGAATAATGAGCTAAAAATGGCATGTTCAGTCAATAGCTCTGTGCTTGCTTAGAATTCTGTCTTCTTGGTTCTTCGTGAGTCTTTTTAATGTGATAAATACTAAATTAAAGGATGGATATGCAAAGCATAAAACAAATATAACCTCTCTACTCCTTCCTCATCAAGAATATGAGATTTAGAGGATCTGAGTGCAGCACTTCATAACAAACAGAGCCCTAACAGCTTTTTTCACAGCGAAATAAGAAGGGACAAATATTTATAAATTTTATCACATTCTTATTGAAATACAAAATTTTATTTAAAATATTCACTTCTATAGTTGAACAGGAGGAAACACACTACGTGCACACCTAAAAACCAACAACCCTTAAACTACTGCATGCATCTAAATTTGTCCTAACAGTCTGAGCCCTAGATGGTTACTTCTATCCAACTGAAGCCTTGAGATTATATTTAATATAATCAAAAGAACTTGAGATAACTACAGAAAACAGGGTAATTTCATTTCCAAAGCAGATGTTTGATATATAAAAAGTAAAACAAAACCCAAGAAGCTGGGAACTTTGCAGGGTTGGGGAAATAATGTTAAGTATTTTCTATCATCACTGAAAAATTGTTGTCCCCTTTAAAGGTTCTGAAAGTATTTAAATATCCAGATTTGCAAATTCGTTCTATCACATCTGCTTCTCATATGAAGTTCTTCTTCCAAGCGTAAAGTAGCTACTAGCATTCTGCCTACAGAAACACAATACCTGGGTCCATAACCTAAGAGGCAATACCTCCAAGAGAATCAAAAATGAACTGTCTTGTCAAAAAGTCTTTACCAGCACTACACCACTGTATAAGAAAGCTAATGGACAGATGTAAGAGAAACTTTTATGCTAACCAAGCTGAGCTGTGGTACAAAAAATAACCACAGATGAGTGAAACTCTTCCGGCTGACAAATAACAGTGATTTACCCACCAATGAAACACAAAGCCACTGAGTATTAACATTTTGGTCCAAGCTAAGCCAATTAACAGTAAACTTCCACTTGATTTAATATTGTAAACTCCCCTTTAAGAGAAGTTTTAAATTGCATTAATAATTAGCACTTCCCAAAAAAAAATTTGGAGTGTATAGGTGGATGGGAGGAGAATCTATTGATTTTTGCTGTTGTCCATTTCTTGAAAGCAATACTGGTTTATCATTATTAGACAGCATGATAATATGCAGAAAAAGGAAGAGGTAGTTTTGAAAAAGACAGAAAAAAGGACGTTCTTCCCAGTTCACCACTGATCCTAAGCCTCAACATTCATTCTCTGAGGTGACAAAAAGTCTAACACGTACACCAGTCCAGCACCTCTTCTCTCCCTGAAGTCCCTGAGTTTACCCCACTTCAGCAGATAAAACTGAGTTATGAACTCCAGAAGCAAGAATTCCTCCTCAGATTCAAGAAACAGAATCTGAACAGGTCCATGACACTGCTGACTGTTAATGAAAAGGACAGAGTCTAGGCAGCACTCCGAGATAAAGACACACATACACTCCCGTAGCAAACAGTAGGAGAAACGATAACTCCTTGTAAGTGCCGTAGCCCTCAGTACATGCGTTGCATTTTCTTTTCAGTAGAAACAAAAGGATTGCATTTCATGCCATCAATCCTTCAAAGCTATACTTGTCTTTTCATTAAACAGTAAATGCATTTACCTCAAATATTTTCAGATAAAAATCTCTAGTGATCCTGAAACGTTAAACTGCTCAATCCCCCATAGCCTTAACAATTCTGCAAAATGACTCAATGCAAAGGACAGAGGCTTCCAGAGCAGGGTTGATTCCTCTCAAGGGGCATCTCCCCTCCCCAGTTGGGATGCAGCTCTCTTTGGGAGCTGCTTCATGACATCTATCTCTGAAATTATTCAGGTCAGTTCCACTTAGAAGAGAGTGTTAAGAGCACCTGAAGAGCACCGAGCTAACACCCCAGAAGGCTACACACGTTGCTTTTTATACACTAACGTCTCACAATTTTTATGGTGTTAAGTAACTTGCCTTCCACATTCCAGAGATGCGAAAGCATCTCAGCACTTCATACACTGGTTACATTACGTGCATCTGAAACAGCTTTTTTTTTTTTCTCCCCTCTTATAAAACTATATTTGTTTTGGTTGTGTGGGAGCAGCCAGTTCTAGCTGTAAAGCAGTATCATGCTGCTGTGCAATAGCTCTAATGTCAACCATAACCTTCATAAATGGGTTTGTAACAAGAAACCCTTGTTTGTCATTCAGTGGGTATGATTGATGCTGTATAAGTGAAGTGAAGCCACAGTGACCATCTCAATAACATGAACAGCTGCCAAATATTCATTTAGCAGAATGAGTTTTAAAAACTTTGAGCAGATTGCTTTCACAAGGCTGCTTTCAACAAAAGGAAACATAATTAACGAGCTAATATCAGCATGTGTCTGGCTAAGCTAATGAATATCAAATTACACAGAAACCTGTATAAATCATCATTATCCTGAATTTTAATTGAACTTGCAATTAAACATGACAAATTTTATATACACTAAACCTTTAATTTATACTTTCAAATAAGAAATAATTTATCATTTTTAGTATTTCATAGTTAATTTCCCAATATGTACACTTCTAATTAACAAGGACAGACAGGCATTTTAAAAAAAACTGCTGAATAGCTCCATTGGTTACACCAACTTTCAATAGATTAAAATCAAGGACCCAAAAACTTACAGCATTGCAGGAATCCACTGCAAAACATATTCAATTTCAAACTAATCCTTTGAATACTACAGGCAGCTAGAAGAGAACTGGGCCACAGCACTGTCTGCGTGGTAATTTGAAATCAGGGTAAGGTTTCTGCAAAAGAAGCAATTGGTTTTGAATAAATTTATAGCTTTAACTTTGCAATGCTCCATTTATACAGTTTGTTAATCTTATTGTCATGGTGGACTAGGGTTGTCAACATACAAAATACTGCTTCTTGATGAAAGAATATCTAATGCATTATCTAGTTTAATCTTAATCTCATTTATGATCATTCACTTTTGCTCATATCCTGTACATACTGAGAGCCTCAAGAAAGGGATTCCTTCCCCCCTCTTAATATTCATATGTCCATTACATTTTTTTCTTTCTTTGTTTCATCATCATCTTAATTCAGTTTCTATTCAGTTTGAAATAGAAAAATTTGACTCACGGAAAAAAAATGGGTCTTACAGCTCTGAGTGCGAAGTTTAGAGACAGCAGCAGCTGCATTGCTGTAAGCAGTCACAAAGTTTTGCTAGCACAGCTAACTCATCTGGAAGAGTGGGAGGGAAAAACACCGTGTCAGCCATGCCAGCAGAACCTGTGGTATAGACATGGTGAGGACAGTGTGTTTCTTCAAGGAGGTTCAACGACACTAGATGAAAACACCCCTCCTGCTCACATCCATTGCTCTCTCCTAGGAAACCCTGCCAGCTGAATTACTCCAGCACAACTGGCAAGAAACCGTCCCAGCACAGCCAAGCCTCCAGCTAGGAAAGGCTATGCACAACTAGATGGCACTCACATTGAAAATGTGGTCAAACTCCAACTGCAATCTATATCTATCTGGCTACAATGAATACTCGAACGCTTTCAGACAAGTCTAATTAAAAGCTCAAGATAGGCAATACAGCAGATTAGAGAAAGTATTCTGCACTCAAGGTTTTCAAAACTTGCTTTCATTCAGTTTGCTAACATTTTCCATCCTCCAAAAGCAGATGGATCTCAACAACTTAACATTGTTGAGTCCCAGTGTCTTTTTCTATTAGCTTGCTGACCAAAGCAATGAAACAACTGGGGGGAAAAGGAGAAAACTAAAATAAATTGAAAGTTTTTTCCACTGCGAAACAGCTTTAGGAATTCAGATGAAGCATTTTATTAATTCCCATAGCTTTCATATTCACAGCACTCAGCACTTAAGAGTGACATTTCTGATTTAATGACCAGCAATATCAGGGCTATAACAGATAATTCCCATAACTATTGTTAATTATGGTAAACACATTTGGGGGCTTCTTGCACTCACTGCTTTTCTTCAAGCCACCTATATAACTTTATTTTTTTTAATTTTTTCTCCACTGTTCTTCCAGCTCTCCTTGGCACTGTAGTACCTGGCTATGCTCATGAACACACTCAAGAATGAACATAGCTGCCATGGTCTTGCTGATTAAACGAGACCTGCAGATCCTAGAAGTAGCTAAAGTTTTTCCAGACCACTTGAAAGAAAACCCCTCTCTCATGCAGTTCAGCAGGATTTCATTCCTCTTTATCCGTTTTCCCAAAAAGCTTCGAGAAATGCAAAGCAGATAATAGAAGAAATAACAGGGAGTCAGGGACCTCCCAGAATTAGTTCTCTAGCTAGTTGGTACAGCTCCACAAATTACTTAATCCCTAACAGAAATCAGAGACAAAGGGCAATTAATCAGTAGAGCAGGATCTGTCTGTGGTTAGAGCTTCCTAAATACCGAGATATCATTGCAGCTCTCCCACTGCCCAACTGTATGTTCTTCAATAACTACTCTGCCTCTCTGTCTCCTCATTTCTTCTCTTACAAAGAAATAATACTGATGCTTAACTCTCTCAACAATTTTTTTCCTCCGCTAATAAATCCTTCTGCAAACCATTTGCACGTTTTTGTTCCCATACACTTCCCCATTCAATTCACATGCAGAGCGCTCACCGTTCTGACATCACTCCTTCCACAAACACAGATTCTAGTCAGCAAAAATAACATTGCCTACCCATCACCAAGAACTAATAAATGAAATAAACTCAGACATAATTCTCCTCTGGGTCTTCCTAGCGCATTTTGCATTGTATGTCTACTTAGATTACAAGCCCCTCAGAGCAAGGACATGTTGTCTTGTTTGACTTGTACAGCTCTGAGCACACTGTTTGCACATAAATAATATTAACAGCAATGATAACACTAGTTTGGCCAGTCTCAATACACATGAAAATGAGGCAGTAAGGGATTTTATTTTTTTTCTTTTCCCTTTTACATAAAGAAATGTCATATTTCTTCTCATTTTTCAGGGACTTACAAACCTGATGGAACTGCATCTACCAAGGCTCTGAATGTTTAATGCTTTTGCTGAAAAGCACTATGTGTTCATGCAGGAGAAGCAGCAGTTCAAATATTTTCACACATTATCAGATAGCTGAGTGAAACAGGCTCCACCAGAATTTACAACTGAAGGCTACCAGAATTTACAACTTGTGAAATTGTGGCTGTCTGTATTTTCTCATTACAGCGTGCTTGCCAGAGATAGAGAAGGCGCTGCTTTATTCCTTTTTTTTTTTTCTTTTTTTTTTCTTTTTTTTTTTTTCCATCTACCGTCTCACTACTTCCTAGTTAAACCTTGTCTCAAGTTATCAACACTCTCTGGAGAGATAAGCTTCTTCTCACTTACAACCTGTCACTAATAATCGAACTTTCAAGACTCCATCTCGAAAAGAGACTACTGGAGGCACACAGGTCACAGGAATTAACTGCCACCAGTCCTTGCAGAAAACTAAGCTCATCAATCTATAGCTTCTCGTCATAATTAGAATAACGGCTTCGAAAATTTGGGCTGATGTTGACTCGGTCTTATGCCACAAAGACCACTGATTAAAATCTTGGTGTGAAAGTTAATGATAAGTGCTGGTGGCGTTGTCGTGGCGACAGGGACAAACAATTCCCTTGCCGTGACATTTTCAATGTCCTGCAGAAGAAAAACTGTCCTCTTTAGTGTGGCACTGTATGAAGCTTATTTATGGCTACAGGGCTTGCTGGATTGATGACTGTCGTAACACACTGTCAAATCCTTTACTGACACATTCATTTTTTGAGCCCCTGGTGTGGCAGAAATAAAACACAACAAAAATGTGAAAGTATTATTTATCAGTTTCTGTTTGAGTAAATAGTGGAAGAAATAAATTCGGTATATTTTTGTAACCAGATGTGTGCACATCTCCCTACATTTATAAAATACATTAGAATAAAAAAAATATTTAAGACATTTGAAGATTCCTTTACAGTTTTTGATAGCTGTTTTTGAGGGGATTTTTAACAGACAAAACCCAAAACAACTAGTGCAGTAAACAAAGCTTTTAAGAATACAGCTTTGCTAACACTGTGTTCATAGCAAAATATAGTGTATTGCACACCTGGCATTAAAGTTTAAGAGTTCACATCGAACTTGTGTCATGTTTGTTTGGATACTGAATTGAAAGATAGGCTGAGGTTTCAGTGGTCTTACTGACAGTAGCATACTCCAACATTAAAGCCTTCAGTTATTTTTTTTATTACTTTTTGAAATGAGGAGGTGCTCCTTCTCTCTCCTCTTCCAGAAAATATTTGTTCCCCTCGCTTTACATACAGTGAATGTTATTAAGTTTAAGACTACTGTTACCTTCCTACAGCTTTCAACATCTAGACCGATCAACCATTACAAGAAAACCACTCTGTACTGCAACAAGTGAATTCGGGATCAGACCATCATCACAGATAGATCTAAATGTGTATCTGAAACCTCTGCATTGCACACCCTCAAAAACTTCTGTATACAGATTTCACATACTGATCACTTTTTCAAGAATCATGGTTAATTTAGTTTCCAGGTTCAAAACTATTAAAAGAGGATTCCTCTGCTTCTAAACTCAAAAGCACGTCTTTCTGGACAGGGCAGGAGGGAGGTATGGGGTGGGAGGGGAGAGTGGTGGGGAGAAGTTCAAGATAATTTACATCCTCCCAGTATTACAACAAGAAAAATAAATAAAGACACTGTCCTTTTCTCTCCATTTTGCAAATAGACTTCTCCTGCCTCTACTTGTAAAATACTTACCACATATCTTCTAATTAAAAAATCCTTGAGCAGAGAGGTGTCAAAATATCACACTGCCCTTTCACCACACTTAAATATGAAGGGAGTGAGCAAAAGGTTCTTTTTTGTATTCAATAATTGCAACTCCATCGATGTTATCCAGAGGTATATTATATGATGCAGAGGAACTTCTACATGTGAAAGGGAATCCCTGCCATCTACTTTTTGCAAAGGGCTGTCCAAACTCAGGTATCTCACACAAGGCCAGGTAAAGAAAGCATAAGTAGGTTGCCTGAGATATCAATTGCATAGCACTGACTAAATACACTCAGAACTCATTGTCTTAGTAGACACATGAGTTAACAGGGGATATAGTCATCATAATCAAAGATTGGGATTGTTCACAACTTGAGGGACTGTTCTCAGCATTCTCTGCAGCTCCATGCATATACAGGCAGGTTGATTCCAAGAATAAAATACATTCAAACCCTAATGGCCACCAATTTCAAAATTTGGTGACTGAGCATGGTTAGGTGTACGCATCATTTGAAAGGAACATGACAGTTACATGGAAGCTCGTCAATCCTGAAAAGCTGGCTTGCTTCTCTTGCCTACCTCTATGTACTCATCTCGATTCCACATTGCTCCCACAACACAACATGCCCAAACAACACACATACTTTCCAGTCTCATTTCCACCTGTGAAAATTACTTAATCAGGAGTGCTCTCTTTAATTGACTTGAATGTCTTAGTAAGACTTGGAAATTCTCTTACCATGTTTACATGGAAGAGTCTTCACATCTGGGCCCAGTTAAATCATTGCTTCTCTCAAAATTGGGTGTTTTATCAATTTTAATCACTGTTATCTATCTACAGTACTGTGAATCTTCTCTATTTTTATATTATTTTGGATAACAACTTCTGATTTCATGCTTTAAAAGAGCTTACATCTCTAATCTAGTATCTGTTAGCTACTAACATGCTGCCAGTCCCAAGAGTAATTAAAGTGTGTTAATTAAAATACGCAAGTTTGTCAAGATACCCACGGATCTTTAAACAAATGTTATAATTTACTTCACAAAACATTGCAAAATAATTTTAGTCAAGTAAATTATGACGCAATCCTTCAAAGCTATCAAAAAACAAAAAAAAAAGGAGTCCTATTTTAATAAAATTAATCCTTCAGATTTCTGAGGAAACTTTGGGAAACTTCAGCTAATACTGAACCATATTAACACACAACATGGTTCAGAATTAATTGAATTTCTCTGTTGTAGCATTCAACCTTTCAAGTCAATACACAGCAAACCAAACCTGCGCCTCAACAATTTAGAGCCCCAAATATTGACATCATCCATACTTTATTTTTTCAGATAAACATCAGGCTAATTACGATTGGCTGTATTACCACACAGCAGAGCAGTAAAAAACTTGCCTTTGCTAAATTACTCCAGTCATCTTTTGTGCATAGTTTTGCCTCTAAGTAAACCAAACACTTTTTTCTCTTAATTTGTAGCACTGTTTATATGGTGAGATCTAGACATTATTTTGCTTCTCCTATAAAACAAAAGCTAATTAAAGCACCTAAATAAATGGGCTCTCCCACTAGTGAGAACCCAGTTCTTGGACAAAGGATGCATCAGTCAATGGTCTTTTCACAGGTCAAGCTCCATCAGCTTAGCTCCCCTCTGTTACAGAAGTTTTGAGCACTGATATCTACTACAGGTGCAATTTACTCCATTTTTCAAATATGTCTTAATAATCACATTTTTTTCAGTGGTTGGTTGTTGACACAGCAGCAAAAAAATTACAGAGAAAGTTTGGAAAAGTGAAATTTCCATTCTATTTTAGCTTTTTATTGAAAAGAAGCTGTCTGTGACAGAAAAACACTGGTCAAGATGTACACATTTTCTGAACTGTTTTGAAGACAAAATATCACAGTACAAGTTACGAATGTTGGGTGCAAGTCTCAGTCATGTCAAAAATGGGTCTCTTTCAGTGTTTGGGGTTTTTTTTGGGGTTTTTTCCTTTTTTTTTTTTTGGACAGCTTTAACTAGTTCCAGAGCACAATGGCAGTGAAATTTCAAAATGTCTGCTTGATGACTTATAACAGGACAACACTCCCTAGCACTGACTCAACTAGAAATACGAATTACCATAAGTCCCAAATTATTGTTCACAGACAATAACCAAAAGTCTGGTGTCCCAGCAACTCAATCATGTTAACAAGAGTTGAAAACAATTAAAACTCAAACACATCTACACTTAAACATCTACATTTTCTACCCTGTCTTCAAAATATGCAGGTTTTGATCTGCTTTATTTTGTATTACAGTAAAAAGTTGTAAACTTGGCATGCATTGGCTTAGATTTGGGTTTCATTGTGCTTAGCGAGTGGGCTTCCAATTACACCCCTGCAAGCTCCCTGTGCTGGCTCCCTGCAGTTTTAACTTATAAATGGTGTAACTATAAAATAAAATTAATATAACCATAAGTTGTGATCAACTATTCCTTTGTCACCTCTGTAAGCAACACAGAGGTTTCAGGTCAATGTATCTACGAAATGCTGCAGAATTTCATGTAAAGATTTGTGCCAAGGTGTCAGCCTTTAATTTTCTTCGCTTTGTCAGTTTGCAACTCAAACTTATTATGTGAAAGTGTTTTTTAAGAAGGGGAAAGCACAGTGTGCTAAAATGTTTATAAAATATAATTTATGCCCTTCTTATGCCTGATGAAAAAGCTGAGTGCACCACATGGAAACTCTGGGTGACTAAACAGATTGTCAAATTAAAAAAAAAAAAAATATATTAAACTCTAGCAGTCAGTTTTAATTTTTTCATGGCCATCAGCTTTTCTTGTCCTATTAGTAACCATAGTAGCAACACAGTGTTGAGCAAAATACCAGAAGCTTTCATTAGAACCATTAACATAATTTGATAACTGATGGTATTTGATTTCTGACTTTTGAACTTTGACTTAAAGCTTGGTGTAAGATATAATCTCACTGATTGGGTGTTTTTTTAAAATATGAACACTTCATGTTACATTGCTTTGTTAACTGTAATTAATGTTCACGTTTGTCACAAATTATATTATTTAAGAAAGAAACAACAATGATGAAAGATGTGACAGTGTTAAACTCACGTCAACTTCCCCCAAATAATCAAGTCCTAATTTAAGGATTGCTCAAAATAAACCGAAGTCATGCATGCAGGAATGGATATATACAAATACAAATTTTTCAATGAAGCATTAATGTTGGATTTTTTTTTTGCTTTACTAATAAAAAATTAAACGATTGGTACTAAATCCATCTATGTCAGGTACTTCAGAGCTATGTTCAGGGTTTTCTACTTAAAATACACAATTCAATTACACAGTGTTTTCCTAAGCTTTAAATACAGAGGCAAAGAAACAAGGAGAGCTTTTCCAGTTCGTGTCTCTACTGGTGTGACTAGGGATTTTCAGAGACTGACAGAAGCTTCCTCTCTGTCCCCAGTTTGCACAATCATAAACTTGCATTTGGCCACATCAGTGTTGGAGCTGGAACTAATAAGCCTTGGATCCTCCTGGGAGGGGTCCTCAGTCTGGTGCCAGCACAGGTAAGATGCTTCCAGTAAATCTTTAAGACTAGGTAGCTTTATCTCTTAACCAGGCTGAAGAAGCTCATGCTTATCTGCAAATCACTATGTGGATGTGTCCAGGTCAACTACTGCCAGTCGTGTGCCTCTTTAGTACAGTAAGCAAAGGAGTGCAATGTAAATAAAACCAGGATGGCTCAGCTTTTGAAAAAAAAAATATTCATAGTATTAACAAATGAGTAAGGTTTTGGAAAGAAAAAAACAGAAACACTTTCTAGTTAAATTAGTCATGTGAAGGAGCTGAAAGTGTACCAAATGTCCTATGTGCATACAGTGCAATTGGCCTGCAACAATAATCATATATAATACATCAGCTATGTCATATGAATGACCCGCTCTCTAGGCACTGTGTACAATCACACAGATGCTTTTAATGTACATTTACAGGATCTTTATTAGTAATATAAATCCCACATAACTACAGTTGCATTAAAACAAATGCAAAGAACACACACTGTCATATTACAAAGATGCTAGCTTGGTTCACTAGGGACTCTAAAATCAAACACTCAAATCCAGAATCCTTGGTAGAACATCAGAAATATTCAAAATTTATAAAATTTTATAGCATACTAATCTATAATGCCATGGAGGAAGATAAAGGGTGAAAAAAAGGGCTGAAGTCTAGTCACAGAAACATCAGAGCTATTAGTGCCATGTACCATTGAGTGGGCAGTGACACAGAAACACATGCCTGTTCTTCGTCATCATGATTGCTGTCATATTGTCTCTTCTGCAGTTGATATAAGAGTATAAAATGTGATCTTGCATGTCACTATTAAAAATAATTAATTTCCCATGTATAGAATACATGAGAGATTTATCAGAAAGCACAGTCCATGCCTTAATATCCTTGTTTGTGCCTCAGCACACCAAGAAACTTATGGAAACATTTTCTAATTAATTAGACAGGACATCAACAAACAGTAAGAAGTAGGGGTGGGTATTAAGAAATCTGACAGTTTAGTACACACTACACGCTATTAGATCATATACAATATACACTGGTACTCTGTTGCGTCAAGTCTCTGCTCAGCACAGCGGTGAGGAGAGCAAGATCATCTCTCAGTGGTAGTTTACTAGGTTAAGATTCATAGATAGTCTATACTGTAAAAGACATAATTAACTGTAATTAGCTTTCATGCTTTGCCTCATAACCAAGACAGCACTATACAGCTAGGGCAAATGGAATATCTGCTCACCCATCAACTGACAGTTTTCTTGAATCATCACTGTATATTTGAGCCAGGGGTATAATTTCTAGTACAAAATTAAGATAAGAACAATATCTGGTATTGGACAGAGTTACCAGATCTCCATCAAAAACCTATCAGAAAAATCTCAAGGAAGCATGGGATGGTCTTCATTACAGGAAATCAGGATCCTGAAAAAATGTTGCATTACTAAAATGGTGTATGTGGTATTACAAACAAAATCCACCAGAAGTTGTCACAAAAAAATTGAATGGTATTTCTTACCTATACATTTATGTACTCAAAGATACATAGTGTGCCTCCGAAGTATTTATGAACATAATCAGAAAAGTATCCCAGATGCACATGGTTTTTGAGTACTGCAAAACTAGTATTACATAGAAATTACTTCAGTTATACATAAAGCCCCTGGTGTCCCCATACAGGCAATGTGCACATCATCCAAAGAGACACAAGAACACAGTATAACTTGCCACCCAGATAAAGTATCTAGAAGACATGGAAGCAAAAAAAGCCACTGAGTTAAAAAGCCTACATATAGTTTGTTCTAATACATGAGGCCTGAAGATGTGCAGGAAAAATTAAGGAAAAAAAAAAAAGAAAAATAAAAGCAAATGAACAAAAAACCACACACCACACAACACTAATGTCTGAATACTAAGCTGTGAATGAACCAAACAGAGGATATATTGTGTCCCTTAGTAACAGAAGACATGATCGCTATTCTACCATGCCAAATAAAAAGAGGCTATTAAAAGTACTGCATAAAATAACATTTAGCAAGGAAATCAGGATAATTACTTCACAAAAAGGACATTCAGTCAAGTTCTAAACCATTGCTCCAAATTGAGAATTACTTATGGCTAAGTCAAATCATGTAAAACTTCCTAAGCACTCCCTCAAAGAACACCTGAAAATAACAGAAAGAACTACCTAATTCATCATGCTTTGTTCTGTTAAAAACACTGAATTTCAGGAGGTTTTGACATTGTCTTCCTGTCTGCATATGCAGTCTATTTATTGCAGGAATATACATAAATACAGTTTGGTTCTATACAAGCTCTGAAATGCGCATTCAGGTTAGCATGAGTAAATCAGATTAGAAACCAGTACAACAAATGGTCAGGGCACTTTATAAACACACTGAAACAAGGGCCATTGAAGATCTTTGACTCACACAGTTTACAGCATGGAAAACCTAACAATGAGATGCATCCAACTATCATATACTCGAAGTAGAGGAATGACTGTCACTTGACCCACTAAATAAGGCTAAAACAAAAAAAAGTTCACAGAAGACAGTACAGCACTGCAAAGGAAGAATAAATGCAGAAATGTGCTGTCCTATCTATTTCTTTGCTAGGTTATAAAGCTGGATAGCATATCTTTAAATACTGCTTATTAGAAGCATGCTGAAATCATTCTCCATCACTTCACAGCCCCAACACTGATAAAGCATTTCTTCATCCGAGTGGTAGAAATTAGTTTGCAAAAGTAAGAAGCAACTCTGACAGCTGTTCTTTTGTGACCCTCTAAGTAGCAGCACAACATAATATGAAGCTTCTAGATCGGTACAGTTTTCTCCATGCTATGATATTAAGTGTTACATTCAGACAAGATGATGGCATCCATATTAGCCAGGTGGCATAAGAGAAATAAAAGTAAATTGTAATAAAAGATTGTTACAGGATCAATGTCTCATATCCTAAAATTGAGCATTTTGGCTCTGCTTCAGCATTCATCAGCCAGAACCTATTATCCTATGACAATATTCCATTTCACTGATATCTGTTCATTATAAAATATATATATTTACAGTATTTGGAAGGTGATTTTTAATGCTGTGAATGCCCTTTAAAAGAAGCCTATTTTAACATTACAGATTCCAAATTACTAGTCAAGATATTCTATTCCCTGTTTAAATCTTTAAATATACTTAGGAATTCCTTGTTTCAATAGACTTTCTAATGCCTATTCCTTTACTGCTTAAATATATATTACAATGTAAAATGAGAAAGGTCTTCATTAACTCATTGCACTGGGGAACTCACCTTTTTTATGATATTAGTTTCAGTCATTTATCACAATGCTTTACCAGTAACCAAAAAAAGTGACAATAATATCTATGTGCCTCACTATATTTGAACTTTTCAGGTTTTGAAGAAGTCTAAGGGAGTTGGGTAACCCAACATACTAAATTTGAAAATCCTAATTCTGACACTAAAACAACAAACACATTACATTCGGCCCATGTCCAGGACATATTCCAAGTCTCAACCTCAGTTCATTACCTCATAAATATGCTTTCACAAAAAAAAAAATTATCAATAGAAATCTTGTGTTGTTGAGAGATCTTTTTATCCTGAAGAACTCAATAGGAAATGATATAGCTTTTTTTTTTTTTCCTGTTTTTTTTAAATATTTATTGAGGTAAATTTAAGAAGTGATAAAAGCAGTGAAGTCTAAAAAATGTACAGAGAAAATACCTAGCAGCATCTGAGACTGAGCACAATATTATCAGTGTCGGCATACTGATGACCCAGATGGTATTTGTATGTTTGAAGTATGACATCTTTACTCCTCTGTCATCCAACACAAGTAATTAACAATAATCAAGTGGGTGTTAATTGGATATAATGGAACAATCTCCAGTCAGCCTGAGCCTACTATTTGCCTCTTACTAGTAATTATGAACACTAAGTACTCACGCTAATCTCCATCTTCTCACTGAAGTCAAACAGAGGTGCAGTATTTACTCAGCTGATAGCTTGTTTTGTCTGCAATTTAGTCTGTTTTAAGCCAAGAAACTCATAATTTGCAGAGCCGTCACCAGCTGCCAGGATCACACAAAAGAATGCCAGGCCCTAGATGACAGCAATTCAGTATATATCATCCAGGGAAAAAAGGACAATTATTAATTAAACTGACCTGTTACGACCACAGTAGCCACAACACCTGGACATGCAAATACCGAAAACTACCCATTTGTATAATATCTGATAAGTTCACATTTCAGATCTATTTTCTCATCCAGAAAATACAATGTTTAAACAGAAAACTTTCAAAGCTGCTATTCTTTTTTCCATGGAAGACTGTAACAACCCTTTTGCTGATAGGGAAGTGGTGAACAATCTTGGTCACATCACTGTAGAATGTGCTTGGCTGTTTGATTACTATTACTGTAGCAAATTGAAAGTATCTTATCAAGAGTGACCATTAGAAACGTATTACCAGCCATTAAGCAGACGGTTAAATGTTTTAAAATAGCTTTTACATAGTAATAGAATCCAGAGTAGTCAGCCTTATTTATGGTTCTATTAAGGGTAAGGAGAAAAAAAAAATAAAAACAATGAAGAATTTTTTGGTTGGTGTGGTGAGAGGGGGCATTTTTCAGTGTTTTTGCAAGACCATTACATAACCAATCTATGAATCAGAAAATTCATTACAACACTTAAAGCACATTTAAATGCTATTAAGTTTACTTCTCTTGTAAAAAGTCATCTTTCCTTCATTGTAAGAAATTAATTGATTCAACATATCATGACATGCAAAAAGGTAGAAGACCAGATTAGGCAAACATCTGGGAACAGCTTTTAAGAAGTATTCTCAGGAAATTGTTTGCATCACTTAATCCATCCCAAACTTTGCTTGATTTAAGATGGATTGGTTCGTGCTGAGATAGATTTTTTTTTCCTTATGTTACATGTAGATGTCATCACTATGTCAATAACTAAGACGTGCACTGATTTACAGAAATGCTATACTATTTGGAATATAATTACTGATTGATGCAGAAGGCCAGAAATACAGACCATTAGGTACCATTATATTATTGATTCTACATTTAAATTTGGGAAAAATCACTCTATGCATTATGACAACCTCTCAATTTTCTTGTCGCAATTCACATCTGCACCTGGGGCTTCAGCTTCCAAAGTTTAGATAGGAAATGGAATTATGGAATTATATGGGGCTTTTAAATCAAATAGCACAAAGCCGATCACAATAAACATACATTACTTTAACATTAATAATATTAAAACATTCTAGTGGCACCTGATAATTCTTTACTGAAAAGAAGAAAGTATTCTACCCATACAGGTAAGTCCAGCTATATCAACAACAATTTTCATAATATATACCCTTTCCTCATTATGGAGTTAAATGATTGTTACATATTTCAATAATTATTTCCCTGATGTTTTCTTTTAATTTCTTTAAAAACTTATCCCCCAACAAAACTTTAGATAATTCTTTTCACACTTCTCCCAAACAATATGTGTATTTTTGAGTTCAAAATTTTATTAAGTTTTCTCCAAATTTATTTTAGGATTATACTTCCGTAGACTTCTAGTCAGCCTTCTGTCATGACCCACAGAGAATGATCTAGGGGACACCATCCAGTGAATTCATATTGCTCGAACATACACGACACACTTCTACGGACAGGGCATGCTGTTTAGAGAAATAGCATTTTCACCCCCATTAAGCAGAAGCAAAAAGTGCTACCAGAACAACGGATTAATTCATAAGGGCCAGATTACTACTCCAGCCACTCTTCATCACACGGTCTTTAGAAAGAAGAATTAAGGAGAGTTGCCACGGTTGCACCAGACTGGAAGTGACCAGCATGACTCAAAAATACACAACATCTCTTTCTGGACAGAGCACTGACTGCTACAGCATCTCTTAAGACTGGTGAACTTTCCCTTTCTCCTTTAGTAATACTGTCACTGGCCTGAGGGACAGGAAGAAGGAGAGAGATGGTGGGGATTTAAATACCCAACTTACTGCACCACAACAACAATGGAAGGACAGGAATGAGAGCAATGGAAAAGCATTCACCTGAGGGGACAGGAAGTGCAAAAACTTGAAATACTGTTTCTATAATACACTACAATCTTTTACATGACAAGAACATTCCTTGATTGTTGGGTTGGTTTCTAAAGAAAAAACACAGGTGAAGAGATTTCGACTGACAGTTTCATTTAGGATATACCCATCTGCAGCACCTTATTTTTGATTAGTTGTAATGTGAACTAGCTTTACAACCACGTACTTTTCACTTTGCCAGATGTTTTGGATCCCACTCTGAAGTGCCTCATTCATCTTATACATGGTAGAAGGTATTCCCATTTGGCACCTACATTAGCATTTGGTACTGCACAGGAGGCACTTAAAAAGTATATATTTCAGTCACAGTACTGTATCCATTACTGAATGGCTACTCTGACAGCCTTTTTTTGTAACAGAACTGTTGATGTTTATTCACTACATTTGCAAACTTCAGCAATGAAGTATCTGAAGTAAACTCTGCTTTAGCTACATCTCTCTAAAAAGTAAGTCCCCTTGGCAGGGCACATACACACAAAATCAGAATATATTTAAAAAAAAAAAAAAAAAGGAAAATTAGGTGCTTTTCCAAAGAACATATTGGATAAAGTCAGAGAGGACAGAAAATATTTCCCAACTGAAAAGCCAAACAGACTTTAGAACTTAAGCCAGAAGTAACTCTCGAAGTGCATCAGCAGCAGAGAATAATTCTTAGCTCATCAATCCACTGAACCAAAATGCTTGTTAAAGTCATAATACAGCAATAGCCATCAGAAGATATCTATTAAATATCTTGGTGCCATCTATGTCAGCCATGGTTTAACTTCTGATATGACTCCTTTAGACAATTCACTACTTGGAGATAAAAGCTGAGCAACAATATACACAATACGTAGCACATACAATATAAACTATACAAATGTCTTTTCCATCTCATCTGAAAACCTTGTAAAATACATTAAGCAATTTTCTAGCTACCAGAATTGCATTTAGCCTAACAGTAGCTTTGCTTGTGAAAAACAAGTATTTCTAGTGGAAGTATAAATTGTCAATAATTGCCTAAGTACAGAGTTTAAAGGGAGCTCCAAGAGTTCAAGAGGTACTTAAAATTACCCAAATTAGTAACACGTGGAAAATCAGCTGCCCTGCTCTACTTTCAAATCTATTGAGTATGGTGCCAGAAAGTAGCCTGGAGGTCTTCTGAAATTCTGAGGTCCTTTCCCCAAACAGGCACATGCACAAAAAACCCTCCCAACTAAAACTAAAGGACATGGATCTAAGGAAATGACACAATAGCAGAAAGTGTTCTCCCAACTGAGCTGCAGTCACATGTGTGCACGAGACCACCACCTCCCTGGGTGCACAGACGCTTCTCAGCCCCATCAGTCTCTTACCCACAGGAGTTGAGAATCTGCAGAGGCACCATAATGAAACGGGAATACAACAGGAAATCAGACTTCAGCTGCATTTCCACTCAAGGTTTAAATTTGTTCTTTCTTCTTTTTCCTCCTGCCATCTTTCTTCCATCCCTAGAAAGGAGGGAACACAACTGTGGTGCAACTGATCTATAGGAACTACAGGCTGCAGCCAGAGGCGTACAGTAGCAATGTAAATATGGCCTAATCTGTGTTCCTTGTTTTGACCTAATTTGCAGGTTTACCAAAGGATGGAAGAAAATTTGTGTACCTCTATGGAGCAAAATTGGGCTCCACACTCTCAAGTGTATTCAGAATGGTTTCAGGACAACAAATTACCTGATAAAGACTAATTCATGCTTTGGTTTTGTTAGCTTTGATCACCATAACACATTTATTATTTTGCAATAACTTCAGGGTATATATGAAACAGAGAACAATAGAACACATAGGTTGAAAATACAGGTTTTTTTACTACATATTTTCAAGAAAATAAAATTTAAATACATTATTTTCATAACATTTAATTCCTTTTCAAACAACAACAAAAAAAAATCACATAGGAAAAAACACTATGCTTTAGTAACATGCAAAAAACACTTGTCCAATCTTGAAACAAAGCAGCTTTTGGTTCAGAACATAAACCACTTGAGATTACCAAGAACACCTGCGTATCTCTCAATGTACAGTAGCATGCCATTTAGACACAAACTTAAAGGAACACAGAAGAAATATGGAAATTATCCATATACATGAACAACTATCCCTCCACCTTGTAGAAACCAAAACCCTGATGTTATTGCTATCCCACTTTAAAGAAATCTGTCAGGACTCTCACTGGCACCGTGAAAAGCAACAAGAATGGCAGAAATTTTGATTGATGTCACTGCCTGCCTGTCAAATGAAACAAGCAGGGCCAACCTAATCATGTTAGATTAGCGGATACAGACATGACATAATATTTTTGTGTTATAGATGTGCACGTAGAGTGTGCATGCACAGAATCACAGGCATATAAACATCTTTCAAATAATACTATGTATCAGGCAAAGTGTATTACTATCAAACTCTTAAACAATGCCTGTGGGTTTGGAGTGGAGATTTTTCCTTTAACTCCTATAATCATATGCAAGTAAACTCGATGGATTTTCATGACTTTGTAGTAGACCTCGCGCATATCTTCTGAAGGCTTGATACATTAGATTTACTTTTTCATTGGTATACTGAACTAAGTAACATATACTATGAATCAAGAGTGAAATTGATGCAAGCACCTTAACAGAGTAGTATGCAGATTTAAATATACAATCAGACTACCTTCCGATAATAAGCTCAAATTTTAAAAAGTAGGAATACCTGAAGACAACAGACCTTCTCTAAGAAGGTCACAGAAAAAAGAAATTTTATCACAAAAAGTGTGCAAACCAAGAAAACGTCTATTTTAGACATGAAACTGGAATCTGACTACTACTGTCTCATCATTCATCACTGAAATTTTTGCTAAGTTGATACTCTGTTGACTGATAAGTAGAAGAATCAATAAGAAGCATCCCACACCACCAAAAATCATGCAGATAGTACAGGTCTCAGATTATCTCACAACAGAGTATCCTAAGAATAGCTAAGAATAGCTAAGAATCAAGATACTTAAACATTCCATGAAAAAAGATAACTAAAAAAAAAAAAATTTAAAAAATCAAAACTCAAGCACAAAACAAATCCCCTCTTCACCCCAACCCACACAAAATTGAACTAACCTGGGCATTAAAAAAGAAAATGGCCAACTGCAGCAAAGCTACGCTTCAGCTGGCAAGAGGTAAGTCTTTGAGATGCCATGCTCTAGATGACAGAATGTTTTCTGTGTATTTGAGACCCTGTGTTCAAAATCAGTATCCTTTTGTCATTGTGTGGCCACAGAGTTCACAACAAACATGCAGAAAGTATTTCAACCGCATGGAGAAAAAAAAAAAAAAAAGAAAAAAAAATTACTTTATTCTATAGACTTCAAGTTACAAACGAAGGTGTTTGTTTTTTGTTTGTTTGGTTTTGTTGTTTTTTTTTTTTAATCCTGGGCCCTAATCAATGCAAAATTTAAATTTCCATTTGGTATTTACTGAACAAAATATATTCCACAGGTCTGACAGAAAAATATAATCTTTGGGATTTAGATAATGTTTAAAAAGAGAGATTGCATTTCATATTTTCATCAAATATATTTTCCTTTCTTTGTCTTTGAAGGCAAAATACAAATGGGCTTAATGCCGAATGTTCTTAATTTTGACTGTGGTACTGAAAGCTACTCAGCTATTTTTCTCCTCCACTGAGGCAGTCAGACATACAAATATCTTGAACAGGAGTAAGCCTTTTTTTTCCTTTTTTTCCTTTTTTTTACCTAAACTTCATCAAACTTACAACACAGGAAGGACAAAACAAGCTGGAAGTGAGGGTTTAGTTCCTTAACGTAGATTGCATCCCCATCTCCACTGGCATTTAATCTTGAGCCTCAAAACCTTACAAAGAGAGAATATCAGAGAACATCCTGAATAAATTGGCACAACAAGTATTATACAATGGTTGACCACTCGCTGGACAGTAAATGTGAAAGAATTTGTTCCTGTGTTCCTGCTTTGAAATGCAATCTAATTAAGTACATCCATATACAATCCCTATCTATCTATACAGAAGGAATTACTTGCATATAATCCAGGTGAGCCTTGGAAAGGACTGCAAGACAATACAGGAGGCATCCATTTTAATAAATTTGCTTACATATACATAAAGAATACTCACATATTATATTTACAAATACAGCCCACACAACACAAACCCAGCTAAAGGATAGGCCTTCTCAAGCCTGATCTGCTCAATGACTTAACCTAAAGTCACCAGCTCCCGATCTGCTCCTTTCATGAAGGAACTGTGCAGGTTCTGCATGATTCCTGTTTTTCCATTCTGGGATATGAATTTTGCTAGCTTTGAAAATGTTTTAGGGCTTACACAGAAATTTGTAAAATGTCAGCTTGAAAATTTTAATTGACTTATTAGCAATATCTCTTCTTTGAATGACCTTTTAGTCCTCCTTATAACATATCACCTACTTTTACTACCTTCTGGCTGACAGCTTTTAATATATTCCTTCCTAGTGGATGATATCATCTGTCCTTGGATGGAATTAACTAAAGCACTGCACATTTAAAAGCTGACATTAATCCATATCCACAGATTTTTAACAGCTGCTGGGATAAATATTGTGTTTCCATGCATTAGGTTTTATATAACAATGACTAGTAGAAATAAATTGAGATTAAATATACACTAGCAACATCAAAAACAAGGAGAAAAAACACTTGGCTGATAAATGCAGTATTTTAGTGGCTGCATATATCAATGACTAAAAATACTTACTATAATTAGCAAGAATAATTCAGTTATAGCACAAACATAAGGTATATTATGTTACTATGGCACTGTTATATCTCTTGATAATCATGTTTATAAAAACTTCAGTGAAGAGTAGGCTGGTTCGAGACTTGGAAAATACTTTATATCTGTTTCATGAAATATAGCAACTCTTATGGCTTCACATTTCCTTTGAAATTATGCATTTAGGTTTGCACCCATAAACAGATTAGTAAACAATGGCCCTAGACAGAGCAGGGATGAACACTAGAAGTGGTGCACAGGGAGGGAGCACTACATCTTATTGTAAGTGGTAACTGAAGAGAACTCCCTGCAAACCGCTGTGAAAATTCACCATTTGTCGAAGTGAAAAACGCACAATTCAATAGAAGACCTCTCTCCCCTTTCCATTTGTCTATGAGAAGAAAATATACATCAGTAAACTAATGAGAAACATTTGCAATGAACTTGAACATGTCTATAAGACAATTCTTGACACTGAACAATTACTTTCAACAGAGCCTGTTCAGTAGCCTCCAGAATTGTTAATTGCTAGTCTGAAGTCAATAATAATAAGGTAGGCTCTCTTAGCCCTGTGCAAATATTTCTAAAAATAACAATACTAATCTGCCTTAATACATGTTACCAAGCACTTCACAGAAGTTGGATGGACCCACGCAAGGGCTGAGTTCTGGTTCTAAACTAGATATCCCAGTCTGACATTCTTTTTTTTAATAATAACATTCTACCTGAAATTAACCATGGTTGGGAGTCAGAATCAAAATCTTGATTAACATGGCATGGAGTGCTTAGCTAAGGTTATGGGTGTACCATCCTCTCAGACACAGCTATTCCTGTTGACAAAGACATAGGTGCAGAAAAGGTCTGAAAGAAGGTAATGTGGTTTTCTGTTTGACAAGTTTTCCTGAGCTTGATACAAAGTTGCAGTAAAGAGTAAATACTTGTCTATTTTTCCCTGTAGTTATAATTTGACAGTTAATGCATACTTTTCTATGTGCTAATGCCTTTGAAACCCAGGCTGGGAACTTAAGGCCAGACTTAGCATATCAGAATATGGTGCACACCACCAGGAAAAGTTATTGTGAGCTATATTCTGCTTTAACTTAACTCAATAGGCAGCTTTAAAGAATTTGGAGTTCAAATTGCAAAGGTGTAATAGGAGGATTAAAACCTGACCCTACAGCTGTGCACATCACCAGGAAAAGTTATTGTGAGCTACATTCTGCTTTAACTTAACTCAATGGGCAGTTTTAAAGAATTTGGAGTTCAAATTCTTGGTGTAATAGGAGGATTAAAACCTGACCCTACAGCTGTAAACTAATGCTTCCTTTTACTGACATATAAGGCAGAATTCAACTATCATCCCTCTCAAACCTGCTGTACTAATAGAAAATACAAATAAAAAGAAACATTCTTTTTTGTCACTAAAGGTCAGCAGAGGACACTTTGAGTACAGCAGAAAACCAATGTATATAAAGTCATCTATAACTGTATAAACATTTCACAGGTTAACTTTTAAAGAGTGCACCTAGATGATTTGTTTGGGATAGGAGAGAAAGACTTCACAGCATCGATAAGAGAACGAAAGTTTGGGAATATTCATCCTTGTAGTACGCAATAATTATGCAATTATCCTACACAGAAGGTCTGGGGGTATTCTTTGGTATGGTTTTCCATTCTATTTTCATTCCATGCATACATGAGTTTCCTAGATATTCTTTTTTAAGAGATTGTGGGGGTTTGGTTTTGTTGTTTTGTTTTGGTTGGTTGCAGTTTTTTGCCTGGTCTTTTTTTGTGTGTGTGTTTGGCTTCTTGTTTTTTGTTTGTTTAGGGGAGGGGAGTTGTCTTTCATTGTTTGCTTTCTTGTTGGTTTTGGTTTTTTAGGGAGTTTTGTTTGTTTGTTTTAAACTCAAGAGCACCAGAACCTTAATCCTCTACCCTTCAGCAAGAGCACCTCTCTGCTCTCCGTACTGCTTGCTTCAGATGTAAGATTCTTTCATTCTGTCAGATCCACATTAATTATCAGAATCTCATAACTCTGAGAAGTTCAGAAAGAACATAAATTTCTTAAAACTCAACTCACACGGGAATTTTTAGTAAAGTTGCTGAAAGGTTCTTACTACACTTTCCGTCCATAATTGCTTACTACAATACCACAAAGTAATTAGTAATATAAAATTAAAAGAAACAGATTGATACACCAATTAATTTACAGCTCCTAATACTGTAAATTTTGTAACAACTGAATGAACTACTTTTGCTATGCTAAGTATTTTGAAAGCAATTTTACACATCTGCAGTATTTAATATGGTTAGGACATGCTATGTCCACATTTAACATATTAAAAAAATGCAAACCATCATTTAATTCTGATGTTTCAGTTTATATCTCCCTCATGCAACATTAGAGTACTCAAGAGACAAAGTTTTAGGACGACAGTCATACTGTCATTTTATATGGAAGCAAACATTGAAGAGGCACACAATTTAGAGTCTGACTGAAAAACAACAGGTCAAGCTTGAATCAAGTACTGATGATGAGATCCACTTATCTCTAATCTCTTTGCACATTCAACATATTATATGGGAATGAACCTAACTCATACCCACATCAACTTAGAACAGCGTTTTGGATACTCTATCAAGTTACAAGAAGCTTTAAATTCAGTAATTGGACTGACAGCTACCAATCCTACATCAAACCACTTAAGCCTCACACAAAAGCTTCCCTCAATCAGCCTTCAGCTCTCCTGCTTAAGAGAGGCAGAAGGAAGAAATGAAATCACTGTCTTTGGTGGCTTCTCATCAAGGAACAGGGACTCAAAATACAGAACTTACACTCTCTAGAAACACAGGAAAAAAAGTAACACTTTCCAGGTTTTCTTGCAATCAGATATTTAAGGCTGCTTTATCATATATTCATGAGTCAAAATAGCAGAATTACCAAAGCCATTTTTTTAAAGATTGAAAATACTTTGCTTCATAACTGAGAGCTTTGTAGACAGTTTCCATCAAAGAGCTTATTAGTAAGGTTTTCCTAGAAAGTCCTGAATCTAAATGATTCCTCATATTTAGATTAAAATTTCCCGCAAGACATGCAGAAATAATAACGTAACAAGAAATTCCTGAGGACGCAGACACCTTTTATTAATATACTACCTTTGCAAATGTAATCTGTGCATCCAAGATACTTAAAAAAACCTTCATCATGTATTTGTATTTTCACCTCAGATACACTTATCTATTACACTTGGAAATAAAAGCTTAAATCTCAGAGACATTCCTGACACAGCACACTATCTTGCATAGGATTTATTAGCTCTGTAGAAAGATTTCAGGACTTGATTCTCAACTGGAAAAAAAAAAAAAACACTTCCCAAATGATCCACATTTTTTTTTTTCCCCCCATCATCAAGCAATGTATGTTCAGGCTGGTCATTTCAAAGGCTTCTTTTTGGAGATAAGAGTCTTTAGCAAGCCAATGCCACACACTAAGTATTTCCACATATACTGAAGCTAATGCAAAGCAGAAAATTCCAAGAAGGGCTCACAAAATGAAATTTAGAAGGACAGCTTGCCTTAGTCCTGCTCATAGCAGCATACCCATATGATTTAGCCAAAAGAACCTTCAGAGGCCTCAAGTGCTATAATAGAAAAGCCAGCCAGAAAAAAGCTGCTCCCACACTGAAAAAGTACTGTAGGTATGGTTACATCTCTGCTCCTGCAACTGTACCCTCACGGGAGAATGGATAGGTGCTACCTATTATATTGATGCAAATAGGCCACTTAGCAGCTGAAAAATGTTATGAAGCACTTAATTCTACCTCTTGCGGTGGTACTACTAGTGGTAAAAAAAAATCAGGACTTGGACCACAATCAGTGCTCACATGGAGGTCAGGGGAAGGCTGGGGAGTGGAAGGCGTACAGACAAGGGCAGAGAGAGAAAGAGAGACCATGTTAGCAACTTAGCACCAGCTAATAATAAAACAGACCTATTCGATACATTTAACATATTTGAGTTTTAAAACAAAAAGAAGAATGAGCAAGAGAGTTTCTATTCACAGATGACATAAACTAGTATTAGAGATTAAATAATCCATGGATGAATAAATTATTCCCACAGAATTATTTGCTTTTCTCTTCAAGGAAATAACAGGTTACAGATTAGAAAATTTAAGAAATTTTCCAGTTGACTGAGATTTGTTCATTTTGTTAGTTTCTGGTTCAAAATCTCCACTTGCAGGAAAAAACCCACTGTTACACATCCCTGGTTTATTGTGCGCACATACATTTGTATGTACAGAGTATCTCCTCCCTGCTTTTTAGCTGAGAGCTGGGGAAGTTGCATGTTTGGGTAGAACAGAACAGTGAAGGGGTTTATTTAATAGCAGGTTGTGAACACCCTGAATTAATAGAGCAGAAAATCACAATGTCTGTATGATATTGTTCTTAAATTACTTTCCCCTTTTAAAGTAGAAATATATATATAAATATATCATACAGAAATGGGAACATATTTATCTGGTTTTAAGACAAAGCTTTGGGGTAAATTTAATGTTATTGTTACAATAGGTTTGGTGGTTTTTTTTCTGTTTTACTTTAAATGTTATGCTATTGGCAAAACCTTGGATTTTGTTGTCTGGAAGGGATAACTGCTTTCTTATGACAAAGACTTGAAAGATATATCCCTTTAATTTTTTTTTTCTTACTTCACGTTCACATGTGTTGAAACTCATTGCTTCTGGAAATGAAGATGCTCTGGTGTCAGCTGTAAAATCTGTATCTCACTTCCTCAGACAAGTGGATATTTATTGACAGGGTGTGAGAGAGAAAGAGAGGAGAGACTGCCTGTCCTGGAGCCAGTAACCTTGGTGAAGATACAATGTCACAAACACCAAGCCATCACTCTCATAGATGTACAGCATATTATTTAAAGGGAAACAAATATCGGCCACTGAATGTCATTGCAAGGACACATCTTCTGCCTCTTAACTAAACTTATCAGTGCTGTGGTTTAATATGGTACTTTTTTCATCCTCCCCTCAAATTCATCTTACAGAGCAGCTCTTGACACTACCAGAGAGCAGTCAAGACTAAGATTTAGTGACGTTTGCTTCAAACAGATCTAGATTTATTGACATTTGTTGCCTGCTTCTTCTCTCTCAGTAACTGCACATAGGATTAATTTTAACCATTTCTTAAACTCTGAAAAAATTGCATCTTTAAAGTAAAAAAGTTCAGACCTCCAAACAGGTGCTACTAGCATATTTCCACTTTTAATTAGAGGACAAGAACTTTAATAACAAGACATTAAACGTGTGCAAGGCTTTGCTGGAAGTTGGATTAAAAAGGCAAACACCAATAGGTTTTCAAAATGAACTATTTTTCAGTAGGGGGGGGAGGATTTATACCTCAATAGGATATGCAAACATGTGATTAACAACGGTACATGAAAATACAGCAGGAGGAAAAATGCCTCATCTTTTAAGTACTTCAGTAGTGAAATACTGCTCAACTAGTTTAGTCTTTATTTATTAATATGACCTGTACCTTATGTTAACTTCTAAACCCCCAAATTAATATGCTCTTTATGCTTCTGCTATTCTACAAAAATTGTATCTTAGTGGCTGAATGCCAGTAATCTGTTTCTACAAGGATATCTAATTATTTTGGTGTTAATCCTTATAAATTACATTAACTGATTGATTCATGGTTTTCAAATCTAAAAGTGACACTCAGAACTCAACCACACAATAATATAAATGTTTTAGCTCATATACCACAGCCACCTTCTAGTAACACAGAAAAAATGCCTGTAACTGTATTTTAAAAGCATGAACAGATGAGTACACTCTCTTGACTCTCCTCATGTTATGCAATGGTATGAATTTGCAGTGTTCTGTAAAATATTAACTACCGAATGAAAAAGAACTGTTGGATGTAAATTTTGAAGTCCAAAAACACCCAAGAGGCATAACCATAATTATTGCTGAGAGAAGCTGTTTAAAACTAAAAATACATTTCCATTAACAATCAAAATTAGTTTTCATCACCTTTTTCTCTAATTTTCAGTATATAACCTTTGATGATAGCACATGCTAATGATTCATTAGGAAAAAAAATATTTCAGAAGTATGCATATTTAAAAAAGAATCAGAAATCATACCAATGAAAATCAAATGTCAGAAGATGCAGAGGACACTTTGGGGATGAATAATATCCCACAATAAAAGACTTTGCATCAGAGTACACCCTGTACTTGTGCATACAGGTCTACAGAAGAATAATATTGAGATATGTTAATCAAAATAATTTATATTCAGCTTTACAAGATATAAATCCCTCCAATTTGTGCTATCTACTCAGTATTTTTCAATGTGTATTTGGTGGCAGAAGCACCACGGTGTACAGAAGAGCTGTAAAACATGTCTGCAGACTACACAGCAGATACACATTAGTTCCAAAGTTAGGGGACAAAATGTAGTTTTTTACAGAATTTCTACATGCCAGGAAAACACACTTAAGTTTACGGGAAAAGGCTACAGTGTATCCTTATAACAATATAAATCTCCAGAAGCCTTGTGATGATATCTAATTTACGTGGCTGTCACTGGAAAATGCAGTATAGTGAATTATACAGAATGCTAAGCTTAATTATGAACAGTAACCTCGAAATCTTGATTAGAAATCATTTGTTCACTACACTCGGAGTCTCTAAAAACAATGATGAATTTATATAGCACACTGCAATTCCAAATAAATTATTCCTAGAAAATCAAAAGGGAAGTATAGATTATATAAGAAAGTATTTCTTAAGATCACTACCAAATTCTAGCTACACTATCAAATACAGAGGAGAAGTACTACAACAGAAAGTCCATTTTACATAAAAATAGTTACTTAACATTCACATCAGTTCTTTCCATCTTCAGAAGTAGGTATTTATAAACTATGGGCCAAATCCCAACATGCTGTACAGAATTGCACTTATTTCATTAGCCAACCTATGAGAGAAGTTCTCAGATACATTACTGTTCCCACCACCACCACTGTACTACTTTTCTCCCTTTTCAAGCTACTTGCATGTAGGTTTTCAGAAGGATGTTACCACTGTGGTGGGATCCCTTTCCCAGAACACTTCAGAAACTTTCAGAAGGGCAGGTAAATGTTCAGCACACTTCTAGCTTGGGTTCTATTAAAGTTTTTCATGAAGGGTACCCCAGTTGAAGGCATGTTTGTCAAATCTCAGGGCTTCCATTTCCCTTGCTGTAAAAAGGACCACAGGACTACTACATTGTGTCATAAAACTAAATGAAGGAAGGTCTGAAGTGGTCATATGATCATTAAATGAAGGAAAGCCTATGACAAATAATAATTTCTAATGTTAGCATTGCCTCATCTCAAGCGTGCAGCAAATGTAAATAAAATATGAAATCACTTGAACCTTTTTATATAAGGGAAAATTTCAACATCAATATTGTGAAGCGTTCACCATTTTCCCCTAGAGAAGTTCAGTCACTACTAACTTCCTAAATCCTCCTTCAGATGAAAAGACCACCAAAAATATACTATTTTATCTCAGAGAAAGGCTTTAACTTATATGTAGAAAGAGATCAAATAAATCATGATTGCAACAGTAAACATGTAAATTCTGATCAATAAGTACTTACCTCCCCTTCCCCCCAATACTAACAGCTGCAATAAAGCTTTAAATGTAAAGCTGAGCACAACCAGCCATAAAAGTATGTAAAATAAATGAGGATAACATAATGAGGGAATCCAACATTCATCTCATAAATATAACATAACGACCACAACTAAAATGTCAGAGAATCTAATAAATCAATATGGTAGGACACAGCTATCTTTACGCTAAGCATACATAAAAACATATTTACATGAAGGTTTTTTTTTTTTAACCAAGGATCAAACCAGAAAAATTTAACTTAACTCCTTATTCACTTCATCATTCAAAGCTTCATGTTATTTTTATTTTGGTTTTCTACCCAACTGTAGAGAGCATATTACAGTTTTTTACCCATTAAAAAAACAAATCAAATGACATTATTATTTAGCATACAAAGTAAAATGAAAGTATGTGTTCAGCATTTCGAACGGACAATTCAGAGACACTGTTTGAAATGATATCTCCAAAATCAGGTGGAGAATCTTGTATAAATTCAAATTTTTTTTGAAAAGGCAGATGTTTCGAAAAGCAGATCATGACAGTGCATATTTTCTTCATAACACCTAATAACTGATATCCAGTATTTAACAGGTTACAGAGGCAGATTTCTTGTGCTACAATACAGAATCTATTTTAGCTGCTATTTTGAAAACATCAAATGGTATGTATGCACAACAGCTACAGTAACAAACAGAACACCGTGCAGACTCAACAAATGCCAGTTTTATTTCAAGCTCTGTCCCTGATCCAATTTGGAACAAGTTTGAGATCCTGAAAGCGTGTTAGCACTTTAAGGACTAATAGAGTACATAAGCCACAACCAGCCCAAAACAGTACAAGAGACATTACAGCACATACTAATCTAAACCCATTCTAAGGGTCAGAACTGGATTCTTGCTCAGTCTTTTGCATTTCCTCACCATGTTGTTCCATCAACACTCAAGACACCACAGTGGAAACAAGTCTTCATAGTGATGTTAACAGGCATGAGATGGCATTAGAATAGCTGATACAAGAAGAATATGGATCAACATTTTTCTCTTGGCTTGCCTATACCCCTTATGATTATCCACACAGAAGCTAAAATCTTTCCATTTGGCTTGGAGACCAGTCTTAAAATCATCACTTCTATTGATCATCAAGGTTATGTACTATTTATAGAGACATAACATTGTTTTTATAGAACGGCTCTGCAATCAAATACACACCATGACACTGTAGCCACTGGCCATTTGTTTTAATTCTCTAATCCACAAGCATTCAAACACATCTCTCTGAAATAAATTATATCCTAGGCAACAAACAAGTTTCTCTAAACTTCTTAAAACCAGGCGTCGCAAAAAGCTGAGTAGAGAAGACCATGCTTCCATATTATGGACACTTTAAAAAGTCACTAAGTACATATTTAATCTAGAGATTAATTATTACAATCAGAATTAAACATGAAGTCAAACAACTGACTGTCCTTTACATTACACCCTGAAGGCTCTTCTGCTATAGCATGAGTTCTTTTGCAAGTACTCTGCGGTTCAGTAGTAATTACTATTGCAATGTACCGAGCATTAGTACTGTTAGCCATTTGTGTCTTAGCCTGATTAGTAATACTGTCATCAGATACTTCCAGACTGTCCAAACTTGGATATTGTCTTTTCAATACAACTATTAAAAACTTTCCAGTAGATTCTGCTTTACCTATTTGTCCATGTCTTGTTGGGAAGCCTTACAGTGAAACCTTACTCCCACAGTCAGGAAATGACTTTATTGCTTATTTAAGCTTACTCCTATAATTTGGAAAAAAAAAGTATTTCCCCCTCTCAGACAACATTTGCTGTTACTGAACTGAAGAATTGTATAGGTCTTGCCATCTTCTAAGACTTCTCTTTACATTGCCTTTCTCTTACAGAGATCACAATGGAACTACTTAAATCGTTTATCAAATTGGCTTTGGAACAAAAACCACTACACAGGTTAAGAAACTTTCTGAAATTAGTAAAGGAATCAAATTCATCATCTTGTATCAATGCACGAGACAGCAATTTACTTCTGAAGATCATGTCTTTCCTAAAAAGAAACAACAGAAGTCAGACTTTTCAATAGCACCATCCATCAAATAACACATAAGATATATAGGATTTGTTAGGTGGATCAATACAATTAAAACAAGGTATCTTTTAAAGTAGCATGAGGTCTAAATGCTTTTTTCAGTAGAGACACAACTTTGCTTCTTTTGGTTGTTAACTTATACACAGGTCTGTAAAATATGAACACAAGTTCATCTAACATAAATCTAACTAAAGGGAAACCTCCTTCATAGCAGGCCACTGCACTCAAAAATAATGATGCAGACAATCAAAAGTAAGATACACTGACACCAGACCACTTCAGGAAAGATATGAAAGAGGTATCTACAACGATGCCTCAGGGCTGACATTTTCAACCAGTTACTGGACTGGTCCCCACGCTCACCCTTTCCTAATTAGTACTGACATACAAATCAAATACCTTTGTTCAAGCAAATCTGATGCAATTTAAGTTTGTTTTTAATATAAGTAACTCAATTACCACAGTAATTGCTCATGTATAGTTGCTTGCATTTTTCTCTAAGAACTTTTTTATGCTCTAACAGATTTTGTCAATGCTAGATTATAAATAATCATAATAGAAACATATTGGACAATAAAACTGAGAGGTCAGGTCTCATAGATAGCCTTGTCCACTAGCAGAGTTTGCAGACAAATTTATAAATTACCTGAGTTTCAACCAATCCAGATTCTCAAACCATCCTCTTTCATTTAGCAATGTGTAATGCATTTAAGCAAATATTGTATACAATAACCACTTAAAAACATTACTTTGTATCAGTAGATAAAAGAGTTTTTCCTATACCTGCAAATAACTTCATTCCTTCATATTTCACCCAAGTTATTTTGTTTTGGCTGAGAACAGTGAAAACGGGCTTCTAATTTCCATGAGAGGAAGGCAGAAGTCCGTTAAAAAAACCTGGTGGCTTCATGCAGATTGTTCTCCTTCACTCAAAGAGAAGGATTTATTCTCTTTAGAACCTCCACAGCTCACATGGCTCAAAACTTTTGGGAACAGTAATATTATTTTCCTTGTACTAGAGGTTTACTAGTACTGCTGTTTGCAACAACTCTGTCTGCATGCTTTAATCTCTTGCAAGTTTGGGGGCTGGAGATGCTATAAAGCATATAGTCTAGAACAGAGTAGAAATGCAGAGCTCTACAGCTGAGCCATGGTATTGAAGGTATGTCTCAACAAGTGTGCAAGTTACAAGGCATCAGAACTTAAAGCACTACCACATGACAAACAAACCTTGAAATGTATTTAGATCGTAAACTGAATACACATTTGCAAATTCCTAAGACAGTCCTATCTGCCCACCCTTTCTGGTCTACAGGAATTCTCATCTCATTTGGTCAAAGTTTCAGAATTCAACAAATTCCTGTAACAAGGAATATTTTAGCATTTTAAGTTGTATTGATTAACAAAAAGTGTTTCTTAATAATGTCTATGAAATGAAAATTAGTGTACAAATATAACACGAGGAAATCTAATTTCCAGGAGTAAGGAAATAGGTATTTTCAGAAGTGCAAATTCCAGTTTTGTTGCCTTGTATTTTGGTGCTCTTTCAATACATACAAATAGTTAAAAAACATACAAGAATCTATCAGGTTACCAGATCTGTTTATAAGCACAAGATCCACCATCCTGAGTTGCAAACAAAAATTACTATTGAAACAGACATTGTTTTTTAAAACCGAAAAATACCACAGGGTACCCTATAAGTACATATACATAAATAAATTCAGAAAAGAGATGCATAGAATACTGCAGTTTAAATTATTTTTGTATTCCAGGAGTGCCAAAGCATTTGTGGGAAAGTGGTAAAACATTTCAACTCTGTTTCCCATCCAGTTTTTCCACAGATAATATGTATAAATAAGCAGAGAGCTGTATAGGCATAAGTAACCGTAGGATATGTTTTATGATACCTTAGCAGAAAAAATAAGATGGACACACATCTTTCGTGCAAAGAGGCAAATTCCCACAGAATACTTTTTTATATATCGTGCTTGCCCCATAATTGGTTCACCAGTACACAGATCATGTATTGACATAAAATCAGATAAGTGTACATGAGGTAAGAGAGCCTGGTACCAAATCTAACCTTTATCTGCACTATACTTTTGTATATATCATTTATTTATATTTTCTTAAATACATACACGTTCTTCTCCTTTTTTTCTCTATCATATATAGTTTTCTCCTTTTTTTTTTCCTACCTTTTCCTTTCAGTCTCTCTCATCTACCTATTATAACGTGTTTTCCTTATCACCTCACATCTATAGCCAGTTTAGATCAAAAAAGACGTGAAAAGCTGGAACTATAAACTGGCATCCTAGACAGTAATGTCATTGCCCTACATTTTCCAAGGAAAGTTCTGTGACTATTCACTTCTGATTTCAAGCAGGTCTACTTGTATGTCATTAAATGACTAGCAATATGAATGAAGACCTATTTTGGGCATAATCAAATGATACACACAAGGAAGCTCCAGCACAACAAAGAAAAATTAAGATACTGCACAAGGAGTGTTCAGTTACTTCAGAGAAGGTATGGTCTTCATATATATACACACACATAAATGTATAGACAGATATAAACTACTACAGAAATATCTATACATCTTCTGCAAGAAACATTTACCTACCATTCCAAATTCTTGTGGTAGGTTGCTTAGCTAAATGCACAATGCAATTTTGAACTGAACCAGCCTGCATGCACTTTTTTTATCTTGCTCCAGACTGGTTTATTAACAAGTTTCTTATTGCCATGTAATTATATCTACCTAATAAATGAGAATCACCTCAAGCCCAAATTGACTGGAGGAACCCTGCCTAACAAGAACAGTAGGCTCAGCTTCAGACTGACCAATGTAAAAGGCACAGCTGTTTTTTGACCAAATAATTTTCTTAAAGCAATATCTCCTGATTTCATTAATCTACACTTTTGGGTGCACTTTCTGCTTTTCGGCAGTCATACTACAAAAGGTGGGTTACTTAAGAAACAATTAGGTGCGTATACAAAACAATTTGCAAGCAGTCTTACTCTTTCAGCTTCCTAAGTGAAGTGCCTTTCAAGGCTGATTTATAACACTGTCGTCTTCAGAAGGCAAAATAATTAATAGGAGCATGGACTTCTAATTTCAGTGACTTCCAGAGAAAGTGGATTTCATTTGATTTATGATGGCCAGTGACTTTGCATTTTATCAGTTCATTCACTCATTATTTATGCTGATGACCAATTTCAATGGGTCGCTATCATCTAACTCGCTACTAATCAAAGAGAATTAGGGTTCACTGCATTATTTAGAAGCCACTAATTTATCTTCAGAACAAGTATCAAGAATAGTTTGGGGCCTTCCATACTAAAAAAAAGCACAGATGGCAAAGTCGCAGCATTTGCTCAGTATTACAAATGAATGTCAATGGTGCTAGTTGCAAAAACTACTACTTTTTGCAGAAGTTTTATAATGGGGCTGAGCATACAGATAGAAAATAAATATGAAACACTGAAACAATAAAATGAAACACTTTCCGTCTGACCTCCTATGTCAAAACATTTAAAATATGTGTTTTCCATTCCCTCTGCAAGCAATTCAAAGATGCTTTACTTTAAAAAATTATCTCTCTCTTTCTCTCTGCTAACTAAATGGAAATCTTTGCACCAAAAGAATCCTAGCTGGCATATTTCTTGTTTCTAAAAACCATTTGAATGTATTCTAGACACAAGAAAATAGATCAGAATGAAACGTAAACATACAAAAACGGAGTTTTATCTTCAAGTAATAATACCAAATCATACTCAATCACTGGAAAAAAAAATCCTCCCATAGGAAAAAAAAAAAAGTAGTTAGTTGCCCATTTCATTCTTGGTCAAAAGAGCACAAAAACCATATTCCATATTTTTACACCTTTGCACTTTGACATGCATTTATCCTCTGATTTCCTGGGGCTTACTAAACAGCCCACCTCACGTGGGCCACTTTGAACTGGACTTTGAGCTATTGGTGCATGTCCTTTTTAAAACTCAGGTGAAGTATATGGCCAATACTTGATCAGAATGACAGCACCACATAGCAAGTAATCGTTTTGGACCTTCTAACAGGGCAAGAGTCTCTGTTCTGTTTTGGCTGTTTTAAATGATAAGCATATGTGGGGGAGAAAAAGTAAAACATTATATCTAGAGAGATACAGAAAATGAATCCTTGGGGCCTCCACACGCACCGTTGTGGCGGTCTTCCTGAAAAATATCACCCATTCCTCCTTAAACAAACCTGATATTTAAATGTGCAAAATCAAAGATATCCAAGGCTTCTTCATACCCCCAATTACCTCAGGGCAAGAAGAAAAACTGTCACTTTTCAAGCCAGAGGAAGAGTGGACCAATGTCAGTGTTTTTCACTGCTATTACTCTCTCCTCACACACAGGTGTGGTGTCAAAAGATGGCAAACGATGAGCCTTCAGAAGAAATTCATACTTTTTCCCCCTCTGTGTATTAAGGGATGTGAAACAGTACTGAGGCAGGTGAGTTACCTTGGTGCTTTCTCTCCTGGCCTCTCCCCTGCCACCAGTCACCCTCCCAAGGGCAGGAGGCCCAAAGAGAGACAGCAGCACTAATTAATTAATAACCCACTCCTGGCCTCATCCTACCCCAGAAACTGCCCACACAGGCTGGGCTCAGTGGTGTCAGCTAAAACAAACCCACCACCCAGACTGTCCCTCCAGGCACAGCTCCATACTGCTGATGTGCCTTCCCGAGCTGTGCACAGGTTTAACAGGGGCTTTGGAGGAGTCTTCTGTATCTTCTGAAAGAAAGTGGTGTTTGGTGTGAAAAACTTAACACCATCACCTTCCATCCAAAAAAATAAACACAGTGTCAATGTGATATTTCAAAATATGTCTTTTACATGCACTTCAAACACTCTCCCCTCCTTCAAGACTGCCATTTACTGAAGATGTTTAACAGTAGTTTCTCTAAACTTTTAAAATTATTTTTAAAAATTATTGTTAAATGAAGTTTGTTTGTTTTCAAGCATGTACATATGCCCTACTGCATGCAAAGGGTGATTCCCATATTCATTTGCTCATAGCCTGAGGTCAACCCACTGGGACATGAAAATGAGAAAAGTAAAAGCTGAGTAACCGTAGTACCACATGATACCAAGGCAAGAATCTAGAAAGAAAAAATTAGGAAAGTCATTATATAAGGCTACCAGTTTTATTGGATGAAATTGGTATTTTTGTTGCCAAACAGTAATTACAAACTGATTGAAATGACTAAGTAGCCATTCAGATTAGTGTTCATCAGAGTTTTGTTCACATAAACACAACATGCTCATCATACTAATGATCTGAAATAAAACCCATGACTTGGCATAGTTTTCTGCACCATAACACAATTTACATTTCATTGCTAGTAAAATCAAGCTGAAACAGCGCAAACCAGTTCATCTTTACACTGCTTGAATTTTCTTTGCTGATAACAAGCATTAAAAGGATTTTTCTCTAATAAGCATTTATACCTAACTAATACATTCCCTTTTACTTCTCTTACTAAAAATTGTCTATACTCTAAAACCTCCTAGGACTACTCAAATTTCTGCATTTACGTCAGTAGGATAGAATCTCTTTTCTTCTACTAACAAATGCATTTTTATTAAAAAAAAAAAAAAGTGTACATCAATGAAATCTGCAAATAGGCCTTAATTAAAAAAAAACAAGTTAGAAATTGGAAGTCTTCAGTTGGATAACAGCACACCAAATTCTTAAAAGACAGCATTATGAACAGCATTCTTGTGTATACAGTTCTTTCAAGAGACAAAGAGAATTTTTTTGTTTACTTGTTGTTTGTTTTCAGATTTTCAACTTACGGATAAAATTCACTAATGTCCTATGACACATAAAACTGCTCACACACTTCAGAAACCCAGCACTAGGCCAACATTCAGATTGGGTTAGAAAAAACACCTTAATTATAGTAATTAGTTCATACAGTGGATACTAGTACTAATGTGAAAATGGCAGGACAGTAAAAGACCAGGATCATAGCAGCATTTGTATTATGTGCTTATTACATAAAAGAAGTTTAATTCATCTGCCACAAATATTGAGTAAGTGAAGTCTCCTGAATCTCTCATTTAGACACACAATATATAAAAGTAATTTATAATTTATGAAAATCATGAGTGAACCTCTCAAGCAGACCTACTTGACCCTAAAAAAAAAAACCAAACAAACACCCACACATCAGTTTTTCAATAAACTGAATTCCTTAATGAAAAGAGAATAACATCACAAGACAAAGGTGTGAGAAATCACAGTATCACAATATGTTTGGGATTGGAAGGGACCTCAAAAGATCACCTAGTCCAATCCCCTTGCTGGAGCAGGAACGCCTAGGTGAGGTCGCACAAGAACATGTCCAGGCGGGTTTTGAATGTCTCCAGGGAAGGAGACTCCACAACCTCCCTGGGTAGCCTGTTCCAGTGCTCTGTTACCCTCACTGAGAAGGAGTTCTTTCTCAAATTTAAGTGGAACCTCTTGTGTTCCAGCTTGATCCCACTGCCCCTTGTCCTATCATTGTTTGCCACTGAGAAGAGCCTGGCTCCATCCTCATGGCACTCACCCTTTATATATTTATAAACATTAATAAGGTCACCCCTCAGTCTCCTCTTCTCCAAACTAAAGAGCCCCAGCTCCCTCAGCCTTTCTTCATAAGGGAGGTGCTCCACTCACTTAATCATCTTTGTTGCCCTACGCTGGACCCTCTCCAGCAGTTCCCTGTCCTTCTTGAACTGAGGGGCCCACAACTGGACACAATATTCCAGATGGGGTCTCACCAGGGCGGAGTAGAGGGGAAGGTGGACCTCTCTCGATCTACTAACCACCCCCCCTTGTAATACACCCGAGGATGCCATTGGCCTTCCTGGCCACAAGGGCACACTGCTGGCTCATGGTCATCCTGTTGTCCACCAGGCCTAGGTACTGCATAAAATAAAGAAATAATATTTTCTGTGCTGAACAAAACTATGATATCTACATGAGTACATCCACTAAGGCCAAGAACTGAACTATGTATCATTAAAAGCAGAAATATTTGGGGGAAATGCTCCAAAGATTAGCTTACTTCAACTGTGGCAGCAAAATCCATGAGCATTTGCAAAGCCCTTAGTCCAGGGGAAAAGATCTGTATCACCCCAGAATCACCATACATACCTTCCCCCTGTACCTCCGAGACCGCGTGTTAATGAAGAAAAAGATCCACCATAAACCATAACTGGATTAATCTCAAGAATATCAACAAGTTTTATATTAGCGAACACATTTTCTAGGTATTCTGTAAAGAGATATTCTTTAAGACTGAAATCCACCTCTTACCTTTGCACACTAGCATAACCTCCAAACTCTGTAGAGATCTCCCTTACATGTACAATATCTGAAATTATTGTTTACAATCAATCATAAAAGTCCCCAGAAAGCAGTTAGAACAGTCTTTAAGCAGGGGGTGCAGTGGGGAGAAATGTCTCCACAAGAGAAACTAGAAGATGCTTCACAAAATAAGTTTCCCTTTTTCACCCAATCTGGCACATTCTTAGAATGAAAAAAATAAGTAAATAAATAAATAAATAAACCAACCTGCTGTCTGATTTAGATATTTATTTTTTTAGTAATTATACAATTATCAATGCTATGAATCAGCATTGAAACTTCCCTTTTTATATTTTTCTCTCTAAGTAGCTAGAGACATTTTACATTCCCAACAACTGAACAAATAGATTTTTAGACTCCGATATGACCTCTTCAAGCAAGCAGCTGTAAAACTTCCATTGTTCATAAAATCCTGCATATGTACATCCCCTAGTTCCCCTTTCCATTCAATATATATGAAAATGCAATTTACTGTACGTCAAATGAAAAATGCAGTTTTCAAATGCATGACAACAGGTGCTAGTTAAATGATCAGACACTATTTGTTACCTAGTCTCTTACTCTCATTTGCAGCATGATAAATTGCATTTTAGCAGAGTACTGCGATCTAAGGGGTCTTGACACGTTTTTATTGATTTGCATAGGTTATATGCATGTATTCCTGTTTGTAGGCAAAGAGTGCCACGAGTAAATTCAAGTCACCGTGCCTCTGTTTCAAGAAAATTGCAGTCATCACAGGGGAGCCAAGATGGAGTGAGGCTGGGTAAAAGAGACACATGCAGCCCATTGGAACCTTAGAACCTCTATTAAGATTTATAGGCTGCAGGATTCTTTTGGGCTTCAACATTATTCTTAGTAAACCCTTTCTGTCTTCAGTTGTTTATAAAAACTGGCAGCTTTAGCAAAGACAGAAGCTTATGTTGTAGGTAGCACAATTTAACATAATAGTGATAGCCTGTCCTCCAAATATCCTGATATGGATTTTGAAAGAGAAACAGTGCATATCCTTGATTCCCTTTACCAAAATTTGAAAGGTTTTCTTATTACTGAACAGTAATCTCGCCTGCATTTATACAACACTTTCTGGCCCCCGTTAGTTAATATGTGTCCTCTCTTACCTCCTCTCAAGACAGCCAATATCATCATTCCCCTCTTAACAGAAAGAAAAGAATCCTGCATAGAAAGTTTAGGTACCTTTCTTATGTGGTAAAAATAATAGATCTAGAATTAGGAATTGAAACTTCCATGCTAGTGTTTTCTTCAGGCTGGGAAAGATGCAATCCACCATACCACAATTTGCATAGAATTCCCCCAGTTCAGTATCAGCCCATGCAGACATGCCAGCACTCACCCCATTAACTAATGAGAAAGCTGCTGGAACATACACAATACCCCCATGCAGGAAGATTATCTCTATGCATGCACACACATCATCTTATATCACAAATGTGGGAGCTGGCATGCAACATTCAGACTGGTGTTAACCTATACAGGCTACTGATCCAATCATTTCCTTGTAAATTTGCACACTACTGATAAAGGTTCAGGTTACTGGAGGAACTGTTAATCTATCAGGAAAAGGATTTAGTCTTGACAGGTATACTTACACTTCAGAGTACTGAAGGAGCTCTTATTTGTATGTTATTTCAGTACTTAAAATTTATTGAAGAACTGTTTCATTTTGGTAGTTGGAAATTAACTTTGGTCGGATTCAAGAATTGTGTCCTTCTCTCTGTCTTTATCACAAACCCTAAAGCAAATGAAAATTAATCTAATTGTAAATTTAAGCTCAAAAAAAAAAATACACAACAAGTATTTGGAAAAACGTTATGGAATAAAATTAAAGCAATACAGAATGCAATATCTCAGAAAACATCCTAATTTGACATAGACACTTCCATTCATGTGCTACTAAAAATTTTAACTAAAACTACTGCGCGTGAGCCCCAACTACCATCTAAAATAACTGCCCACACTATCAGTTTCATCTCCCTACAATTTTCTCAGTTTATGAATACTCTATTGTATGCTTGTCAACAAAGAATGAACTACAGACTGTTTACAGAGAAAATAAAATTGAATGAATCAGCAGATCAAGATGCATCCTCAAAACATTTTTCCCTACTGTCCACCCAGCATATATGTTTCCATGTAGTTTTGTAGATGAATATGACATACTGACTAAAGCAGAAAGGCACAATATGGTAAGAGCTTCATCTGAACTACACGGGAACTGTAAACTCATTATTTAATATGAAGTATGTTTTTTGTAAGATTAAGTCTTCTTCGAAAAGCCATAATGAATAAAGCAACATTGCTAAATATTCTTTTAAATTATACACAGAAACCTGTCCTCTTTGGAACATGTGTAACAGCAAAAAAGGCTATTCCACAGATTTTAACTTTAATATGATATGATTTTGTGATAGTATTTAGATAGTTCTGCCTAGGAGTTTCACAGTGTAATTTGAGGAAGACTCCTTTATTCTTAGATCATTTTTGACATGGGGCAGCTTCTGATCTGGTCCAGCATTCAGCCCCAACTATAGTAAGAATGAAACAACTGAAGTGTCCTACAGTCGATGAAAGCACAGGAGCAAATGGTAAGGACTATGTAAAGTGGCACTGCTCATCAGAGTACTCTTATTAATTTACAGTCTCGTTCAGAACACCAAAATATTTCATGTGGAATAAAAAGCTTTAAAGTGCAGCTGTGAAACAGGAGAAAAACAATGAGCAAAGGAAGATAGGAGAGCAGAAGTAAATTATGCAACACCACAATGATAGGCCACTGCTAAATCTTGTATGCAATATGCATCAGAAGAATTTCAAAAGAATTTCAGTTTAGCAACCTGAGCCACTGACCTTCCGTTCCTTCAAGTCATGTGGTTAGAGAGAGCAAGAATATCTACACCATGCTGAATGAATCCCTGCCTCCTGACTTCCAACGTTGAAACCCTTTCTTTATGTAAATCTCATAAAATGGTACACAGAATAAAAAATAATCTCACATATTACCAGTCTCTCTGTGAAAAAAATTACTACTTTCAGTATATCTCTATTGCCTCTACTTAGCCTGTCAGGCTCATTTTCTAGCCCAGAGTTCAGATTCATGTGCAGTGTATAACAATAGGCCTATGTTCTCAACATGCCAAAGGTTTTGACTATTAAAGCAAACTTTTAGAAATAGGTCATAATTCAAAACCCATGACATTTTGCTCAGGTCATTGACACAGGCTGGTATTCAAGAAGAATATCCACCATCCCCCAAGCCTACAAAGTATTCCTTCTATCCAGATATAAAAGATCAGTCTGTACGTCCATCCCAGCCAGGAGACTAAAAATACACCAGCAGAAGTGGCCTCGAGCACAGCACACTACCCCAGTGAAAGCCTCTTTTTAAGAAAGGGGTTAAGCACAACAACTAACATAGCCCAGCAATCTGACTAGGCAATAATAGTTACTTGCAATCAAAGCACAGACAGGTATAACATTAACAAGGGCATGAGCTGCTCTCTTTAATGATAAACATCTTCAGGCTAAAAAGAATCTATGACAGTTTTTTTCATAACTAAGCAATGAAAAAGAAAAAAAAAATCAAACTTTGCGTACCTTCAAAAAGATAAATAAAGTTTGCTAGATAAAAATGTGGGGAAAAAAACAGAAAGAAATATAAAAGTGGTTTTAGGAGTTCTATATTGCAAAATTCAAAACTCTGCAGAACCAAAAAGGGCTGTTTGGATTTCTTGCTAAAGATCTTGCCTCTGGTACAAATCACCTATTTGGATTAACCTCAGAAAAGATATGAAGGATTGTTCAGTTTCTCCCTAATGAGAGTAATTTAACATGGTTGCCATAACATTCCATAATATTTCTATACAACATCTTCACTAACACTTCAAAAGCCATCAAAAATTTAACAAATAAAATTATAATTAATATTACAAAACATGGAGATTAACAAATTAGAGTAAGTGGCACTATCAAGTTATTGTTTTTCTCCCTCTCTTCTTCTACTCTGTGGAGAGATAATTACAATTGCTTGACTTACTATTAATTTGCTGGTGCAAAAGATATTAAAGAGGATCACTTCCATTCTGGGACACATCTAAAGACGACAAGTATGGCTTTACATAAACATATGACTGACGACTGTATTACCTCTCATGGTGATAGTACTACAAAATCACGTTTTTCCCATATTTGTGCTCTCTCCTCCCCTTGTTTCAAGGTCATCTTCCTGCAACTTTCATTTAAGCGGTATTCCTGTAAACAATTTTCTGTACTTGAATAAATTCAGACACGTAAATAGTCTGAACACTTGTTGTGCAAGGCTATAAAGGAAAATTCCCAGGAACCCAGCAGGAACCTGAAGAGTAGAGGGGATGCACAGGTCATGCATATACATGGGAAAACCTTTAAGGACCGTTCTGTTTATCAGAGCACATCTATTGCTGTGTAAGGCTGCACTTTTTTACATAAATGACTAATAATTAACATGAACTAGGACATTAAAAAAACTTTGATAACTTAAGAATAGCCATTCTATAGATGTAGACGATCACCACAAAAGCAACTCTCCATCATGAAAAGATGACTGTTAGGTGCTTGTAAAAGTAGACTTAAAAGATACCTTAATGCCACAGTTCATCATTGCAGAATAAGTATGAAAAAGATCAGAACTTTAAAAAGAGTCTGGTAAAGATAAAATGTACCCCTCCAAACGTTTTGGACATTGGGACTTAAACTCTGATGCAGAGATGTACATCGCAACTAACACCCAAGACTGAAAATTTAAGAAATTCCTGGAAAGATCACAATATATAAAGGAACTTTCTCACAGAAATGGAGAAGCGACACATCAGCATTAGCACTTAAGCCATCAAAAAGGTTAACTCCACAGATCAAATGGTTTTTCAGGGCATCCTCTGTACATTTAGACTTTTATTTGGGAAGCTTGTCAAATAACAGCACTTAAAGAGCAAAGAAAGCAACCATATCAAACCATACGCACAAGCTCAGGAGGCTGACGTGCCATCATCATGCGCAAACAGGAAATCTGTCTGCATTTTAGTAACCCTCTATCTAAATCCCACTCCCTGTGGAAAAAGTGTGTTCAGCAATATTATAGCACACACACACTTTGTTTGTGCTTATTAAATGAAAAGAAAGGATCACCTTCAACCATATTAATGATGGACTGGTGGATGAAGGATGTCTGTGAAAATTCACAACATCTGTTTGCTCCACTCTCTTCTCAGCGTGCTGCACCTATTCCTCATGCTTAATGATGCTCATCCACTCTGCAAGTTTTACGAACAAATGTGTGTTTAGCCACATTCATCATTCTGAATGAGCGTTCTTGATGAAGCATCCACTGGCCTGTTTCGCTCTTTCTGCTACACTTTAACAAATGACAACTGCTCTACGTATTTTTCATTTGTTAAAAATAAAGAGCTAAGTGAAGAATAGGCCCAGCAAATTTTTCTTTTACTCCTCTGGTAACTTTACTAGAAAATGGAATACTAGATGCATTTAAACTGTATACAAGTTCACATGCACAAATCTAAATAGTGTATACAGATGTACAGAATTTTCAAAGCAATACACAGCAGAATACAGTGTGTTTCAACAGCATATCAGAAAAACATTCTGTCCTATACCGAAACGAGTAGTTCAGTCCTCTAACAAAAGTGATGTATTATGTCTCTCTATGATCACGTAGGGGACTGATTCTGTGATGTACACAATGCCTTAACATGAAACATTTGGCATCTTTTGGTACGAGGCCAGCAATACATCACTGCTTTCCTCCTTTAAAGCACACCAATATTTAAAGGAAAAGACATGTTCCCCAGAAAATGTGTGTGCTGTAAATGCCATCTTTGGAATAAATTCAACTGTGAATAACCGTGTATGTCAAATTCATTATATTTTTATCAATTAGAAAAATGGACCACAAATTATTAGCAAGTAATCAGAGCTAAAGAATCAAATCTAATACAAATAAAGTGGTCAGAAAATGTGGAACATCTTCAGAAGGTATCTTTTAGAATTTAGAGCAACTCACAATTTTCATTTGCATTAGTACACAGCAAAAATAAAATGTTCGTCCTAATACTAATTTTCCTAAACATCTCTTTATGAGATTACTGATGTAGTATACAGTGGAATGTTCTCAGGCTCATCTTCTAGAATTATTTTCTAGTTTTCCAAAACCTATGTGGATTAAATGAGGGGTTTTTCTGTGAAGGCATTCTGCCACTGCTTAATATTATTTCTGTGCTTTACTGCCTGAGCCTTTGTGAGCCCCTTCTAGTCTGTACTGGTTGTTCGAGTTTATCTGTATTAGTTATATCCAGGCAGCCAGTGGGTGCATTGGATGAAGCATGTTATATTCTAAAATATGAATGACCTTTGTTATGAAGAATGTTTATTGCAAGACAGGCTTGTAAGATATAGGACAGCATTGTGGTTCTTTCTTTTGTATTGCCCTTTTAATAACTAGGTTAGGGGAAAAAAGTGGATCCTGTAAAAGGATCTTGCAACGTTTGCCATAGGTTGCCCTCCTTCTGAGAAGTTCTACAACAGACTTCCTTGAATAACATGCTTTGAGAACTATCACAATGAAATCATTATGGACCAAAAGAAGTGAGGAAGTTTTGACTTCTATTCCATACAAAAAAATCTCTATTTATATAAAACAAATCCTAAAATCATTATGTTCAGGCCAAAAAAAAGGGCATGACAATTCAATTACAAGTTATAATTCAGTGAGTAGTAGAATCCAGAATCAAACGCATAGAACTCAGATATTGAATCTATTTAAAAAAATGTATGAATCTTAAAGCCAACCATCATACATAATAACCAAAAGGGTTTCTTACTAAACCAGATAAAAAATCTCCATTAATACCTCTCTCTCTAAATAAATTAATACTGGCATATATGCATAAGGTCACTGAGAACAGCATTCCTCCTAACAAAAATAGTCCTAAACTTATATGCTAAACTGCATCAATTCCTTGAACTTAAAAACTGGCTAATGCTCAACTAGGCAATAATTGAAGTGGACTAATTATAAGAATTCAGACTTCTATTCCAACCTGGGAGGTATAGCATAGCATTACAGTGACATGCAACTCTGCAAAAGTAAGTCCTACACTAATGGCATGGTTGGTCAGAGGAATGCTACTTTATCCTGTTCCTGAGCCTTTACACATAACTTAGAAGGCATCAAAATATTAAATAAATAAAAACTAACTGAAACCTTTTAAAGTTATATCCTGCTTTTCCAATACTTTAAAATTATAACTAGTATCGGCTCCCTCCAACCTCTGAACCCATTAAGTCAGAAGTATTAACTGGCAAACCTACCACAAAGCAGTGTTTGTTGGTAAGTTATGCTTATAACAAAAATGCAAGAAGTTATGGAATAGATGAAAACATACTCAAATTCAATAAAAGTTATCCTAAATCCATGTGTAGTGGTGTACCTTTCACAAATTAGTGCAATGCAAAATGAAGATCATGTATTTCAAGAATCAGTTTTTGGCCAAAGTTTAGTAAGAACTTCCTGTGATGTCTCAAAAAGGATAAAAAGAAGAGCAGAGGAGAGAACTATACAGCAAGGCAAATAAAATACACAAAAATGGAGTCACCAAACTTTAACAGAAATTGCAAGAAATGTCTATTCAGGTTCCTCTGAGGTATAAGTACTCAGGAAGTCCATTATTATGCTTAACAGAAAATTGTCCATGACAAATTTATAAGCTACATAGAAAATACTCCTCTTCAGATATCTACAGTGAACACTGTAAAAGAACTGACAGCAGCTCCATATTTTTGTTATAAAAAGGAATTTATAATTATAATAAAATATACAAATTACTAGTTCCTTTAAAAAAATGAATGCCTCTGATCATCACATTTCAGAAATTAGGTCCCACAGAGGACTTTATAATATAAAAAATTAATTTACATTTTTTGCATCATATGCTTTTTTTTTCTCTACCGTAAAACAGATCTGTATCTGAAAATAGAAGAAAGGATATATGCAAAAATAACCCCAAGGGGATCATTACAGAAACACAAAAAGTAATTTTCTACTGGAATTGTAAGTGTATTTGCAATAGATATTTAAAAACATGGCTACAAAAATATATAAAACATACAAATGAATGGGATTTAATACAACTGGAATAATTTAAATGGTATCCTTACTTAAGTGACAGACTGATTAAGCCACAAAGCACAGTTTCCTGGGAAGGGGGGAACCTTTTGCTAATCTAAAATTAGAGTGATATTAAAATTGATGCACATATTTTGTACTGTGTATATACACAGCCATCACATTGATTCTCATAACTTACATATGCACAGAGTATGGATAGTTTATTAGACTTCCTGAAATAAATCTGTAGACATAATTAAATACTTGACAGAAAAAATAACGGGGGGAACAATGTTGAAAGCAACAATTCCATACTTCTATAAACAAGAGAAACTAAAAAAACAGGACAATATAGTGCCCAGTGCTCCTACCCATGCAGAATAGCAGCAAGCACTGTGAGCACTCATTCCCACCAGAATTAGAGTAGCACTCTACTTTGCAAGCCATCCCTACAAGTCCACAAATGTCAGTGCGCCCTTCCATGACTGGCAAGGGAGGCTACAGGACTTGCAAGGCAGGGACAGTCTAAGACACGCGTTAACTCAAACTGTACAATAGGTCTCAAGAAACACATCACAGTACTTTTGAGAAAATCGGAGCACAAATAACCCATAGATTACTGCAAATTACTCTGACAAAAATAAGTCCAAGCATATCTGACAGTAAAATTACACTCTCCTCAACAACAGTATCCCTTAGGTAATCCCCCTTCTATCCCCATCCCGAATGTTAAATTGTCTCTTAGCTTTATAACAAATCAAGTCTAAAAGCTGCACACTGGCAGTAAAGCGCTTCTTTTCATCTTACATAAATTTTATTTCTTCTCAATAGCATCAGGTGTGGTATATTTTATGAAAATTATGAAAAGCATCACAAAGAAACAAAATGTAAATGATACAACAATTCAAAGGATCCAAAGGGCACTGTTTCTGCTATCTACAACAACATCACACAATTTCTCCCTCTATTGCAGACCGAGTTTATGTTTTCCATGGAACAACAATGCCTGTGAGCTATGGGGGTTGCACTTGGGGTTTTTTCCCAGAGGAAACAAAAGGGTTAATATATTCCAGACCAGGGGTGTCAAACTCATTTTCACCGGGGGCCACATGAGCCTCGTGGTTGCCTTCAAAGGGCCAAATGTAATTTTCCGACTGTCTAAATGTAGGAGTAGGTGAGGTTCATGTGGGCCCTGGTGAAAATGAGTTTGACAGCCCTGCACTAGACCCTTACAAATATGATGTTTTCAGCTGAAAACAATGCTAAGTTACTTATAAAATATTAAAGATTAGCACCTAGGACAAGATTCAAGTTCTTCAACAAAGGTCTTGTCTTAATTTTCCTGTGGACTGAATCAGAGGTTCTATACAAGTATTGTCTCTCTTTTTCTCTTTTTTCTCCTCCTATGAGTGATCTTATCCAGCAATTAAGGCAGCTCATTTTTTTAATTTGTCTGCAGAATCAATCTGACACATAGTAATCTTACACACAGAAACGTGAATAGAGACAAAATGTGGTAAGGCAAAAGGTGAAAGAACTGTTGACAAAGGATATTTGTGACTTCTTTAACATACGCTTCAAAAAGCAGTTTATATATCCAAATAACTTAATCCATCAGGATTTCCATTTTCCATTGGGGACAATTCCATATCCTGAAACAGACTATCTAAGCTTTTCTCCTCCTCATAGCCAGGTATAATTTTAATCCAAATGCTGCTCTTCATATTTTTACTTTATCCTTTTTTTAAAAAGATTCTCCCTTGTGTTTGTAACTGCACTTCCCCTCTTTCTCCATGTACCCTCAAACACTCTTGAGGTCTCTTTCCAGAAACACATGCCATGAACCAAGCAATAGTGTGAATATGTATGGCCTGGTGCCACAGGAGAAAAAAACCAAAAAGAGACAAACAAACAAACACCACCATTACAATTTGCCTGTATATGAGTCCCAAAATTTCACTGTTCAGAATAGGTTCCAATTGGATGTCTCTTATACATCATTAGGTACACTTCTCCCCATAACTGTTTTCTAGCTTCTTATCTCTATACAGAGACTGACTGCACAGAGGAGACTTTAGGAGCTCGCTCTCTCTCTGATGTGACAGTTGAAATTTCACCAAGTGAAAATCTATTTTTCCAAGGTTCATTTTAGTCTCTACCAATCTCTTTGTGTCACTCCCTTACCTCCACAAGTGACCCAAAATTTCTCCATATTTTGTATCTTATAAACAGTTCATGTGATGCTTTCTTCTACACCAAGGCATACAGGTAGCTTTGTCAAAGGCCACCAGGCATACTGAAGAATCTGGACCAATTCTATTTATGAAAAAATATGAAAAAGTAATAAATACTATCAAAAAAAAGCTTTGGTATTGCAATTTGGTAGTGGAATGAAGCTTAAGGAGGAGGTTGAGACGCTGAGGTCCATCAGGGAGTGCGAAAGGGAGATCGACTGGTGGAGTAACACCCTTACGTGCCGGTCGGAAAGGCCCCAGGGAGGTACCCCCGAAAAGGAGATGGACCTCCTGCCCTCCCGGACAGAGGCGGAGGTCCTGAGACAGCCCCACCCTTGTCGCTGTCGGGCAGAGGTAAATGACCTAAAAAAAGATGAGGGTTGGAAGCTTATTCCAGTTCGGCATCACAGGCAGCCCCACTCCCTGCCTGATTTGCCTCCCCAGGTGCCCCTCCGTAATAGGTTTGAGGCCCTGGATCTTGAAGAAGAGGTAGGTGAGGAGGTGGTGCCAAGCCTGCCTACAAGATCACATAGGAAGAGGCGGTTGACTACACAACTGAAGACTACCTCTGATAAGAAAGATAGAAGGGTGATTGTAATAGGAAATTCCCTTCTGAAAGGAACAGAGGGCCCAATATGCAGGGTTGACCCTCATCTTAGGGAAGTCTGTAGTCTACCTGGAGCCCGGATCAAGGATATTGCTAGAGAGCTCCCCAGACTGGTGCACCCGACAGACTACTACCCGCTGCTGGTCTTCCAGACAGATGGGGAGGAAGTTGCTTCCCGTAGTCTGAGGGGAATGAAGAATGACTTCAAGGTCTTGGGAAGGATGGTGAAAGATTCAGGGGCTCAAGTGATCTTCTCTTCACTCCTTCCCTCTTCAAGTGACGATGTGGGGTGGAATGGGAAAATTCAGTCTCTAAATGGTTGGCTCCAAGACTGGTGCTACAGGCAGGGCTTTGGTTTTTTTGATAATGGCTGGTTTTAGAAGACTCCAGTCCGGACAGTGTTATGCAGGAAAGGCTTATCTCGCAGAGGCAAAAGGATGCTGGGGCAGGAATTAGCTGGGCTCATTTGGAGAGCTTTAAACTAGCCTCGAAGGGGGATGGGGTTGTAGTTGGGCTTGCCCCAGAGGGGCAGCATTCTAAAACAGATGAGGACCGGGTGGCCTCCTGTGCCCCTAGGGAGAAATTGGTGTGCTCTGCTCGCTCCCTGAAATGCCTGTACACCAATGCGCGCAGCATGGGGAATAAGCAGGAGGAGTTAGAATCCTATGTTCGGTTGGGAGATTATGATCTGGTGGCAATTACAGAAACGTGGTGGGACAGTTCACATGACTGGAATGTGGTCATGGATGGCTATGCCCTTTTCAGGAAAGACAGGCCAGCCAGGCGTGGTGGTGGAGTTGCTCTCTATGTGAGAGAGCAACTGCAATGTACTAAATTCTGCCCAGGAGCGGATGAGGAACGAGTTGAGAGTGTATGGCTCAGGATCAAGGGACAGGCTGGCAGGGGTGATACTGTTGTAGGTGTCTATTACAGGCCACCAGATCAGACTGAGGAAGTTGATGAGGCCTTCTATGCGCAGCTGAGAGTGGCCTCACAGTCACAGGCCCTGGTTGTTGTGGGTGATTTTAACTTCCCTGATGTTTGCTGGAAGGACCATTCAGCCAGCCAGCCACAGTCCAGGAGGTTCCTCCAGTGCATTGATGATAACTTCCTCATGCAGATGGTGGAGGAGCCGACCAGGAGAGGTGCACTGCTGGATCTCATCCTCACTAACAAAGAGGGTCTGGTTGAAGCAGTAAAGGTTGAGGGCTGCCTGGGTTGCAGTGACCACGAGATGGTGGAGTTCAGCATCTCGTGTGGCAGGAACAGAATAGCAAGTAGAATTGCAACCCTGGACTTTGGCAGGGCTAATTTCGGCCTTTTCAAGCAACTGCTGAGGGAAACCCCATGGGCAAGACTGCTTGAAGGAAAAGGGGCCCAAGAGAGCTGGATTGCATTCAGAGATTGCTTCTTCCATGCTCAGGATCAGAGCATCCCCACACGTAGGAAGTCGAGGAAGGGAGCCAGAAGGCCTGCGTGGTTGAATAGGGATCTGTTGGGTATGCTCAAGCAGAAGAGGCGAGTTTACAGGTCATGGAAGCAGGGACTGGCCACTTGGGAGGAATATAAGGCTGCTGTTAGAGGATGCAGGAAGGCAGCTAGGGTAGCCAAGGCCTCCTTAGAATTACAGCTGGCGAGAGGGGTCAAGGACAGCAAGAAGAACTTTTTCAAATACATAGCAGATAAAACTAATACCAGAGGCAATGTAGGCCCACTGATGAATGAGGTGGGTGCCCTGGTGGCAGAAGACACAGAGAAGGCAGAATTGCTGAATGCCGCCTTTGTCTCTGTCTACTCCGCTGGAGGATGTCCTGGGGAACCCTGTACCCCTGAGACCCTGGATGAAGCCAGGTTAATGGAGGAGTTTGCTTTAGTCGATGAGGACTGGGTTAGGGAACAATTAAGTAGTCTGGACGTCCATAAATCCATGGGTCCAGATGGGATGCATCCGCGGGTGCTGAGGGAGCTGGCTGAAGTCATTGCTAGACCGCTATCCATCATTTTTGCCAAGTCTTGGGAAACGGGAGAGGTGCCCGAGGATTGGAGGAAAGCAAATGTCACTCCAGTCTTTAAAAAAGGGCAAGAAGGAGGACCCGGGTAATTATAGACCGGTCAGCCTCACCTCTGTCCCTGGGAAAGTAATGGAACAGCTTATCCTTGGTGCCATCTCAAGGCACATCAGGGATAAGAGGGTCATTAGGGGCAGTCAGCATGGCTTTACCAAGGGTAAGTCATGCTTGACCAACCTCATAGCCTTTTATGAGAATGTAACAAGGTGGATGGATGATGGCAGAGCGGTGGATGTGGTCTACCTTGACTTCAGTAAAGCCTTTGACACAGTCCCTCACAGCTAAATTGAGGAGGTGTGGTCTCGACAATAGAGTAGTGAGGTGGGTTGCAAACTGGCTTAAAGAGAGAAGCCAGAGAGTGGTGGTCAATGGTGCGGAGTCCAGTTGGAGGCCAGTATCTAGTGGAGTGCCTCAGGGGTCAGTACTGGGGCCAATATTATTCAATATATTCATTAATGATTTAGACGAGGGAATTGAGTGTACTATCAGCAAGTTTGCTGATGACACTAAGCTGGGAGGAGTGGCTGACACGCCAGAAGGCTGTGCCGCCATCCAGCGGGACCTGGACAGGCTGGAGAGTTGGGTGGGGGATAATCTGATGGAATTTAACAAGGGAAAGTGTAGAGTCCTGCATCTGGGCAGGAACAATCCCAAGTTCCAGTATAGGTTGGGGCATGACCTATTAGAGAGCAGTGTAGGGGAAAGGGACCTGGGGGTCCTGGTGGACAACAGGATGACCATGAGCCAGCACTGTGCCCTTGTGGCCAGGAAGGCTAATGGCATCCTTGGGTGTATTACAAGGGGGGTGGTCAGTAGATCAAGAGAGGTCCTCCTTCCCCTCTACTCCGCCCTGGTGAGACCCCATCTGGAATATTGTGTCCAGTTCTGGGCCCCTCAGTTCAAGAAGGACAGGGAACTGCTGGAGAGGGTCCAGCGTAGGGCAACAAAGATGATTAAGGGAGTGGAGCATCTCCCTTATGAAGAAAGGCTGAGGGAGCTGGGGCTCTTTAGTTTGGAGAAGAGGAGACTGAGGGGTGACCTTATTAATGTTTATAAATATATAAAGGGTGAGTGCCACGAGGATGGAGTCAGGCTCTTCTCAGTGGCAAACAATGATAGGACAAGGGGCAATGGGATCAAGCTGGAACACAAGAGGTTCCACTTAAATTTGAGAAAGAACTTCTTCTCAGTGAGGGTAACAGAGCACTGGAACAGGCTACCCAGGGAGGTTGTGGAGTCTCCTTCCCTGGAGACATTCAAAGCCCGCCTGGACACATTCCTGTGCGACCTCACCTAGGCGTTCCTGCTCCAGCAGGGGGATTGGACTAGATGATCTTTTGAGGTCCCTTCCAATCCCAAACATACTGTGATACTGTGAATAGTAAAACACTCATAACAGGAGGATATATAGCAACTTAGTTTTGGCTGGTTCACCCTATACAAAAGTGAACCCATAAAACACTTCAGAAACTATGAGATGCTGAGATGAAGTGCTTTTTTCTAATTACAACAGGCAAACCTGGCTTTATAAGAAGAGTTTTCCATTCAGTACTCAGGGTCTTCTTCCTTAAGCTCATCAGTTCCACACTGACTTGAAATATTTAAACTATAAATGAACGCTGTTAAGAAATCACTTGTTATTTAACAAGTGCCAAATCAAGTCTGTCCTGTGCAACTTTAACGCTGACTCCTAGTATATATTCAATATACTCCAATAACACAATCATGTTTGCTTCTGATATGACTCAATTCTCTAAATAATACTCTGCCAAATAAGAAGATGGGATGAGAAGACAGTCATGGATATGAAGGACAGGGGCACTAGGGGAGAATAGGGAACAGCTGAGCCAAAGAGGACACAAAGAGCCAGGATGGGATCAAGATCCTGGGGACAAATGACCCTGGGACCTAAAAGGCCCAACACGAGTGCAAGAAAACCTGGATATGTAAGGGAAACAATGAAAGAGATTTCTCATCTGACAACCAAAATGCCTGGGCAAAGATGAAAGCCAGAGAAGTCCGAGACTATGACAGAAGATTTGGATACCTATTCTTCCTAAAGGTTTTGATCTTGACTCCTTCATAAAATCTAGGAAGATGTAAAGGGAACACGGTCACATTTTCAGATAGGCTGCCTGTCAGATTGCCTAATCACATCTGAAAACAAAAACAAAACAAACAAACAAACAAACAACAAAAAAAACCCCACACCACAAACAACAGAGGTCTGAGTGTCATGTGATAAGCTCAATGTGGTCCAGGAAATAAAATATAGTTAAAATGGAGGCCAAAACTGATCAGCAGTATGATGTTACCTTGCTCAGTACTGTTGCCCATGAACCACCTGATACCTGGCATCAATAGTGAAAAATAGCATACCACAAAGGGTCTACCTGCTCCATCCAGTTTAACCACTAAATAAAAGATAGATAACAGCAAGTTCCTAAGGGCAAGATAAAACCAAGGCCTTATTTGGGTTAGATGCAGGTACAGATGCTCTTAATTCTCCTCATTTGTTTGTTGATATATAGCCATAAAACAATATCCATAAAAATAATCCCAGTATCAAACTATAAAATTAGGTGTTATTTTTTCCATAATCCTATACTTGGCTTGCCTAATCACAACATTTGGCAGGACTGCCCTAACAGCCTCAAGCACTTGACAGGAGAAGACAAAAAAGATACAGAATAATGCCAGCTTTAATCACTATCTGTTCATATAAATTCCAAATATATAAAAATTGCCATGCCACTTTCATGGATGAGAAATTTAGTACCTTGTATTCTTTGGAAACAAACACACAAAATTTCCAATGTGATTAACCCCAGTTAACCTTTAAAAGTATATTTAGATCTAAACCTTACAACACTTTCAAGTTACGCAGCACTTTACAAATAATTTGAGAAGCCCTGCAATAATCTCTCATAAAAATTATACTACTCTTTCCTTCATCAGAAACTCAAAAGAAACAGAGCAATCTAAATACTCAAAATACTTACTATATTGTGATGCCTTTTTAAAAAAATTCTTCAGAGTTGTGCTTGCTAGTAGCATTCAGAGAAACTTTGTTCTCATCTAGTTTTATTGTATAACCCTATTTAAAAAAATGTCACCACATGAATCTAGACTGACACATATAAATATTTCACACTGACTAATAAAAGGTTGACATATAAAGAATAAATATTGTGTGTGCTAGAACCAGCCTCTACTTTAGACACACCTGAGTTCACATCTTTTAAATAGGACATGTCAGCACTGTGTATCCTGATGAAATCAGACAGACCACACACCTGTCATTGACTTAACTGGGCAAGAGACATGACTGGTGCTCAGAACTTCAGCCAGAAATGCAATTATCTGGCAGTAAGAAAATTACACTCAAAGAATGAATTCTAGCAGAGACATTTTGCCACTGTTCATCTCTCTCTTATAAAAGAGGCAATTTTATCAGTTTGAAATGATAAAGCAGGTTTAAATATATTGGAGAAAACAACTTTAATATCAAAAAGTAATTTCTTCTGGTATAGCTTTATACTTTCAAATTTTTTTTTAATTTTATTTATCCAGCACAGATAGCAAATGATTTTCATCATTTCAATAAATGAAGGATGGCATCACAAATTAGCAAGAACTTACAATTTTTAGTGTTACTACTGCACTGTGTGAAGCTTTGCTGTAGGATCATTTCTAGGGTAAGACACCAAAATCTCAACAACGCTACATCCATCTTTTGAGTATATATGGCCCAAGTACAACACATTCTCTTGCGATGGATTCAGCACAAAAGGCTATTTTATAGAATTTTCTTCATAATAAAACCATCTCCAATCATCATTTTTTCACTTTAGAGACTGTGTACTTTTTTTCTTTTCACAAATTGTAATTTATCCATTTCATATTATGAGTAGAGTATTACATGTCCAGCTGCCCTAGGTATCCTCCTCTCTCACTAGGAAATTTTGCTGGGATAGAATTGGAGGACTTTTGGCTTTTAGTGAGCACCTGACCAGAACTGTGGGCAGGTTTCAGTAAGTCCATGAATCCCAGAGGTGCCTCCACAGAAATATACAACTGGTGCTCTGCACACTCAGTATGTTAACCGCTTTCTAATGCACTATGCATAGAGCAGATATACATTTATTTCTGAGAAATTCCAGACAAAAAGCAGAAACCCTTAATAAATACATGGTTTGGTGTACTCCTGGCTGCTCAGATGTGACACAAGCCTGATCTGTACCTGTAATTGCTCAAGAATGTTATTTTGTAATAACAAGATTGCTTCCTGATAAATTTAACTTTATACACTTTGGAAAAAACATATTAAACTAAACTGGAAAAGACATTCATTATGGATTAAGAATACTCATAGCAAAACTAATGAAGAATACAACTATGTAAAAAATGCAACTATTTAAAAAATGCATTCTACTGTTTCTTAGATAAATTTGGCTGGAGCAGAGGAAAAGAATAAACAAATGTTTTAAGTGGAAGGGGTTCCCATCTCTGTCTGTAACAGACTCAAATTCTAATTAAACATCTCATAGTAATTATTTTCAAATCAACCCAACTATTTACTCTAGTCAAACTTCTCAGGTAAGAAAAATTAACTCATCTCATTTGCTCCCAGCATCACATGTAGCCTTCAATTTCATATATCATAATGAGTTAAGAAACTTAAATTAAAAAAAAGTTGGGAGAACACATGTTATCATCTGCTCCAAAGAGATGTTATACAGCTGTATTAATATTTGCAAAGCACTTTGGATTCCCAGATAAAAGCAGATGTACATACAGGAAATATTACTGCTAATGAATACTACAAATACATAGTTGTTTCTCGAGGCTGTGCTCTGGCCGTAACAACAATTGCTTGTGTTTGGCTCTCACTCAGCCAGCCTCAAAACTTAAGGAACTCTTTAGGGCTCCTTGAACTAAAATAAGATATCGAAGGACATAGAAACAAAACCTAACATGGGGGCAGGGTGGAAATCCACAGAAAAGATTGGGGAAAGGAAACTTCCAGCAAGAGAGAAGCGGAGAGGAAAAAAAAAAAAAAAGAGAGAGTACCCATATGAGAAGGAGAACATGAGGCATAAACAGCTTCTGGTATCAGGGGAAACAAAGATCCAGAGGACTCTGAAGTGCTAAGGGAGAAAAAAAATAAAAAGAAAAAAGATTAAATGCAGAAAGATCTCCTGGCCCAGAGAAAGATGGTTCAACAAGTTTGAAAAATGAACAAACTGTAAGGTGTGGACATAAATATGCATAGAACTGCCTGTATAATGAGCTTGGCCTACTGTGAAACCACCACAGCACTAAGCACATGCAACATATACACACAACAGACAACTCATCCCTACAGTAATGCCTCGGTGTTTTGGTGGGGTTTTTGTGTTTGGTTTTGGGTTTAGTTTGGGTTTATTTTGTTTTTAGTTTTTGTGTGTGTTTGTTGGTTTATTTTTGTTAACCTGTGAAAAATGTGTTATGTATCCTTTTGCAACATAAACACAAGAACACACCAAAAAAAGCTAGCAACCTGTTTCAGTAGTGAGAAAGAGAGTAGAAGAGAAAGACTAGCAAGAGATCTTCTGCTAGTTTTGAGCTCTCAGTTGCAAATTATCATTGTCAAAGTAGAAAAAAAAATCTCCCCACACTCTTCTAGATTCTTCCTATATGAGAAAATACAATAGCTGGACAGATGACATGCACTTCAGTGTCCTGAAGATTCCCAGTGATCTTTCTCTAACTGTAGAAGAGTACATTAGTATTTCTTTGTATTTGCTTTTCAACCTCTGGGTATGATTTGTACAACACTAGAACATCAAGGCTCCAGAGGCAACATTAGGTTCTCAGAGTACTAGGAACAAAGCACACAGACAATGAGGGGGGGAAAAGGGAACAAATTTGTAACAGAAACATCTGAAATCCCAACTGATAGCCCTGATTCTACAAGCACAGCTATGGGTTCAGACTCCTTCCTTCTTTCACAAAGAAACAACAGCAGGATCAAAGTCAAAGACTACTAAAGACAGCAGCTCTTTCTTTGTATTCAGATTCAAAACAGAACAGTCAACACAAGAGAAGATAACAAGAAAACATCCCAATTAAACAAGGCAGAGCTGGGTTACTCCCTCAAACTGCTGTGGGTTTAGGCATGTAACTTGCCAAAAAAAAACATTTTGAAAACATAAACACGTGTTTCTCTTAATTTCCAAATAGTGGTCAAGATAAACTAAGTCTTAACAGTTTGAGTATTCACAGCATCAGTAAGTATTCGGATGGAATTCCCTCAACCTCAGCTTGCTAAGGCATATACAAGGGGGAGTGCTGTGCCACACAAGTCTAAGGCTAGCTTGTTCTGAATGGGTAAATCACCATTTCTGTAACAATTCCACTCTGCTCTGACTTTATCTCATGATGTTCAGCTTGACAGACTGTCTTATTTGCATTACAAACTTTCTTAGCAAACAGGAGTCTGTGCTCCTCCACTGCCAAGCTGCCTTTTCTGGGGCAAAGTCTACACACATCAGATGCTCCTCAGTGTCTTCAGCTGCAGCTCTGCATCAGGACTTGCAGGAGAGCTCCCCATGCTTCAAGACAAACCAGGCAGCCTAGCCCTCTATATTACAAACAGAAGGCCTATGGAATTGATAGGGTATATAGCCATTGTCTTCCCCAGTCCAGCCAAAACCAGCTCTCAAAAATACACAAAAAGGACAGTATGAAACCAATGATCTCTTAAGAAAGACTGTTCTATTATGTATTTCTGCTATTATAGAAACCAAACAGAAAAACAAGGCACCATTAAGAGAAAGGTATTTTTTAACTTGACAGTACCATATGGTTTTATGTCAGTCTTGCAGTCCAAGCTGTGTTTATAGTACTCATTTGTTTTGGCTAAATACCGTATATCGGAAAAGTATGTTTAAGATGAAAAGGCATTCCTTACTTCTCCCACTGTAGAATGTAATTTGTAAGATGCATTCATAAATTTAGAATGTTTTTTTATGATCTAATCTGGAAGTAAAAGCTAGCTTTGTGTACATTAACCATCTAATACTATCTGCTCAAAGGTGACTTGTCAGAGACCAGCAAATAAAGCTAAAGGTAAAAAATTGTTCCCTTCAGGATGCATCCTGTTGTTAGCATTTCATTGTTTGCATAATAAAGTACTTCATGTCTTTAACCTTTGGTGTAAATATTGTAAATGATATTTCTTTTTCTGATAATTAAACTTAGTGTGCAAAAGAGTGACAACTAGTTATAAAATCTCATTTACACTTACCATCCGTACTCCTTTTAGAATGAATGATAATGCTTTTACCTATCTTCAGCTGAGAAGTATCGTTTATAATAGAAAACAGTTTTATACCTGGACACTTTAATGAATCACTGAAATTACTATATGCTAGACTACTCACAGAAATAATGCCCATGAAGTCCAAGAGACCTGCTTAACAAGTACACAGCAATGTGAGTATGGGCTGCATTATCAGGTCTTCTGTGACCCTTCCTAATATTACCTAGAGGCTGAAGCATAGCATTTCCTCATCAGGATTCTCTGCAGTTAGTACTTCAGGCATTAAACAAGTTAGGTCCAGATCTGTTTGCAGGAGCTGTCTATGGCAAGCTTGTTCATGACCTGTAGCCAGTCAGCTTACAATCAGCTACAGATTTGTCATTCTGCAACTCTAATTTATTCTCTGGCACATCCTTAACTTTTTGCCTTTGTGCATCTGCCACCACTTTGGTAGGATTCTGACTCTTTATCCTCAGACACATGCCCAGCTGGTGCAATCACTATTTAGCAGAGCAAGTATTGACTATTTATTTTCTGACTACTGTTCCATGATGTCTTGTATTTTAAATGAGTTTTGCTACATACAATGTCATACAGCATACAATATGCCCATTACATGATCTGCAATACTCTTCACATACCACTCTTAGATAATTATGAGAGGTCTGCTGTAACTGGAACGAAAAAAAAAGAATCACCGCCTTAAGACAAGCATATGAATTGCACTGCCATACAATGAATTTTCTCAGAACTCTATTAGAAAGTGCCAAGACATAATTTCATTTTGTAACGTCCCATTTTTAAGCATCATCTCATACAAGTCTTAAAATGTGATAATTGGAAATCCTCGCTATTTACAGAACACTGCTTTCAAAATGACAACTGTTCCTCTTTTATCAGAGTACTCAATAGGAGGAGAAAAATCATTTCCAAAATTCAAAGCATTTTGATCTCGTTCTGTCAAAACGCTATGTGTTCTCAGTTGGTAATCTCGCTCCAGTCAAAATACGACTATTTTTGTTCAGGGTGGTGGCTTTCTGATTATGATGAATTCCAAGTTGAGAAAATAGAAATACTAAAAAAAAATTAAAGAAAAAAAAAAAAACAACCAAAAAAAACCCCACACATGAACCAAAACAAAAAAAAATACCACACACACACAAAACCTATTGCCACTTATGCATACCACCTTCCAAGAACCTTAGGGTAAATCTGGGCAAACACTTCAATTTAAATTTAGACCATTTAAAAAAAAAGTCTAGTCCCAAAGAGACAGAGCATGGTTTATTTCACTAAATACATATCTGTATTTTTTAGGTAGAAGAAAGGGCTGTCAGTAATTAGCCAAATGCTATTAATTTGTGGGTAATAAAGAGCTGCTGTTTACCAGGTTCTCTCTAAAAAAAAAAAAAAAAAACCACCACTATTACCTCCCAGACATTTTTCGCAATATATATCTATGTCATATAAATAGTATTTTGGATGCATTTCCCTATCACAAGTCACAAAATAATCAAAGTTGTAAGCGATCTCTGGAGATCGCCTAGTACAAATCCCACACAAAGTGGGGCCCAAAAACAATATTAAATCAGTTTTCTGACACCTACCACCACTGTCTACAATATTACTTTAAAAAGATAAGCTAATTCACGGAATTATTCAGCCATTACTAGGTGTTCTGTTGGTGGCTTCTCCTTCCATTTCTACTTGGTACAACATCAGTGCCTAACAGTACAGACAAGCAGGCTGGCAGCTCCTCCTCATTTCCAACTGTTATTACAGACATCTAGACTCCTTTTTGCAGCAAAAGCACTAGACATCTGTAGAAGCAGTAGGCAGCAAAATGATAGAGCCAGGATTGTGCAAGTTGCCAGATGCGTATGGACAACAAGTTGTCTGCGGAATGAAGTGTAAGAATCAGCAGTACAAGAATCATGCTCACTGTAACGAAGGAAAATATTAGAAGAAAGACTTAAAGCTAAAGTAGCTAACAGTTTTGCTCATAACAAAACAGCAGATTGCTGACACAACGGGGTCTCTCTTAAGTATGCTGAATTGTCTCAAATGGAGCAGAAGACTGGCTAGTGGGTTGCTACATTCAAGACTCCATGTAAAAGGTGGAACTCTGTACACCTAAATGTGCCAGGATGTTTGCCCTGATGACAAGCCAAACCCACCACCGAGTCGCTGCTGCTAAGCTAGGCCAGACATTATGTGAAGAAAAATCTATAAAACCCTGGCCAACCCACTGGCCTTCCCCACTCGCAGTGGCATCTAGCCCTTAACAAAGGTGCTGTGAAATCACATGAGGCAGCAGATAGCCCAGCTGTAACCATAATAGTTAACAAGTATGAATCCATACAAGAATATGAAAGCTGTGACTCTGACCTTACTGACCTTAGGTACTGTTGAGGAAATCAAACATTTGCAGTCACTTCAGGATGCTGCTAATTGCCACTATAAAGATCGAATTTATTTCTCTCACTTTTGCGAAAGCAGTAACTCTCAACAATGCAGAGAGACTGAGTCGAAAGACTGAGGGAGCTGGGTCTCTTTAGTTTGGAGAAGAGGAGACTGAGGGGTGACCTCATTAATGTTTACAAATATATAAAGGGTGAGTGTCATGAGGATGGAGCCAGGCTCTTCTCGGTGACAAACAATGGTAGGACAAGGGGTAATGGGTTTAAGCTGGAACATAAGAGGTTCCACTTAAACTTGAGAAGAAACTTCTTCTCAGTGAGGGTGACAGAGCACTGGAACAGGCTGCCCAGGGAGGTTGTGGAGTCTCCTACTCGAGACATTCAAAACGCGCCTGGGCACGTTCCTGTGTAGCCTCATCTCGGTGTTCCTGCTCCAGCAGGGGGATTAGACTAGATGATCTTTCAAGGTCCCTTCCAATTCCTAGCATTCTATGATTCTATGATTAAAGTCTGCGTTTGTGTGTGCTTAAACCCCTCAATTAAACCCCTACCCCTCACCCAAAGTAGGTGACAAGAAGATAAAGAATTAGTTTTCCTTTCCAGATGTGCACAAATGGCACCTACCATCACAAATTTAAATTAAAAGGTATATATTTTCACTACTCTAAATAAGAGAAGGCTCTCAAAGGGACCAAGTAAATCTGTTAAGAAAAATCATCTAGTCTTAAATAAAGTCTTGCAACACAATGTGGTCCCAGAGGTCTTTCAAAGGGATATCTTAGATGTTACAGTTTAAAAGAAGAACAGCTCTCCAAGAGTCCCTAGCATCTACAGGACAACCATCAGCAATCCCTTGCTACTACTGTGCAAGGAATGATGAAACTGAATGACCTATATGCCATTGCATAATTTAAATCAACTGGATAAATGATGAAAGGATGGACCTAGGATTAGCACTTATGATACCATTTCTCACCTTCCCACTCCTCAGTTGCTCAGCGTCTTGCCACAGGTTAATCTGTGTTGCAACAATTCAAGTTTTTTTTTTTTTTATGCATATGGCATATGTGTATATATTGAGAGTATTTTTATAATACAGATCATAAACAACATACCTGCAGAAGGACAGGAGATGGGATCAGACAGTTTAATATAGCTCCATCCCTGGAGCTATGGATGACTTTGGTATATAAGCATTAAGTTAAGCACAAAGTGACTGTCAGAAGCGAAACCCCTACTCCTTAGTTTTAATGGGTTAGACCAAGCCAATATACATCACTAAAACCACAAAAGGTCTTCATCACAAGCAGATGTTAACACTGCAAAATCTTGGTATTTATGCTGAACAGCATAACTACGGGAAAAGCAGCTCTGCAGAGAAGAACCTGGAGGTCCTGATGGACACCAAGTTAAACATGAGCCAGCAATGTGCCCTTGCAGCAGAGGCCCATAGAAACCTGGGCTGCATTAGGAGTGTTGCCAGCAGGGCAAGTGAGGTGATCCTTCCCCTCTGCTCAGTAATGGTGAGGCCACATCTGGAGTGTTGTGTCCAGTTTCAAGAGAGACGTGGACACACTGGTACGAGTCCAGTGAAGTGTCACAAAGATGATTAAGGAACAGAAGCACCTTTCATATGAGAAGAGACAAAGCTGGGACTCTTCAACCTGGAGAAAGGAAGGCTCAGGGCTGAGTTGTGATTGTAATGTGAATAACCTCAACCAATGATATCTTACCTTTTGTGGTTGTGGTAGTGTAGATTGGCTTGGTCCAAGATTTAGTGTCCACTGATTTCAGGTGAAATCACTTGTGAAATTAGATACCAGCAAATATGAAGTTAATACAATCCTATCCTAATAATGTGCTTTGGAAAATTTAAAGAGGGAAAGATCTCTCTGGAAAACCTAGATTAATTGATTCTGAAAAAAGGACTAACGAAATCCTACTAACTGATTAGCACACTTGGACAACTAAGTTCTTATATTTAATATACTGTAGAATTTTATCTTTATCTTTTTTATCTTCCAATATGATTCCTTCGTGCCAAAAATACAACCTTGAAATTGCTAAAGTTTTTTAAATGTGATTTTTTTTTTAAATATAGAAAAACTAGGTTTTCCCTCTCCATAAAAGAACATGTCTTCATCAAATGAATAATTTAAACCCCTCAAGTCATCATATATTCCATTAATCTTTCTGTTCAATACACATATTAGCAATAAGACATTGTTGTGAAATCTTCAGTTGAGGTCTAATTCAAACAAACAAACATGGTTTTATACTGATTTTTAAGAAATGTTGCCTAGATGAAACAGATCAGTCTTTAAAATTAAACAGCAGGTTGTAAAAACTGCATTTACCATATTGTGAGCCTGTCACATCACAAATACAGGTATATTAGACTTTTTCATGTATAGCAGATCAAAGTGCATTACATTAGTTCAAAGACACTGCATTATTCCTCTTCCAATCTACAGTATACTATATTTGAATTCTTGTCATTATATCAATTTAACCCACTGCCATTTTTTAGGCTACCGTTCGTCTAACCAAATGAAGAGCGGAATAGCTGGCATTTAATGTGACTGTACCGCTTTTTCCAACCCGCCTACTTTAAAGAAAAAGTTTGTTGAGTGCACACAATTCACTTTACAGATCATTTGAAATGCATAAACAATTCCAAATGCAGAAATAACAAAAACAATAATTTGTCATTTTGAAATGCTGAAACGCTTGGAGGAAGATTTGAATATAGTACACTCTTTTGTTTGTAAGCATGGTGATTTGCCAAGCTACACCTCACACTGTACTAACCCTGGGGCATTCCAGTCACAAACACACTTTGATCTGCTGTGCTTTTGGATTCTCTCTCGGAGGGCTCTACCTTTCTTGACAATCCCAGAGGGAAAACACAGCCTTGCATTCTTTCCCATCTACCACTCCAAAAAGAACACTCCATATGCTCGCTGCTAGTTCAGCCTTGCACTGTTTTTCCACAAGCTTGTTTGTATAATAATGACAGCTGCAGGATTCTTCAACTGAAGTTGTGAATTGGATTTTTTAAAAAAGGAAGAAGAAAAATGAAGAAACCACCTATAGAGATTACATGACAAATGAGAAATATAGAAAAAAAATCTTACTTCTGCATGTTCTTCCTACATACAGTGAGAAGTAGAATGCAGCTACAATTTTGCACTGGTGTATCTGGACATCCCTATTTTAAAGGGAACTAAATATAGTTAATACTGACTGTTGTGATACTAGCAGTCAAGAGCCAACACTCAATGGGTAAGAAAGTGAAAAGTCAGTGGATAGTAAACTGTAGAATCAAATCTCTTTTTCAACTCATCTGTACTCAGATCTGCTGAGAAAGAATAAATATTGCAAAGGAGTCAACAGTGATATGCATCTATTACACAAAATATCTATATGTGTTAACAAAAGTTATCATTGTAGCAGCGTAAGATTTTTTTGGTGTACATATCTACTTTAATCTGGTTAAAAATACATTGGCAACATCTGGAATCAAGAAGTAGCTTGATCTGGCACTATGTAATTTAGCATGATTTCACATGCTTGAGGAAAAAAAAAAAAAAAAAAGGCATCAGCCCTTAGGTCTTCCATCCATACTGCTCTACAGAGTTTATAATTGGATGTCCTTATCTTCATGTTCCTAATAACTTTAGACAGAGCATTTCCAGAGCATTCTGTTGGCATATTTCACTCAAGTCTTCTACTATGATAATGAAAGTAAAATTTGAGGGGACTGAACAGCATACATTAAACCAATGCTATTTTTAGCTTCATTATTTCTTTTTTTCTCCCCTACTGTTTACTCTCCTATTCCTTGGTGACAGTGAGCAACTACACTACTGTGAAGGAGGTGAAAGACAGCATTGGAGTTTGTGTTTGGGTAGTTTCATAGATGTCTTGTGATTTCTTGGTCTAGTCACCTACCAGCCTTCAAATTTCTTTTTCCAGAGTGAAAACTAGCAGAACAGACAACAGTGAGAAAGGAAGAAATGCCAAGTATGCTGTATTTCATATTCACTGGGAAGGCTTTGAAGGAGATGCTTCATGGTCCCATAACTACACAAGAAACTGCTTAATAAAGACTAAAAAAAAAAAAAAAAATTAGCACTTTTAAATGGAGTTGACAATTTGACTGTTGACAGATCAAATGCTAACAGTTCCACTTTACAAAATCCAAGCAGTCGCTTTGCTTCCTTGCCTCAGTGTGCAAGCCACATAATCAGATCCTATATTTAAAAGGGATCATGTAAAATGTACCAATACTCCCATCTATAATAGCATTGGCAGCATAACTTTACTAACGTAGATATAAATTAATATGCTTAGTTTTTAATACTATCTAATGGAGGAGATGAAAAGCAGAAAAAAACCTCTCCAATATACCAGGAAGAAAAATCGAACACTCGAAAATTGAAAAACGCAAGACGCCAAATGAGATTCTTCAATGTCTCAGCCATTTACTGTAGAGATCTTTCCTCATTTGCTGATGACTTTGGCAGACCTGGTTTTGTCACCAGTCACTCTGTACTTTGTTTAATTATGCAGTACACCAACAGAAATTTTCTTTCTGATTGCATAAATCACAGTGCTTTGACACCAACCTCAATAGGGGCTGCTAGAACAATACAGTGAGAACTATTGACTCCATCTCTCCAGTCCACAAGGTGTATCATTTAGCCAAGAGTGATAATTAGACACAGAATATACTGAAAACTGTCAATAGGCATGTCAATAGGAGGACTCTTAGCATCTAGCATTCAGTGAATCAATGGTGTTTTTCAGCTATAAAAATCAAGAAAATGATAGCTTTCAAATGAATGGTGGAAAGGAAACATGAGGCTCCTTAGGGAAGAATAAAACAGCTCAATTTTCCCTCACTGAGTGGCTCTCCAACTGCCTCACTCAATGGAAAAGGTCACAGAACATTACAGCAAAATATCTCTGAAACAAGATGTACAACAACACTGGGACATGACATGAAGTACAAGCACACTACAAAGGCCCATATATCTCTGACCTGACAGAATTAAAGCATGGGTCAGCAGATGCCAGACAAGACAGGAATTGAAAGACAATGATTGATCTGAGTAGAGGAAAATATGACTGCCTGCCCAAATCAAATATGTATGTATGCATGAACATCATTTTATGTACAGTATGCTCCCTCCCCTCATAACAGTTTTTAGAGTCATAGTCTTGCCTTTTTTTTCCTTTTAACGTATATAATTTCCAGCTGAAGTCCAAGGAAGATGGAAAGCTGTTATTGACATATTCCTACCAAAAAATGTACCAGAATTAAACTGATCTTGGAATAACACTTGCATGTATCTTTTTAAGCAAAAAGAGACAACATAAAGTCACAGTTAGGTATGGTTCCGAATAGTAGAGTGGTGGTGATAGGAAGCCATTTCCATTTACTCTGAACTCTTTCAACTGAATGTTTTAATTGGCATGGAGAGACAAAGGATTCCAATGGCAAATAATACAGAGCCTGCTCTGAGAACTGTTACATCTGTTACAAAGCCTGGTTTACAAGAGCAGCTGTGAAGTAATCATAGCCTCTGTACCATGGCTAGCTGAAATCATTAGAAATTAAACTATAAACAAGAGAGAACTACAGAGCAGACAGGACAGTGAAGGGGAATCAGAACAAAACCAACCAGGTGAAGAGTTTCAAAGTTGCCATAAACTGTTGTATTTTTCTTTGGATCCTAAAAGATATTTGTCTTTTAAAAGGTTGCTGCTTAGTAGTTACAGAGCTAAGACATTATACCTATCTTTGGATATCCAAATGCATCATTTACTCCAGGAAATCTTGCTATGAAAGTACAAATGTCCTCTGAGAAGTGATTGTTAAGTGACCCCATGGCAATCCACACTTCTCAGCTCCTCCGTAACTACTAGATCAGTGTCTTCAGTAATAGACAGCCATGCAAAGTGATCACTAGAACTGAAAGTCAAGCTCAATTCATTTCTGTTCCCACATCAGCAGAAGTATAAAGCCACTCATAATGCAGCTTAGACTCTAGGTTATGTTCTTGTGTTTCTGAGCTCCACATAAATAAAAGAAGTTGGAGGCAACTGCATCATCTCCCCATTGAAGCCACAAGAGGGGCACATTCATGATGCAAAGAGGGAGTGGATTTGTTGATTAAGAAGCTGCTATCTTTACACTCATTTTTCCATAAGTGCTCTTTAATTATCAGTGTGTTTCTTTCAGTATCTTAACCAGAATTATACTAAATTTGAAACCACAGGTAATATAAATCTTAACTCTTGTTGACAGAACTAACAGAGTAGGTTTTCTTCTCTCTTTCTTTATTTGGAAGTTTTAGCACTGAATAAAAGATTAGCCTCTTTTTTTTTTTTTAATGTGAGAAATTTGAGTTCAACCTCAGATGAAGCATTTCATCCTGGAGGTGCTAGCAGGGGAGAGCATGCCACCAATAGTAGCAATAGCACTTCATAGCCAGAAAAAGTTAGAATTGCGCTTTTACGTGACACAGTATTCAAGAGATCCGGTCATAAGCAAAATATGACCACAACTCACCTGTGAAAATACAACATAAAGTCTCTGAATGGCTTATATTACTTCATTATAGCAAGCCTTCCTTGTAACATTAGACTAGCCAACACAACTACCCTAGGAATCAAAACAGGGTAACAGAGCATTGACACTTCAATTAGAAAGTAAACTCAGGGGAATATCTGCTGTTAATATCTACTTGTTGATAATTTATAAACTCTCCTCTCCCAGACTTTCACAAACTTGACCAAGACTTAAATGTCATTTTCTTAATACACAGCTACACACCTTACAGAGATGCAGCTGCTTTTTTAACATTCTTACAGTGTTCTTTAAAAACATTCACAAGCTACAAGGACAAACAAGCTAAAAATCCTAGATATTCTAACAGGGTGAGTAATCTTGTTTAAATCCTTGGGTGAGAAGTGTTCCAACTGAGAGAAAATTCAAACTCAAAACAAGTTAATTAAAAAAAAAAAAAAATCAAAACTGCATCATGTAGAAAGAACCATCTGTGTTTTTTAAACACTCTCCCAGAACAGTACATGTCATGTAATCCATTTTCATGGATTTTCAAACCACGGATTTTTTTCTCTCTAAATTCTTACAAGTCTCCAAATAGCAACTTCATAATTATCACCACAGACACTGTTTTTAACAAAACACATTTAATTGACAAGGCTGTGGAAAAGCAGTAAGCAATGCTTAACACACTCGAAAATGAGCAAGGGTGTAGATCAAAGGATTTGAAAGAGCAGCTGCTGCAGAAGCTAGATCATCAGCAAGGCACTAAAAGCTACCAGAATTTAGGGAATAGTTACAGTGATGTAATATTTCTGTTGCTAAACATTCTTATTCTTTCCTCCTCCTCTTCACCAATCTTTCATTCCCAGTCTCACACCTCACTTTATCTTCTCCTATAACTTTTTTCAGAACTTGCCTTAAACTTAGTTACTGAAGTGACCCAAGTTCTACAAAGCCTTTTGTTTTTAAGCAATAGCATTACTTTAATTGGAGAAAATTCAGCATTTTGCAGTGATGGGCCCATGGCTCAGATGCCAATACAGCCTCTTCCTTCCTGCCCTCAAAAATAAAACTGAATCAAATAAATCCAACTTTGAAGCTTGGGATCTATTACTCAGAAGTAACATCTTTCCCCTCAAATAGCCCTCACAGAGAAAATTCACCCATTGCTCAGATTTACAAGAGTCCTATACCAAGTCTTGGTAAAACAAGCCTGTGAAACCATAGTGTTCTTTATTACTGTTCCTGTTATTTTTTGTTTCTTGTACCTTGTTATGACAGTAGAAGCAAAATTAAAGACATAGTATGTAACTCAGCATTTCAACCACCCTCAACTCAAAATAATGTTCTTGAGTTTTATCTTTTTTTTCATATGCTCATGACTGTGTCTAAAATCTTATGTCATATCTACACAAAATGGGGAAAACTGTCTCCTCTGCTTCTCTGTGAGAAATCTGCTGAAAAGACACTTTATCAATGCAAAGGTATGTTTCACGACAGTTACCAAATAAAGCAACAGCAGTTTCAAAAATCAAAGAATGTTCCTTTGGGACAGCATTATTTGCATGTTCATAATGAATACTTAACTACACATCTGTGCAACCCTTTAGGTTTTTTGGTAGGAAGTGATCTTTTAAAAGGACTTTGCCAACTTCCAGCAAACACTCACTCGACCTTTGTTTGGCTCAATGAAAGCAATCTTATCAGTTAGCTTTCAGCCTCATTTTAAACAGTTTATAAAAAGCCATGTGATGAATTACTGATTGAAGTGACCAGACTGTTAGGCCAGGAATGGCACACGTGTGCAAAATCACATTCTAAACAAGGAAGTAATGGGAATGTAAAGATTCCAAGAAAGAATTGTGCTGTGCTACACAAAATTACTATCAGTGTTTAAAGTTACTAGCTGTTTTTCTTGCTAATGCGTAAGACACAATGCTGTGAAGACATGGGTAAGTTTGCAAATACAAACTACCACGTTTGCATAGTTACTATTCATTTTCTTTTGCATAAGGCATACCAAGCCAATTTGATTAATTTATTTAGGATAAAATACTGCTAATTGTATCTTATGACTAACAATTTTTATTCCAGCTAAGATAACTAGTTATGTGCTTTTATGAAAATATAAAATTAGTTTGTCATATGTGCTAAGAAGAATTAAATTAAGAACAACATGGAAAATAAGCTTTGACAGCCATTTTGCAACTACATGTTCAGTTACTTACTATTCAGTGACAATTACTTGAAACTGCATTTTAAATATATCAGGTAAAAAACCAAAACAAAACAAAAACAACACAAACAAACAAAAGAAAAAAACAACCAACGAAACCAACTCCACAAAACAAAAAAAAAACACAAAACCACACAAACACAACGCCACACCAACACCCTACATAAACAAAGCAACATCACAGACAGAATGGATTCTCTCCAGCCAAGGTCACACCAGGAAATCCCATAATCACGTGTGCCTTTCCACAGAAAGTCTGAAAATCAAGAGTATAATGCCTCTACGGTTAACCAAAGCCTGTGTCTACTACAAAGGAAAGATTTGAGAATTCGTAAAAACTGTAAAAATTCCAGGTGCATAAGAACGATTTGGCAAGTCTCAAAGAATATGGTTAATGTAAATTTGTAAATCTAATTAATGCCTGTGCATGTACGTTACAACACATGCACACTTGGTTTCATTACTACTGCACATTGTTTGGACTATTCAGATATTTGAGAATACGTTGCCAGAAATGAGGCAATTGTACATTTCTACACTCCACTCCTACCTAGCCAGATATATATCCAGTTATCCAAGCATACTAGCTAGGAATTACCTTTGAGAAATGTAAATGTTACAATTCAAATAGGTCAACGTTGTCCTTTTAAACAATTTATTTGATATATCAGGTAGACAGGCAGTGCATGAAGACATATAAAGTACATTTTCAAACACTTTGATACCTAATCAATAAAATAAGGTTTTCAAATGGAGAGTGGGGGAAGGAGAAGAAGGAGATAACCTTTTTTTGTTGTGTTGATTGTATTTCTCAGTCCTGCTGGCTCAGGTCCTGCACTGTGGTGTTGGGGGGAGTGGGGTGGCAGCAGCAATTCACATTATTTAAATAAGGCATTTTACAAATAAAGGTTAAAAAGCTGAAAACCAATCAATGAGCCTCACAGATGCAGATTTTTCTGAAGCAAGTCTTTTGCAGTATGTGTGTGTATATATGTTTCATTGAACAGGTCTTTGCACACAGGAGTGTCATGCAGCTGATCATGACGGGCCTTTGGGGACACAGTGGACGTGGCGAGGTGTGTATATGGGTGTTATTTCACAGGTTTTTTAACATCTACTCCAAAAATATAAACTAATCTGAATACAGGGAAAAAAAGCAACCAAGTGATGTTTTCAATGATATCTGGAGTAGGCAGCATTTCCTAGCCTCAAAAATAACAATTTCTCTTTGTGACCCAAACTGGTATTTATGAAGAGATTTCCAAAGCACAAAAAAACAGCCAAGTGTGATTTGCATATTTGAAAGTGTCACTCACTCTACAGCTTTAATTCAAATGAATAGCAGGGACAGGCATGAACTTCTGCTGCTGTCAATAGGAGCAGCATGTGCTGGGCAACATCACGAAAGTCTAGTAAGGTATATCTCAGACACTTTTGAAAACAAAGCAACAAACATTATGCAAAAAGCAGTGAAATTAAAGCAGACAAACTGGTAAAGACTGCACTTTACTGTGACAATAAAAGGTCCAGTATATGAGGTTTTCCTATACTTGGGGAAATTACCTCTACTGTTATTTTTAAGCAGATAACACGATTAAAATCTCAAGCTTTAGACTTCTAAGCTACACTCCCAATTTTTCTCCTTTCAAATCAAAAGCTACTGTAAATTTAACTAAATGATACAGCTTCCTCTTAATTCCTTTAGTAACAGTATTTCTCTTGCAGCTCATAAAATGTGTTTCATGTTCAACTTTTGAATTTAATTTGCATGGTAATTGCAATAACAATAATACTTCATCATTACGATAATACAGGCTAAAATCCTGTGTAATTTTCAGTTTTTAATGGAAACCCTGAGACTAAGGACACAGCTAAAATATTATATATTAATTTCAATATAGCTAATACCCCCCAAAATCCCACCAATTTACTTTTCACTGACAACGTTAAAAGAAAATGATTTATGCAGATCAATCACCTAGCTCATCAAGTCATTCACTGACAGCCAGCCTTCATCATTGCTATTTAAAAGGCACTGCTGACAGAAAAGACCGACTCTTTGATTAAGGGCTCTGTCTGGCTAACCTTTTATTTGAAGAATGATTGCTGCTGAGTGACAAATACTTTCCCATTCATTTCAAGGAAAAGATATTGACATTCAAATTCTTGATGTCTACACTGAGCAGATGCCACTGTTGGCAAGTGGCTTGATAGCAACAGCAGGTACACTGCTGCTCTGGGGGGTGAAAAACAGCACCACTGGCTCAAGTTAAAGGCTCTCAACAAGTGAGAGCTACAGATCTCTCAGCCAAATCCTCTCTCTTCAACAGTTATCATCAAAGAACATCTGTTTGTTGTTTCTCCCTAGTCCTCTTCTTGAAAGTGTCCTAGCCTCACCTTGACCCCACTTTCAATTGTATTGGATGTTATTACTAAAAATAAAGAGAACTCAGCAGTGGAGTGACCCTTTCCTGGAGAAGGGCGTACTCTCTCACACCACAGCCCCAAACATGAGTCGGGGAAATCCTACAGCAAGGGCTGCTGCTTCCCTACTAATGTAATTTCTGTTGACAGTAATGTAAAATGGAAGTTGCATTTGCAGTATCACATACAAAAATCAAAGCCAATATGTTTGTTACTTAAACCGATCATGCTGTCACTTTCTACTTTATTAGTTTATTAAAAAAAAGAAAAAAGAGGTAGGGAGAGAGGGAAAGAGGAGATGAAAGCTGGCCAAAAGAAGCTGCCAGATAATATGCAGAAAGCAGTGAACGCTCAGCTCCTGTTCCAATAAGAATCTACATTTATAAGTGTTATAAAAACCCAATTGCTTAGTTTTCCAAATCAAAATGTTTAAAAATATTAAGAAATAAAGATAGTTACACCACTGTCACAGCTGTCAATACTAATTGTTTTCAGAAATAAATCTATTGCACACTGAAACAATTATTTCACAGATCTCAATCAGACTCAGCACACAGACATGTATCACTTAAATGCCTTTTGATGCTATTGATGAGAGTTTCACAACTTCTCTATCACAAACAGTAATGCACACGGCGATGTTACAATCAAACATAGCCAATAAAATAATAGGAACAATTCTCCCTACCAGAGCAGCACTCCTCCCCCAAATTATTTGCCCAAGGTTGGGCATTTGGGATTAATATTCTGTTGTATAATACGTATCTTAATATTCTCTAGATACTAAGCCTCAATTTACTCTTCTGAGGAATGTCTATTGTATTAGGCAGTCATATTAAGCAGTCCAAAAAAAACACCAAAAAACAAAAAACAAACAAACAAACAAAAAAAAAAAAAAAAACAAAAAAAAAAAAAAAAAAAAAAAAAAAAACAAAAAACAAAAAACACCAAAGATTGTTCTCAAAGGCATCTCTCTTTTGGAGTTTCCAAATCAAGTAGCAAACTTCTATCACATAACTTCACAAAAATATGCCATTCAGTTAGCAAGGCAGGAGAAGGATAAAGAATTAACATTGCTGTTCATGAAAATAAAAGACTGGAGTAAGTCTCCTTTTTCTTATTGTTCAAATAGGATTTGCTCCCCAGCTTCTTCCTGTTTCTGAAACCCAGAGGAGAAGATCAGTAACAACAGAAACAGAAGTTCTGCCTACCAGAAGGAAAAACGAGGAAACCTTGCAAATCCAGAGATTGAACGGCACTACAGAGGTAAAAGGACAGTCTCATTTTGCCTCTCTATAAAACAGAAGTGAAAGAGACAAAAGCAAGAAAAGAAACACCACCCACTTCTGAAGATATGTGGCAAAGGTGGAGATAGGTATTTATTTACAACATATCTGTACTATCATCAAGATGATAATTATCATCTAATATTTCAGTTTTGGTCATCTACTGATTCAGTAAGTTCCATCTTGTCAGAAAGGTTCCTACTATTAAGAACAAAACAAGCACACTTTCTGATTTCCAAAAGGAATGTTAGCTGCTTTGTGATTTCTGAATATTTTGTTCTTACTATTAGGAACAATCTAACATTAACAACTAACAATCAATAGGGGGAAAAAAAAATCTAGCATTAATAACTGTGGGTGGTTTGGCTGAAGATGTGATTCATTTAGGCTTCCCACCCCACACCAGGAAAAACTACGATATAACAGCAGCTTTACTGTGTCAGACAAAAAGTCTCTCTAGTTCAGCACCTTTAGTCCAACAGTTGCCAAAAGGGTATGTCTGGGAAAGAATACTGGAATAGAGCAACCAAATACAATGATCCCCACTTTAATGCTCCACCTTTTCCTGAAAAGTTTTGCTCAGTCTTCTGTTCAAATCAGGTAAAATTCTAACACCCCCAACTCCTCACAACTTCCTTTGACTTGAACTTAGCTTGTAGTCCACTCTCTCTACTTCCCATCCTTATAGATGAGGGGACTGAACAGTTTGTCACCACCTCCTCCATTCTGGCTGTGATTTCATAGACTTGTGTTTCACAGTCAGTGGGAGTCTTCTGTATTGCTTTGCTTATTTCTGCTAAAAATCACGTCAAAGCTTAATAATACTGAGGACATCCTTCTGAAAAGTCTTTCACACCACACATCATTTCCACTACCCAAATATTGCATTTATGACAGTAAAAGGAGAGCATCAACTACATTTCTGAATTTGTCAGACCCATCTCAAATTATTCATAAAATTACCATGACAAAGTTGCTCTCAAAAGCATAAAAATGACCATATTAAGATAAATGTGAAATATACCCTGTCTCAAAACAGCAAGACATACGTAAGAACAAGCCGTCATAACTGGAAAAGAAAAAAAGGGTACTAAAACACGAGTAAGAAGAAAATAGAAACTGTTATTGACAAACATTTCACTGCAGAAGAAACAGTTGGTGACTACAGATCAGAGTGATACCATTCTTGCAACTGGGTTGCAGTATTTCCATATTTCCATTAGTGATAATCTAGTAAAGTGTTTTCATTTTAATAATGATCTTCAGCTGATCCAATCTTTCTGAAAAAGGTATGTTCAAGGTATGGATAGTTGAGATGGTGACAGTATTTATTGTTTGGAATGCCTGGAAAATCCAAGTGAACAAAAATATGATTGAGCAGGACCTCCGTTATTTCTCCTGTGAGAGTTTGCTACTTGTCTTTCAGAGAATACACTGAGGATCAGCTATGACTGCTCTCTTAATTATGACTTCATAAGTAAAAGCTAGGAAGAAACCAAGAGTCTATACCACCACCTCCCTTGCTAGGAAAGCCCTCCAGTGGCAATCACAATTTTGGCCATGTGAAAAGCTAAATCACTTCAGAGTCAATTGCCCATACCAGGAGAAAAAAAAAGGAAAAAAAAAAAAGGCAGAAAGCAAAGCACCTTGTACTGTAGGTTTAGGAAATATTATGGTTCTCTTTGTGTATCTAAAAAAATGCAGGCCTGTAAATCCATGTTTACTATTATTAAATAAACTACTTGATCGTGCTCTTTCTCTGCCATTTTTCCATTTTAAATAAAGATTACTCTGTGAGGGAACTCTAAGGCTGTCACTGTAATCAAAAGAAAAAAGTGCTTTCAGGTCTTCATTGGCTTCCCTGCAATGCTCTAGTATTATAGTATTTTTTTTTCCTTAAGCATATTTGAATGAACTGTTTGAATATGTTTACTCTTTCATCTCTACAGCTTTGAAAACTTCACACTTTGTATCTGATCTACAACAAAGCAATAAGGACTGCAGAGGTTGACAGGACAAACATAATTAAAGACTGCCATCAATAAACTGCCATGTTGAACAATACTGACTTATAATGCACTCCAAGATCAACCATTTACATTTAAAACAATTTCACTAAGAGGTCCAGAAAGAACCAGCTTGGATTGTTGTAATAAGAGATCCATAGAAAGAGAAACAAACTTCTGTATAACTCAGTAAGTAACATTAAATGATTCCTGCTCTTTACCAGGTTTACATATTGGATACACATGTAAAAAAGTAAGATCACCTCCAAATAAAAATCAAGAGAAGAAAAAAAAAAATTTACATTTACATAATTGATAAAGTGTCATCAGATGGATTGTTGACACTTGTGTAATACATATGACACATGCACTTACATACTGTACGTCCTGTGACTAACCTAAACAATCTATATCTGACAATTAAGGCTAATACTTGAGCAATATTATTATTGAAACTTTAATTGAGGAGAACTCAAGATTGTTCCAAAATGCTAGTAGCATTAAATAATCTTTCTGACTCATATAATTTACAATAGTGTCTTCCCCAGAAAGGCAAACTGCATCATTTTGTAACAGAAAAACAACCCTGAAAAGATGGAGGAAAATAAAAATCTAAACTAAATCTTAAGTTTGTGTTCTGCTAAGCATATGCTTTTGTACAGTCATGTAAGTAACCAACATGCACAAAGACATACTCTTCAAAACCACAGAAAAAATAATTCAAAAATTAATACTCAAAACAAAAAAATGTGTTTCTCTTGTACCTTTCAAATGGAGATTCTCTGTCCTGAAGAGTATCACAGACTCAAAGTAAACTTTGGAAGTCCAAAACTTAAGTCATTCAAAATTACTGCACACAAGCAATTGGAGAGAAATGTTTATACTGAAGTGAAAGCCACAGTAATACATCTTTAATGCTACTTTTAAACAGGCAAATTATGATGGCTTTATTCTTTTCTGACTGCACATGTTAACATCTGCTTCTTGAGAAAAAACACCGGAAGTGGCTTCACTGTGGAAATCACCATCTCGTGCATGCCCACTAGTTCACTCATGTCAGGTGTTCAAGCAGATACAAAATATTTTGTGGCCCCATTGTGTTCATTTTTATGTCATTGATTAATTAGGCAAGACACCGCTAAGTTTCTTAAACCTGCTAATCCTTTGTTCTGATCTCAGACATTCAAAGGCCACAGTTGATTTCAGAATACTGTCACATCACAAATACAGGTTTTGCTGCACCTGAACACTTTTGTTCTTAAAGTGGAACTTTAGAACTTTGTAGTTCAAACATCTTTAAAGTGCCTTCAACTTGCCTGAAATCGAACCATACCATTAAATACTGAGAAGGATTTAGACTATTTTGCTCATGCAACCTAGTTCTTAATAGAAATCAATAAGATATTTAGGACACTGAACATTAGTCATGCTTCCTTGCGACACAGGAAACATCTACATGGAAACGTTGCAATTGATAGGAGTTTTCTTCAGGTCCAAAGAGAATATAATTCAGAATACTCCACACTGCAGCCAAAATGAGGGCTGCTTGCTCCAGCTCCTTTATTTGTCTCCACGCATTCCTGACAGTCCCACTTTTTCCTGCCTTGGTGCCAGTGTAGGCACAGTATGGGCCACACCAAACTGACTCAGAAGAAAACCAAGGAGTGGACAGGAATAAACAGCCAGGGGGAAGCCAGGTGACCCTTTTGGGTGACAATAAAATACTGATGTCGAATTAACACATCAGCATAAATGTCTTGAAAGACTGTTTGTCATTTTCTTTGTCACTGCTTTCAAACAGAAAGAATCAAAAAAAGAAGGGTAGATATTTACATAGCACTGCTGTTCATTACCCCTTTCTTATTCATTCTACAACGTATTCTATTTTTCATCTTTTTAAATGTCTCATATTCAATCATATTCAATCCTGACCTGACAGCTGTTTTGAAAGCTAAATAACAGGTAAATAATCAAAAGGTAAGGTAAATAAATGTAAATAACCTGGGGAGTTTTGAATAGAAATGCAATGTAATAATGAAACTGCAGAACATCTGCAGTGTAGATGCCATTTTTGTGTCAGAGAATTCGGAGGTGGGTGATTGTGGAATTAAATAGAAGACTCTTCTGAGGACCTGAATGAGGACAGAACACTCTCAGACAGAGTCTTCCCTACAGTGCAGTACATCCCTAGAATCATAGGATGGTTTGGGTCAGAAGGGGTCTTCAAAGGTCATCTAGTCCAACCCCCCTGTCATGAGCAGGGACATCTTCAACCAGATCAGGTTGCTCAGATCCCTGTCCACCCTGGCCCTGAATGTTTCCAGGCATAAAGGCGCACTACAGTGGCTTAGACTAGTCTACTACCAGAAGTATCAACATCTGACTCTCTTCACATTGGACAGGGGAGGAAAACAAAAAAAAGATCTAGCTTAGTCAGTTATCTTCTGTTGTGCTCACCCTGCAACAGATGACATCTGCAGGCAAAAGTCCAAAATAATTACCATACCATTTCCACTCTCTTTTAAGGATTAACCCTGACTTTTTTTAAAAAAAGGTTTTGGCTATGTAGACTCTCTTGAGTTTGTTTTGTTTTTAATTTGTAGCTCTGTTTTGTTGGAGTTTTTTTTCCGCCCACATTTTGGTTATCCTATTTATACCAAGTCAAATAAATGTTAACATTTACTCTAGTTATGGTCTTATGAATAACTAAAAATAATTATTTGTAAGCAGCATTCTAAGATTTCTTTCTTGTCAAAAATCCCCATCTATCTGAACAAGCAAAATATTGCTATTGAAAGTAGAGAAACTTGCCAGTTTCACATGCATTCTCAGCCTTTTTCAAGAGTACCATACCTAGCAACATAGTAAGTGATATTGATTGAAACACACTAAATTAACAAGGAAATGAACTAGCAATAAGAAGCAATTCATAAAGGAATTCTCAGTATGACTATAAAACTCTAATTATCCTAAACTTTGGAGAAAATATTTTGACACAGAAAGCTTCTAAGTCTATGAAAAAAAATAGCATTAACCTCTTTCATACTTCTAATAGTGCTAGGCCAGAATAGGAACATATATAAGCATACATAAGTATAGAGAACAGAGATTTTTAACACAACAATTACAGCTATCACAGCAGTTTGTGGATAAATTATTAGGTTTATTACTCCTAAAGTAGTTTGAATAGAAGTGTTCCAGCTGTTACATCTGATCACCAGCACACTGCCAATTTTGTCTACCAGATAGTCCTTTTATGCATTAGGGAACTTGTTGCAATTAAGGGATTTTCTCACTTCTTTATAATTCTGTGACTTACAACGTTGTCTTAAAAATTCAATTGAATGAACCATATTCGGTTCCTTTTATTCAAAATTTGCTGCATACAGAATCAAATTAAACCATCAAATCAATTTCCAGCTAGGAACCCAGGTTAACATCTTTCTAATTGCACTTGCTGCATTAGTATGTTGCTGCTTCTATACCTAGAGTAAACCTTACAGCATATTTGTGGGAAGTATTTCTAATGGAATGCTTTATACTACAGTAATTCCCTCACTACCTTCAGACACATATTTAAAATTGCAGGCTATTCTACCAAATATATGTTAGGGTTTTGTTTGTTTGGTTTTTTTTGTTTTTCCTCAAAGCTATTCGATTTCTAAAACAAAATATCTAATGCCAGAAAACAGTAGATGTTGAGCAGTGGAAAAGCACTAATCCTCTAGTATTCTAAAACTTCTCATCAGTGAGATAAACCTACTCAATTGCAAAACTGTATCATCATTACATTTACTCAACTCCTTTCACTCTATAATATCACCAAATATATTACTTATTTCAAAAGTAATAGAAAAATTTCATCTACTACTAGTAGGTGCAACAACACTAAGGCTGGTAGAGCCTATGTAATAGTATAGTAGCGCAGATGTGGAATGAAATGGGACACTAAGGAAACTAAAACTGACTGTACAGAAGGTGCTTAAGTAGGCATGATTTATGTATTTGCTCAGAGTATTTAATCAAAACACATATGGTTTTTTGGAAGACTTTTTGAAGAGTGACATATACTCAAATGATTACTCAGAATACCAGTTAAAGGCAGCACATGAAAATCAGCAGTTCTCCAATGCCTTCCCAAAACAACTCCTAAGAGAAGAGCTCACCTACCCTGTCACCAAGGTGACCTCCTTCAGAAAAACTGGCTTTCCCTAAAGGTTTCCCTTCACATGGCTAATCAAGCCCAACCTCGCTTAGCTTGTAGTACCTGACAAGATATCGCTACCACACAACATGGTCTAGCAGGTCAATTTATAGCCCTATCTACAGCCACAGCAAGCTACATTGCCAGGTAGATGTTCATAGAACACTTTTCAAACAAGTGATTTGACACACAGAGCCACATTGCCATTCTGTAGAACCATCCTACTGACTGTAATACATGACTTATACAAAAGAGCGCGTATTCCTCATAAATTTATAGTTCTTGACATCTATATTTTTCTTAAGTGATCACAAAATTTTGGAAATGCTTCATACATTTATCCACATATGCATTTGGGCACCCAACTCCTAATTCCCTGACACAAAAATGGCATCTACACTGCAGCCCTTCTGCAGCTTTTCAACCTCACAAGTCAAGAGGGATGAGCTGACCACCAACCAGTTGCCCCAGTATGCAGAGAACCACTGCTATGCTATATTAGACAATTCATACATAAGGTGATCACCACACACAGAGAGCAATCTCCTTTCAGTCTATCAAAATAAAAGAGGCTTTGTTTTAGCAACTAGTGATGTACAATGCAGTAATCAAAAATTATCCTACTAAAGTATGATCCTTCACTAAAACAACTCAGCTTACATTGATTTAGTAATTATTTTCTCATCTCCTCCACTGCACCTTCAAGAAGAAAACATAAACCTGTCTCAGCTTCCAGCAAACAAGTTACTCCATGTGAAAGAGCTGTGCTGAGATCCATATGATCTGCTCAGAAGCCTCAGCTATAAAAACAAAAATATAAATTTGAAATATTATTGAACTTTTATTGATGTACAAGTAAGGAATTAAAGTAGGTTATATTTCAAGTAAGTCCACACTCTCAAATAGGCACAGAACAGAGGAGAAGTAGAGCAAACTAACCAGAGGGTAACTCCACAAACCCTCACACCTGGTTCTCACCAGCAAGAAGCCCTCAGAAAAGCTAGCATGATGTGTTCTTAAACCCAGCTGGTTTGCTGTCACTGTTATCAACTCAAAAGAGTGAAAACACGTAACTGAAATAATAGGTACATTATTAAGGGTCAGCAACTTTCTACAGGTTTGGTCTCCAAAGAGTTTTGCTGTCACTAAAGAAATAAAAGTTAACTGTAATTGGTAGTGGTAGGCAACTGCAGAAACAAATCAATGCTGAATAATGTGCTAAACTTTTTAAACCCTGTTTGATGAAGCATATTTCAGAGACCGTGAAGAAGACAACATAGTCTCTTAACTTTCGGTAAGTATCACTGACAAATTTGGAACCTGAAGATTACATATTATTTATACTCGAGTCTCTGAAGATATCATTGACTATCAAGAATCAGAGCTCCCCATTCCACAGATTTCAAAGCACACACAGCTGAAGCGCTTTGCAGAAGGATCACAGAAATAGTAGTCAACTGGAGAGCAACAAGGAGAATCTCAAATACATAATCACCAGTCAAGTACTGTTAACTGTCATTTGCTATACTTCTGTAATGCAAGTTTGCACACACGAAAATCCTTGCTCTGAGCTGTTCAGCAACAGTTGCTCTAATTAAATTTCCATTGTTTTACACATACCTGAAACGGACTCTCTCAATACATGAAGTTACTATAGATAGTCCATTTTTTACTTTTGGTACAACAAGAGCAGGGAAGAAAGAGGGGAGAAAAAAAAATAAAAAAATCAAACCACATTAAAGGGTTGGGGATTTTTCTTTCCTTTAAGAAAAAATACATGCATTTTATTTACAGAAGGAAAGAGAGGCCGTGTCTCATATGCATGCTTCATTTTGTGGCTATCCTAAATTGTACATTGAATAAACACCTCATCTATGACATTTAGTCCTACCCTGTTGAGATAACTATAATGAACAATTAGAGGGTCACTATTCTGACATTGAAAAATACTTGACAGTCTCACCTGCTGCCAAACCACATTTTAGGAGTCCATCAGGAAATTTTCAGGAATTTCTTTTCTTTCTAACGTGCAAAAATCAAGTAAAGCCAAAAATGATAACAATTAAAAGATAAGCTGAAGCTTAAAAATCAGTCTTTACAAAATACCAAGAAGATGGGTGGAGCTGGATAAAGCCTAGATCCACCTCCTGTCCCACAACACCATGAAAAACCACAGTGGAAATATTTCCCCAGCTCAACCCTCCAAAGGATGTGACAGGATCTAATAAATAAATAATTAAATAAGTAAGTAAATAAATAAATAACTAAATCTTTTCATTTTGGGAAAAAAAAAAAGAGAGAAAAACAAACACACACACACCACACACACTACAAAACGTCACACCACACACACCCCACAAACCACAGAAGAGCTTTATGGCGAAGACTGTCACATGAAACTATGGGATCAGAGCAGGACAAAGAAAGCTGACACAAGAAGCTGAAAGAAAACCATAAGAGAATTCCAGTTTGCCAGAAGTCACTGTTCTGAGCCCAAAGAGACTGAAACAATAAGCCTGCGTTGACTATATAATTTTTTCTAGAAAACGCACCTCCCACATCACTAATTAGGGAGAAATAATGTTTTACAGTACTCTGCAAAATTTGTTTGCTTGTTTCTATTAACATCTACCTCTGAGGAGCTAAACTATTGACCCAGAGCATCAACAACAGCTGCAGTTTTGGGAAGGCTGTTTAAACTGTGGGAGAGCAGAAAGGGTTGGCATTGGTTCCAGAGGCCAGCTGCTGGACCAGAGAAGGTGCTGCAAAAGGTTGTCCATCCCAATGGCACTGTAAGGCTCCAAAACCTGTGCAGCATCCACCAGCTGGGTGCAGGCAGGGGGAGAGCAAAGCCAGCATGCACCCCAAGGAGCAGCCAGTGCAGGTGGAGGAGGGAAATGGAGAGTTCTACTAGAGAAAAGAGCAACCACATTAAACGGATAAATATCTGAAATTACATGAATTGCTTGAAACTGAAATGTGAGTTACATCAATATAAAAAGAACACTAATAGTTACCCAGACATGACAAATTCATCAGTCAGAAATAGAAAAAACAATACAGGAGCACAGAAAAGTCATTAAGCAAAAGTAAAACATTCCAAAAATACTGCTTAATTGAAAGCTGAATGCAAATGAATACCCGCATTTTAAAATCTGCATAAGCAAGGTGTTAGTTTGTCAGTTTAATCCCACTCCCACTCACTCCTCTGCAAAAAACAGTCCAGTTGATTGATTAGGACCCATATAATGTACAGGATTCATACTCAGGAAGAAGTTTGCTATTAGTTTAAACAAGATTGTATTTTCAGCTATCAAGTCCTGGTGACAAAGCCACATGGTTCTGACAGTCAAGTATTAAACACCACAATGGCATCCTTTGTTGTAAATAGTAAGAATAAAGTTCTCCAGCCATACTGTTCTCCCCCACCTTTAACAAACAAAAAAAAAAAAAAAAACAAACAACAACACAAAATAGCGCACATCAATACCCATCCCTATACAAAGGCATGAGATTATTTTGTTTTCTCAGTATCAAAAACATTTTCCTATTAGATCTAACTACTTTTGGACATACTTTTATACATTGGGAAAGTCCCATAAAGTATTTCTAGTGAGATTCAGTTAAATAGTTTACCTGAAATTCTGAAGCTAAAGGAAAGTATCAGCCTATCACAGATGGTTGTCTAATCATTAATTTGGTTGACATTAATAACACTAACAAGTAAAACCATCTAAACACACATGTAGCATTCTTTAACTTACAAATTACTTGCCTCAGAAAGAGAAAAATAAAACTACCACAGCATAAAGAAAAAAGCTGACTATGCAATCAAAAGCCCAAAGGACCCAATTTCTTCATAAAGTACCTGATGGACATCATGACAGTCTGATTACCTTCTACCACCAATTTTTGGAACATGTGAAAAATACTGTATGCTTCTTGCTGGTATGTGGTCCAAGATGACTCATAAATCTTCCTTTATCTCTTTCGTGGTGTTAGCAGAAAAGGATGAGTTGCTTTTTTCCATCTCATTCACATGTCTTTCTGTCTGTTACCCGTGCCCTTGAGCAAAGATTACTGATGCCCTGCCTTTGATATATGACACATCACATACAGCAGCTTTTCATCAAGTGAATTAACCTGAAAAAAATGCAAACCTACCTGCCAGTTGCTTCCCAACTTCCCACTATTGCTTTGTGTACCTCCTTCCTATCATGCCACACACAAGGCATGCAAGAACAAGGTTACCAGACACAGAAAACTGAATTGTTATTCAGTGGACACTGATGTAATTTATTGATATATACTACTTAATATTTACCTTCATAACTGATTCCAATTCTAAATATCCTGTTAGTCATTTGTAACCTGAAAAATATAACTATTCAAAATCAGAGAAGGAACTATCTCCTCAGATCACCCCAAATTATTGCTCTGTATAATATGTATAATAATTGCAATTCATGTAATACATTACCAACATGGCTCCACAAACAATTCTACAATGCTAATCAATACAGAATGATCAGTCTGTATATGCTGTATATTCTGGTTTTTCTTACAATTTAAAACATATTATTATATTCTAAAAGCAATAATCTCTGAAAATTTTAACCCTCTTCACAATGGCTGACCTGTTCACGAGAGTAATTTTTAATATATGAAATTAAAACTGTATTGCACTTTTGTTTTCCTTAGCTGGGTTCTCTTAAGAAAAAGGCCAATAAATGCCCCTGCCAGAAGTTCTCTTTCCTGCATATACCTTCAATCTTACATTTTAAAGATGCCAACTAGATAACTACTGTGCTGCTAATTAGCAAGATTCACACACTAACCTCCATGAGACTTTTTTACTGCTTGGCAGTCTTTTCCACTGGCGATTATTTACTGGTTTACATTTGTAACTGATTACTGACAGGATCTGAAAGAAATATAAGTACAGGAGTTCCTAGATACTTCAGTATTTTTCAAGACAGGAAAGTAAACTCCCCACATAACTCTGTTTCACAAAACATTGGTCTTTAATATACACATGCTGTACCTTTCATAATAGAATAAAAAGAATTTTCTTCTTCTTTTATCAAAATTGTACTGTATCATCTAATGAAGGCAGTGACTGAAAAATATAAACACTGACATATATTTTCCAATGAACTGGCTTAAGAGCAATGCGTAAAAATAGGATTAATGGTACAAAGCATGTACTATATAAAAATAGCCTGTAGAAAAAAGCATTATGCAATTACAACTCTAGCACTGAAGGCTCCAGTATTATAGGGTAATATTTCCTTAATGTTAGACTTCATTAACCCTAAGATAATCTCTCATAAATTTTGCTGATTTTTAAGGAGAAAAAATAAATTATGTTTATTAAAGTACTGAATATGTTTATGAAAACAAGACATACTCTAGTGCTATAAACTTCTTGTCTTTATCTGAATAATCAGGAAGCTCATAAATAAAATATCATATAACAAAGTGAGTGTTAAAATTCATTACCGTAATAGCTATGCTCATGATCTATTTCATTAACACTCCTCCTTTCTTTGAATAAATGGCTTCTTTGGTCTACCAGAGCAAGGCCATTTACAAGACAAAATACTAAGCCGCTTTTTCTCATTTTCCCTTATCTGTTCTATTCCCAACTTTCTAAATTAATTCTTCCTTTAAATCTTATTGTTCCTTCTAATGTAACTCACAGCAAATTAGAGAAACTTGAAAGAAATATAAGCAAAGAAATGGGTCTATGGAGTATAAGTTAATTAGGAATCTTGTGACTCGTGATGAGACTTGATGGCATGTGGCTTTGGAATGAATTTAGGAAGCTTAAGTTCTTTTTAAAATAAAAGATAAATATATCAGAAGTCCAAAAGTCATACCTCAAATTAAGTCATGCTAATGTTTCAGCCCCAACACTAGCTAAAGATAACATATGATGGCATACTGATTTTTATCTCAGAAGTTTCTTTTCATAAATATGTATAAAAAAACCCAGTACCTGTTAGTGAGGCAGTAATATAGCCACTTACAATTGAACATTAGCCACTGCAAAAGTCAAAATCTATAATCAAGTATGTAACTATGGTATTCAGCTTAACACACTACTTGTGCTGAACCTACTTTTCAGTCCTCAAAGCAACAGACCATCTTTATATCCATCAACCTTGACTCAATTTTTTTTTTTATCAGTTTATCATTTCATAATATGTAGAACAAGATCTGGACAAATTGTCTACCCTAACCATTGTAGCTGCAAGAACAGATCCTTGGGAAAGAAGCAAGAGAATAGTTTTTATATGAACTATGGTGCTGGGAGATTTCCTTCTCTGTATGGAGAACGCAAATGCTAGACTAGAGTTTAGAATTATGTGAAGAGTTTAAATATCAGCAATGGTTTAGATGATTAAATAGACACATTTTGAGAATATCCATTTTATGAAGAGTCAAAAACCAAAATACCCCTGGAAAGCTTTAAGAGTCATGTTCCAATTAGCGTAGAGAAGCACGCTCAATTCTGGGAACTCCTGAAACCCTGGAATACAGACCACGATGCAAAAACCATCCATATCACTCATTCATGTACAAAGATAAAATACTGGTTGTAGTAGATAAAACATTAATAAATTATTAGAAGCTGTTAAAAGATATTATAGATAAGCAGTATGTGCATTATTGATCATGTAATCTACCAGACTGCATAACCAGTCGGTATAATGGATTGTTATCCATTCAATTACTAATGCTATGAACCATGCACGTACCCTAATGTGGATGGTAACTCATTTTCTTTGCTTTCAATACTGACATAAAACAGCTAAAAAGCAACAAAGTTTTCAGGAAACACCAATATTTTTTCTTATTGAGGTCACTTCCCCCTCCGCCACCCCCCAGCTGGTATGGTTTGCTCTTCTGGAGGGATTTTTGGCAACTACATCTCCAGGAAGCAAAATTCTACCTGTGAAACAGCTCAGAGCAAAGTACCCAAGACATCACTTGCGTGCAAACCCAGAACAGACAGTGCTGGTCTGCATGCTTTGAAATGGGAAGAGAGTAATGACAGAGCTGAGATCGCACCAAGGAGTATGGCACTCGATCTTTACTGAGAACCATCCAGAAACAGGCGGCACCATGCTGGCAGAACCACTTGAAACATGAGGACCAATGACTTCAAGAATGCATCTTTGCATCTAACACATTCACAACTAGTGCAGGGGGCTTACACTCAAGTTGGTCAAAACAGTTCTAGGGAGAAAGAAAATTAAAAGACAGCCAAGCTGTCAGTGTCAAACACAGCTGATGAATGAGCTAACCTACAGGACTTTGCTATATGGGAAGTCTATCTCATTGGACACACAAAGCAAAAAGAAAAGAAAAAATATCAAAGGGAAACTTTGCATTAAAAATATGACTTTAAAAAGACCAGGGATTGCTTATGACATGTAATAAGTCATCTGTCTCTCTTAATAAAAAGAAGTCATTATTTACTAGTGAAATAATATCAGTAACTGTGCCAAGCAAAACCAACAAAGCCCATAAAAACATAAAAAAGCTGTTCTGTGCAGTTAAGCTGAAAGAGAACATGTTCAATGTTTCAGATGAAAAAGCATTTAGGCTCACGATCTGTTCTAATACAACCTCTATTAAATGTTGGGAAATGAGGTAAATATCAAGAACCTCTTTATCCCCAACTTTTACAGGAACAGAAAGTATGTTCTTTCTTAAAGCTTGAATTTAAGCCATAGGAACTTGATTAATGCTTTGGATTAATACTTATATGTGTTGTAATTAATGTGGCCTTTCAAACACATGTACTAATGTTCCAATACTACATACACATAGGTTTTATCATTACTAGGACAATCCTTATAAAAATAAACTATCAAACACGGACCATATCTCTACGTAACACTACTAAAACTACACTTGCAACATCTTGAAGAACACAGGATTTATTTACTAACATTTTAGGATATTAGTCTCACTCAGACTGGAAAAAATAAAGGAAAAAAAAGGTTCAATTCAATATAATTAGGGTCGTTAAAGTGTTATTTGTGTTTCATGTTTTCTTGGCTTTTAAAAAATAAACTGCTATCTGTCTTAGATAGTAGTTATTACCATGTCCTGTAATTCCTCAACCATAGTAGGATATAGAATATTTCTCAAATGCTGAAATGTATTTAACATGAATAAACACTGGGATTAGAAGTTTTTTCTTTGAAAACCAAAATAGTTATATAAAAATGTTTTTTCAACTCTTAAATCAATGACTAAGGGAGGAGACCCTAACTGCTTACATTAACTTGTAGTCAAAGTAAGAAAAAAACTATCACTGATTTTATTTTTAGCTAATTTTACTTGGCACGTGTTTAAGCCTGTTCCTATTATTCATTTGTTTTCCATAGAAGGTTTTCAGCAAATCTTAATATGCTTTTCCTGCTAAAATGTCTGATTTATATGTTTCAGAATATTACAATACCTTGATTTTCAGAATCTGAAAGGTCGGGTTGCCTCCTGTAAGCAGAGCAAAGCTTAAAATAACCTTCTAACAGCAAAGCTTATCTGATAAGGGTATAAACTGATACACAAAGCAGAAATATAATCAAACCACTGAAGCATAGCTCTAAATTTATATACCAAATCTTCAAAATTATTAACTCTGAAAGAAGAAGTAATTAGGTATATTATCTGGTGAAAAATTCTGCTGAAGAGTTACAGAATGTATTAGCTGATTTCTAAGAGGGAAAAATTTTATTGAGGGAGTGATTTCAAAAAAAGTTATCAAACAACAAATATATCTTTGCTATCAATTCTGAAGGTTGTAATGCTTCGGGGAAAAAGAGAGGAGCTTCTTTTAAGTATTCAAAATTTACTCAAGTAATACCATAACTAAATCTATTTTACAAAAACAGGAAACTCACTTTAATTAACTATAATTTTAATCTTAACAGTGATTTTAGCCTCTTAATTGAATTATTTTTTCCAAAGTCATTTTACTGCTAATAAATGAAAGGCATGAAAAACTAAATTGCATAATAAAGCATGAAAGGCATACAGTTATGAGATACCATGCCCCTGAGAGAAGCGAGTAGTGTTTTATGTTCAATGAAAATCTGAAGAGCAACAGGCAAAAAAAAAAAAAAAAAAGAGAGATAATTTTCTTCAAACAATTAATAACCACATTTCTGGAGTGAATTTTTAAAATACTGCTCTTTCTCAATAAATGTGAAAAGGCGTAAACCGGTAGCACAAGCAAATACAACCATCTTTTCCTTAGTGATTTCTAAAATACTTAAAATAATTATTGGGAATATATATTCCCTGTCATTTAGGTCCTTCAACAATTGACAACTATGTAACTAGAAAACCACTTGATTTTGGCAGCTAGTAATGCCTCAAGTGATTTTACTGTCAATGTAGTTTAAAAACTCACTAAATAATACCAAAAGTATTTCCTACCTTTTATTAAGGAAAAAACTTTTCAGGAATTTCATGGAAAAAATATAAACCAACCATTTTTCATTTGGGTTGAACTGCAATTAAAACTATTTCCTTATAAACCTAAATTCCATCTCCTGGCATGAATATATATTTATTTTAGGCAAGTATGTTAAAGCGAGTACAGCAAGCATGAGCTGGTCACAGAAAACTTGTTTGGCATATGCGTTAATTCTGACTAACTCCAAAGCTGAAACAAACCACAATGTGGTGTAGATGTCTATCCCTCACAAGCACAAGGCACACCTGTGGTTTCCTTTCAACCAACATTTAGGGCACACATATGCTGTGCAATCGGACAAGCAGCACAAGGTTGACAGCGCTAAGACAGCAATAATTTGTCTCGTCTCAAAATGCTAGAAAAAAAAAAATTATAAAAAACATTCAGAAGCAACTGAAGAAACTTAATTATTCTACACAACTCTGCACATAGCTAAACTCAGCCTGGCATTTTAAAACAACCGCATGCTATTAAGGGTCTTCTCCAGGTTTTCCTTAGCATGGGTTACATTGTGGTCTTCTCCCATACAACATTTTAATGTTTACTAAAGATGAACTGCTTTAGGAAGAACATCATTTCTGCACAGCTTGAGTTTTCAAGTTAAACGGGAAACAGTGCACCAGAGCAAGTGTGGAGAAAAAACAGAGAACAGAAACAGATTTGTCAGGACTATGCAAATAGTCGCAGTTCTCTATGTATCAGCCCACCACTCTTTTGGACTACCCAAATAAGCTGAAGGCAGAACAGTTATTCACCAAATTCCGCAATACCAGAACTTTCAGTGAAAATGGTAGGAGATAAATTAAAGAGTTTAAAATTAATATGACACTCTTTAAAAAATGACTAGTGAATTTCTGGAGCTTTCTGCTTCAGGAGGTCATGAATCCAGATGGCACCAGCAAATATAAACCAGAATTCTACAAATTCATGGATAACAGATCAATAAATGTGTAGGCAGAGGGATGTACACCCTAACATCCTCAATACAAAGGATGGGAAACTAGTCAAAAAGTGGACAAACTTGCCTGTTCTACCTAAATATCAACTTGTTGCCACTGTCAGAGATAGAACTATTACCCAGATGGACTTGGCCTCAGCCACAGCATGATGTTCCTACGGAACTAATAGTACATGCATGCAAATAGCTGAAAATGTTTCAGGTAAGTGTGGACTTATGCTCAGGCATAAGTAAATCAACATTCAAATATTACATCTAAAAACCTCCTCGAATTATTTGTGCTTAGACAAGACATTCCACCTTCACAGCTGCTACTGAAATTGGTTCACTACAGTAAAATTTTACTACGGTAATAAAGCAATGCCAAATTAGGTTTAGGACTAAGAAAAAAAATGACTCATTTAGCATTTCTACCATAACCATTTAGTTCTAAAAGACTGACATCGGTCAAACCTATTCATTTTTTTACCACAACCACTGCTATAATACATCTCCTTTAAAAAGCATGGAGAAAACATCCAGTTTGTCCCTCCCCTTTGAGGAAGAAAGTGAAAAACTATGCTCATAATGCCCCATTCTGCTGAAGGAATAGAAATCATTGGAAATCATCCCCCATCACACCAAGACTACTTTGTTACCCAAGCAGACTCTTAGCACTGTGCAGTCTGGCTCTGCCCAGAGAAAACAGATAAAGTTTCACCACACCGGATAAAGCAACTGGCAATCATTTTGGCTTAAGAAGTAGCATCAAGCAATTCCCTGTTTGCCAGAAAAAAACAGGTAAATGCTGCAAGGGGAAAAAAAAAATGTGAAAGGATAGAAGAAGATTAAATTGTTCTGGGGATCCTGATCAGCAACACCAGAACCAATACATTTGTGCTTGCAGGCAGACATTGTACTGCACCACAGTATTTTGAGTAGAATAATAAACGCTAAGGAAGGTTCTTCAGGTGCCAGGATGCTTTCCTGAAATTCTAACCAGTTTCAATGAAAGTCTATGTTCCACTTATTTATATTTGCCTAGAAGGTGAAATGGGCATAATATTCTCCACTTTTCAGCCCAAGCACTACTGTAAGGCTCCTACACACTGTTTAACAGTGCTCATATTTTATCCTGAGTGTGCCAGTGTTTCTGTGATAAGTTTGATTTTGTTTCTAGCTCTTTCTCTGCATGGACATACATGATACACGCATGTGCAGATGACACAATTTAAAGAGTACATGAACCTTTCCAGATGGGATGAACAGATTTAACAGCAGCAAACACATTACTGCAAGTAAGATTCTTCATTTTTATACACTACCGTGTATTTTTTATGATTCGTGTCTAAGATCCTGTTAAATATTTAAACAACAATACAACATCAGTAAGTAAACTCTTTAAATCAAGCATCCTCTATGCTGTATAGTGGAAACAGATGTGTTCTTATTAAGGTTATATTGTAACTCAACAATAATTTGTCATATTTGACATATTGTTAAATTATGTGCACCTGCCAGAACTGTAGTAACAATTACAAACGATATATATACCACTTTCACTTTAAATATCTAAACAACTTACGTAGATGTGAATACGATGTATGGAAGAATTGTAATTTCCTAAATGTCATCACCAAACAACACCTAATGTCTCACAATTTCTTTTTATGTATATTTTATTATAGCGCCCAACTGTTTCAACACTCTAGTGGCTGGACTTTAATGTGGCTCAAGCAGCCCCAAGTAACATCACCAAATGTTTAACATCTGTGAAAGTTGGACCAACAAATGCTCATATTTTCAGGAGGTCATGTTGGCCAGTTTTCATTAACAATTACTTTAAACTTCAGTTTTCTTTATAGCTTTTTAATTCAGGAAGGACACGTAAAGTTCACCTTCCTTAAACCGCTAAATTTATTCCAAACTCATACTATATTAATGTTTAGAATATTTATAAGCTTTTAAAAGTTTTTTTTCCATCCCCCAATACTTGGATCTTGTTTAGTTCACCTATTACTTTAACATAGGAAAACAAAAGTTCTAATTAGGTCTTCAGAGCTCAGCATATTTCCAGAACAGAGTCAGAATCTCCCAGCTCTTATTTACTCTTACCTTATTTTCCTACTTCTTCCTGTCCTGCCCCCATTTACAATATTCACATCAGATTTATGATTAATTTGCAAAACTCTTTGATGGCCTGGATATTTTTTATTGCTACTAATTCTATAATTACCAACCATCGTTATCTTGAAAAAATCTATTCACAGCTTTGATTTTTTTCTACCACATTCATACCCATAGCAAAAGTCAAGGCCTGAATTTTGCTGTAGACTTATAAAGTAAAGAGCTCCAACTATGGGGCTGGACACCTCAGTGGAAGCTTGTAGGGCAGAACACCACAGGACTCAGTGATGCAGGAATTCCAAGGAGTGGATTTTTGTGCAGGTTCAGCACTGTAGGGTGTACAACCAACCCATCCTTATATACGCATAACAAATTCTTAAATGCACATAGCTCATGGGAAAAAAACAAGAAAGCAAGCATCTTTAAATAACTGCATAAACACAGAAGACAGTGATTGAAAGAACAAGAAACACAATCTATTTCAAAGATCAAAAACCCCCTGTAATTTGAAAAGAGAACAGATGAGAGAAGACACTGCTGATAATCTCAGCATTGCACACACACTAATTATTCCCTACAAAAATCCAAATCTCTTTCCCCTTCCCTCTCCACGTCAGCTTTACATGATTTACAGCTTCACATTTCTTGCTGTAGTTTGACTGTTTGGGAAGGAGGTACAGGAAATAACCTATACGAGACACGCTCTTTTTAGAATTATTTACAGGTTTTAGCAATATTACAATTTCATATTCCTTTCTCCATCAGGAATACTTGGGTTTCACTGTATTATAAGTCTAGATATTTCAGTATGTGCCATTTTAATAGTTTGTTGCTATACAATCTTGTTTCAGAGAACCAGCGAGGAAGCTTTGATGGGGAAAGGTGTGAACTAATGTCTCCTTCCTACACTGTACAGAGATCCCACTCTATAGACTTTCCAGTGCTCCAATCATACTCTATGCTCCAGCAATGGATTTGACCTGCTGTAGTTTGAGAAAAATTCAGAGCTAGCTGCTCCCAACCCACTGAGTGATGCCAGGGAGACTCAGCCTATTTCTTCTAGTCAAGAATTACAACAAAGAGGCTGTTACAAGACTCAGCTTTCCTGTAGGACCTTGGACCCTGCACATCCAGATGGCGACCAACATTTAACACACAGTTTGTTAGTGGCTGCCTTAGTATTTCTCCTTTTTATTATTTATAGAGAGCAATTGTACAGATACATTGGAAAGGAGGGTGAATTTAAAGCTCATTCTAAAGAGCATGAAGATATTTCATTTTATTTTGGAAATGTTTGCATTATGTATGCTTTTTCATGGAGGGCTTTATAGACTCTCTTAAATGATTTACCATTAAGATACATACTGATTACAATCTTCAGTTACTTAAAAGGAGACCTGTTTACCCCACAGCACTTAATAGATTGTGACATGTTTCAACTTAACAGTGACACTGGTAAACAAAAGTTACTGATCTACCTAGTGAGTTATAAAACTTCTAACACGCTGTAAACAGTTCTGTCATTTTATTTAGCATATTGCATTGCACAAGCTGCTTTATTTACCTAGCGGTAAATCTTTATGGATCAAAAATGCTACAGAAGGCACAACAAATAAATTACAAATGGACACTAACATCTGACTAGTTAATCAAACAAATAGGACATGTAACAAAGAGAAAAGCTATAAATATTGACAACAAGCTGCTTCAGTCACAAAAACATTCAATACTTCAGTTCTCAAGTGTGAGTTTTATATCAGTCCCCTGGAAACAGTTTGTATCCTCCAATAAATTTTTACAGTTGATTCACCTGCCTGATACCCTTCAGCCATTTCCTTCAGAAGCTGTCAAACCCGCCAACAATAATATATGGCCCAACCAACAAGAACAGCTGTAGCCATTCTCTCTGCTGGTTCCTGCACCCTGTTCTGCATAAAATAATACATCAAGATTAATTGATTTCCTGTCAGTCTCACAGAACAGAAAATTAATTTTCATGTAGCTATTTTCCCCAGCATATGAATTTTGAACATGGCAAGTAATTTCAGTTTTTAATTATTCATAAGCAGAAGGAAAAAAAAAAAAAAAAAGGAAGAAAAAAAAAGGCACAACACATGATAAAGCAAGCCCCTGAAAGCCCCAAGGCCATGGCCTGAACCTTGATTTGTGCTGAGACAACAATAGCATTCACTAATGCCTATATAAATAATATATGTATTAACATACATCTTAGTAAAACACCAGTTTCTCTCACTCTGACCCAAGACTACCATGTCATACAGCAGCAGTTTGTCACAGTCCATGCAGTGGGCTGCATGTGACATGCTACAAGAAGAACATATAACATGTCAGCCAGACTGGACTGACCACGATTGCCTCCAGAGCATGAATACACCTATGATATAATGGGAGGGTAATGGTCAGTATTTGAGAAAAGTAAAACTTACTCATCAGCAGGGTGTCATACCTCAGCAAACCGTCTTTTTGCAGGTGACTTTGACTTGTGTGAGGAAAATCACTAATAGAAAATTAAACAGAATAATCTGTCTTGCTCAAGTTAAATCTTTTCCAGATGACTGCTGAAGCCTCAAAGAAAAGCACAGGCCACTCAAAAGGCAGTAAGACGTCGTAAAGAAGGCAGATTTAAGAAAATCTCATTTGCTAAGGTTCAAATTTCTGTAAATGGACATTCTCGTAAGTTGCAGAATAGAATTTATGACCTTAAACTGGGGCAAAATTGTCCAGGTAAATAACTATAAGTCAAAGCATTCATCATAATAACTTGTGATGTATTACAAACCACTCATTATTTATTTAGTGCAACACATGATCAATGTTAGGATTCGATTTTTTATTTAAAAAAAAAAAACACAAACAAACTTGCACTACACAATGCTCGTACAAGGCTTGGGCATGAAGGCAACTTACAGGGTCAAAATGTACTCAAATTCAAAAGGAGTGTGCAAATGCTGAAAGTATGTCACTGAAAATATTTAGCAACATATTTGTTTTTGAATGTTCTTTCCATTCTCAAAAAGTTTTGGGAAGCTTCATTTTAGTAGCTAAACTTCAACTAAAAACCCCCAAAATGTTTGACAAGGCATAACACAAAATTAGTCCTCAGGCAATTCTCTTACCAGCAGCACTAGATAAATTTGCAAGGACGGAAGTCTAGGGAAGATCACTAAGACAATGAAAGGAGGAAGCACTGTGACCATTTTTGGTTATATATTACAATGAAATGTTAAACAAGAAAGTAGTAAGACAAGTGCCAAAATACTGTAAAAATGCTCAAGGTAACTAGAGCCTCTATACTGGAGACTGAACTGCTTGTAGCATGGCTGGGCATCAGTGCACGCCAGTTCCCCTCTATGTGAGATGATCCCAGTATTTCCATGATAAAATCATTTCCACAGCTTTATCAAAGGCTTCCGATTTTCCTGTTCAGAGAAGGCTGAAAAAAGATTCGACATACCTAGAATAAGCCTTTACAAGCAAGTTTTGAACAAGAAACCTGTGTTCTGTTTTCAGTGATACAAAAGAGTTTTTCAAAACAGGAACCCAAGCTCAGTATCCACTTCTTTTATGTGCCATAAAACTTTGGTTTGGATGGAAAAGATGACGTGACTTTTTTGTTTGTTTGTTTTAAAACACTGATGCAGGTTAAGGGCCCTTACCTTCTATATATTTAGACTTGTGACTATATTGGTATCTAATAACAACAAAATCATCAGCAAACAAGATCAAAATGTATATGCCATGTTTTTTGCCTGTCAGTGGCACTTGTTAACATCCTCAAACACCGATTCCAACAAAACACCCACCAAAAATAAAACTTACATTTACCTCCAAAATGTAAAGAAAGCTTATCTTGCAAAGCACTAAATTATTCAGAACTATAGCTCATCTTTATTGTCCATATTTGACAATAATAAGTCTAATTCAGAAAAAAAAATGGTGTCTAACTTTGGGGGTGAGGCTGGGAAGAAGTAGCTTTTGACTGATTTGGGTTTTGTTATTTCCTTTTCATATTACAAAATAGCTAAAAGAAACAGTGCAGTACGCTTAGTAACACCAGCCATTCAACAACTGTCTTAATGGTTTTTCATGTCAAATTTATCTGCAGTTGTCCTTCTAATATTTGCTTGGTTTTTCTACCCTTTCATTAAGAAAATAACCTTATTGAGAACATAATGAGCTCATTACATTCACCATAAAAATACATGTTAGCAATCCTGTAAATGAAATGTATAATCCAGAGGAAGAAAAAAAAAAACACACACACACAAAAAAAAACCCCAAAAACCACAAAAACCTACACCAAGCAAAGAACCCCACAACTTTACAGTTGATACTGCTGCTACAGATACTGTTCCTAGCACAGCTTAAAGGTCTTTGTTTCTGTAAATTCAATTGAGTGTTTCTATTTCTAAGTCTAGCAAGAGGTTCTAATTATTGTAAGGAGCCTAATTAGCATTTAGTATTACATTACAACAACTGCAGCAAAATTGTACCCGTTCTCCAATAAACAGTATTCACAGTGTGCAATCAAGCTGCTGTACGATGCAATGAGAATTAATAGCACTGCACGACAATGGTAAATCCTACAACTCCCGCTGTGTGTGTTTAATAATTTTTCACTCCTTCCAGATTGTTCCCATCAAGCACAATTCCCAAGATCCTAATCACCTTTCTTCCTCATCAATACTACACAGAGATCTGAGCACTGAAAATTATCTGCAATTTCAAAAAGTGCTTTGTTGCATTATTAGGCCACTGACCTAAGAGCTAATGGGTAAATAGTTTCTGAAAAATGTCCAAAGCACAACATAAATTAAAGCTTATAGTCTTGCCTGCTGTTCTTACCAGAGCTATAACTGCAAAATCTAGCAGTTTTTACACAAAAACCTTAACTACAGTTCTGGTTTTTTACACAAAAATTAGTACAAAGATGACAATGTTTATATTTAAGTAACTTCTTTCACTGTGTTTTACACAAATAATGCAAGTTGGAGAGCCATATGCATCTCTGAAATGTATTCCATATATATAAATGCACACACAAAGCAATCAGAGAACACCCACCATAGTTTTGTCTGTGTTCGTGCATGCAGAATATGTAATGTGCTTCTGGAGAGAGGTGCATGCACACAACCACACACACAGAAATGGAATCAGCGTTTTAAGTTTTCTTTTTTAGCCAAAGTAAGAAATATAAATCCTGGTCAGAATGTTACGTTGTGACGGTCAGATAAATTCAAAGTTCACCATATTTCCTCAGAGTTTACACATTTCCTACTCACATTTCTCTAGCAGTTAAGATTCATTTACTAGAGAAACAGCAGCATTAAAGGGGTGACTTATTTCTGTAGAGAAAAATACGTGATACCCCACCAATACATTAGCAAGGTACATCCTCCATACACCCAGATAAATGGACTCGCTGCCTATATAAGACTGTGACTGTGTCAGTGACGCACTGGAGCCAGAGACCTGACTCATGGGTCCATATGCTGGTTCGTGTGCACCAACAGACATTTGAATATTATGAAAAGAGTTGTAAGTTTGGCAAAGCACTCCCTCTGGCTTTGTCACAGTAATTTGTTTCAGTTAATGGAGTTTCAGCCTTTTCCCATAATCACTATCCCTTATTATGGAAATCTTATCTGTATAATAAACTCATCTTCTCACAGGGGACTTCTCCCTTCCTTTCACAGTTTGTCAATGCCAGTAGCATTTAAGTTTTGCCTGGTAGTCAGAAAGTAATTTTATTTTACCTAGTTATCAGGAGATATAAAACCTTGTGGTATTAATTACCAATTACCATTACCTCCAACAAAACGAGGCATCATTATTTATCTTCATACAAAAAGAGGATTTGTTCATTAATTCCTGTAACAAAAAATAAGGATCTGTGCAAATTCTGCTGTGGTAATTTCCATCAGTTTCCGATGAGCTGATGATGCACTTGAGGATCACACTTGAAAAAACACCACATTATTACATATCAGGACACAGTGACAAGCACGTGGCAGGGAGGGGGAGGGACAACTTGAGAGAGAAAGCCAGAAACTGGGCATGAGAAAAAAGGGGAGAACAAGTTACAGGAGAGCTCCACTGTAGTCTGAAATGTTGGCAGCCTTTAAGGAAAAAAAGCTGTATTTCTCACACAAAGCCTGAGTTATGCTGGTTGAATGGCAGATGCATCCAAGAGCAACAAGAACTTTTAATTTTTTTGGTTAGGCAGAACCAGTTATGAAATATAATGAGGGGCCAGCACCAAGCACTCTTGCCACCAGTAGGCAGTGTTAATAAATACAGAATCAGTGAACTGCGAAGGCAGCTTCTCCTTCTCAGGACCTACTTCAGAAATGTGGACTTTTCAGTCTGGTCTATAGAGAACAGTTTTGCTGAACACCTCTGAAACAGCTTACTTTTCTAAAATTAATTACATGTATTCACTGAATAGAACATCTTGTTTCCGTACATTAAGGTGACGGTTCAAAAGCAGCTTGATTGTATGAGAGGTAGCAAAAAAGAGAAGGTTCCAAATATGAATTCTTCAGATGACACATGGTTGCCTTCACTTTGGCTGTCACGGAAGATGTCACACTGTTAGTGCAACTACTGCAATTAAAATGGTGCGATGTGCTTATCCAATATAACATAACTGTTGCCTTTATTACACAACTGATGATCATTTGCTCTCCAACATTTTCTCCGTTTTTCATTCTTCAGGAAGTACGTAAACCAAACAAATTTACACCTCACAAAACCAAAAACCACGTAAGTAATTTTATTATTGGCTGTGGATATGAAAGCTGCAGCAGCCAGATGAGAACATTGGTGCAATTTTTATTCTGCACCAACACTTGTCTCCATGGAAGCCGTAATACGCTGCTGTATTGGTGACTTTGAATACGCTTCTTGGCCGTCACTTTGACTGTTGATGAGCTCTCCAGGCAGCTTTGTCCATTACATCTTATGGGTTTCTTTTCCCTGAATGTTCAAACCTGCCTGTCATTCAGTGTTAACTCTTTTCTGTGTATTTTCTTCTTTCTTTTTTGGCCTTTAAGTTGGTGCATCATCCCTAGTACTGAAGTTTTGATATACAAGCAGGGATGTCCGATTCATTTCATTTAAAAAAATGAACCCAATAGGCTTAATCCAGAATCTCTGGCTCTGAACTGGGTTACCATATGTTGTATTTGATTTGTATTTCTATCAGTATCAACCCAAGCATCCTTACACACACCAGCTATGAACATGATTTATAGCAAGTCATTCGAGGCAAAGCCTATAGCTTCCCTTCACAATTTGACGTTATCAGATTACTTCAGAAGCTGGCAGCAGCTTCCCTAAGTAACAAGCTGTCACTGTAAATAAATCACTCCCTCAGAAATAACAGTTAAAAATATAGATTAGCATGAACAGAGGTCAGTATTTAAGGCTTGGTTTTTGTTTCTCCCCTCAGCCAAGTCACAAATCAACTTTTTATCTGACCAATAGAAAAAAAAAAAAAAAAAGGCACAAAACTCATCATATGTATCCAAGACAGAAATTAAAAACAAGCAAACAAAAAAAGGCAGGCACCATGCCTTTGGGTAGCCCAGCTTACCAGTTTAAACACACGAAAATAGTCTTTATTTAGAAAATGCCATCATAAAAAAGCAGTAGCCAATAACTTGGACAAGTACAGTCATTAGGGTTCACCTTACCAGTTTCCCAGTATTCTAAATACAATCACTACATGACACTTAATACAAGTTCTTAGTTTACCTGCTTTGTTTTTCTTTCTTAAGAATCAATTATTAAAATTTAAATAAATTCAAATTACTGCCTTATGGTCTTGATTTACTGCAGTCTCATAGTGACACGGTTCAACTACAGCCAGCAACCAGGCCACACAGCCGCTCACTCAAACCCCATTCCCAAGTGCAAATCAGCGGTATTTGCCCCCAGTCAGCTCCAGTTTGTACACTGAGCATGACAGCATGTGGTAAGAAATAGCCCTTTGGCCAGCTTGGGTCAGCTCTTCCGGCTTTGCTCCCTCCCAGTTTCTTGTGCATTGGAAGCCGAAGAAGTCCTTTACTACATCAGTGTATTATCAACATTCTTCTCATATTAAATCCAAAACAATACCAAGAAAATTAACTGTATCCCAGATGACAACAGAATACACAATAAATTGAATTTTAACAAAATATAACACATCCTCCTTTTTAGCACACACACAAAAATAGCAACAGTACTATAATGACAGGACTTAGCTCCTAACTAGGATATTTTAATCACTGCTTATGAGAACTTAGTTCTTAACTTGGGGAAAAACAAATAATTCTAATGGAAAATAATATTAAGTTCAGAACTGTAATTCAAGGTACTTGTTGATTAAATTATCTTAAAACATTTGGGGTCTTACCAAGAGTTGCACTTAGTGATCTTAACCACAATTTTATTCAATAAAGGTTGTGTCCAGTTAAACTTATAGTTGTGGGCACCTTCTACTATTGGCAATCCTATGACTGTCAAGAGGTCCTCTATCTTCTATGTCATTCATTTCACATCAGACCAACCCATTTATTTTGCTTTTTGCAGTCTGACACTTGAAAAGTTGTACACTCACATTTCATCATCACAGAGGTCTGTTAAGCATTCATTTCTGGAAAGAAAAGAAGACTCTGAAATTCTAGAAAAATTTTTTCATTAAAATACTCACAATGTATTTGATAATGTGACAGCATCAGCTAGAAAATGTTACAATTCTGAAAAAAAAAATAATCTCAATTATACTGCTTTACACTACCCATCCAAGTATCTTTTTTCAAAGTCAATACAGTACAAACATGAAAGAAACTAACTGTGAAAAGTATATCTCCTACAGTTTACCACTCTTTGATATGTAAATAGATCACTGCAATCCTTTTTTCTATTTTTTCCTCTACTGTTATGCTGAAAAAGTGTTTCTTGCTATAAAAGAATATACTACATTTATTAGCACACACATATGTACAGATGTATGCACAAAATACTGTGTGTGAACATAGCTGGAGAGAGGAAAAAATGAAATATTAATATATCATGCCTTCAAATGTAATTGAAACATAAAACCTTTGAAATACATTCAGTTTACTTCGTGTGTGTGCTGCATTTATATATGGGTAATGCATAAGCATACATGCATATCTCTAAAAAGTGGAGAACAGTTGAGGGGCAAAAAAAGCTATAATTAATGACCAACATTAACTGAAGGTTTCTAGCTATTAGCATTAGAATCCCACACAGGTCCAGCACACAGGACTAAATGTGGATGGATGTTCTAGACTTCAGCTGAGGGCTCTGTTCTTAACTAAACAAAGCATCTGTGTTTTTTCCAGCTATCGTAAGAGGAACATCAAAATATATGATAGCTATGTTAATACTAGCAATGATTCCTGCACTACAACCCAAATACCCAAACCAAATTAAGCAAATTGATTCATTATGCATTCTAGTATATGACTTTTAGTGAGAACTTTAGAAGTTGTCAATTAGCGCACAAGGGAATACATGTATCTCTGCAGAGAAAAGTATTAGGAGAAAAAACAGGAGTAAAGCAGAAAAACAATTAGTCTTCAAATACTTTGCTACAAAATTAAAAAAAAAAAAAAATCCAGAGTTATTCTATGTTTCGTGATCAAGGAAAAAAAATATTTGTGTCACTACAGGAGAGAAAGGATATCTCACAAGGGTCTAGTGAATAGCTCTGCAAAACATGTAGCAGCCAGAATGCAAATGCTCTGTTCTCCTAATACACAGTCAGTAAATTTGCTTATTTAGTCAACAACTTTGCTGCAAGCGTCATGGTGTGTTTGGCACAGGATGATTAAATTATTTGATTTTGCACTTGTAATCTAGTTCTACAATCTTGTAGCCATCTCCCTCCCCTTTTTTAAACTTGGTATCCCCATAACACGCCACCTCCCCTCTCAGCAAGGGCCTCAGTCATGAGAAATGACTCTGTTACTTTGTGCCCATAAGAAATTGTGAGGCCTGGTGTTAGAGCTATCCAGGCATAACAAGTTCTTTCCCAGCATGCTCACTGATTAGCTACCTTCCATAACCATAAAGTCAACAATAATCTACCTACATGCCCTTTCTGCAGGTGGTTGACCTATAAATGTTAAGTAAGTCAGTGGCAGTTCAGCCTAAATTACTTGGAAAGCAGTATGCGTAAACATTAATGCTGCAGCATGTCCTTAACTATACAACAGGGACTCAATAGTCTGCAAAATGATGTTACTTGATATGATATTTTTTTCCTCAGTAAAGCCTTTTCCCATTATAAAACTATCCAATGCCCCTCTTATCTGATGTTCCATTCTTTGCTTCAAGTCTTTCCCACAAACATTTAAAGCAACATCCTCTAGTTTGGGGCCAATTCCTCCTCTTTTGGCAGAGTCCTTCTTCTAGACATCTAGGGACCCAACATACTGACACAACTCTACAAAGAACACACAAATACTTGGCATACTGAAACAAAAAGGGAATATTTACCACAAAGTGGCAGGTAATTATTTTATTTTTCTCTGGGTAAAAAAACACTTTCACTTCGATTCACGTTGTTTTGGTTAACTGGAAGATTCTGAAAGATTACTTCACTGCTTTACTGCACACCAAAACACTTGCTGTTTGTTGGTTAACTCTGTACTCTATCATGGACAATAAAAATATTTACCCTTTAACAAAGACCTCGTAGTCTTTCATTGCAGGACAGATACTGCATCAAAGACACCCTGTCCTGAACAGAACATCATGAAAGTTCTCGCTGTAGGCACACAAGTTCTGGGTTCCTTGGTCTGCTCCAGTACAGCCTCAGCTCATGCATCTATGCATTTTTTCCCGAGCAAGAGAAGGAACTCAGTGGAGGATTAGGCTAGCGACACAGACAACTTCATTTCACACAGTCATGGATCCTAAGCAAGGAAAAATAACCAATGTCACCTGCTCTGGCAGGTGAGTTTTCAGTAAGGGGAGGCTTATGTGTCTTTTCTTCTTAAGGAGAACAAAACTTACTCAATAAGCCTCCATTAGCAAGTTTTGCCCAACACAGTATTTAATCAAGATTGTTTTCTTCTTTCTTACAGCTGTTGAATTGCAGCCAGGATCTTGCAATATCAAAGACTAAAGTTGCCTAAAATGCATACTTGTTTCTATATATTTTAATCAGTCTTTAGGAAAATGGCCAGATCTTTCTATGGGCTGGTCTTCCTACCAAGTCCCACTTTTCTATGAAAAATTTTCTCATAGTACATATTTTGTAAATTCACCTGACATCTTCCACTGCCTGAACCCCAAGGGAACCACCACTATCAAATAAAACGTTATAATATGTACCATAAAAGCAGTGTAGGAGTAACAGTGGTTGCTACATTCAAGTAGCAGTACTGAAGAGCACAGAGCCTGTGATTTCATGCAATGCCCTGTGACTGGAATGATAACAATCCACACTGCCTGTGCAGTCACTCAAACCCTTCCCTTTGGGTATTGCAAAACTGAATGCTCTTTGCTATTAACTACAAGCAAGAGGAAAAGAGTGTGTCACCTTCTTGGAAACTCTGAAATGCACAATTGTCTGACACTGTTCCAAAATCAAAATCAAAGCCTCATCAATTCTTTCAGTAGCTTTCCAGGATTAATTCTGTCACAGAAAATGCTAAGGAGATAAGCATCCAGCAGAGTTAGTATGCAACATAAGACATATGATTTTGTCAGCACCGAGTTCAATAGCTAAACTCTTCTAGTAGCTTAATTACAAGCAGTCCTAAAACTCAGTCTGCAGTTACAAATACTGTCAAACTAGTTTCCAGAATTACCTCCAGATGGTGGAGGTAGGTGTATTGTTGTGTTTTACTTTAAGGATGACAAAAACTAAAAATAGTTTTGTGGACTTCTGTAAATATTTCTCCAGAGCAGTTCATGCAGACAGTTGGTATTTTACATTAAGGCTAACTTCAGAGATGCAAAGTACCAACTCAACCCTCCTACCTCTTCTCAGTTTAAATACCAGTAAGGTACTCTTCTACAAGAACAACTTTTTTACTCTTCTTTCTTCCTCATTTTACCATCAGAAAAAAAATCCCAGCTACTTTCACCAGTGAAATGAGTGAAATATTTGTAATGGCTCAAGGACATTACAATAACCAGTCTTAAGAGGGCAAATAGGAAATATAAAAGAGTAACTCAGCATACAGTTTAACCAAAAGCAGATTCGTATCAGCTTCTTTACATAGGTTTTTAAGACAGCTCTGCTGATTCATTAAATTATAATTTAGGGAGATGGACAAAAATTACTGCATTGTACCAATACTGGTCTCTGAGTTACAAAATGACCATTTTGCTCAGCAGCAAAGCAGCTAAATAAGACTCAGTGTTCCACCCCCTTAGAGTGCAGGTTCATCAGGTCCATCACATCACCTGCATAGCCCATGTTTGGGGATCCTTCCTACTGCAAGACATGGGTGACAAACTAAGCATTCTAAAATACTATCCCATATAAATTTTGATGCATAGGCATTTTCCAGCACTGCAACAGTATCAAATTCAGGTATGGATGAGGATCACAAGATACTGGACTTTAAACCAATTTTCATTCTGACTTAACTATGTGTTATACTGCCGCATGAGTATTGATTCCACTCTTTGCTAGTACAGTGGTGATCAAATTAAAATCAGCTTCAATGAGAAGTTAGGAAAGACTGCGACTCAAAAAGAAACAAAAATTCCATTTGCAGACAAACAAAAAGCACCCTTCTATGGCTGCTGGGAAGTTCAGGATGGTAAAAGATGGGTAATGTGCACATACAGCAGTCAAGGCCATGCTGTTTTCTAACAGCCACGACTCCCACATGATCGAGAGAGAAAAATCACACACAGGCTCAAAGTCTCTCTAAGCTATAACACAGCAGTATTTCCAAGTTGTTCACTACTGCTTACTTTTTAAAGCAAAAATATACCATGCTTTTTTACCTTCATTTGGATTCCATGTTATTCTTTCAACAGAAGCTACAACATTGCTGTTCAAGTGTAAAAGAAATGTAAATATTTCTGAAAAAATACTGTTCAAAAAAATTAATCTATCTTGTAATGTCCCTTGTAGGTTTAAAATCTAACACCAAACAGCAATGCATACAGTATTATTACCCAGTACACATTTATTGTATGTCACAGCTCAAAAACTGTTAAGAACATGGAAAAGTTACTTTTTTTCCTCTACACAAATTTGTTAATGGGTAACATAATGGTAAGCCCTGTTTGCTGGCATTCTGTGAAATATCTACAAATTGCCTCTGCAAAGCATTATAGGTTGTCAGACTAATGTAGTTGAAGATAATTTGGCCTTTCAGTGAATTGAACCTCACAGCACGATTATACTCCAGCACCAAGTAGAGTGTCACAATTATTCTTTCATGCTGAATTACCATATAATGTCATAAGCCTACCTGTCATAAGTCCTGCAGCCGAGCTTGAATTTTTCTAAATCTATGTTTCATGGCAAAAAAATGAATTTTTTGCTTCTAATGGAAATCTGATTGTTTTTATCAACAATAAATTTCATAGCAAATCAAAGGATATGCTTGGACAAACAATCCGATACTCAAGGTTAAAAAACACACAAATAATAAATTGCTGGTGTGTCATGTTCAATTTTTACTACTGCATTACACTGCAATAACCATAACAGGATCTAAATTGTTGTCAGAACATTAAACAAACCCCCATACTTCACAAAGGCATCCTGCCTGAGTAATTCACACAACGGAAACAACTATCACATTTTCCGCTGTCCCACCACCATTGGTGCAGTTTATGCATTTGGACAATTTTTTGAATAAATTACTTCCATCCTGGCTGCTGTTGCCACTTCTGCTAAGAGTCATATCAGTTTTAATTGTCTTTTTGTCTACACTGAGCCACTGTTTTTCTGGCTCCTTCCTGCCCTTACATCCTGAGCACCAAAATAAACTATGACCATATCAAATTGCTTAATGCTAAGCAAGTCAGTGCTCTAAAAAGAAATAAATAAACCCATGAACTCACTTGTCATTTCCACTGTCATTAGCCCTTTTTCTTGTGCTCTCCTCAACAAAGTTGGGGGGAGGAAGCTGGGTGTTTTTAAGGTAACAAACCAGCTCTGACACAGTCTAAAGAATACATTATGTAAATCCAACATATAGGGTTGGTTGGATCAATATTACCATGCAACATGCTAACTTTTAAAACCTTTACCTCAGACAAAATGCCATTTCTGGCAAATAAGCATAAAAATAAATAAATAAATAAATAAATAAATAAAAAACAAAAACCCCCACGAAAATAGTACAAACAAAAATATTCATAAAAACTTAACAAGTTTGACAAGTTAGGCTCCTTTCAATACTCAAATGCTTCTTTAGCTATTCTTATCCTAACATGAAGTTAGTGTTAACTGCATACAGATGTCCACGGGAGTAACTTGGTACTGTGTGAAATGAGATGTTGGGATCTGAAGAGATCAAAATTGGAAAAAAAAAAAAAAAAGCTTATAAAGAGCTTATTTATAAATACTGGTTTTAACTGCAACTGAAAATGGTTCACCACTTGATGGCCAGTCACTAATATTATACTACGTAAACTTGACATACTTGTGATATTTGACACACTTGTAGTTAAACAACTGTACATTAAGTTCCGCTTTCATTAGATAAAAACAAGAAAATAAAACAGTATTAATATTTGGAATAGAAAGAGTATACGTAATTCCTTATCTCAACACAGAGAGAGAGCAGAAGTAGAGAGATGGATGCACGCACCTTCTTCCCTACACACAGAAATGTTCACACTTGGACTGTTGTCTATTCACTGTTTCCTATCCCACCAAAAGCCAGCCCAGTGCACCACTGAAGAACGGGAGACAGTCATCGGCACCAATAAGCTGTATCTATACAATATAGAACTAATGACTTAACATCACATTTTACATTGCCTTTAACAGCAAACTAAATTGATATAAACTAACCTAAGTCAGATCAGTTTGATCCAAGTCTGTTTTCTAAATAAGAGCCCTGTGTGATTGCCTGCAGCTCCACACAGCTGCCCGGACCAGTGGCTGCACACTGGTGTCCTCCAGCCACAGAGCCAGATCACTCATGTATTGCTGGGCAGAGCAGAAAAGACCTTCTTCCTTTCAGATGACAATTCAAAAATACAAGCATTTCTTAGCTCTTGTTCTCCCATTTTAAAAACAGAAATAACAAAGCTAACCCTTATCTCCCTCACCTTCTGGAGTGAAAATGTAATGTAACATATGCCCAAAATGTCAATACCAGACTTATTTTTCCTTGTTAACTAAACCTTTAACAGTTGGTACTATTTATTTATAACCTCCAAAGCAATAATAAACACAGAACTATGATTTACTTCGAGTCTTTCTATTATTAAAACACTTTGTCTTATTGTTTTATTGATTTACAATCTGTCCTACTTACTTTTTTAGCATCTGAAAACAATCAAGGCACAAAGCTGCAAAATGTTTAGACATTAATTGTTAAGAGACAGCATTTTATTCCAGGCTAGGGGTTTGAGTCCTCGACTGCTAAGCATTCTGGTACGGAAATGATTTATGGCCTTGTAGCAATAACGATGCGGCAGAGCCATTAACATATTGGCAGACCCTAGGATGGATTATCGACATTGATTATTTCATGGACCACTGATACCCATTTGTTAAGAGAAGCTCAAAGATGGCCTCTCCCTGACTGAAATCTTTTACGAGCAGACAGCATTTTAAGTATTAGGAACCTGGGATTTGGGCCATTTTTTTTTCCTTCGCCACCTCTCTACCCCTCCCCACAATCTACCTCTGTCTCCTCTTAGACTCTAACAAAAAGTGTCAAAAAATTAAAGTTCATTCTTCACTGTGATCTTAATTTCTCAACTCATCATAACCACGTCTTCTTTAAAAATTAATGATTGCCAGCATTTAGCCACTGGTTGTTGCTATGAAGATCTATGCAAAAAGCAAGGATCCCTATAGAGTGCGTGATATATGGAATTCTCTTTATTACTACAATAAAACTTACTGACATTTCAATACTTCTGCAAATAGCATTATAGTATCAATCTTCTGAATTAGGTTGAAAATTAAGTTGTAAATTAAAAGAAAGTGTACTTTGGAATACAACATGATATGTCACCTAGAAAAAGACCTTTGTGCATAACAGAGCTGAGCAGCAAAACTGAAAGATAAGCCCAGGTGCCTCTAAAGTGCCTATTTCATCATAAAGGATCTAGGTTATATTTTACAAGAAGAATGCAGTCTGAAAGCCCTGATATTTCACCTCAGGAGAACAGATTCTGAATCTCCTTTAAAAAAAAGATGAATTTGACAGCATCCGCTCATTAGCAGAGATGCCAAAAAGTCTTCACAAAGGACAGGTGGGACGAGGGGTGGGAGGAGGGGGAAGGAAAATATGAGAAGGGAAGGCAAAAGGCTTTATTTTAATATGGGGCCTTGGTGTAAATACCCTTCCCTTCTAAAAGTACACTTCCACTTACTTAAGTTACCAGAAAATATAAAATTATATCCACTATTACACTTGAGTTATGCCAGAAGAGTAAAAAGTGTTATATTTCAATCAAAGTATCATTTATAAATACTTTCACTTATGGACCTAGTTGAGACTGTTAATAATGCAGGTTAATGGCTGAAAAATTAATTTCTGTGCCACCCAAGACAGGTATTTCAATATTTTCTAAAACAGTAGCTGCTAATGAGGTGATACATCAGGCTGAAATTCAAACCAATATAAAAAAAAATGTATTCATGCTCACTGTGCATAAACACAACCTAAAAAAAGTTGGTTTTCAATGCAAAAAATTGCATACATTGATACTTGAACAAGGAAGATGTTATACAGAAGAATAGCTACTGGCATAAAAAACTTAGGCTTCCAGATCAATCCTATGTATTCAGCAACCTTCACAATAAACAGTTCCATTACCAACTTCTCCATTTTTAGGAGATTAAAGAGACATGGTGTTTCCTTGATATAACCGCATGTCCTTTAGAGCAATCAAGCAAATGAGACTGCAGGATTTCTTTTTAAAAAGCATACCACTGCGGTATAAAGATATTACAAGCTAAAATATTCCTGTTCATGAAATGGCTTCAACAGTTAGTCACTAAGCATTACAAAATCAAGTCAGTTATCATTCACAGTTTATAATGCTCATCATAAAATGGCCATCACCATTATGGATTGTCACAGCTCTTTTGTACAAAGGGCATGACATCCGAGACAGAAAACAGATCTGATTTTTGGTATGGATCATCAGCTTCCAAAACTACCCAAAACGTATGGGAGAAAAGGTGTTCTTAGCCTTAGCACACTTTAAAGAGGTGGAAACACACCTTACATTGCCAGAAGTACTTTTGATTGTTCAATGTGTAACCGGTTCCCTAAAGGGGATAATATACACCCGAATGACATTAGTACCTTTACTAATACAATTTTATCAGTCAGGATGAGGAATAACACTTGTGCAACCTGGTAAATATGTTTGTAAACTACACAGAAACCAGGACAGAGACTGATTCAGAGGAAGTACTATTTATAAATTGGAGTTAATTTATAAATGAGAGGAAAATTCTAGATTTCAGGAATAAAATTCATGTAGACAATGAACTGCCCGGAAGGAAAAAATAATGCCACAAATGCACAACATTCAGAGGAATAAGCACTATCGTTTTCAAATGGTTGTGAATAAGGGTCTCCTGTATTTACCTGTCTTGCCCTGCTATCACATTCTGCTGATGTATGCAACTGAGAATCCTGAGATCCCTCAAGAGTCCCAAACTCAAGCTGGCAGAGTCAGGCAGAAGAAAGCACCTTTAAGTACGCTTTTGTTCAGAAGGTCTCCAATACCTGCTCCAGGACTGATCAAGAAAAGCCACAGTGGTCCCCTCACCAGGAACAGTCAAAAGCATCATCTACAGGTTCTGGCCAAGCTGGAGGCAGTAGTCCTCAGACAAAGAGGTAAAAGCATCAGTTAAGCCAGGGGTGTCAAACTCAGTTTCATGGGGGCCACATCGGCCTCACAGTTGTCTTCAAAGGGTCAAATGTAATTTTAGGACTGTATAAATGTAACTACTCCTACTGAGTTAAGCAGTCAGTCCGATCTTTTCATGTTAATACGAGAAGGCACAAAAGCACCTTAAGTCCACTGCCAAAAATCTGCAAAAAGGCATTAATTTTCCAAGCTTCATACAAAACCAAAATATATTTTTGTATATGTAGATGAATTCTCATCATATCACATGGCCTTACAGAAGGGATAATTTCTAAATATCTCACAATAATGTTTGATCATGGTATCAGTTTGAAACTGCTGCAATAATCAATGCAATAACAGAAACGATATAGTATTAATCAACACGAACTATTTAGCTATCTTTGAAAGTTCACAATTTCCTTATGGACAAGATGATCCCCAAATTTAAAGATGTCTCAGTTCTAGTTTGGAAAACTAAACATGACCATTCACACAGCTAGATTTTAAAGACAGCCCCAGGAAGAGACACAAAATAGAACAAGCTAAGAAAATCAAATGCACCTGTAATAAGTCAAAGACTTGCACAGCCTATATGCATACTTCAAATGAGATTTGTTTTATTGTAATGGAATTCTGTTTTTACAGTATTTGACATGGGAAAATAAGATCCCAAAGATGAGTCACTGAATCTGCAGTTATAATTGCAGATTTGCCAGAACCATGTTGAAATCGGTGTCACATTCATGTCTCTAAATGTGATACAATGACTACTACTACTGTTTAGCAATAGATCTATACAAATTTAAACGGACTGTGATTTTTCTATAGCGAACTCTCAGACACACTGCACTTACCAGCATTCTCATCACCTGAAACCATTAAACCCCAACTAGTATTAAAACAGAACCTCTGTTCTGTTAGTTAACTTCTAAATGACTAATACACACATAAAATAAACCTTTGAGAGAGAAACAGGAGAGAAAGAACAGTGACTCAGAGTCATGTTTGTGAGATTTTCACAGCTAATCACACACAAGACTGATTCACTGCTCACCTCGCTCTGTTCACTCATTTTTCATATTGTACTTTTCACTGCCCCATCAGCCTGCTCCACCAAGGTCAAATGAAGGAAATGATAGCACACATACCACACTAAGATTTATTATAAACAGATTTGCTTTCTTCTAACATGGAGGAAATATGTTACTGACATTACTGTTTATAAAAATTAAAGGAAGCAGTAGGGGCTATCAGATTGGATAACTAATAAATGCAAAAATTTCAGTAAAAAGGTAATCATTTGTCTTTATTTATTTGCAGTGCCTGAAGATTTATTTTTTTTTAATCAACAAGATGATAAAAATTTCCAATGTATAATACAAAAATTAACACTGCTACAGAAGTACCAGCATGCCTTCCCTCCCATTCCCATATTTTAATTTAAATATCAAACCTGGGGCAGAAATTCCACTTCAGCCAGATTACAAAGCAAAGTCTCTATGACTTAATGTATGTAACAATTACGAATGAATGCACACCCAGAAGACCAGGCCCAAAAGTAACCCACTAACTACAAGGAACAATTAGCAGCATGTCAACTAACAAAGCCAAGTGACTTAGTCATCAGTAAATTCCTCTTCGGATAGTAGAGTGGTATTTCACTATTTTAAACCAGGGACTAACACGGTGAATAATTAATGAGTTACCTACAAATAGCACGGTTTTGTCAAAAAGGCAAGAAAACATCTTTCACTCTCCATCAAGGAGCCTATTTTGAAGACACCCAAAACTCCCATGTACTTTAGTGTCTGGCATTGAAACAGAAGATTCCACAAGACAGTATGGAAGAGAATAAATAAAACTGTCTTTTCACATTGCCTATGAATGACTGCAGTGCATCACTATACTAATTTTCCAAGAGTATAACAATTTTACTTTAAAAAGTTTATTAATATCTACTAAATAACTTTCTGTAAACAAAGCCTTTCAGTAATTATTCTGAGAGTGTAAAATGATCTATTTGTATGAAATAACCAGACATTTTTCTTGGTGTCTCCTCAGCTGAGCACAACAGATCAGTTTGTGCCGCTAGTTGAGCTTTAACAGTTAATGCTAACACCTAAATGGCATGACTACAAAAAAGATGACCGAAGAGTGTAGTGACTGCAAGGCCACCACACTCCATTTAGTACTTCCAACTAGTAGCACTGACAAAAATTATGTCCCTGTATTCACAGAAAAACAGTGGTATAAGAAAAAAAAAATCAAGCAAAATATGAAAGATGTCAAAAATCTGCTGCAAACATCAGATATGTTATATGCATCTACATTCAACATAGAAATTAATGACTCTTCGATCTACATTAAAGAAACATCATGGAAAAAAAAAAATCTGTATCAATTACATAACCCAAGTAGACTGTCTAAAATACAGTTACACTGAGGACAGGCCTCAAATCACACTGACCTATGTAAATGGCTGGCATTGCTTTTCATTTACATACTTATCAGAAATGTTATTGAGCAAATGAATTAACATTCTCTTATATCATACCATAGGGGCAGCTCCTGACAAGGCATAAGAGCCTTATATCAGATCTGCATATGGCTGTATATAATATTTGACCTGATACATTTCCAAAAGAACTTGCCCAGAACAGTAAGAACCCTGCCATTTTACTTTATAGTAAATAAATAAATCACACATCTAAATAGGCAGGACCCATGATATGGAATTAAAGGATCTTAATTTTTACTTCTATTCCCAATTCAGGAACTTAAAGAAAATGGTAGGTTACAAGAGGCAAAATTGCAGAGCCGTGTTTTGGGTTTTTCTGCCCTAGAACTCCATAAATCCTCTTTCCAAGGGTAACTTTCCACAGCATTGCTTCTTTGCAAGAACAGAGGATGCAGCAAATCATCTCCTCATGTTAGCCAAATTATTTTTAAAAGCAAAGTAAATGCAAAAGATTAAATCTAAATCAAAATATCTTGTGCTCTAAGAAACCACTTACTATTTGTACTCAAAAGAGCACCTATATTTGTCATCTCTGACAATAATGCTTTTCCTAACCAGGAAGCTCTAAAAGACAAAGATTATCTAGTTGTTTCCTCTCTTTCCAGAAAGTAAGTTGTAGGTACACACTGCATAAGGGACATGCAACATCTCCTCCTTCCATCACTGTGACTAGAATTACTCTACCAGATTTAAAGAATCTGAAGAGAGAGAGTACAAGGTAAAGCAACAGATGACAGAAATAGCTCACACCAACATGAACAACACTAGCCTTTCCCACATAAATTCCATGCATCTTTCCAAGTCCAAAATAATTCCCTGGAGACGTCTGAAGACTCAATTAGGTTAAAGATGGTTATGTGTTTCATGGATACTCTGGAAATCCCATCAGTAAAAACAATATATTATAATTATCTTAATAGCAATTTATACATTGACATGCATAAGACTAAATTGCCTTTGTTAAAATTCAATTAAACACATTCTATTACTAAGTGAATAGCTGTTTCCAACATATTACTGAAGCCAACAACTGAGGAACATTTTCTCTTTACTCTGATCAATAGTGTTCTTTCCCAGCTGAAAGCACATCAGGGTGCTACATGGAAAGGTCTTGTTAGCACAGCGCATTCAGTTTCTTCATCATCTGCTGAGGGGAAGGAAGAGGTAATAGCTTGGGTCAAATACTCTTCTTCCAAGTGTCTCTCTGTATCTAAAGGAATCCCACTGGAGCCAATACAACCACCCAAAGTTGCCAGCAGAGAATATTTTGCCCACTATGTCATATCTAAAGCTTCATTTTTATTTGCTGCCTTTTAAAATGATATTTAAATTTCTGAAACTAAAGCAGGTGATAAGATTAAGACCTATTGATTTGCTCCAGTATGGTAATTCAGATCTTTCTGTTTCTATATAACCAGTGAAATAACAAAAACTATCTTGTGATCCTCTCATGTAAATAAATTTGGTAGTAGTAGACCTACAGGTCTCTTTCTCTTTAAAAATAGACAATAATATTGTGGTACTGAGAAGCTACATGAGTGGGAAAGCAACTGATTTTTCTTCTTTAAAAAGAAAATGCACATAATGGGCTTATTATTACCATGCATCTGAATGCAGTATCCAAAGGTGTGCCTCCTAGCAGGAGCACAGTTTGTAAGGGAAATAAATATTTTTATTTACAATAGCAAAAGCAACAATAACTGATTAAAGTAAATTTAGTGGAAACATTAAAATAACGGCTGTGGAAAGAAAATTTATTTTGCTCTATCATACTGTGTGAACTTATTGAAAATAATCAAGTGCTCAGTTTGAATTAACTGAGTGTGAGTGAATCTCAAGAAAAGGAGACAGAGATGGCAATAAAAAGCACTAACAGGAATTTGTTAGCTCCTTCTGCTGCTTGTTTTTTTCATATATTTTAAGAAAATCTGCAAAGATGCAAAGAATCCTCCTGTGTTCGGTTAGCAGTGAGTAAATTGCTGTGGGCTCCGAGTGCTAGAATACTTTAGCAGGCAATTCCTCTCTGTCTGTCTTTCTGTTTGTCTGTGTTAAATTCCCCCTCTGCCCTCATCCATTCTCACATCCAGTTCCCAGCTTTGTCCATCCATCAATCCACAGACTTTGTCAGTGCTGACTTCATCCCGGCTCTCACAATCACAGCCAAGCCAGGCTGCTGCCACCAGGGAGCTTTTCGCCTCCCATCTGCGTCTCCCTGAGCTGCTGACTGAGGCCCTGACGCTTGTCGTTTTCTATTGCACAGGCAAGCAAAACCACTAATACTGAACCTGATTTCTATCGTGCAGCTTTTCACCTTTCCTATCGGGAGGAATAGAGAAAGAGAGAGACAGGCAGAGGAGGGGAGAGAGAGAGATGTTTGCTGAATTTTCTAAAACAATTCGTACTCTAGTCAGGTTGAGGCTCAATTCATCTTCAGCTCTACAAAACATCAATAGAAATCACAAGGAGAAAATGTATCACTAATTAAGGGTTGATAAGCTCTACGTCAAGAGCAGTTTAGGAAAAAAACAAACCTCACCAGCTTATACAGATTCTCTGCCAGCTGAAATCCATACAAGCAGTCTCACAGCAACTTTAAGTTAAAATCTCGTGGGTTTTTTTGCATAAAACATGCTGGTTTATAAGCAACACTCTGGGAAAACAACACACCAAAACCAAACGTGGCTTTATTCTAAAGGTAATTTACAAATATTTTCATTTCAACTGGAAAAAAACATAAAAGATGACTAAGGAAACAAATTGTTACGTTACAATGAAATATTAAATCATTCTTCGGTGTTTCGCCTGCTTCCTTCTCTCAGTTCAGAAGTGCAATATTCTAAGCACACAATAACTCCTATTAGTAGTTTTATTTTAATTAGTGTCTAGATACTTGCTAAAACACAGTGCTGCTGCTTAAAAAAATATGTATAATCACGTCAGCAGTAGCTACAAATGACAAAGTTCTTCAAATATTCCATTTGTGCACTGCAACGTAGAAGCACAGTGGAAAGGTACATGTTATCACTAAATCAGCAGTCAGGCAAGTGAAAGGATTTTATGAAATTGAAATTAACTCATTTTAATCATTATCATAGACTTTAACTGTAAAAACAAGCTGGAACAAGAATGTTTCTGACAGGTCATTTTAGGAACAGAATTATAAAGGTGGCATGAAATCACTCACTAAGGAACTAAAACCTTCCCACAAACAACTTCCATATCCTTGTATGTATTTTTTTTCCTAATTGTGTTTCAGTTTACTAACTGATCACTCTCAGCAGCTCTGTGAATGCATTATTTAGTTCACTGCTAATGAAATATCTTGATAAGTTTGAATGAAAGATCCTCTTAGCATAAACACACAGTCACTACACGAGCTGTACAACAAACTCCACATATTCTGGAAGCTGCTGGACTAGAAGAGGGTCTGTTTTCAGTTCTGCTTATACTACTAACTATCCCCTTACTGCTAAGTTCAGAAAATGCTGCGAATTCCCCACTTCTCAAAGATGTAGAATGAAGGGAGGGGGAAGAATAAAATCTAACAGTCAGGCCTAGGTTTTTCCTCTAATCAAACCCCTTTGCTCAGGCATCAAAATGTTCTTTCCTCAAATACATCCTGACGCACCGAAGAATCACATTTTATCTACATATATACCACATTTGTTTAACTATTATATCACATACATAATTTACTTCTAGTTTATTAGTTTTAGATAAAACTTGAACATTAAGCCAATAAAGGAAAATACAGAAAAGAAGGAAAAGAGAGAGACTTGAGGGTGTTCTTAACTAATGAAAATAACAACCTTCTCCTACCACGCTTGTATTTGTTACCAGCATCTTTGTGCCATACAAATTGCATTTATTTTCACTTATTACGAGAGACAGAACCCTAGAGGAAGACCCCACTTTTATTTCTTGAGCCATTGGTCTCAGATATGTTTCAGGTATGAAACAGTGGAACTGAAAAGCAGCAGAAGAAAGTCTTCTTTGCTGTGCTACTACACACATCAGACATCTCTAATTAGACAGCAACAAAATTTTATTAATAGGCTGGACATTATGGAATGAGCTTGTTATAAATGGGCCCTGTCAAAGCCTTATTCAGCTACCAAATGAGTATTCTCAGTTCACTGCTCGCATCTGAAGCATCACTGCTGGTGCCGGATAATAAATGATTGCTATTAACCGTATTGTTAGTAATGATGGCTGAAAACAAACAAAAACCCATAAATAACAGTCTACAGAAAAATTAACCCATAAACTTGATAGATATCCAGCTGAGAAATAATAAATGACACTTTGGATCCTGCTGGGAGAAACTAGTGGTTTTTGTTTTCTTCTCTGTCATTAACACATTTTCTGTGCTAAAAATTAGATTCTGATATATAATTATCAACGCTTCCAGATATTAATTCTGCTATCGCTCCCTCTGTTTCTCTGCTGGTTGGATGTAATGTTATTCACAGATTACTCTGAGAAAACACATCAAACACTTAACAGAGCAGGTCAAAGTGACAAGCAGCTTTTGCTGACAACACTAACCTGCACAGCCTTTTTTACCAGGGACACAAAACAAATTTATCAGATTAATTAACTCTGGTTTCTTTGCAGTGAGAACAAATCTTTGCTATGTAATGTGAGCTAAGCATATTCTCAGCTGTCCTAATGTAGGCTGTATTGAGGAGGAAGAACTGACAATTATTATCCTGCATTTACACAGTGAAATCCACATCTGTTAACATCCTAGAGAAATATGCCTATTTTCACAGCCAGTTAAAACAAGTTTCTTTTTAACAAATACAGTGTCAACAGCACAGCCACACTTTCTCTCTCCTGGGTGGGGGGGGGGGGGGGGTGGGGTGGCAGGGAGTGCAGGGAAAAAAAAAAAAAAATATATATATATATAAAAGCAGTAGGATGTTTTCACTGAAGACAAAAAAGCAGCCTTACTTTATTCTACATAAGAAAATTTAAGAGCAATTATTTGCTTTCCTCTTGAACACAAAAACTTTGCAAGCTTTGCACACAGACAGCAATGAGCAAGTCTTGATTAAATGTTAAGACATCTCAACTAGAAAAAAACACAGAGCAATATCACAAAATAATTATGCATTACCACCTCATAAATGTTTGCATATGAGTAACTTGAAGGAATATTACTGAGCATGGTAAATCATTTGTAGCATCGCAAGCTTCCCTATTCCATTGCATACTGTACAGAGCAGGTTAGATGACACTTTCCTTCCCTCCTCCCATCCTCCCCAAAGACCTCACAGTCTAATTTTGTGCCCATGGAATGGACTTAAAGGCTCTTTGCATGACCAAAGTTATGTATGCATGTTACATTGGCAGGAACGCATAACATTTTCTGGTTCATGCTTTGCATAGTTTGCAATGTTTTTTTAAATACCACTCATAAGCCTTCTTTGTAACACATTTTTAACTATTTTGACATACATTCATATTTGACTTGCTGTATTTATAGTGAACATTTTAAGTTCACTCATTTCAGCAACAACTTTCAGTTCCTCAGAGTTCAATGAATAATACACTTCAGAGTATTAGAGAAAAAAAACCCTTAGGTAAACAAAATTAGAGGATATAAACAGATGTAGACCACAGATGTAAAGTATGAAGAATGCACAGGATGAAGCAGACAATTTTCTGAACAGTATTTCCTCCCCTTTCCCTACCTACAATAAAGAATAGGAGAAGAACCAGAGCAATGTTTCTGCCAACAAGTTAGAAATTCCCTTAATTGCAATTATTCAAGGGAAATTGTTTGCTTGCTATTCACATGTTCTTTTCCAATTAAACGGGTCTCCATTACATTCATAACAACATCTAAGGAAAAATGTTTTGGAAAAGTATTTAAATAAATTAAAAATGAAGGAGGGAGTGTTTCCTGCTCTGCATGCCTAGCTTTTAATTTCCACATTGTGTCCCCATGGCCATGTTTTGCTGATGACAGAGTCTGACTGCAAATCCCATACCTGCTATACACTACATTTTCTCAGTATCTGGCACTGTGATATTAAATAACTATAAAAGTAGAAAGCCAAAATAACTAAATCACCTGGCAGCCAATTTCTGAGAGTTAAACCACAAACCCGGAAAATGGTGGAGTGTGTTGAAATAATGTAAAGGAAACCCATAAATTCAAACTTTATGTTCTGTAAAGAACAAATATGAAAAAGGCATCAAAATAATGAAAGATTGTTTATGTATTCTGGCATGAAATGGGAATGTGTTATGAGAGAGAGCGCAATGGCAGAGACAGATCGACAGAGCTGACAGTGTGGTATTCATCCTGCATGGTACAGCAGACGTCCTGCTAGTGGCAGTCGACAGCGCAATAAATCAAGGGCTCTCGATGCTGTACCTACAGCTTATTACATCCAAGATGACAAATAAATAATAATCCCTGTCACAGCGGCCCTTTGCTCAAGGATTGAGCCTGAAACCTTTTGCTCATCACTCCTGGTCTTAAGTGAAAATACTAGAACAAGGGAATTGGAGGCCACGGTTTACTGAGCTCATGAAACACAAAGCAAGCTGGCCACAGGAACTAGAACCAAGCAGGAAAGGTCAAGTAGCAAGAAAGGATAAGTATTTAAATAATCCCAGCAAAAAGATGGCAACATTTCACAGCTGTGAAACTGCAAGAGACCTGTAGAAACACCAAGCCCCTGAAGCCTCATGTTAAGGCCCCAAACAGCTGAAGCTGGTAACATTAACCTCCAGAGTTCCCCTTCTCCAATTACTTCCTTTGCTTCCTCCATTATCACCAAGTAGGATAGCTGTATCCTCAAAGTGGGATGTCAGGTAGGGAAATCACTACACCCTCCTCCCCATACATCCTCCAAAGCCAAACACCAACCCTTGAAAACAGAAAACTGCATCTCATTTTTTCCCTTTTAATATGAGTTATTTCCTGTATCTGTCTTCTCAAAATGCTTTTAAATTTAGGACATCTTTGAGTTCTTCATACAAAAGATACTACAAAAAGTAAAAAGAGTCAGTACCAGAACAAATACTGCAGAGAGGTCTCATCTCAGCTGGCACACCAATTATAAAAACATGCATACAAGGCATCCTGAGTCCATTATCAAATCTGACAAAAGTTTTCTTCAAATTAAACATGGATTTTTCTTTAGAGGATAGTTGAATGTTAAAGTTAGAATTAACCTATTTCTTTTTGAGTACTCAGGGCAACAAAGTATAATGTGTTTACATTCATTTCATTTCTCTTTTCTTTATCATTTCGACTTGCAGTTGTATTTTCAAGCAATACAGACAGCACTGAAGTAATAATCCACTACCAGTTCTCAGGCTCATTGTCACCACCTGTATACACTTTAGTTTCTTAACTTAAATCTCTTGCTCTCTTCTTCTCCCTCTTTAAAGAATTAATAGACATTTCATTACATCCCTCAACAAAGCTGGTCAATACAGCAAGTAGTACACTACAAGGTATATTAGAGCAGTACAAGTTGGACAATACATCATCAAAAACTATGAACTTACATTATCAAATGTTGACTGAGCCATCCTCCTTGAAATTGTATCAGTTGTGTTATATCTTTTCTGTGATCATCATCAACTTTTTCAAGTACTTTCCTCTTTAATGAGGTAGCCAAGGATAACCGACAGTAGAGATTGTCCACGTCTAATTTGTGCAGCAGTGCCCATCCATTACTTGTCTTCATTAGAATGCCAATCTTCGCCATTTTATGCCCTCTTTTCCTTTTAATTTTACCAATTATGGTGGTTTGTTGGTTTTCTGTGGTGTTTTTTTGTTGTTGTTGTCTGGTTGGTTTGGGGTTTTTTTTGTTTGTTTGTTTGTGGGGTTTCTGTGGGGTTTTTGGTGTTTTTTGTGGGCGGTTTTTGGTTTTTTTTACTGGCTCTTTCAAAACATTTCATATGAAAAATCAAGTCTAATGCATCTAAAATATATTTGTTAAAAAGCTATGCCAAGCCAACCCTCATTGCATCTATATTCTCCCTAGGAACAGACAGAATGAGAAGTTTATGTGCAGAATTCAGGTCCTATACTGTAGTTACATCAACTACACATCAAGTAAAGGGGCCTTTTAACCAAGGCAAGAGAATATTATACAAATATTTTTACTGATAAATGGGAAAAAAGAGATATATTAATTAAAAAACCACAACACAACATTCATCTCTGTGGACCCATGAATGAACCAGTTCTACAAAACTAGCCAAGTTTGCAGCCACCACCTGGTGAGCTCCCACCATTGCTTGCCAAAGGTGGAAGATATCACCACTCAGCTATCTTCTGGCTTGATGAGCACTCACCTTCACAGCTCAGTGAGGAATATCATACCCTAGTTTCAATGTACATATTTACCAACTTGTCTTTCATTCACAAGCACTGTTCTCACAGTTGTATATCATGAACTTTTTATGTGATAAAGTAACAGTCTTCCATATCAAGGGTATGTCTCTATTTTGCAGCAAACTACCTGAAAATCACACAGTGCTTTTTTCCCCCCTCATCCTCACTACTGGACGCTCTCAAACTTCCACCTTTAATGATCTCATTCATCTCTTAGACCATCTCTCATACAGAACTTCAGGGACAAAATTGCTCATTTTCTTTAGTCTTCACAATTCCAAACTCAATGAAATACCTATTTGGCTTAGTGTCTCTGTTACCTAAACATACTGAGGTTAAGAAAGCATGGTCATCATCAAAATACACGAACCAGGTCTGAACATCACTGTATTTCAAAATTACATCTATAAGTTTATGCAACTTCAACAGCTTCTAGATTAAAGAGGATAAACTAAAGGTTGTTAACTGAGAAAGATCAGCACAGCTTGTAACTCAAAAAGCACATAAAATCCCACACATTCACAGTTTGCATAGCTTTTCTAGAGTTTAAATGCATACTAAAGAGACAAGGCTTCTTACTGGAGTAAATGTCTTTTACCAGACCAACAGATACCATCATCAAGAGAGCATTTTTGGGCTTACAAGCCCTTCTTTGACCAAATATTTTCTCCAAGAAATACATTTCAGTGAGAAAGGGTCTGCATTTAAAACTGTACTCAACATTCACAGAATCACAGAATGTTAGGGATTGGAAGGGACCTCAAAAGATCATCTAGTCCAATCCTCCTGCTAAAGCAGGAACACCTAGATGGTATTACACAGGAATTGTCCTGTTAAGCCTTTCAGACCCTTGATATTTTTAAGAGGGCTTTTCCCTTTTTTTTTTTTTTTTTAATAAACCACAACACACAAAATCACAACCTGTAGAAAGATAAAGCAGGTAAGTTTGGCTAGGACACAGCTCCTACTCACAGACCAGCAGACAAAACCTTCATCTCCAAAATGCATTAAACCTTATTAACACCTGCAAAATGGGGAGTTGGCTTCATTGTAACCAACCTGCACCTGTGATGTGAAATTACAAAAAAACCTCAAAAACACAGAGCCAGTCACCTGGGTCAGGATTTTACAACGCAGCAGCGGGCAACTGAACTGAAACCACGCTGGGCTTAACACTGCAAGCCCAAGCAGCATTACTGCGATGTTTTAAATACAGTTCAGGACCAGGTCAAGAGTTTCCAACATCACCCGAAGGTGGAAGCCCCTTCCAGCTTGCAAATTTTTGAATTGTGACGTTACCAACTGGAAAATGTTTGAACCATACTTTCATTTGAAAGTATTCTAGATACCAATAATTAAATATTACAACAAGATTTTGATAAATTCCAATTTATAACCTATACACAAACTGCATACATATGTACAAACAAAAACACTTGTTTTTCGTACCTCCATGGCAGTGCACTGAGGCAGAGACAATACTTCTTCCTGGTGCTAAAGAGTAATGATTGTCATCACACAAAGCACAAGACAATTATTGTGGAAGGTGGAGAGCCCTAGAATCATTTTTAGAAAATAATAAAACACTATACACATTTCATGCACACAGGTACACATAAATGACAAATTATTTTAGGATAGACTTTATACTTAATTACTTCCATGAGTACATTGGGATATTTTGTCATAAACTGAGTCTGCTATATTTGTACTGAAACAGTATTCTGAAGAGTGAACCCCACTGCTAATGTTTTTATTTGCATAAATTATTACCCAACACAGCAACCATCAACATTTTACAGAACAAGAACATGGATTTCTGCAATTTCTCTGGCCCTAATGCCAGTCACTATTGGGAGCATTCAGTTATAAATTGTCTTTCAATAAAAGTAAAAGCTCCCAAAACAACAAAATGAAAAGACACAGCAGCTTAAATCAAGGAAGTCAATTTCTACATGCCGATCCTAAATATTTCATAGCCCTATTTTATTCTGACATTTGTAGATGACTAAAGTGTTACAAAGGAAATAAAATGCTGATTAAAGAGTTCACTGTCATAAAGGTTACTGAATTGTAAATGGCCCTTTCCATCTTCCTGTTAATAGGTACCCAGCTGTAAACATCATGAAGGATGTGACGGGAGGCCTGTGCTGCTCCTTTAGGAGTCGTATATACATTAATCACTGAATCACCAAGCCATGCTTAATTGCAAGTTGTATATCACACAAATCCATGGTAAGTAGAAGGAAACTCATTATTGCTGCTTCATAACTACTGGGTACTTCTCATTTTAACCTTCTCACACCTGAGACACTCTTATTTTACAATATGAATGCAGAAAAGGCATTAAGTCACTAATTATAGTAACACTGTATGTTATCCTGCAGTTTCAACATTTTTCAAAATAAAACTAAGTAATTAAACTCTCTCATTAAAACTAGTTAAGTGAATTTTAGAGTATTTTTTCATACATTGTAACACGTGAAATTCCATTATTCCTTGATAGTTTAAAGAACTGGTTAAATGACAAAGAAAACAACAACACACTGCATTTGTTTTGACAAAATTATTTATTTAAATCCCATCCAACAGCACAATACTATTTAAAGGCCACCTAAAGAAAAATGAGTTTACACACCAACAGAGCAAGCTTATCTGTCATGAAAGTGTAATGACGTGCTTATACTCACACGAGTGTGTATATACTTTCCAAAAAGATAAGAGATTTTGTGCAGGTGAAGTCTGACAAAGAAGAAAAGTGAAAAAATTTGAGGTACTTACAGTAATTGCTAAACCACTAATATTAATTTCACTATTTCAATAGCCCACCCAGGTGTTTTCATAAATTGTTGAGCACGACAGCACTGGAAACTCTTCTATGCCATCCATCAGATGCTTTATCAAAATACTTGCAAAGTATACTACACAGCTTATGTATCTAGACACTAACAAGTGAGATATCTTAATAGATACAAAACATGTTTCAGTTCGTAGGTCACAATGTTACAAGTGCATTAATGCAAACTGGTGTGAAATTTTGTGTCACAGTGAAACACCGTAAGGCCTCATATACTACTCAGCTAAAAACATATGTATTAGTGGAAAACATTCAAAACAGCTCAATTCTGAAGACAAATGTTATACAACCAGTACCTATTTTTAACATCATGTGACTCTTCCCTTGTTCCCCAAGTTTTCAATTCCAATAGCAAAAAGAATCAATGCTTTCTCACACCTAAGATGCATTAAGACGGTCTTTAAATCAGCTTTGCCCTAAGACATCCATTATCTGCCATCCCACCCTTCCTGTCACTATTCTCCATTCTGTAAGAGGACTAACAGACTCTTTCATTACATCTTCAATGCACTCACATGATCCCTTTACAAATATATTTGAAGGACCTGCAAATTAACAAATTACGCCCTTCCTCTTCCCTTTAAAAAGAATACGTACAAAGGACTGCGGTTGTGGTTTTTGAATCAACCCTGATCATCTGTATCAGTTGGTACTGATAGGCTACATGCTCCTTGTGGCTTTAAGCATCAAGATTACATTGCACCAAACTCACATGAACTCTACAAGTACTACCTGTAAAATACCTGAGCATTTTGCTTCATTACCCGAAATAAAAGCCATCTTTGACCAATTCTGTATTCACTGATAGTAGTTTCTCAGCTCTCCTATGGTTTTGTCAGTTGTTGCTATGTATAAAATAAAAAGTAATGTCATAAAACCAGAAAGAGAGCAAACACCTTTGATTTAAAATGCAATAAATACTTTTAATAAGGCCAAAATAAATTGTATTAATATTTTGCGGAGGCACATTTTTGTTACATTATGGGTGTCTAGATTAGGATAGCTCTCTCCACAAACCTCCCTAACTACAAGTTTTCTGAAAAAAAATATGTTTTCTACACCGTTTCAGACAGTAGGAACCCTGTAGTAGTCATTACTTTCAGAAATCCACAATCATGACAGCCACAGCCTCACGTAGTGCTATATCCAAGTCCACACATCCTTTAGCAAAAAGGATTATTTCATCCAATAAATGGACTGGGGGGGGAAGGAAAAGATGTCATAGAATATGTTCTCTTCCACTTGCAAAATAAGCAGAAAAGCATCTTGATCAGAATTCAAAGCAATTATTTGTCTTTTGGAGATCAACAGTAACTTAATTAGAAAAGGGGGGGAACAGTGAAAAGATGGTATATTGACTTCATTGCAGAGATCTAGAAAGAGTATTATACTAGCAAGGGGTTTTCTTTGTCCTTAGTTTGCCTACTGTCCAGTGTGAATAAAAATGGTTTCTTTTATTAATTTTTAAAATCACAGAAATTCCTTAATTATACAAAAGGATATTTTTTCCAGATATTTCAGCCTACATCACACCTACTCTAGAGAGCAAGGCCTCACCCACACCACAAGTACTCAAAATACTCTCTCTCTGCGATGCTTAATACAGAACACACAGGAATGGTTAAAACAAACTTTCGTCTGTCCCCCAAAATTTCCATTTTTAAAAACTCTTCATATTTCTTCTACACAACATACGTGTTTAATACATACATAAGCAGAGACACACACAAACTGAAGAACACACACAATACATCTAGGACTTGCCACTCTGGAACTGCACAAAAGTTCAGATATAAAACCAGAAACCATGACAGTAAATGATACTCCACTGACTGATAGCTAACCCAAAGTCAGCACCTCTGAACTATATCCCTGCTCCATCTTTTATTTCTAGTCTCAGCTTTTCAGTACTTCAGTTTGTTCAGTACACAGAAAAAAACTGCAATAATAATTTCCACTAACTGGTAGGTTCAGTCTGAAAGCTTAATCCATCATTCTAAAAAAGCACTTGGAAAATTTCAGATAAGAAGTGCTTCATTAAATCTGAAGAATTGTTCTATGAAAGTCTCTTGCATTTTGCCCCATCTTTATGAACTCTATAACCTTCATCCAAAATTACATGGATTTTAGGTATACAATCCTCCATACTGAGCCTACCATTAGGACATTGCAAGTCAGGGAAAAAAAATACTGTGGGCAGTGATCTACTAGAAGTTTCAGACAAGATACCGCCATTTAAAAATTTTACAAAAAAAAAAAAACTGACATGGTGTGAACAGAGAGTGTGGGGCTTTTTTGTTGGCTTGTGGTATTGGGGTGGGGCTTTTTGGGTTTGTGGGGGATTTTTAAAGATTTTTACAACAGAAAATTATTCTAACAAAACACGTTACGTTCTGTGCACAACATAGTTGAACACTTCTGTACCAGATGACAAACAAAGTACATTAGGCCAACCTCCTTTCAGAACACGTACAGGAATATTTTTTGCTGTAAATTAAAGGCCAAGGCTAGTGTCCCTTGTTTAATTAGCTGTACATGTGTGAAAAAAGCAAGTACACAAAAACTGCGATTCTAATTGCTGTTATTCTGAGATGTCCAAAAAGGCTTCATCTCTTGTATTTGCTGTCACATTACCTAGAAATTTGTAATAAGTTTTTTAATTTAAAAAAAAAATAATAATAATAATAATGTGATACAATAGATGTAACATCTGTTTATTTTATGGAAATGATATATTTAGAAAGAAAAAAGATTGTTTATACAGCAGTCCAATTGGATAGAAAATGACTGTAATTTTACATTCAATGCTACATTTAATTTGCTATTTCATCCTGCAATTGACTACAAACTTGGTTGAAATATGGTGAGGAGGTGAGTTTCAGAACTCAGTAAAATTTCTTGAAGGCTATAACAACCCTTGAAAATGAAATAATTATCAAACATAAAACATTATTCAACACTGAAAACATCTGAAAGTCTGTATCAAACTAAATTTGAAGAATCTTAAAGTTTAGACTGAAAGGTTTCAAAAGTATTATACACAAAACATTAGGTTTTCCCACATTTCTATTTTTCAGGGTTTTCCCCACGCTAATCTGAGGCCAAAAGGGATGGAAGAGGGGCTACAACCCCTGTAGACTGCAGTCCAAAGCAGACCTACTCTTTCTTTGGGGTATTCTTCCATGGTATATTTGTATTACTGCATTGCAAATCTTTTTCCTGCAGCTGTGCTAGGATCTGAACTGTTCACTCACCAACAAATATGAGTGTCACATAGATTTATCCTAGAAGGAATCCATAGAGGTATGGTTCTTGTTAAGGATGTTACGTAGTTTTATAAGAAAAACTGAATTACTGAACATGTTCAGACACATTGAAGAATGGAGCCTGCTATTCTCAAGCTCAGCAGTTTGATGCAGATAAACAAAATAGTCCTTTGTTTGGGGTTGTTACAGATCAGAGAAGGATGACAGTTGAAGTACAGCAAGCGTGAACTACATGCTTCTACGAGTACCAATCAAATACACAATATTGAGCATAACAAAGCCTTATATCTCCTGTTCAAAGATCTCATGGTTCATTAAGGAAAGCTTCAACAGGTAGGGAAGTCAAAGGATCAGCATAAACTAGGCAGTATGCAGTAAGATGGGGTTTAACTTTTATGGTTAATATTCAATAACACTGAAATGAATGGCAACTCTACTGAACATTTGAGCAAGTGAACACCAGACAAAATTTTAACCAAAAACTCTTGGAAAGCTAAAATCCCATTGCATATAAATACTACTGCTTTTAGACCATCTAATCACAATGATTAAAAAAAAATATATCAGAGTTAAAAGGAGAAGAACCTGTAGACTACAAAGCCTCCCTTACTAGAGCACCAGCACTGCACTCCTCAAGACAGTTTACAGGGTAACGAGCAATACATAACTCAGATTTAATAGATTTTTCTACCAAGTTTTAGAAAATATCATGGATCCAACACTCATTTTGATTGTCATGGCAACACTGGGTGATATTGTCATCTTATAGCCAGCACATCTTGCATCAATAAATAGTGGTTACTGTCAGACAACCCATACGCTGACACTTGTTGTTCATCACAGTTTTATTTTCATATGCAAAGAGCAACAAAGTTAGTGTCTATATTTGGTTGTAGTTTGATAACACTGATGGAAAAATATGCAATTTAATTAGCAGTTAGACAAGTATCTGTCATAGATAATAACTTCTTATGTCAGGGAATCTACATACTGATCAATGTGAAGCCATGTGCAATTGCTTATACCAATCATAAATCACTTTCTATTGATTTGCATTCCAAATCCTTGACATAATTAGAAGCTATAGAAAGGGTCACAAGATAACACTGTGCATGTCCACAAGTCCTTTTTTTTCTGGGTCTGTGTTTCATTGCATTCAGGTTTTGTTGGGGAGGAGGGACACATTTCTTTTCCTTGTTTTTATTATTAGAAAAATTAAGCATGCAACTGCCACCTGATAAATCCTCATGCTAGAGGTTAAAATGGGAATTTCCCATGCCTGAATTTGATTCTTGTGTGCAAATGCAGACTTGACTAAATGCTGCTTATAATCTGATTTATGCACCAATTTATTTTATAAATTAGGCACACTGTATGCAGCCTGACTGACGTATAAAAATTTCATGCAAAAAGGACTTACTTGCACACAACTGCTTTTCAGTTATTATTACCTCTTCTGGTTAGCATCACAGAGTACATAGCACAAATGACTTGATACAGTGCACACATTTTGCCCACTATACAAACATTTTGATCGGTACCTATTTCACTTCACTTTCAGCAGACTCTTGAATGGCTTAACAGCTTCATCGTTAAAGAGATCATATCTTATATTTCTGTAAAGCCCTCTATGGTGACAACCCCCTACCACTCCCACACACAATTTTTCGTATGTACACATATAAGACATGGGGTTTATTCTGCAGTATACCTCAAATAAATTAACAAAATGTAGTAAGGGAGGATACTGCTGCTAATTTTTGTATTATCTTTGTACATGTATGCTTCTTGTATTATTATCAATCAAACTGAAGATACGCTTTTGCACAGCTTTTATTTAGGAAAAATCAGCAAGAAATGCATCTTTCTGTATTTTTTCATTTATTAGAAGTCTCCTTTCATCCAAGAAATATGAGACCAGAAATAAATTGTACCATCCTGCTTTTTTTTTTTATTCAAATCCTTGCCAGTGCTAGGCAGTATGCTAATGAAAACAGGTTGATAAATGACTCCCTGATATTTTCCAGACATTTTTCTCTCAGAAGTGCTCTAAACTGATGTAGCTCAAAGAGAATAAGGCGCATTAAGTCATTATATCAATTTTTGTTACCCAGATACTTCAGTCCCAGTTAAGAGCTGACAGCCAATATAAAACAAGGCAAGGGCATCATACGACTCCATCGATCAAACCTTGTCGTAGATAGATTGCCTATTACACAAATAGAACCAGCAGATTCAGTTTGTAGTTTTATGCTCTCCAATTAAAGGATAACAGGGTACTTTCCCATAAATCTGCTAATTGCAACTGAATTAATTTAACAAATTTTGCCAAGCACAGAAAAAAGTGATTGGTTAAGCTAATGTAAACTAGCACAGGGTGTCACAAAGCGAGTTCCATAACAGGCTTTTCCTATACCTTGACTGGGCAAGGTGTCACAAGCATTTAACTCCACTGGGGTTCTCTGGCAACAGACAGCTGACAACCATAAAACATTGCACAAATAGGAGGTAATTTATTTGCTGTACTTCCCCCCGCCCCCGAAGCATGGAATAACGCCTTCTTTGCACCTAATTAATGTTCCTCTCTAAGCGGGCTGCATTTCTGAATCAGTATTATACAAGAAAAAGCACTAGATCACAAAAAGTGCTCCCACATGGGCACTCAGCAAACAATGGCAGTGATCTGCAAAAACCAGAAAACCACCTATAGCATTGCTGTGAGAAGCAGCCAAGGCATTTATTAAAGAGCACAATAGTGCAGCATATGATGCTTTGGATATTATTCTAATGAGTTTATATATTCATATGGAAATACCTAGACCAACAGAATAGTAGATAATTCAGATCTATGAAGAAACAGTAATGCTAGAGATCTCTAACTGTAACTTATGAAAGGAAATTATTTTTGCAATCACCCTTACAATAATACATTATTGTGATAAAAACCTGTCTTCGTACTAAAAAAACTAAAATAGCTACTTCCTAATTAGTTTAAAGAAATTTATATCCAAGCCCATGAGATATTTTAGGAGCAACACTTCTTACCGGCACAGAAAAATTATTCATTGCGGATGGCAAGTTTTGCCCATAAGTAGCATAGGGTTGCATATGCCGATATAAAGTGCAAAACTACAGTCATAATTAATATGAAGACATAATGGAGATAATCCTTTTGACACACTGGAATTTAAGATGGAGGGTACTATTAACATTAGGAAGAGTCAAGCATATCAAATGCAAGTTGGACACAACAACAGTCAGCTTTCTAAGTGATTGGCAACTGTAATCTCAATGCACAATCTAAAAGGAGTATTTAATTCAGCTTGGTTTAGTTTGACTTTTTTTTTTTTCCTATTTCCCTTGCGCAAGTGCACTTCCTATGGTGCCCAGACATTCACAGATTCAACAATATTATGCAAACAGCAAAACAAACAAGCTAGTATCATTAAAAACAGTGTTTGAAGACAAAAGATGCTTGCAGAGATGCATCAGCACTTTCCCTAAGAACAGTTTGGAAAACCTAATTTGCTTCCACACTAGTAGACTCTCTAGAAAAATTTCCAATTTTACCTATTGTCATGTGTTGTTCTGCTTAACACATGGTTGTTTTTACCTGGAAAGTAAATACAGAAAAGCCCTCCCAGCTTCAAATAGAGGAAGATTTACAGTTACTCAAAAAAGTAACGTGTCCCAGGCACTGGAGGAAAAAAATATATATATTCTCTCGTGCAGGGCCAGCAAACCAACTGACCAAAATAAAGCAACAATGGAAATAGCTTTCTCAAGTTCACAGCATATTTCATGCGCTTTACTCTCCTCTAAAGGAGACTAAAGCCACTTGGGAAACAAAATACCCCCAAACCATAATCCACCCACTTGTTCAAAATTATCATAACCAGCAAATACTCTATGCAATCATTTTTAGCATGGAAAATTTCTGAAAATTACTTGTTCTATCACACTGCCAGTGGCAGTTATGTTGCTTATTTATATTTCACATGAAATCAAATATTTCTTTTGTTTCATATCTTTAGAAGCCTTTGGTATGAGACTGTATGTCTTCCTCTTGAATTTAATACAGAATATCGTAACATAATGTAAAACAGTTATCCAAACAGATACTTTGTTTACTTTCAGGATTATTTTACAATGTTCATTTTTTCCACATAACTATGAGGAAGAAGCTCTGATGTACATGATGTTGTTTTATACATGATATTCAAGCCATCAGTGTAAATTAAACTGTGGGGAAATTTCATTACAAAGCAGAAAGCTACCTGGCTAAAGCTGCAGGTATTATTGGTCTTTGTGTTTATTTAGTCCTATTCTATCTAATCTAAAATTTTACTTGTTCACATCACCAATGCATTCAGAAAAACAGCTACAAAACTCAAAATAGAAATAATACATAAAATCATGACCAAAAATACAGAAATAAAGATCTGGCAAAGATCTCAAGCAATCATTTACTTTATCCCCCCCAAAAAAATTAAATGCATCACTATGACTGTTCCTGTTTTTATAGCACAGTCCAAGCATACCATGTCATCAGCTGCACATATGTTCTCAGGAGACATGTTGCTCTGGATCAAACTTTTGACCAATGACCAAACACAGAGGAGTCTAGACTACACACAAGTAGGATAATACAAAATGTGCTGTGATTAACCTAACATATATTTCCAGTTAAATTACATTGAGCTAGGAGAATCAACAGAACTCGGATAACACACAATCCATGCAGAGAAACTGCAGAATATGCCACTTGCATTAGACAAATAGGGTCTCAGTCTCTGAGTCAGTAAATGTTCATGAGTAAAATGCCACCGTAGGCTTAAGTTACCAAAACATTTGTGATCACTAACTTGCGTTCCAAAGTTGTTTTCCAGAGGTCTAAAAAAGCCCTACATAAAACTTCATATCATGTGTTGCAACCTAGTTCTCAAAACCCATTTACAGTATATTTAAATTTTACATCAAAGGCAAACCTTCAAGGCCAAAATATTCCCTAATCACAGAAAGACCTGTGGCCTAAGGACCATTTGTAAAGTTACAATGCCATCATACATGTAAAAAAAAAAAATAAAATCAGACTACAGACATGGTTACTTCTGTAGAGAAGACTGAAATTGTTAGAACAGGCGAGTGAGAAGGAAGTAGATTGCCCAAGTGGACAAGGTTATTCCTTTAGAACAGCATTGGTTTTGCCTGCAAGTGTGCACTATGGAAATTGGAGGTACATGAAGCTGCATAAGCATCTATTTGCCAAGCTCTGAAAACTTATTTTTACATCTATTTTGTAAGAACAGAACAATAGTAAATTAGACAGAAGCGTGAATACTAAGGTACTACATGCCAATTCCCTGGTTTCATTGTTTTCCACCTTGGTCTTCCTCCTCTACACCAGAATGAAATCCAGAATGTGTCCCTGTCATGATATTCCACAAGGGACAATCAGGACACTGGCAGCACAGACTCTGCATTCAATCCTATTTTTGTGATCCACCTTCTCTATTTTAGAAGTGCTTTGTCATAATTTGTGAATACTATTACTAGACCCTTCAGAGTGAGTAGCTGTTTGACTATACTTGGTTAGTTTAATTGCAGGCTGTTAAGAATAAAATACCAACAAAATATAGAAGAGATGAAGATAAGCTGCCACTTCACAAGAATTCTTGAGACAATGCAAGAACAAAAAGGCCTGAGACAGGGTATTAAAAGAACTCTGACAAGTGTACAAAGGCAAAAAAAGGGGAAGAACAGTTGTTCTATAGGAAGAGTTGAGATGTCCAGAATTCTTCAGCCTAGTTTGACAGTGAGCTACTATGTCACGGTGTCTGTTGCACAGAAATATTCCTGCAGAGCAAAGCCAGTTGAGGAGGTTTTCACCTCTAGCTTTATATTTGAAGAAGGAGGAATAAAAGCTGTCAAGTCACAACACCAATGGCACAGCTACCTCTATTACTGTTAGAAAATTAAATTTAACCAGGTTAAATTGAGGCAACAAGAATGTAAAAAAAACCCTAAGGAGTTAATCTGAAAAGTGAAACAGACATAAAATTGAGTAACAAAAAGCCAGCTGAGAAAACTCATACCTATGACAGTTGTCAAGACCTACTACCAATAATTCTGGAACATGCCAAGATACCAAAACCTCAAACCAATTAGTGGGAGATACAACCACTCCACGTCTTGTAAAACGGCAAGATATCTACCATTAGCGCACTGAACAGAAGCAACAAGAGTCGGTCTGCAGTAGGGAGGATCCATTAAGAACCTCTTCACTTCTTTTGATTTCTGCTAAAAATAACAGCAACTCATATTACCACAGCGCTGCTTTTCCACTTGTGCAAAAATTTTTCATAAATATTCCTATTTATACAGACATTGCAAAAAACACAAGAAAATCCCATTCAAAGAATTCTAGTCCCAGCTCCTGACCTCACCCAGTTACATTCATATCCTCAATACCAAAGAAAGCCTTGCCAGCACACCAAAATCAGAGCAAATGCTCGGAATGTAAACCTGGGATTTGCCTTAACACCCTGAGTTGTCAGGACAAAAGAAGTCACATGCATCATGGAGGGCTAAGGGACTCTCCCTTTGTCCAAACCAATCAGCAAACATCAAAGGTTTTACGTCTTCTAACAAGAAAAATATAGACTCTAGAAATACCTTCATGTAGATTTGTCTTTAGCTTCTAACAAAAGTGTCTAAGGATTTCTTTATATTTATTGGTATCATTATATGTACAGGGATGATTACAGAAGTAGGGCAGGGTTGAGCTAGTTTTAGGTCTGGATAGATAGTATGCATTACTTTGAACTCTAGGAGACTATAAGAAATGAAATTTAAGTGAGTAGTCTAACTAGCAGAAAAAAAAAAAAAAGAAGAAAAATCTAATACAAAATCTAAGGCATAAAAACTGTTAATTTTTAAAACATAATGAAATACTAAACATGACTGGGAGATACTAAGAAGTGTAAAAATCTCATTATTTATGTTACAGATCTACTTCAGAGATAAAGTACCAATGGCAGTCACCAATGTCAGTGAACTTATTAAAGAACAAAATCTCATTAACATAAAAAAAATCCATATATATCTATGCATTTACTCTCTGAGCAAACAGTATTTCCACATAAAAAGACAGCTTTTAACAAATATTTCATAATGCCTAATAAAAATCCAGAGCAGCCTCTAGCAATCATATTTCAAGCATTTACTAACCTGGTATGCATATGGATCAAGGAGTAAATGCAGAGAGCTAAAACTTTTGCTGCAACCCTTACTTTTTTCCCCTCCTAATGTAAACTTTGAAGACATACCCTTATGTTCAGAGTTCGATTCCCACTTCAAAAAGTAAACCCTAACAAATCCCTTCAAGCATCCTACACAAGGTTCTCCTGTTCTATTTTACTTTTTTGTCCCTGTCATGCAGTTCCAGATAGGGAATCTAGATCACAAAACCTCCTCTTTGATACAGCAATAACTAATAAACAGAATTTTTGAGAATCACTATATTGTTTAAACAATTTTTCCACTCCACAAAGGCTGATCTACTCTTCAAAACCAAATACATTTTCTTACAGAAACGAGTGAATGGAATAACCATATACATCAGTCTTCTGGATGCTAAGTGTTTTGACGTGATTCATTTGGCCTCAGTCTGGATTTCCAAAAAGGCAAATCTTATCCTAGCCAGCCTTGCATGGAGGGTTTTCAAAAGCCCAAGAGAAGCCTTTGGTCCCAGGGGCCTATGCAGACAACATTTTGTGTTGCAACAAGTATGCTGCAGAAGCTATCCACATCCACATATGCTGTTCACTGTACTTATGGTTGCTCCCTTCTACTCTCTAAAACAATAGGCTAAGATGAAGTTTTGCAGTGATGCAGGCAGTACAGTAACCACATTTTTAGTCTTTCACCCCGTGCCCAAAAGTAAAACAGTTTGATTGGTCAAAACAACGTATTTTGTTACAACTTTTCTATTCAAAGAAAATAAAGTGTTTTAAATTTCAAAATTCATTCCATTTCAGCTTAGGAGAGTCACATTCATTTCTGTTTTGTTTTCCAGGGGAGAAAATATAAAGTAACAGTTTCTGATGCCCCAGTACTTCAGATTGGAAGTGACAAAAGACCTATTAGCTTATACAGCAAGAGGAGAGCCATCTCTTCTCAATCCATCACCAAACACCTCAGAAGAAGGTGATAAGGTTCCTAAGAACAGATGCTGGTAACCCTTGGAATGAAAGAAGGTGGAGACTGACAGTATCCACCCAACTGATAAATGGTGACAGAAATCTCCAGTAAAGCAGCGTAAAAGTACAAAGGAAGCACAACCTGCACAAGGAAAGCTATTGATTGATAGATCCCAGATGTGCGTTATGGTAAAAGCTGTAGCCCTGTAAGGCATGTCCCTGTGGTCTTGCCTCCTTCTTTCTGTCACACCTGGAATAAAAGCCTATAATGAATCAATTGCCTACTGGCTAAAAACAAGATTTATTCCAGTCTTCCATTTTAACATGATTTAATAAACAGAGGTGTTCTGGAGGGAGGTACTCCCATCATCTTACATACACCTGCCTCTGCTATCAAGCTGCTCACCTAAGAACTGAATCATGCAAAATTGCCCTTCCTTTTTAGGGTCCTTAATCCCTTATTTATAATGTGTTATGCAGGCAGAATAATCCACTACATTTTTTTTATCTTATGATCTTTCCCGTTACCCGCTCAGGACAACATAACAAAGACTGACGAGAGACTGCATAAGTACTATTTCTGACAGAAAGCAGAGTTCAACATTTATTCATCATTAATTTGACTGTACAGTATTACAAAGATTACTGTAACACACAATGTTCTTGTAAGGTTATGAACTGGTTTGCATCCTTCCACTGCTAGAATTTAATACTGTACTAAGTGTGATATATCTCATCCATTATTAATTCTGTCCAGTTCTGCAGCAAGTTTCTATAAAACCAATGTTGAAATACTACACTCTTAAGGCTCCTGCCAAACCTGAAAGATGTAATATTAACATGGTTATGCTCCAGATATGTGTGTTTAACCCATGCTAAACAATCTGCATGTTCTGCTTGCATGTTCCTGGGGAATATTTATCTTAACACTAAAGACTAGGAAACAGTGTTTTAGTATAGTTTATGACAGCATTACAAATACTGCTCAACACAAAGTAAAGACACAGATAAAAATCTCAATAGGCCTATTATAGTTTTTAGAGAGCGCTAAATAAGGTATATAATGTTTCTGGACTACAGAAAGCTCTCATTCAAGAACAAGAAAGGAAACACCGATCAAATCCTAGTACTTCCCGATAGCTAGGATCACTGGCTGTAGCTACTGATATTCAGGATTACATGAAACACCTACCTTCAGTGTTATGAAGTGAAGCAGATGAAACTTTACAGCATACATACATCTCCTGAAAATTCTTATGCATTATATTTTTTAATAAAGCAAACATTCTTTTCAGGCAGAATGTGAAAGCTCTATTCCAGCTTCTGTAATTTTCTGCATTGTTTCCACTTTAGAGACTTTCTCAAGAAATTCTCTACCAATTAATATTACGCTCTGCCTCATAATCTTCTACGTCTGTAGTATTGAAATATCTTTAAACAGAACATCGGACAATGTTCTACCTAAGATATGATTCTCTCTAACACTGCTGTAAACTTTCTTCTCTGAGAGGTCAGTAGGTGTTTCAGCATCAGCTTCAGTTAGAACAGATGTAACTCTGTGCATGATTAAGGCCAAAATCCAAAGTAATCCTGAAAAATAATTTGTCACTCAACACTCTTGGTTTTGCTGTCCTCAGCATGCAGTGGTGCATACACACTCACACAGAGCCCTGCTTCAGTGGCCCTGTAGGAGAAACTATATTGCTTAACTTCAGCCCACCTAGGCATAAAGAATTTTCAGAGAAGGCTGCACCTACGAAAAAATATGAAAAACATGACTTAAAAGAAAACTGCAAAAAGATCAAGACAAAAATACTACTTTCCAGGTTTTCAAAATGTTCTGAGCTTAGTAGAAAGCAGTATTTAAAGTATATTACACTGTTAAATCAGTTATTCTCTTAAAATTCTGATGTTTTGTTCCACTTCCTCAACTTCCATTTGAATAACATCAAACTGACCTTATGGTTCCAAATACTAATTGCCCAAATGCTAGTGGGATTCCCAAGAGTAAGACAGAAGTAACAGAACAGAGCAGGTTAACATGTTGAACACTTATAACTCATCTCTGATGCATTTAAAATAATTCCAAAGTCTGGTTATCATTAGCAATATACTGAACATACTAAAATGTGAAAATATCATACTACAGAATTTTCCACTTCTGACAGCAATTTAAACAGACAATTGTAAGAAACACTCAACTGCGTAATTAAGCTACATGAATAAAAGGCAACAAGTTCTTTCTCTTTTTTATTTTTTTTTCCTTTTTCTCTCCCCCTCCTGCCAAGTACATTTTTTGCAGACACTTAGTGTAATACTCTAAAGATCCACTGCAATTTTTTTTAATTGTGCTTTGTATTTATGCATAGCACAAAAAAGTACAGTGATATTATTGAATAAGTTACTTGACAGCAAAAACGAGATTTTTTTCCATTCAGCAGTTCCGTTTGTTCTCTTCCATCTTTACTTTGACGTGAACTTTTGAAGAATAAATGTACATTCTGAAATACATCTATATTGCAGTCAGTCAATGGATGAACCATACTTAACTAACCCTACAGTAGGTGGGTGCAACGCTGCTGTAACAATGCTGCTCCATGTAGTAGCTTCCACTGTGACCTACAGACACCTACAGTGTCTGGTGGTAGCCTTAAATACTCAGCTGGGAAGTGGATATCTATTAAAGGATTAATGTATAGATCTTCAACCCCACATCTAACTGAAATAAGAAGGGAAAATGAAGGGAAAACTAGCCTATCCAACATGATAGAAGTAATAAAAGGGGAACATATTTCTCATCTGTTAACCTTGAATATCTGCTAGCTCAAGATTTTCACATTCTTCATGTATCTCTTCGCTGTTCATTCCTTAATAACCACTCGAAAATCAGCTGCACATTAAAGAAATGCAATATAAATTTGACTGGACTCAGTACATCTGAGATATCCTCCAATATAGCATAAAGCTAATTTAGCTGTCACTTACTGTAAGTAAAATGACAAATATCTGTAATATCTGTCAAGATATGAAAGCTTTAAAAAGAGTTATGCAGCTGTCAACATTTTGATGACTTTAACAAGAGAAAAATAAACGAAGAAGAGAAAATAGACAGCATGTCTGTTGTGTATCTAGTTGCCAAAATCTTCTATTACTTATATTAATAAAAATAAAATTGCTTCATAAAAATAAGATAAACAACAAAGACTTCTGAAATAAACTGATACAGGTAAACATATTAGTACTGGTGAAACAGAGCTGTGGAAAGCACTGCTGAAAAAAAGGACTATAGTCCTCTTCAGTAGCTCAATTATTTTACCATAGTATCCAGCAGTTATTTAATTTAGAATTACTTTTTAAGCACCAGCAACTTAAGAAGCCTTAGCAAGCACAATGAAAGTACGACTGGTTAAAAATTTGGCTTCCTATTTCTAAATAAGGTTTATTGTCTGCATATTTTAGTGATTCAGCAAGAACTTAAATAATTTTATCTCCTGAAGGAGGAGCTTGTTTTGCTTCCAAGATTGCATTCTTTTTGCAAAAGAGGTACCTTCCGGATTGCCTGTAAAGACATTGTGACTGAGGCAATTTTATCGCCTTGCTTGCACATGTATTGTCCGTCTATTTTTATTTAGCTGTCACCTTACAGGTGCTGACAAAAGCGTATACCTTCCTCCTCTCTCCCCACAAGAAAAACAGAACATTGTTTAGAGTTTTAGCTTAACTTACCCCATTTTACACCTGGCTTTGAGAAAACCTGAAATACAGATATCCTACCTGGGATCTTAATCTGGGACACAAGACCTTAAGTTCCATGAACATACAAACAATGAAAAAATGGCTGCCACCAAATATCTTCCCATAGCAAAAAGCAAAATAGCAGTAAAATTCCTTTTCTTTGCATTGAAAAGAACAATAAAAGTTTTGGAAAATGTGATTATAGCAAATATGAACAGTAGGAAAAAAGTTTTCTTCATTTTTGTATACTGAACTCCAGCTATACAACCAACAGTTAAATCTGTTTTTGGGAATAGGATCCAACACAAGCAGCCAATATCGAATATCTTAAGGCTGCTAAAATCAGAAATCTGTATGCTTGAAAACAGTATTTTGACTTTGCCCCTGATCGCAGCCCCATAGTACCAAGCAACCAAGCAGACTTTTGTAAAGCAAGAATTTATGGATGATGAAAAAGCAGCTAACCTGCTTCTCGTTAAAAACAAACAAGGAATAAAGGAGGTAATATAAAGGATCGTAGAAAGAAGCAAAAAGAATATGCTACACCTTGCAGTTAATACCACCATTTTTGTAAAACAGACTTCCTGCAATTGCAGAACTTGGTAGTTAAAGTTTGTTCATAGAACGTACAAACTTTTCTGAATAGTAATTTCAGTGGCTACAAAATAAGACTGAGTTTATACAAAAGTCTTACTACTACACCACCAAAACTACGTTTTTTAAGTATTATAGATACCTGGATGCAAACATCTATACTTAGACTCTCATTTCAGGGTAACAGAAACTGATTTAACTTAAGTCGATTTTCTAAGCAACTCCTAGAAGGCCAAAATAAACTTCCCCTCCACCAAGATTATCTATTTGTTGCTTTTAAAAAGCTCTTTAATGAGCTTTCTAACTACCAAAACAAAACCCATAAAGCACTTTTCCTCAAAAAAAAAAAAAAAAAGAGAGTCCTATACTTAACACTTTGTGCTTTTAAAAAGAGTGTGCGTGTAAAAATTGTCGGTGATATCTTAGATACCTGAAGTTTTGGCTAACATCTTTTAAAGAGTCTTCCTACTTGTAAGAAAGAAATACAAGCATATGATATTTTGGTCTTTTAAGCATGCATCTGCTTTACTTGGAAATCTCAAACTGAAAGCTGAGAAATAATCCAGATTTCCTTACACCACCATCCATTTGTGAAAAATTTATTAGCCACCTACAAACAGGGGACAAATTTCCAGGCATGACCCAACCACATCTCACGTTGAGCATGATCAGGTTTGCTTGAGACTTCAGTGGGGGATCTAAGCAATAAGCAAATAAAGGAACGAAGAAACCATGTTGATTGCTCTATACTGTCATTAGTACAAAAAGGTGAATCAATATCTCAATATGGCCTGAAAATGAACACCAGAGTGGCTCTAAGACACAGCAGTCATCTGCAACCCTTAAAGATTTTATGAAGCTCTAAGTTAAAAAAAATATTGACACTACAACAGAAGTATTGACTTGCCATGATGATGAGGTATACATGCAGATAAGATTCTACTATTAATAATGCATCTGCATTTTATCCATAACATGTTACAGCCAACACGTATGAGAGGGTTTCAAGATGGAAAGACATCCAATGTCATTAGTTTACATGGTTTTGGCCAGAGAGAGATTCCCATCAGACACAGTATTTTGGCTACTCTGCTTGACAATGTTTATCCATTCTGAAGACTAATGATCATATCACATCACTTGGCTCAAAAACAAAGAAACAAAGCAAAACTGAAATGAGCTGTAAAAATGACAGGGTAAAACTCCAGCTACTTAAAATAGTAACTTAATGATTTACAAACAGATTTGCACATCTGTTTATCTCAACAATGATGTTTCCTGTTTCACTTGCATGGATGTGTCAATACAAACAGCAAACAGGTAAGTACTATTAAACTAAGTATAAAGCTACTAAAAAAAGACAATTCAGGCTTAGATCTTTTCACGAGGTTCTCTCGTGAGAAGCAGAAGTTACTTTTGTTCTATTATCAGCAATTTTTATCATGTATATATATTTTTAGATTTATAAATATGATACATATTTTCAATCTCATAAGCAGTTGAATTATTGTATACGACTTAACACTATTCTGCGTATAGACTACTTTGCCTCTCGTAATATATGTGATGAGAAACTGCAATTCACTTAGATGACATTGGTGGAACACTATCAGAACCTGTAACAAAACAAACCAAACAAAAAATAAATCAGCGTCAGATGTAAATTTATCTTTCTTATTTATACCTGTCCAAGCTCAGCAAAATGAAACATGTCTTAGATATCAGAAAATGAAGCCTTCAAACATTGCTACTCCACATTATCACACACATCTGATTTTTAAAAACAGGAACAGCTGCATTTACTGATAAGAAAGCAGGAAGATGTTGTATGTTTTTGCACAAATGTTTGTAAAATCCTTCTTTGTTAAGCATATGTCTAAGAAATAAGCCACCTTTAATCTTCTCTAATGGTTAAGTCAAATGAAATAAATTGGCATGGTATCTTTAAAACATATACAAACAAAAGAAAGCAGCATTCATGTTTTTGTAAAGAAAGGAAGTTATTTCAGCTTCATAACTTAAGTCATGATAAATACTAAGAACTGATTAGAGATCAATGAGACCAAATGTCAAGCAAATATTTATTAAATACTACTAGAAAAATATATTTATATCCCCAGCCCGCACTTCAAAGGAGAAGTACGGGAGAGTCCTTGTATATGAAAGGTATTCTAAACAACTGAATTATGGATAAACAAAATATTAACAGCAACCTACTCATTACAGTAAATACATCTACGATCCCTTCAAGGTTTCAGTATTCTTCATTATATAATTCAGTCAAGCAATCACGAGGTTTGGGAAGTTCATTTAAATATAATAAAGCAAAGAAACTACAAAAAGAAACTCCATTTTTTAATTTTACTCCACGTATATACTTCAAACATGCATGTTATAGGTAAAGTGACATATATATATCCTCACTACATGTATCTATGGGAAGAGTCCAGAGATAATATATAAAACTGGGCCTTAATAAAGTTGCGATCTATTCCTTCTTAGGGCCTGAATCGGCAGATCTTAAATGAGGATCTGGGTAGATTTCTATAAAGGCAAGTACTGACTATTACAAGCACTGCATCATAAACTGCTAAACTACAACTGAATAATCCCAGACTACCAGACTCAATGTAATCAGAATTTCAGTCTTTCATACCATGAAAAGATCTTTACAGGTTGCTTGAACATTCAGGTAAAACCAGTTAGTCCCAGAGAATTTGGATACCCACCCAGGGCAAAAATTACTCGTTCAGACATGATGAGCCAATCTTCTCAAACCTGGAAGTCACATATTGCAGTGGTTTTGAGTAGGCAAAACCCACAAGAAAAGTGACACCTGTCTCCCACAGATGAGAGGTAGAAGAATTCAGGAGATGCAGGACCCCAGGGGTGCCACCACGGAGCAAAGCTGAGAAAGAAGCAGGGCTGTCACCTCAGCAGTACCAGAGCCTTTTAAAGAGGAAGAGTCAGGTTATTCCTTATTCAGCACTTAACAGCCTGGGAAGTGGACCACTTACACTAAAATAAGACACGAACCTCAACCAGAAACCATTGTGTGGTGTTTAGTATCATTGGTTATTAAGCACCACATCGAAGTAGAATACTGCTATCTAAGGAGCAAAGACCTATGCTGGCACAAATAGGAAGCATTACAAAATAACCACAAAGTACTTCAATTAAGAAGAATTACCACACCCATTAAATAACAGCCAGTACTTAGATTCCCTGAAGTCATCTCAGTTACAAGGATTTTTTAGTTAACAGTGTCTTGAGTAATATACGGTATAGAAGTGAAAAGCAGAAAGTATATGGAAAGCTATGCAAAATATTAGCAACAAAAGAAGAATTTCAGGTTTATTTTCCAGACATGTATGTAACTTCACATTTTCATTCAGAAAAATGACAATTTCTAACAATGTCTTATGTTAAAAACCTTGAGATGCTCAAAGTTATTTTTCTGAACAGATCAATTCCTGTTACAGAGCCAATGCTTCAAAATTCTGCGTGTTAAAATGCAAACTCATCATTTTACATGCAACTCATTAAAAACGAAATTGTTTTATCATTATATGAAGTCATATAAAATCGACATGGATTTTATTTCTCACTAAGTAGTACTCAAGTTTTTTGCTGTTCTATTTCTTTCCTTGGATAAGGAAAGACGGCTCCTTTTCAAGCAAGAGTCAAACACGCAGCATCGGTTAAATGCAGGTGGGTTGCTCCTACTGAAATGGGAGAAAGATCCCAGTTGGGGAAACAGTAAATGAAGTCACTCAACAACCTGGAAAACATTGCTTTTTGCTCTCAGAACAGGCCTATCAGTAGTGGGGCAGCCCACTATGTACCATATGTCTGTCACATACTTTTGAAGTGTCAACTACACAAAACAGAATATGAACTGGTCTTTCTGCTTAGACTCAAAACGTGGTCAGCCTACAGTAATGGCTTAAGATCAAGAAAACTTTCCCACTGTTCGTTAAACAATTAGGCTAACACTCAACTCATGCAACTGAAATCATAAAAGAGCCTTTAATTACTAAAACTCCATATATATACATATATATATGTACTAGAGGAGAGGGCCTCGAACTGAAAAGGCTTTGTAAACCTATCATTTTTGTGTTCTTCATAAAGTCTATGACTGCCATAGACTTTCCGTAGCAAAATGAAATCCACAGCTACAATGTCTTTTAGAAGATTAAGTCGACATTTAGTACTGCCAATGTCTATTTTAAAATAACCTAATATTTTACACCTTTAAGAAAATAAAAATACCATTACCACAACAGCAAACAAAAGAAACTTTCAAGAAGAAAACTAGAGGGTTAGTTCTTTTGGAGGTTTCTGTTCTTTAATGATTCTTATTCCAAAGGCAAACCTGTGAAAGCACAGCTAAATACTCAGTGCAATAAACTGAAGCCCAACTGTAGAAGCACTGCTGTAAAGAAATATAAAAACCTCCAATGAAATGATTAGCTGGAATTTGCGCAATAGTTTTGCCTAGTCTTATTTTGTATTTGCTTTCTTCCCACACTGTACCACAGGCCACAGCCTGGTCTTGGTTTGCAGTTTGGACAACAGGAGGCAAGAATAGATATACTCAAATAGAAGAGGCTAAAATAGTACTACTTTCTCCTCATCTACCTTAATATATCTTTAACCAAAAAGTTCATATAGGCACAATTTAGAGCCAGCATAGACAAGTTCATCGCAGATGAAGGATTTCCTGAAAAACTATATGGAGCTAAGACGCAAGCCAAGGCATACAGTTATTTTTGGTGCTTTAATTTTATAACAGTAGCTTGTATTCAGCAAAGAATTAAAAAAAAAAAAAATCACTTGTATCAGGCATTTCATGGTTTAATTGAAGTAATTAATGCTGTCTGCATGTTAAAACTGCTCACAGATTTTGCAGAGTCAACAATGCATCAATAGTGAATGATTATATTAATTACCTTCTAGATTAAGATGTATGGCCTTTTCAACTGTGTTGTTAGATGGAATAAAACTAAGAACTGATGCCACAGTGTAGAGTAAGTCTGTCAGGCTTTTTCCGTTAAGGTTATTTGACAAGTTACTATGCCATTGCAAATGGAAAGAGTTAAATGAGAACCACCTATCCCAAGATGGGTGATGGCCTTCTGCAGACCGGACTGGAACAAACTTGATAACTTGAAACTAAGATCTCTCAGTTTAGCAAGGATTTAAACTGCAATTGTTTTCCATGAGTCCTTTACTCTAAAATAATACAGCTCAATATTAACATGCTAAATAGTCTCGTTCCTTCCTGCCCCTCCCTCCCTATCTCTATTCTTCTGTTTAATACAAATACCCTTGGGAGTTAGAAACAGTCCCTCCTATTTGTTTTGCTTAAGACCAGAAAGAGATCACAAACTATGGTGGAATTTCTTCCAAGGCTTCAGAAAGTTTTACTAGAGCACTCACACAGTCATTTGGCATGACAATGTTCAGTACAACAAATGTAAGAGTCCATTTGGTGTTAATCATGAGATTAAATGCATATTTTATCATTGAAACATATTTAAACAAATATATATCATCACAGTACCCTACTTGGAGGCAGGAGGAAGAGACTGGAGGAAGGCAGATTTCTCCACTGCAGCAACTTGGCTTCACTATATGGACCACAGCAAAAATAATAGTATCACTAACTTCCAGTAAAAGTTGTTTGTATAGTAACTATTGTAGTAACTATTAGTGATCATTTCTTCTCTAAAAAGTTTATTGCAAATAAACTGGGCGGGGGGGAGCGAGGGAGAAGGAGGTTTAAGAAAACTTAAATAACAGAATTCTAATGTTAAAACAAGTTCGAACAAATAAATAACTCTCAGATCCAGAACAATCTTCACCTGATAGACAGAAAAATACAGGCTGCAGTTTTGGTACAAAAACCACTTCAGTTTTTTTTAAATTGAACACTAAAGCTAAATTATCCAACATAATAATGCAACCTTTTTCCTTCTCTTGAACCATTATCACAATTTTTCCACTGCAAGATATCAGAAGGTTAGACAATAGCACTATTTTATCAAGATAATATTTTCCAAATTCTAGAAGCAGGTAATCTTACACTTAATGAAACAGTATTTGATGTTAAGTGATCGTAAGTGCAAAAGGTGGTAGTATTTTATTTTTAAAATGTTGTGTTGCTAAATGCTGCTATCAAGTTAGTCCTAACAAGACTTTTTCATCTGCAATATTTAAATTAGCTACCATAATATAAAGGAGAGAGACATCAAGAACCATGCTAAGATTGCTAACAACAGTAGTACTTAGCTGCTATTGTACCTAGTTTCAAGCTGTCATTAAAAAAAAGTATCAATATTTAAATTGATTTTTGAATGAAAAAGTAATAAAGTTATTCTGTTATCCCTCAATAATCCTTGAAGGTTAAAGCCAAGTTTTAAAGACATCTGTGTACTGTTATATTGGACTGTCTTCAGACTGCAATTTGACTGAGGAAGGCTTCCAAATGACAAAACTGACACTGCACTAATACTATCATCTCCAAGGGTTTAACTCAGGCACCAAAGTGATGTCAAGGACAGATCAACATTTGAGATAATCCACAAAATGATTTGGAGTACATAAACAGGTATAACTGGTTGAATTACAATTCAGTCCAACATTGTGTAAAGGACGGCATTAATTTGACCACTTCCATTAATTCAACTTTGCAGTGTTAGTAATTAATTCGAAAACATACTGAAAAATGTCTTCCAATGATATCATCCCATAAAGGAAGGAAAAGTATGATGCTCAGAGACAACCCCCAGAACACAACTGCAACTGAAGCAATTATTAACTCAGGTGATTCTAATCTAGACCACAGGATATTATCAGGAACCATCAGAAAAATAAAATTCAAAAAGGCATTGCTAAATTTAGAACTTGGGTAAGACTTGATTGGGGTGGGGGGGGCTGGTTTTGTTTGTTTGCTTGTGTGGGAAACAATTACTGTATTCAAAGAAATATATAGATGTGGTAGGCAAAAAATATAATATACACGTTAAGTACAAGTTAATACCTGCAGTAGTTAAAAGACAAAAAAAGAAATATCAGAGGAGCTCATTGGGCTACCTGTTACAATATCCTTTTTATCACACTCACAATCACTTAAAAGATTCATGCATATTTAGTCAGCTGTAATGGGCTTCTTCCCACTCCCAAAGTACTTACTGAGCTTATTGATGAAAAGTAACATAGGAATGCAAGACAACATTAGCAAATACGCTTTTTACGAACAGACCATTTCAATTATAGATAATTAGGAATCCATTTCAAGATCAATCCATATTTCAATATATGATATCAAGTACTAGCTGGAATACAAGTGGTTTAGGCTCATTAAATTTTTTTCATACATTTTCTTTCTTTTACTAATAATTTATCCTGCTAGCATTCAAGCCTTTAAACACTAGAGAATAAAGATGTTTTCCAAACATAACATGATCATACAAAACAACATTTATTGTATTCCATTTTAATACACTATCCTTTCATCTATCCTATACTACAGGTGTGTTACATAGATGGATACCCAGATGAAACTTATACTGAGTGTTTCTGAGTGACATGAAGGGAGGAAAAAAAGAAAAAGAAAAAAAGAAAAAGGATTCAGCTGTCCAAAGGCTGGTTCTACCACAAAGCCCCAAGACCCTGGGGAGAGAGAGAAGGGAAAAAAAACACCACCACACACACACACACACAAAAAAAAACCCCACACACCACCAAAATAAGCAATATCTCTCTGTGTTTCTACCCCACCAACAGACCAAGAAATCCTCCAGAAATGAGGCTTCAGCTTGCGGGCATGCTGTATCCAGCGATGATACCAGTTTAAGATGTTGCCTTCTTTCCACCTCCCTCCCAACGTTTTTTTTTCAGGCCTGCTTGCACAGCACATTGCCTGTCAGATATGCTAGGACAGCTGAGGAGGTGACACAGAAGTGGAAACAAGTAGTCAGTGATGACAGAAGAAATATTTTCAATGAATACTGCTGCCAAGAAAATGATATATAAAACATCACCTCCCAAGTTTTTATCTGTGAGTTTTACAGAATCCAGTACTTAAGCATCTGTCTCTGAGGCAACGGGACATGCAGTCAACCCAGCCTCCACAGATGAAGCTCCATCTTTATATCAAACTTAAAATTTAAGCAGAAACAGATAGGTTTTTTAACCACTATATCTAAAGGAAATATTTAAACTTTAACAAGAAAACAGTTCTGTTTATCCTTCCTCCACCTAAACAACAATAGAGACCATTTCACAATGGTAAAGCTAACCTTTTACATACAGCTGAGGGCCACTTTTTTTCCCCATAATATGTATATGTAAATGACTGCATTTGGCAAAAGGGAAAAAAAAAACACACCACACCACTTCCCAAGTGAAGAATGTCCTTGTGTCCACTTGCAGAAGATGACAAATACTTACTGCCATGTCACTAGTTATACAGTCACCACAAATGCACAGTTCCAAGAACATCAAATTGAGCACACAGGCCATTTTCCAGCAGCCTGTATTCCAAGAAACACTGAAGTGTTCCACAACTAATTAAAACTATATCACATTGGTTTCACATAGACATTCTCCCCTTTCAGATCTGCTGTGGACTCAAGATGTAACATCAGTGAACAGACCAATGAAGATCTTCACAGAAGACAAAATTCATTTGAGATAATAATGTATTTGTTTCAACATCAAGAAGGCAGAAAATGCAGTAAGAACATTTTCTGTTGGAATCTAACACTAGAATTAAGTAGAAGGAACCACATGAAAGGAAGCTCAAATATATACTCATTAACACAAAGTAAAAGTAATGATTAAAATACATATAAGAGGAAAGAGGACAATAAAGCACTACTGTCTTCAATGATATGACGACTAGAAACAAAATGTTTCCATTAGAAACATGTGATGAAAGCTTGCTTTTTATTCAGGAAACAACCTCACTCCTGATTATGGAGATAAATTCACAATATTAAACTAAAAAATAATCTGGAGGAGGAGAAACAAAGTGCTGCTACACAGCAGAAGAACAAGATAGAATGAAGATGTAAAAGAAAAGGTACAGCAGGTCACCACATTTTAACAGGCATTGATAGGAACGACTGTTTCCACATTCTCCTCATTTCCTACAAATCAGAGAAATTTCCTCTGCATAACATCATCATCCTTTCAGTTTACAGGAAATTAAAAGCTGTCAACAGGCAGATGAACCAACTAAAATTTCTGAAAGGTAGCTTCTACCAGATAATAGAAGATAGTTCTGATGAAAGGTAACTTTAACACCTCACCATCAGTCCCCTTCTACCTTTTCACTCTGCCTATTCATTACGCAGGCTAACTACTCTAACAATTTAGATTCTCAACATAATGCCTCTTCTATGCATCAAGGTACAAGAAATATTCCAAGATGTGCGCCTCCAGTACAGAACCTCCTCTGATTGCATTCTCTGACTTAAAATTTAAATGCTCAAAGCAGTAAAGGAGACATGAAATAAGCACAAAGTACCAGCCAGTTGAACACAGCCATGCAGGAAGGCAACAGCAGTGATTTACCTAGGAAAGCCACGTGCTCCACGTGTTAGACCAGGAGGTACTGGGTCATTATGATCCCAGTAAGAAATGCACTCAAACTCTGCAAATTATCTCTCAATATGCTACTTACAGGAGGTAACACTACAAAGAAAAAATAGGATCATATAGATAATCTTACACCCTTCAGATACTAGAAACACCAAGCTGTGCAGTATAGCAGGGGTTTCGAACCAGGATGCAGGCTAACGTGCAGATCCCCTCCCACTGTCAAATAAAAAGACAAGATAAAAAGACATAAGAGCTTGTTGCTACAGCTGTAGATAAAGGCAAGGCCACACAGGTTGCAGAATCGCCAGTGCTGAGTGGGAGCTGCCCACAGGCTCCTCAGTGGCCGAGCATCTCCTGTGGCCAGGGCACACATGCAATGCTCAGCTTCACTGTTACGTGGATTGCTAACTCCTCAACCTACAACACTTCTGGTTAAGGTAACTACAGTTGGTCAGTTGGGCTACATTGCTGGTGAGCCACCTTTCATCTTCAGGCTATCTGCTACCAAGGAAGAGTCATCAGCACTGTTTCCTTGTGACTGTGCTATCAGGATGAAGTTACCACCGAGACTCACATCTGCACTTCAAGTGCATCATTCAGATGCACCAGAAGTCTGCAATCTTGCCACATAAATTAACAATCTCCTCTCTTTTTATGTCAACACTGAATAAAATCAGGCCCAAACCCAAAAACAAAATTAAAAATTAAAAAAATAAAATCCAGTGATGTGTATTTACCCTGGTCCTCTCTGACACAAGTTAAAAAAAACCCTCTCCTATTCACAGTGCTGTTTGGGCATATTTTATCAATGCTGAATCCCATCAGCAGAATTGTTCCATTTTATAGGAGACTACGATCTGTCCTTGGAAAAAGCCTTTAGCTGCCTATAAAGGGAGAGTCACCTACAGTTTAAGGCCAACAAAAGTTCCCCTACTCAAAATGTGTTTCTGTTTCAGTTTTCAACATAGTTTCCTCAGAAGAAACTTTTGCCTGTTTGTGTTTAAACTGTTTTACAACCTCCATGGAACCTTCATCAAAAGTGCAAGCACACCAAGACACCCAAACTGTTCAAGAAAGCTAAATTAAATTTTCAGCCCAAATAAAAGAAAAAGCCTGATGGAAATGGCCAAATTATACACTAGATTGGATGAAACCATTCACCTCATACACCATATACTCAGTCCATGAACAAGCAGTTTTTAACATAAAAAGAGACAGCTGTGCATTCTTTCTGCATTTGAAATGGCAAAGCTTTTATCTGAATTAAATATTAATAGTTTTCACGATGTAAATTTTGTGATACAGGTTTTTCATCTCTTTCTGTTCCTGTTGTGTTTCTTTGGAAAATATTTTCTTTTTCCATGGTGGCAATAAAAATAAACAAACTGTTTATTATGATAGCATAATAACATGGCTTTTAAGAGAGCCTTAACTGCGGTTAAAGCTTCTGTAAGTGAAATCACATCTCCAGTAAGCACAACTGAAATTAGACAGCATAAATTCTAAATACAGTATTTAAGGTAAAAACAACAAAAATCCAAGAGCAGCAGAGAGAAAATGCAAGTCATACTTGAGTAGGCTAGATAATTCTCTCTTTCTAGCATACTGATAAAATTTTCATCACACTAAAGAGTTTCAGGGCAGGCAAAATTACTTTTGCATACTATAATTTGTCCAGTACACTAGAAACCAGAATGGCATTTCTGAAATTCCTCTCTTTCAGTCTTCTCACACACACGCTTTTTTCAAACATTTTTTTTCTCTCCCTGCCCCACCTTTTTTTTTTTTTTTTTTTTTAAATAAGGAAGGCAGGGAAGCAGAGCAATCCCTTTGGTACTCCAGTTATTTTTGAAATATTCACCATCTTCCAACACGGTTATTTAACCTGGAAGAATTCAGAGCCTAGAAATTTTTCTGGCCATCCTATACCCTCTCTAAATTTTAATTATTGCAGAAGCAACCACATAACATAGACAAGAGAATGAGATCTTTTTCAGTCACATGCTGTCTCTGAAGGTCCTTTATTTACAAAGACTTTTAAAAATTATCTCCAGTATCATAAAGGAAGCAAAAGTTAACTCAATAGACAGAATCAAAAAGGGGGAACAGAACTGGGTTACAGGCATCTAAGTATGCACGCACACTAAGCAGTCATTAATTAAGATATGCCTGACCGATAGCAATGCAGTCACTCTTGCCTACACAGCTTCTCAGCACTAGCATGTGCTTTTGGAAACTGGGTAGCCTTCTCCATGGCTCTGCCCCATTGGTGTTGATTATGTATGATTAATGGTTTAAAGGAATAAAAAGAGAAAGGTCAACTTCTGAGTGCAAAACAGAGCAGCTACACGGGGAGTAATTAAGATACTTGTGTAACCATGATTAATAAGCACAAACTGGCACACTGTGCTGTAAACAAGATGCAACCAGATGGTTGGGATGAAAAGGATTTTTCCTAAAAAGCAATTTTTCAATGCCTTGAAAGTTGGCTTATTTTCCCCCCTCTAAGCCTTACACAACTCATTATCTACACATCCTAAAAGGAAGAAAGAAATAGTAACCCCTTCAGCATTCTCCTCTTCCCGGCTTTTTTCATACAGATAACTACAGTTTGCATGTAAATGGATTCAACTCATCTTTGTTTAACGTTGCCTTTTATGTCGAGTTTCATGAATTGCTAAGCCTGACAAGGTTCACTGGGAGTCTTTTAACTCCCACCCACAAGTTCTCCCCGGCTGTCATGTGACTGGCAGTATAGAGGGATCAGCAATGGCATTTATGGGGAAAGCGGGAAGACAGGTGTCAGAACGGTCCAGCAGGCAAACCGAACGAACACTAATCAGCTCTGGTGTTCTTTTACAATCCATATCTAATTCACAAGTTTCATTCTTTCTGAAAAACAATTACTAGGTTTTGAAGTTCATTGTGCATTTACTCAACTGTCTCTTCACATTAATGTAAGTGGGAACAAGAAAAAAAGAGTCAGCAGGGAAGGGACATCAAAAGATCTTAGAGCGGATGAAGGCTTTATTTTAAAGTAATATAATTACAGATAAGCATAATGTTTTACAATAAATTTAAATGTAGAGTTACATCCTTATGCACTAGGAAAATATTGGTTGGTTGTCTCTTGAGCTGAAGCTCTGGTACATACAAATGACTTCGCTGAGAGAAGAAAAATAAACAGAAAAATCCCATTGCAACATCAAAGGAAAGGATATTAATGCAACAGTGGGAACAACAGAATCAGTATTGCATGTGAAGTATCTACAATCATAGGGCTTGTGTCTGAGGAAAAAAAAGTCATTAAAAATTACAAGAGGAATATTTTGCACATTCCATGTTTCTCTCAGTTCAACATATTTATTCTCCAAAGGTAAATTTTGCCTCATCTACATTTAATTAAAAAAAAAAAAAAACCAAACAACACACCAATTCTCAAACAAAAAACCCACACCCACAACTCTACACTCCCTACTGACAAATCCTCTTAAAGTTTGAATATATAATCTGGTAAAGCCTCAGCTAATCTTCATTGGTTGTACCATTACTGACTCTAATATTGGGAAATTTGCTTTTGTGTAATATAATGTTAGGAGACATCTTAAACTCCGACATTTTCTGATAAAGTACAGATTTCTTAGGCACTTCATTTTCACCCTCACAAGAAGCTACAGGCATACAGCTTCTGTTTTGCAAATAATCCTTTTCCTCCATGCAAATGAACATCCTTTCAAGGACTTCCATACAGAGAATAAGTATTTGCTAAGTGAAATGAAAAAGACCCTATGTCAGGACCTCACTATCCAACCATTCGGTTGTCCAGCAGCAGTGTTTGATGTTTCTGCAACTTAAATCTAGAAGTCTTTTCTCTATGAGGAAGTCACCTATTCAAATACATGTTTCTATTAGAAACTCTATGCAGTACTCAAGTGTTAAGTGATTTAGAACTTTTCTTAATATCTGAATAGTGATTCCAGCAAAAGGATGGGCACCCCTTGAGGGACACAAGAGTATCTGAACTTCCTATCAATTAAACACAGACAGATGAAAAGCATTGTTTAGTTACATAGGAGTACATTTTGGGACCTGAAAAAGCAGCATGATATGTAAACTGTTTTCCCTTTTTCACTGAGAACAATCTTTCTATTTCTAGTAAGACAAGCCTGTGTCAGTCTTGATTTCTACCACGAGCCATTAAATAACTCTTCCTGGACAGGAAGTTATAATGAAATTCTATAACAAAGTCAACATACAGATTGCCAGCATAGTTCAGCTTTGAAGTTGTTAAAAGGAGAATTTTACTAAGTTACGAATGACCACTGATAGGCTAGCACTGCTAGGGACACCCCTCTCGTCCTAGATATACATAGCTTAGAAACAAGCTTAATTTAAAACAATCTAATTGCTCTGTCAAGAGTCTGGCAGTAGAATGATTAAAGCAACTCATCTCCAGATATCCTGGTCTCAGAGTTTTCAAATTCACTTTGCAAAAGCAATAAAAACTATTATTGATTTTGTCTGGAACTATTGTTAGGATAAGTCTCAGGAGTACAAACAACTCTGTTGAAAAAATAAGCTCATGTGAAATGTGTTTCCATTAATATTTGTATTATTACTTTATAAGAGATGAGTAAGCCTATGGCTCCATCCCACAATCAGTCATTCTCATATTATGTTTCTGTTTTTTTCTGTTAATAGTGACAACAAAAAACTAAATAAACAGACAAATCAGCATAGATGTTACTCACCTGTGCCTAAGGAAAGCTGGATAAATAATTATTTGCTAGTTATATTCTACACATTGAGAGATTTGGCTGCTAGCGACTTTCTTCTCCACAGGCTTTGATTACAGATCTCTTAGAACAAGTATTTGTATTCAATACTGCTTTGTAATTTTCCCCAAGTTATGTTTTCAGTTTGAGGTTGTTGGTTTTGTTTTTTAAACCACACAGCATACTGAACAATTTATATACTACACAGAAGGCTTGGAGTCATAAAAACTGAAAGCCAAAACGAAATGGCCAGACTCTACTGTTTAATGTTATACAGCTTGATCAGCTAAAATGTTCCAAAGTTCCATTGAAATAAATAACTGTATCAAAATTAGAAAACTATATTCTTTAAAAACACAAAGAAACACAAATATATTTTAATTAACACTTAGAAAAGTTTTCACACACACACTCATATCTGAATACAAATAAATCAACACTAACTCTCAACTTCAGCCTAGGAAAGTTTAGAAGGTTCATCTTTCAAGTGAACTTTGAGAAAGCTTTAAACTGTGCCAGATTAACTGATCCAAACATACAGTGAGAAAAACAATACTACATGCACACGAGTTAAGAAGTTACCTCTGCAAAAACACACTGATGCAAACACTGCAAGTCTCCTCTGTAGTATTCCAGATTCAAGACAGCTCTTATGCTTATTTTATGTTTGTTGATTTTTCCTTCCTTAGCACAAAACGTATTCACATTACCTTAAGTGACTGGGCTTCACATTAACAATGCTATTAAAAAGTCAGGCTCCCATCACTATTGTAAGTATCTTCTTCCACAAAACTGCATTGGAGTGTGCTCTTGCATCAGCTGTGAAACTCCACAAGAGAAGGATAACTTTATATTTCTATTTACTTTTGGTGTTTGGCAAGACATTCCCAATAACATCTGTGATTTCTCAACAGCTTAAAAGGAGAAAATTATCCAGTTAAACATAGAAACAATCACAAACCAAAAGCCAATATGACTGCACTGGGGAAACTGGCACCACACAGCATTTTTGCAAAGATCCTATTTCGGACTAGAATGCATGCTATGGACAAACACACCATAATTTTCCCAGACTGAAAAATAAATATCAGGTTGCCGTAGCCTGCTTTATCTTTCTAAACCAGTCCTAGCCTGGCAGCATCTCTAGTTCAAGTTAATTGTGAGTGACTTTAGACATCAGGACAATGCTGTTCCACACATCAACAAAACTGAGAACTGACAGGTAGCCTACAAACAATGACAATCACCAAGCAGCAACTAGGTTAGCTTTTTTTTTTTCTTTCGGAGGCCCTCGAGGCACAGAAACTAGTGCACAGGCTACAATGAGATCTGCAGATAGAGTCCATACAGTCAGACTACCCTGGTTTCTACACAAGACTCTACTAGTATGCAAAGATGTCACTGTGTGATATCAATAACATTGATAACCAACATTTTTGCCAGTAACAACCTTTAATCATCTGTGTCTCAGTGTTTTGAAGTGATATATTTCAAAAATGTCAAAACTCTCAGTGAAATGTGGTACTAAAATGAATAGTCTGTTTGCTTTCCTTATTGATATACCAGGTTTCAGACTGTCAAAGTGCTTTTAGTTGTAAAAGAAAAAGTACAAAGTTGTTTTGACAACTACAAAAAGATTTATCAGTTACATGTACCTGCTGAAGAGTACCTAGATTCTCGAAGTGAAAATGTACGTATGCAAGGTTCTTAATACTAGAAGTTGTCAAGTGAATATTAATATCTTAATATTCAAACAAGTTGAACTTTAAATTAGCATACTTCCATGAGCTATGGTGTGTTACTTAATAATTCTACATTAATTTTCTATGTCTGCTTTGCTTTTAGTTGGTATAAAACTTAAATTTCTTCTCTTTTGTGCTTATAAAACTTTAGTTCGTGTCTTGTAAAGTAGATGCATTCCTCTTTAAAACCATTTGTTTGCAATATACCTAATATAAGTACACAGCAAAATGCACATACACAAAATAATTCACATTTGTATTCTCTCTCATGTAACTCACTTGAGCTAACGTTAGTCAGAATAAGCACAGCAAAAACAAACTTCTGAAGGGATTAAATTTCAACTTCACACCACGGGATTATCATTATTATTAGGAAAAAAGGGCTGTATTGCATCTCATCTAAATCCTCTGCAGGCCGGAAGAGAGGGTATTCTCATCTGCTAAACCGTTGAAACAGCAAACAAGAAAGCAACAGACCCTTTCACATACTACTGTGCGAATGTACTATTAAAATAAATACCTTCAATAAGTAATGGATACAGCTTTCCAGCCTTTCTTACATCTAAACTGAAGATTAAAAAATTAAAAATAAATAAAAATAAATAAAACCAAAATCAGTCTTATTGGGCTATTCCTGAAAAGTTCTAAGTGCCTGCAAGCTGGTTTACATTTGCTTTAAGAAGCTCTGATAGAAATAGGCTTCTATAATAAGTATTCAGCATTCATAGTAAAAATAGCAGAGGTAGACAGTAGTAAACAAATTAAATTTACAGTTGAAATTTCACATTCCTAAAACACAGCATGGAATCAGTAATGGTACTTAGTGAAAGACAGATTCCATTTAACAATTATAAATTCTCTGAGCTAAATATTTATGACTATATTAGAGTCCATTTCACAAGTTACACGGGATGTAATTACTATAAAATATTCTGTTAAAACTTTTAACATTTAAGCATACTACCTTATTTGATTATTGCATTACAATATTCATGATTTAGGGCCTGATGGAAGTTCCTTGGCCACAGATAAGAATTATCAAGCACTGCTCCACATGAATTCTGTTTTTCAGAAGTAGCACCCTTAGAAGACATCAAACATTTCTATCCCACTCCTGCCCCCTGTATTTGCTACAAAGATAACTGAACTTTCCTCGAAGTTTTACTCTCCATAACAAACCAATATGACTGACAACTAATACTTCCTGAGTTACATTATACAGTGAGAACACTTAATAAGGCACAGAAAAACTGCTGCAGGTTTTCTCTCTTTGCTGTCCCATGTAAAGCTTGAAAGCAAATCTGTAATCCAATGAATTCTAAACTCACGTCAGCTCAATAGGGAGATAATTGTTTTATCTTCCCCTGGATTAGTAACTAAAATTCAGCTGTTTTCCAATACTCAAAAACAGACTCTGTGTCTTGTTTCAGCCTTAATACCATTAATTCTACAACCAATTAATAATATCAACCCTAATACAACAACATGAAGAATTCTGCTCTCATTTTGTCCAAATTTATTGTATAATGAAACACAAAGATTAGTATGAATTTATGATTAAGATATCCCAGTGCTTTATGAAGCGCTTTTTTTCATTCAAAACTTACATGGACCTTTTTTCTCCACTCTCAATCCCAGCAAAAAAGAAAATTTTTCTAGAATATGTCCCATAAACAAACTGAAGGTGACCTTTGCAAAACATGGAAGCACTACATGAAAAAGGTGGAGAAATCTATAATGTTATCACCCATGCTTTGCATTTCCAGTGAATCCCATGTAGCCTCTCTGATGAAGGCTAAACAAACTCTAAGAAAACTTCATGCAAAACAACTCCATTCTCCAGAAAGAATCCAGAAAAGAAAACACAAACCTTGAATTTCTGTTTCTCAGAATGCACCATTCATGGCAAGAAAGGTTGATGCAACACATCTTTTTTCAGGTACAATGAAATATCAGCGGCCAAAACAAATTGCAGTTGAGCCACCCTTAAAGCAAGAAAGCAAACATTACCTCCTCTAATAGCACACAGTCACAAGCTCCTGCTTAAAAACCCCTTTCATTTTAGGAACAGAAGAGGCTTCAATTCTTTCCAACAGCAGAGCATCCCTGGGTGTTTCAGTTCTGAAACATTTTTACTGAATTCTTCAAGTTGAACAGCCTTGTTTGGAAACACCAAACTCCAGGACAAGTAAACTCTCCTTGTCCCACCAAGTCCTCTCAGCTGGAAGCGAGAGAACTTGTAAAGAAGCTCCAGGTGGAAGCTATATAAGTCTTAGAAACTGAAACACCTGGAACAGAAAAAAAAATCGTTTACCCTTCCTGAGTGATTTCAGCTGTGGCAGAGGGTGGGGTCCTTATTTACTGCTGAACAGCAAGACTTAACAATAACCTATTCCAATCATTTGCTTTCTCTCAAGATTGCAGCATGTACTAAAAACCAGAAGGTGATCAGCTCAAAGAGATGTCCCTTCTCCCTCACATCCATTTTTGCTTTTCTCCTGTAGAGCAGCTTTTAGAAATGCTGACTAAAATGCAACTCTGAAACAAGAGGAAATTTATGTGAGACTAACCGCATCCTCACAAAATAAAAGGTATATGGAAACTGCCAAAAGGGTTTATCTTTTGCTGCCAGTATGTGGGCTGAATAGTAGCATGTATGTAGGATACAGACAATTAAAACATGCCCTTCCCCTAAGAGCACTCAGCCACAGCATCTTAGAGAAAGTGCACAGGCTGCTACCCAAATGAATACGTTCAGCAATAAACATGACTCAAACAAAGAGTCAGTGCTGACAGCCTCCCAAAGCAGACAACCAGCTTCACTGCCAACAGTACCATTCCTGAAACACAGTCATCTATAATGGGAACACTGACCAGAAGTTTTTTCTTTTACATTACTTTTACTGATGAGCAGCACACTTTGAAACAGCTGTTACACCGGTACTTGTCACCAGTCCGTTTCTGCCGGGTTTTTTTAATATATATTTTATGGGTTTTACTCATTTTTTGCTTTATCACTTGTTTGTTACATAGCCATACTCAGTACTATGTTCATTCAAAGAAACAGCCTTTTCCAAATAATGTAAACTAACCTGTTTTTCTTTTGGTTCTAGGATTTCTCTGTTTTACTATTGACAAATACAAGGTTCTAGGAAGACAAAAGTTTCCTCTAGTGCCTATGATAAACCACCTGTGTCTGTTAAAAATTCAACAGTTGCCTTATACTTATCTAAACAACAGGTGTGCATGTCTGGCTATACATGACAACTGCAGGAAGGCATCTGACTCATCAAATAACATCACAGTTTCTTAGCAGACTTCAGCACAAATTACCAAAATTACTAACAGCACACACACACACACCACCCCCCTCCCCTCCTCCCCTCCCCAAAAAAAAGAAAAAAAAAGAAAAAGGAAAATGTCACCTGTCCATACCAGATAACAGGCAACATCGACCACAGGCATCAAAGAGCAGCTTCTCATGTCAGAGTCTTATTGTAGCACCTCCTCAAAACTCCTTTCCCAGTTTATATATATAAAACTAAGACGACAACACCTGAACAACTGAAAGATGACTGACTCGACACCAGTCACTTTTGAAGGCAGGACTGACTCGTTTTTACCTTGGTATTTATTACCATTTTAAACTAAGTTAATTGTAGGTCATTTTAATTATTTCATTACAGCAGAGGGATGGTAAATACAGCTAGCCTTCTTGCTTAGCACAGTATAAAAGTAGATCCAAGGTGCAGTTAGAAAGAGAGAGTGATCATTTTCCAGCCAACACATTCTTTAAAAAATGCCAGGTGTGAGCAGCTGGGATTGTCTTGAGGGAATGGAGGTGGATCAAGAGTGTCTCTGAGGTGACCATTTCAGCAGAGTTTAGGCTGGTAAACTGCAAGAGCCATCCCAGCTCTCAGTTGCAGCCTCTTCTCCAGCCTGATGAAGGCTTGTTTGTCAGTTAATCTAATAGTTACCACTTGCTACTCTTAAAGCAGATATTCGGGGATCTACAATACTGAACACAAGAGAACTGGAAGTATGACCATCTCTCTGAATACCTGAGGAAAACATTTTTTTTGCTGCAGCAGCATCAGTTCCCCTTGAGGCCACATCTCCTGACAGGTCCACTCCAACCCCATGACTCTACAAACACCTGGACTAATCACTTGTGCTTTCCTACACTCTTTCCTTGCACCTCGTGCCTGCCCGGTGGCCCAAGAACAGCAGGTCTTCCTTTCAGCTCAAGCTCCCTCTTTCCGACACCACCAGACGTCATGCTACCTGTTCTTCAAGCTGATTGTCTCTTCAGTATGGCATGGGGTCACACTGCTGCCCCCCTGCAGCTGAGAAGCTGGCAGGGCCCTTCCCTCTGTCCAAAGCTGGATTTCTCAGGGAGGTATCCACCTCATCACCTCCATCAGCTCCATCTACTCCCCTAGGTGGGACCTAACTCACCAGTATCACAGTTAGTTAGGAAGATTGCAAAACACATGCGCTGGCACTCAGCCTCCATAGGTAACAACCTAAAAATACATGCTTTAGTTCCTCATAAGGGAAAAAGAAAAGCCTCGGAGTACACCATAATTATCTTAAAATAATTAGTACAATAGATGTCTATATTCATGAAGCAAAGCTATTGTCAGAAGCAGAAATCTGTGCATAGCAGTAATGTGCTGTTCTTTGAGGATGCGTGACTCCTGCAAATACTGATGTAAATTATTTATACGTTTGGACACAGCCTAGATTCACCTTGTGACTCATATGCCACCTAATGTTGCCTTCTGCAACTCAAAACAACCTCCCATTCAAAAATCTAAATCTTTCTTATACCATGAGAAACAAACAAAAAATAAGGTTTCTTTATACCTAATACAGTTCAGAATAAGGATAAAATAAATGCCTCTCTCTTTACAACTTTTAGATCTGCTGTAGATTCTTTTCTTGCAACATGTCTGCTTAGGGAATTAGCTATTATTAATGCTATCTCAAACCCAGGTCATGTCAGATTTACCAAAAGACTACCAGACAGATTTCTCAAAAGTAATCAAAAGATGCAAAATTAAAGTCTCTCTAGCTTACAGAAATTTCAAGGTGATAACTCCGTCTAAAATGTTGGCATTTTTATACCTCTTATGAATCTTTGTTTTGATTACTGCTTAATATTGCTGTGGTCTTTTCATAGAGAAGACCATGAGAATGGCATACAACATCAGAATAGGATTTAATACTATTGTAAGCTAGAAAACTCAGATTTTACTTTAAAATAAAAATATATAGAAAACTTGGCCCCTCTGAGATATTTTTAAAAGCTACAAAATGCCTGGAAAGTAGAAACATTTTACTATGTAAACATTAAAACTGTAAATAGCTGTTCAGATTAAATTATTATATTAAATTGCATCTGTACAGAGACATCTATTAAGGCCTTCTGATCTCACATTTCAGTGAATGTAGTTTATAAAATATATACAACATACTACACGTCAGGAGCCAAATCCCTACAACTGCCCTTAAGTTTGCTACATAATATTAATACATAGAACTTTAAGCGTTCTGTCTAAAGAAAGCAAATATAATTCCTGTTTTATCATAGCAGAAATGTTGTGCTGGTACAGTAGTGCCATGATTTTATTATGGTCTTATGAAAGCTGAGTTGAAGAGAGTGGAATAAAGCTAGACCCAAACATCAGATTATACCGTTTCTCAGTATTCATGTTGCAGCTAGCTTCCCCTCACCCACTCTCACTCAAATTTTCAGTCTCATAGCAGAAATATTTCTCCACAACCATCCAGTCAACTGGTTTTGCTGTTACCACAAAGAAATGAGAAGGCTTTATTTCTCATATCATTTTTGCTGTATGAACACTGGTCCAAAGAAAAAGATAAAATGAGAACTCCTTCAAATTCAAGCTCCTTGCCTAAGAGCTAATGCACTATAATTTTGTTAGGATCAAACACATACAAAATCCACTGCTCTTCCATATTGAAAATGCAAACACTGCACATTTAGAGATGAAGAAAAAAAAAAGTACTTTTTGTTTGATATAAAAATAAATTACTAATATAATTTCTGGGACTTAATTTTAAAACCCACTATCTAAGAGGTTAGCAGAGCAGGCAAAATGATAACTTCAATAATAAAAAGCAAAAATTTTTTAGGTAATCTCACCAAGAAAATTTTTTACATATCCAGAGAAGGACAAACTCAAAAAGCATGATGGGGTAAAAAAGGCAGAAGTAAAATTTATAACCAAGAGGTGGCCTCAAGCCACCTTGGCCAGCCCACAGTGCCAAAATAAAATTGTAATGATGCCACGCACCAGACAGAAATGAGCAGCGCGGCTAGGCAGAAATGATGGGGGAAAATTAGATTAAGTACAGAGCCAAAGGAACAGTAATGTCGTATGAAGATACGTTTTAAAGTATTATCAAGACTGACTATATCAGGAAATAGTGACGTCCCAATGGAGCAGACCTCCAGAGTAAAACATCTGATGCGAAGGACCCAACGTTCAACACTAGATGCATTTTTGAAGATTTTAATATGGATTTGATATAACTTGTTTCCATAGACAGAATGCTCAGCAGCAGCTAGAGCACATCAGATGCACCTCTGAAGAACATCCTCCAGTTCAACTTCATTAGAAAATAATCCAGACTCTGCAAAGCAAAACACAAGTCAATAAATGTGGAAGAGCAGAAGAGGTGCTTCAAAAGCACAAGCCTTATCCACACTAAAATGGCGACATAGGTACATCCTTAAAGTCAGGAAAACCAAAAGCAACACTATCCCTCCGGACTAGACAAGCCTAAGGACCTAAATCAAGGTTTTGGCAGTGGAAGCAAGGTATAAACAACAGTTTGCTGAGAGCTAGAAGTGAAATTGTGAATGCTAAAATTAAGAACTTCTTAAGGCTGCTTCTCCTATTTATAATCTGTTATGAAAGAGAAGGCTTAGGTAATAGTTTAACACATGAAGCCATTGAAGCAGTAATATGACGGTAAAACAAGACTTCATCATCTGGAGAAGTGCAGTATAGTTTGGAATTTAATGCCCATTTTTCTCTGTTACAAAAAAAAAAAAATCGGAAATTGGCACATTTTTGTGTTGTTTTCGTTGTGTGTTTTTTTTTTTTTTTTAAAAAGGCATTTTAGTCACTGATTTGCATGTTCTGAATGGAAGAACAAAGTTCAGTATGATAGAATATATGCACAATAAATTGCATTAAGCTACTCATTAGCAGCTTATTAAGTTACACCTGACACACATTGAATCTATGACACTATTAGGAAAAATTCTAAGTTTTGTGGAAACCAACATTTATTTATTTATTTATTTATTCCCTCCACTAACAGTAATAACCAAGGACTGGTTAATAAAACAAACGCTTAGACATAATTACCAAATAAAGAGGATGTTTATCCTTGCCTATTTTGGTTACATGATTTTATCCGGCAAATTGGTGTTCACAAGTCTCAGACTACAAACTAGTATTTATGACAGAAAACTAGAAAGCTACAGGAGTGAAGGAAACATGACCAAGTTAATGAACAGACCATGTTCTCGAGGGTTGTCACAAGGAACTAGTAACATGATTATTGGAGCCCATGCAAGACCAAGACTAAGCTGAATCCACTCAGACATCTAGCAAAATGGCTACACAAGCATTTTATGGGCTTTGTTCAGTGCTGATATGGCTGTAGCCTGTCATACAAAATCTAAACTCTTCTCCATCTCCTACCCATTGGTGTCCTGAGCAGCTGGAATTTGACTATGATGACAGTGCATTCTCGTAGCCAACTTTTTCAAAATCATTACCCCCATCTTAATGAAGAATATGATAATTTGCTCATATTTCCATGGAGAAAAGTTAATATTTAAATTTAAGGCAGTATAAACAAGCAAGAAAAACAAGTAGAATGGCACTAACCATTCAGTTCCATGCCTGCCCAAATGTATTCCCACAATCCTCTGCATTAGAACAAAGACTGAAGTGATCCACAATGTGCTGTCTAGTATTCTTATTAATTAAAACCTTCATAAGCAGTTGGAGTCTCACCATCCATACAGAATTTTTCTGATGCCTGTTTTACTTTTTTTCTTCCTTTCCTTTTTAAATGGCCTACTTACTTGGTATGTCCTTATACTTATTAAGATAATATTCTGCATTTATCCCCTGCTCTTTCACTGAGTCAACTACACAGGCAATCTGGCAGCTGAATTTTGTATGGCACTGTTGTCAGTCTCAGAGATACAAATGTCTTTCTCCAACAGCCAACAAGCTCAAGCCATTTAGCACTAAACTTACGCTACAAAAAGCAGAAGTAGTGCCATACCTCTATTTCCAAAACACCCCTACTAGCAATGACTATCTTCCTTCTTTTTTCTTGCAAGCTTTCAGATGTCTAAATTTTACTTTAAAAGCAGAGGGAGGTCAGCCTAAAAATCAGCTCGCTTCCATCCTCCATCATACCGCATCCTTCCTTTCATGCAGCTTTGCAAAAAGCTGCTGGCTTAATGTAATTAAATTTAATCTTCAGACAAAAGTCTTTGTAATACAAAGCATCTCATTATCAAAAGCTACAGCTATTTCCAGGAAATGTATATGAATGCAACCACTGCCACCCCAGGCAGCTGGACTGCACAGTTCATGCATAGGTGGAGTAAAAAGAAAGGGCAGGGGATGGGTCAGATGCAGAGGAAGAGCTGGTCACTTCATTTATTTACATAATCTGCTTGGCTATTGCTGGCCAAGTTTGCTCTTGGAACAATGAGAAAGGCCAATTAATTTATCAATCTGCATTCCTCTCTGCCATAACATATTTTCCCCTTGCCAACAAAAAATGTGTCCATTATCAGCCAGGTCCCTGTCCTCCCAGGCAGCTCGTGCAGCTGTATAATTACACTTCTTCCCTTGACAACTTGCATGATTGTTTTCCTAACAGTATATTACTTCGTTAGTACTTTCCAATATACGTTATTTTTAAACTGTCACTTTTGCCCAACTCATCCCAATTCGCACTCGTCTGTTTATCATAACAATCATTAATAACTGTCACTCCACGCCATCAATTTAACGAACTCACTCCCTCATTAGCATGTTCTAGCATTTGTTCCGTAGAAAGGCTGATTATTTTCTACAACAGGCCAAGCCAATTACTTTAGTGAAATGGAATCACATTAATCAAAACTTAACAAGGTGGCAAATTTAAAGATATCAGATTGCAAAAGACAGCATAACTAATATGTCAATGTCAGAGGTACTACGTAGGTATGCAGCAGCTGTACTAAATATATCTCTTCACCAAGGCCACATGAATTTTGACATTTCATATGATCTGACAACTACCAAAGTGATACTAGAAGGCTGGAGGCTGGGCTGAGCTGCTCCTGATGACTTCTGTAGTTTCTGGCAAGGGCAGCAATAAAAGGTAAAGAAGGAGAAGAAGGAAATGGTGGCCAAGTCTGTCCACAATGCCTGGTAGATGGCACTTTATCATGTCCCTCTATGCCAAGACATCTTCTTTTACAGTTTAAATGATGATGCTCATCAATTATACCCTGACAACTTCATCAGAACCAGCTGTAAACATGCAACATCCAGCAGGGTAAAAACATGCTGACACTACAAATACATACTAGTTTTTACCTTTTGGTCTACATTGCAGAGACGGTGGAACATTCTTCCAGCAGCATTTTTTTCCTTTAAAAGAAAAAGCTCAAACTGTATTTTTTTCTCTGTTATTTCTTAAGAAGCTTTTAAGTCTAAGAGCCTGCATCCCAAATCTTCACATAATCCATCAGTTCAAGCATTTCTAAATATATTGGGGTATATGTAGCAGCAGAAGGTAAGCACTCACCTATAGTCCTTACCAGTTTGGACAGGAAATTACAGCTTTATTAAACACATTTGAATGCTCTTTGGTTTTCCATACAGATCGTGGCAAATGCTCATAGCTCATTTTAAAAACATGTATTTATTTTAAAAGTGGGGCAAAATATCCCAAGGCTTACAACTTCTGTTGTATAATATTATTAGGCCTGCTTATATCATACAGTTCAAAAAATTGCACAGTGATTCATTTTTTACAACTTAAATAGCTATTTGCTTCAGTTGCCAGGTTGAGCATGATAAATGTATATGATAAAAAAGAACAAAGAGAAGGGCCAGTTCTTATAAATCTACAACATTAGTCAATGTATTAACCCATTCCTTTCTAACTGTTAGCATTTTAGTGTTTATCATAAACAAGTTTGCTCACTTCAAACAATGTTGTATTAAACCTTTGGATTTGGACAACCATATGAGCATGCAAAGAACTGTTCATTTTCATTAAGCTCTAAACTGCTATAGCTTTTAAAAGGCAATGTTAAGTCAAATTTAAAATCAGAGAAAAGAATAAAAATGGACCTCAAAAGATCAAAGATCACCTCATCCATCCCATACCAAATTTATGCAGTCTGAATTAAAAAAACAAACAAAAAAAAAAAAAACCACACACACACAAAAAAAAATACCAAACACACACACACACACACAAAGAAAAACAAACAAACAACAAAATACAAAAAAAACCCCGCAACCCTCCTGGAAAGTTGCAATCATTTGCCCATGCCCATGTTCAACTGCATTTATTGTAAGAAAATTTCTCCTTATATTCAGGTTATATTCCTCCTGTGCCAATGTGAACATTCTTCCTTATTCTTCCTTTGGTGAATCTGCAGAACAGTTAGTTAGTAAGAACAGGTAGTGGTCATTTTTCACATATTTGTAGGCTTATATGCTGCTTCTTTCCAATACATAAACCTATCCAAACTTTAATTTTTTCATTTTCACTTGTAATAGACATCAAAATGGTGTTTTTGGCTAAGATATATTAATGCATATACTAAAGTAAATAGGATTTTGCCAAAATGTTAAATTAACTCACTAACATACTTAACCTGCTTAGAAATACTTGTTGCATATAATATCAACTGGTATTTATTTATTCATCATTTTTAAATTCAAATGACACATTAATCTATATTATACCTTTACCTGAGAGGTGTAATAACCTAAAATTTAACTGTAGGATTATATTATCAAGAAACACCAATTGTTAAGATTAATACAAGTATTTCTAAAAATAAAACAGGAACAAGATTTATTACATTTGAGAGCACAAGTGTGAGAGACAAGCACAGATGGCTTCGAGGGGCACTTTGCTGATACAAGTAAAACTCTTTCTCTGCAAGCGATGAAACATTCTTCTCTTTTAATTGGTATTTTTATGATTATAGGAAAGTGAATAAGCTCAATAAAAAACAGAAACTAAAACGCTGTCTTGTTACACACTTGAGAAGACATCAACAGATTTACTACAGCTCTCATTCTGGGATTTCCTAATCCAAGACAACATATACCTATAGCATCATTCATCTCTAAGGACTTCAGTAGGTCCCAATTAAAATACTTTATCCACCATCAAAGGGCAACACTGTAAGACACCGATACCTAATAGTTTGAGATAAAAACAGTTATGTTTTACAGCTAGCCAAACTCTAAAGAAAATTTGGATTTGTTAACATGCAGTTACTCTGTCTGAAGCATCCGTGACTGTGGAACAGAGGGATCTGACATGTTGAGTAGGGAAGGATTTTTCAAAAGCCCGCATGAAAATGTGTGCTTTATCAGTGCGCTGCAGTAGTGCTAACGATTCCCAGCCTCTGAACAAAGCATGGTGCAGCAGAAGGTGCAACAAATGACATATCAACCTGCAACAGCACTGAAACCTCTGGGCCAGACTTTTCAAACATTGGGGTGCCTAATTCCTGTGGACATTGACTAAGAATTCATTTCATTATGAATTAGGGCAGATAATCTGCCCCTTAGTACTTAGGCACCAAAACTAGAAGTCTTTCATATAGCTTCACTATGTTCAGGCAGAAGAGAAACCTGTATCGCTGGAACATCGTGTGAAGGGATTTAATTAAAGGACTTTATTAACAAGGACTAAGGTTTTATACTGCTCGAGTAACTACTTCAATTTCAGTTGTTTCTATAGACAACATATAGCATACAGAAATTAAATAGACAACACGAGGCTGACCGAACCACTCATTGCCAAAGAGCAGCTGACGCATCAGCAGACCAAGCCCAGGCTCAGCCAGTGCTGCTCCTGCCCATCGCTGACGTCCCACTCCTCCATAGGCCGAGGCTGTAACAGGGAGGTTTTCTATTTCCACATCTACCCAACCACCAATCTGCTTAAAGAAATAATCCATTTTCCTCACAGCAATAACTATCACCATAATAACATCAAAAAGTGTGTCACTTCCTTTCCTACACCATTCAATACAGGACTTTCTTAAAGTATTACTTTAAGGTTCAAAATGCATGTTAAAATGACAGTCTACATTAAAATAATGGATAAATATTTCAAATTATTATCACTAACTACTGCCATTGAACTATATTTTATTAATTTGGTTATTGCTTAGAAGATACCCTCTAAAGCAATACATTTGTATATTTTTCCTCTTGGCTATCTTATTCTTTCATATCGATTAATTTCCAAAGATGACAACTTGAGCTAGTCTTTGTAATGGTTCTCACTATGAATGAATAAATTATGCATAACAATATAGCTGCCCCTGTTCACAACCATTCTAGACAGAATATATTCTCATCTGCTGTATAATAATTTGGAATTGACCTGCTAAGTATTAGAGTAAATAACAAAGTTCTCTACCACAGATTATGCTAAAAGCTCCATTGTCATCCATTCCTGTCTGTCAGTTCATTAGAAGTGTGGCATTAACAGACACTTGTCTTATTTAAACACTACATTATGAACACCGGCATCTTTGAATCCCTTCCAGGAAAGATATGGTATACCTATTAAACGAGCATCATGAGTATGAACATTACAGCAATTGAAATAAAATTAAATTTCTGGATTCTGAATGATCCAGTTCTTTTAAGATACATGTAAAAATTTAGCTGTCTTTTCACCGCGTGCTGCATACCGTGTCTAAGATTAATCCCACAGGATTTTTTTTTATTTCCTATTCTGCCTATCTTTCATCTTCACCCCAGACTAAGCAGATGGATGTGAATTCAAAGTTTTCTGATCTTTAGCACAAGTTATGGAGGGTTATCTTTGGCTGTATATCTTTCTGCTGGCAGGACTCCCTTGGTGATGAAGGATTAACCACCACAGCTGTCTCTTCCCAGAATGATGCAGTGCAGCGCTCCTCGACACGACAGCATCACTTAATCTTAATGTCCGCTCTTCCAGCGCAGCCGCACAGGACAAAGCCAATCAACATCAGATGCCACCAAGATGGACCTACTGCTTGGCCCTGGAGTCTTTCACCCTCGCACACCTATTAATCAACATCATCCAGCCCAATCCCAGCGTTCACTTCTTTCAAACCACAGTTAAACTAAGCCAGGTTTTATATTAACAGACAGAGAGATACAGAAATCTAGCCAGAGATAAAGTATGCATATCCAGACCTATAGAGCAAATTCTAATCAAGTTTTACACATCCATACAAAACATGTGTTTATTGTGTTTTAAAGCATAACTACCTGAATTTCTATCTTTTACATATTGAAACTAACTAATAAGAAAAGCTACCTCTTATCTCTCATACCTCTGAAGTCTTAAGAGGGCATAACAACAACATCTTGAGCTGGATGTTTTTATTAGGAATTGTACTAGCTCACAAATGTAGAATGCACATAGCCAGAAGTTCCTTAGTCTCAAACAAACACTTCTGCAGAATCTTGCCAAGATTTATTTCCTCTAACCGATTGTATGCAGACTGTTCAGTATTTTCCCCTTTTCCATCTACTCCCCCCAGTTCCAGAGCAATTACAACATAGTTGCTTCCTGCATGCCCTCCCCCTTTTTCAAGCTAGCAAATTCTCAACAGTAAATGCAATAAAACAGTAAATTATAGCTAGAGTTTACTAAACAAATGCAACCTAGTTAAATTTAGAAAAATCTTCACTTTTGCTTACATTTGCAATTTTACTGCTGAACTACTGGTATTTCTTACTTATGCAACATTAAAATGTATAAGAAATCCTCTTGTGTGCTATATGCTGCAACTACTCTTGATTTATAATACCCAATTTAGAAAAAAAACCCACAACTAAACCTGATTTAAATCACAGATTACTCTGTAAAACACAGGCAAGGAACTATTCCAAATCCTAAATGTAATTTAAACATATTTATATTTTACAGTGATATATTTTCCCCTATTCCTTGTCTTACTACTGTAAACTTTCTGTAATTATATAAGCAATTTCCCTGAGGTCACAACATTGATCACAGTTATATATTGCTCAAGTATTACAAAACATAACTCGCAATAAAATATTGCTGGACATCACTACATAATTTCATATAAAGAACTGCAAAACTGAAGTTCAAAAGTGCCGAATTTGGCAATCTGGTGTTTTCAATAGATTATTCATTTCCTCTTTACTCCACCATTAACTGATTATTGTTGAAATATCACCAAAAACATCAAGTTCCCACATTGAGAAATGTATAAGAGAAAAGAATAAGGGAGGAGAGCATATGAAACAGCTTAAACGGGAAGCCAAAACCTGTGATCCCTTTAGATTACTCCTTCCTTCATTCCAACATTATTTGATCAGTCACCCCAGAAAGTGTCATAGCAGTATGATACACTGGAAGGGCTCACAGCAGAAAAACCCCACAGGAGTGCAGCTCAATATTTAGTGTTTCTGGTTGAGCGAGAGTTCTCACACACTTAATGAGAGGAGAGTTCACAGCTCTCAATGCTCTATGCAAATAGATGTTATTTAGGAGCAGTTAGTGTTGGCATGTTGCACAGCTGAGCTGACGCACCAGTCGCTGAACACTAGTTAACAAATGCGAGGCTCCCCTTCGGGAAGTTGCTTATAAAACAGGAAAACGAAGAACTGAAGATAAGGAGAAGGATATTTTAGTTCACTGTGCAAAAGCAGTGGTAATAAGAAGCTGAAGAGCAACCATTCCATACATATCACAGTATCACAGTATGTTTGGGATTGGAAGGGACCTCAGAAGATCATCCAGTCCAATCCCCCTGCTGGAGCAGGAACGCCTAGGTGAGGTCACACAGGAACATGTCCAGGCGGGTTTTGAACGTCTCCAGGAAAGGAGACTCCACAACCTCCCTGGGCAGCCTGTTCCAGTGCTCTGTCACCCTCACTGAGAAGAAGTTTTTTCTCAAATTTAAGTGGAACCTCTTGTGTTCCAACTTGATCCCATTACTCCTTGTCCTACCATTGTTTGTCACTGAGAAGAGCCTGGCTCCATTCTCATGGCACTCACCCTTTATATATTTATAAACATTAATAAGGTCACCCCTCAGTCTCCTCTTCTCCAAGCTAAAGAGACCCAGCTCCCTCAGCCTTTCTTCATAAGGGAGGTGCTCCACTCCCCTCATCATCTTTGTTGCCCTACGCTGGACTCTCTCCAGCAGTTCCCTGTCCTTCTGGAACTGAGGGGCCCACAACTGGACACAATATTCCAGATGGGGTCTCACCAGGGCGGAGTAGAGGGGAAGGAGGACCTCTCTCGATCTACTGACCACCCCCTTTGTAATACACCCGAGATGCCATTGGCCTTCCTGGCCACAAGGGCACAGTGCTGGCTCATGGTCATCCTGTTGTCCACCAGGATCCCCAGGTCCCTTTCCCCTACACTGCTCTCTAATATGTAATTTCCCAACCTATACTGGAACCTGGGGCTGTTCCTGCCCAGATGCAGGACTCTACACTTTCCCTTGTTAAATTCCATCAGGTTATTACCCACCCAACTCTCCAGCCTGTCCAGGTCCTGCTGGATGGCAGCACAGCCTTCTGGCGTGTCAGCCACTCCTCCCAGCTTAGTGTCATCACTCAATTCCCTCGTCCAAATCATTAATGAATATATTGAATAATATTGGCCCCAGTACTGACCCCTGAGGCACTCCACTAGATACTGGCCTCCAACTGGACTCCGCACCATTGACCACCACTCTCTGGCTTCTCTCTTTAAGCCAGTTTGCAACTCACCTCACTACTCTATTGTCTAGACCATATTATAAAAAACACAGCAAACTGCAACTGTAAGCATTTGCTTTGGTACTGATCTCAAGTATGGTTGAGCAGGTTTGGTTCATTACCTATACAGGGAGTTTTCAGAGAGCATTCAGAGTCATTCAGATTCACAACACTTTCTGAAATAACCTTGCATTTTCAAATTTATAAAATACAATCATCTCATAGACCTGCCAACAGTAACTGTCACCTTGCTGCAATCAAAACAACCTAACTTGTAGACAGATGCACAAAACCAAGGCTTGGTCTACACAACAAGCCACTATGGAGACTGACTGAATTTCCCAATGGGCAGAGTGATCCTGCAGGCCCTGCTAAAGCTCAGCATGAGCTTTTATCACTTTCTGGAGATCGTGCCACTTGACTGAAAAATGTGACTGCCATGCAGTCTTGTACAATGTTAGGTCTTTCAGTTCTGGGAAGCATATAAGTTAGGCAGATTCCTCTTCCCCAAAAGAATCAGAGAAAACTGTGAACCTAAAAAAAGGAACAAAGACAAACATGCATAAGTGTCAAGCTGAGCAGCTTGGAACTCCCTCTGTTACCTAACATGAATGTATGAATGCCAAATTGGAAACGCTGCTGCTAGCAAAAGAGTCAGATCCAGCCTTCACATAACCAAGGAGAAATCCTCACAAACCACTTTTCAGAAAAGTTATTTGTTCCCAAAAAAGTGGAATGCTAACATAGTCTATTGCAGAACACAACTTCTATGTTATATGAAGAAGCAAAAGACTGTCTTCAAGTCAGGGCTGCCTATACCTGTGAGCTTCATTAGCTAGCAAGGTTGTCCATGCATCAGAAATGTTAATGCAGGATAAGTACCAGCTCATTTCTTCAAGCATTATAGTTAATGATTTCAGGTACTATGTTGACCTTGTCTGATATCCTTTAGGACCTAAGTAGACAGCACACCATCTTTAGAATAAAACAGAAATATTCCATTCACTGACACACCATGAACAAGCACTGTTCAGAAAACATGAATATCCATCTGTCAAATCACAGGTGACCTTCTGCTACACAGTTTATGAAGGCAACAGGAGAACCTGCCAGTGAAACACTGAAAATTTAATCAGCATTGGAGAATTTTCAAGTGGAGCTTTCTTGTGAAGAATTTAAGCATACATGATCTTTGTCTCCAGAATGATGCCATTGACTCAACACAAAGCTACTGCACAGAAAACTGACAGATCTCCCCTACAACCCTGTCTCAAAACCTACAGTCCCAAACTAAGTTTTGGCAGACGTTATTTCTCTTTCAATATGCAAGCTCCAGTTTCAGAAACACTCTAAGCTTTTCTTCCTCTCATTCTAAATCACATTCCTAATTTTTCACAGGTCTATTATTGCCAGCAAAGACAACAATGTAGGAATAGCAGCAACAATGCAGTAACTTTTTTTCATTATCTCTCAACACAAAAGTGAAAACATTTTAAGTACTGAATAGAAGTACCTGCAGCCATCTAGCTTTGCAGCTCCAGATCTCTTTTTAGGTCAAGTATATTTTATTTTTCAAGCCAGCCAACCGTCATGAGCATAGCATGATGTTTTTGAGATATTCTTCCATCATAAATTTAATATCTTAATTTCAAGTTCTGAAGTCGAATGGTTATTTACACATATACACCATACATCTAAAGAAGAACAAGCCTTTTGAGAACAGAAACCAACAGAAAGAGAAGGACCTTAGAAAATCAGTGTACTGAACCATCATAAAAATAATAATTAAACAAAACAAATACTAGATAAGCCAAAATTATGCAAAGCTTTGATGAAACTATCCAGGGCAAAAATGAACAAGTTTTTTAATTATTATTTTTGATGAAAATTTGAAATCATTCAACTTCCATCATTTGTCTGTTAATTTCATCCACAAACAGCAACTGATTAGGCCCTCAGCTCTTGAAAACAAGAATTTTCTGAGCATTTTTAGGAGGCCACAACAAAATCAAGATCATACTTTTTATCATTTTTTCATGCTTAAGAGGCCAAAACTGCCACTTATGAAACCTTCCCTGCTACAAGTGTCTCTTTTGCAGATGGTAGCAAGGGTTCATTGTCTAAAGGAGTCAAATTCAGGCAATATCTAAGACAATTTATGGATCAACCTGCTCCCATAATGTGAGAAAGACCCCATAAAAGCTTCTGTTTCGGCAACCACCGAACAATTACTGCACTGAATTTTCAAAGGTTCCCAAGTCACTTTGAAAAAAAAAATTAAAATTTTAAGATATTTTACTATTTCCTTTTTAAGAAGGCTGTGTTAAAAAAGATGTTGTTGCTATCAAACAGCAAACTTCCCAAATAAAAGCTCAGCATCATTATGTGACAACAGGGGTTAACTTATCAAATTCCATTAAACTATCATCAAGGGCCTTTGTATTCAGCTTATGCCCTTGCTTGCATTTGTCAAGGGATGATAACAGACGGCTTACAAACTCTCTTCTCATTACTAATTCATTTTTTCACACACCTGTTAACTATTAGCAGCACATAATTATTAACAAAAAACATGCATCGAAGAGGTTATTTGGATATATTTTCACCTACGTCTGATTTATGCCAGTGGAGAAAACCATAAATATATTTCAATGTGCACATAAAATCGGGGGGCTGGGGGGGGGGCAGACAACAACTTGGGGGTGAGTTGGGTCGGTGGGTATGTTTTATGCAGCTTCTCTTTTTTTTTTCTGAAGTGAAAGTTAAAATCATTTACCAGGAAAAGCATTGTTTAGCTGTGCCTCCTTACGTAGTCTGGATCAACCTTGTGACAGTGTGCTTGTTAAAATTAAGTGGAAAATGGGAGGGGGAAAAAAACAAACAAACAAACAAACAAACAAACAACAAAAAAAATATCAAAATTCTTGATGCTTGTAGCTATAAATTGCCTAATAATAAACCACTGACACAACATAAAAAAAACAGGAAGAGTTTTAATGCCAAAGTTCTCTTGTCACAGTTGTGCAAACAAAAATAGTTTCCAGAAACCTGATGTCACTCATAACATCCAGCTTTGGTTTTCCCTACAGTGCTTTTGACTTCCACTCAACAGAATTTCCAAGCTCAGGGTTGGTGCTATCTAACAATTTTCAAACACTGATCACACCAGAGCAAATTTGCCATTGTCCACACAACACTGCACGAAGTTAACTTAGCAAGGTGTCATGCTTGGACAACTAGAAGCATGCCATGATTTTGTCACTCCCTACTCTTCAGTCCTTTGGGTTATTCATATCAATCAGCTGTGGCTCTCTACAGTAAAAAGCCATTAACCCCTGATTTTTCAAAGGCATTGTAAAAAATCAAACATTTCAGATAAATAAGACTTAAAACTGGCAGGAAAGTCTTTAATAGGGTATTGCTAACTTTAAGTTTTATTGGCAGCTGAATTGCTGCTCTAGTTTTTACCTCAAATACTTTCAGATTTGACAGTTTTTGTACAAACTAACACCAATATAAAAACTCAAGAGCCTGAAGATTCAGCTGAAGGGTAAGTAATACATGTTAAGAGAGAAGATACTTTTTTTTTTTTTAAAGTTGATTCAAGACATACATTACGGCTCAATAAAAAAAACAAATCCAGTGCCTCCAAAGTCAGCTTCCTATTTCCTCATCTAAAAAAGAAAGCACAGAACATTAACTGCCGTAATACTCAGCACCACACAGTTTCATGGAACTGCATTACAAGTGGCTAGAAAGGAAAGTACTCAGCTTTTGGCAGAAGACAATGTTCCTTGTTGAAAAAGGAACCAAAATCCAATCTTGTGTAGCATGAATAAAGGACTCTTTTGCCAGACTCCAAAAGAGAAAATGGAAAGACCTTAAACCAATTTTGTTAATGCTAAATAGTGATAGCAAAAAAATGAATAGGGGATAATCTAATTTCATTTTGAAACAAGGTGTCAAAGTAATCCACATGATAATAAAATGAGAAAGAATACACAGCAAAATAAAAACAACAAAAAGAAAACCTCTACAGAGCAAGTATCTCTCTTCCACAAAACACCTTTAGGTATATTTAGGAGGTTTTAAAGATATTCCTGTTGAAATGTTAAAGAAAACTCAAGTGTACATCGTTCTTTTAAATATCTCCTATACATGAAGGTGGTGTGTTCACTCATTAAAATCTAACTTGCAAGGATAAAAAAAAAAAGTTTAAGAAATTAAAACCTCTTCTTTGTTCAAAAGCCTTGCCAGTTTCGGTTCTTAAGTGATTTATTTAAATAAAATGTTAAGTAGTAGGTGTTAATAAAATTACACATGTGATAAAATGACTATTCTTTTAAAATCTGATCTGTAATAAATTTTATAAATTCTGATTGCTAGTTATTCAAGCCGTCAAAGCTTTGCCAACAATAGCCAGCAGAGGTCTATTACTGAAGTAGTATTAATATAGACATCATCACCAATTCAAAGCAGATAATAAAGGACTGACACATTTATTATCATTATTAATTAACAGTTTTCTGAGATGGAATTAAATCAATATGCTGCTCTGATATCATTTTAACTAGTTATGCAAATCAAACATTTAGAGCCCATGAAAGGATATAAATGCCATTCAAAATTCACTTCACACTTATTACTGTAATATCAGAACTTTCAGGCTTTGCTAGTAAAAAAAGGACTTAATGCTCATTTAATTACACTCAGACATAAAGCTTATGGAATGAAAGTTGAAATAGCTGATTAGTTAGGAAGTCACAGTAAGGCTATAACACTAGGGATAGACAATGAGATAATAATGTGAAAATGCAGAGCTTTTGCTCAGAGTTGTTCTGGCAGATCCTATTAAAAAGAACAATGACATGTGTAGGAGAAAATGTTTTAAAATTACAAAGTTGAAGAATCTTTCCTAAAGCTAGGAGAAAAAAGAAGCCATTAGTTGTCACTTATACAAATAGGAAAATGCTATGTTAAATCATGTAACATTTTTTCTAATTATACGATTACAATATTTAATCTTTTAGATGTGAAATTTTAACTATTTCTCTGCATAAACAACAACATTAAAGAATCCTTTTTACCAGAATAAGATTTTGATACACTTCCTGGCAGACAATTAGCAACAACCAGCCTGGCAAAGGGATCCTGACTGATGCCATTGGAGATGACAGCCTGATAGATCAAAGAGCCTACAGTAAGGTCAGTGTTAGACTGAGTTGGCTAGCAACAGCAAGCCCTTGGCTAACCACACTGGCCAAACTAGATCAGGTTCTAGCCAAGCCCTCCAGCATCGTGGAAAAAGAGCATCTCTGAGAAGACCTCAACATGAGGCAAACCAAAGGTGGCTGATCAAGAAGAAAGGAAAAAGACCCTGGAGCCTTTTGATCTTGTGCATCAAGCAACAAGAGAGTTGTGCATGTTTTGTTGTGCACTGTTTTACCAGTGTGAAGTATCGTCCTTCCCTTTAGCCACAGGAGAGTTTAACAGGGTTCCCAGCACCTGGGGATCTGACAAGTTCTATGCAGTCTGCAGTGTAGAAGATACTGAGAAACCTTGCGGTTTGCCTCTTCACTGTGAATAATCAACAACATCTATCAGAAGGTAACCTTCACCTAGATTTTTTCCCACAGATGTTAAGCATCTCACAGCTTTGCTAGCTGCACACCTGCCTGACTTCCACAACACCACATTGGGCTTGAAGCTTAATATCGACCTTAGTAAGACTGCAGTAGAGGAGGGGAAGTGACAGACTTCTCACTAGAAGCAGTGTCTAATTTTATCATGTTCACAAAACAAAAGCTTTGGCAACTTGGAAGATTTCTCCATTCAGCATGCTGTGTACTCCAGGGACAATGCTCAGCCCAAGTCTTAAAATGAACCATCACAGAACAGATTTACTAGCTGGGAAAAAGAAAAAAAAAGGATCTTCTGCTGACTCTGGCAAAGTAGGACTTAAAGGATGAGGTAACATATTTAGGTGGCTAAAAGGCTGGATCAAAAAGGCAATAGGCTATTTCTACATGGTAACTCAGATTTCATTGTTCAAAACTATTTATTAATTGAAAAATAATCCATACAAGCAGAAAGGTTGGAATTTTATGAAAATGGTAAAAAAGCAACCTGCATGATTCCTACCATTACATTTATTAACTCAATATCTAGGTAACTGAAAATACTAAGCTTGCTAAATTCATCTGATATGAATCAAAGTGAGGGCCACAATGTTCTGTCAAAGGTAAAGGTATAGTTGAAGTCTCATCTCCACATTTTTTCCTGATTCATTTCATGATCAGAAAGAAGCCTTGCTAGTAGCTAGAAGAAAATTTAAACGTATGAACAGAAGACAGGTGAGCTAGTGCTCTTCAGAGAGGAGCCCATTCTGGTTGACATGTCACAGAATTTTGTAACTGGCCAAATCACTAGCTCTCAAATCTATTTGGAAAAAAAGATCGCTCTTATTGTACTGTCTGTACTACAAAAACAGAATGTGCCACCCCATGATGAATCACTTTTTGCACCTTGCCTCAAAACATGTACTTTAGGCGCTAAATAAATATCCACACCACATGTCCGGAGTGCACTCACATGCCTAAATAACTGCTCACCAACCTTTTTTCACTGTTCAACAGAACTGCAGCAGGATAAGTCTGTCAAACACCAGTCAACCTGTTTGATATCCTGGATAAGCTATCAGGTGCAGAACGCACTATAGACAGGAGGAGGAGGAAGCGACCTACTGGTCTCCCTTTGAGCACACAAAACAGTCTAGACAACACACATTTTTATAGTATGTAATTGGAGTATTTTACTTGCTGATGGTCTGAGCTTTCAAAATTATTTGGTAAAGATGGGACTTGCCTACCAAGGCATTTCCTAAAGGCACTCTTACACCTGCTAGAGCCCCCAGAAAGACTGGTATAAATATAAATATTTCTCTCCGGAACAGAATGGGAAAAACATCTTTTTTTCAAAATCAACACCTTGTCACCACTTTGAAAGTAGAGCTATAATTATCTCAAAAAATTAAAATTATTAACAGCTGCTCCATTTGGAAGTAGTGAAAAGGGAATGCTTTGCACCATACAAAGAACTGGAAACGCTCTGTAAAGTCTTACCTATCTTTAAAAATGCCATCAATCCTATATACAGAGACGATCAAGTGATAGCACCTTTGTGACAAATGTCTACATCCATTGTCCTTAGCTCTCTAGTGCCACATAGCAGCTCAAGAGGAAGGAACACTTTGTCACCAGAAAGGTTAATGCCATGCACCAGTGTTAGGTTGAGACCTAAGGATCTAAAAGAGTTGTTTTTCAGTAACTGGATGGGGGGATGCTGCTAAACAGAAGAGCTATCAACTAAAGCCCTACTCTGAAAGTGGGGAACAAAGCAAATTGACTACCTTGACTGCAGACCCAGCCACCAAGTCAATTCCAAATTACTCGCATAAAGAAGCACCGACACAACCATAGCTAGAGAGCAGGAAATAAGGGTGAAAAAGGAGGAAAAAAAGGATTTCTAAACTCAAAAGAACATGCTGACATTTGCAGACTGGTCTGCAATAATAGTAAAAATGTGCTGCTCAAGCCTTTTTGCTGACCATAACATGGTATAGCTTCCATCAAGATGCAGTGCAGCAGAAGGAAGGAAGGGGTTTCGCTCAAGCAACTACGTGAAACTCCAGGTTGGTGGAGGGAAAAATATCTTGGCAAGTGTGGGGAATATCTTCCTCAAAACTGTGTGTTTCATTTCAAACTGATATTTTCTTTAACAGTCCAAGGGGCAGAAGAATGAAGGAAAACACAGCAGCAATTGGCATTTGCAGTGACGTGGGTTGCCAATACCCAATATAGGAATCTCACTGCAACTGTTTACTTCTCCCAAATTCATGTCACACAAGTGGGAAAATGTTTTTCTTTGGGCTCACTCCGTTCCAGACAATGTTTCCACAGAAAACTGTCCTAGGAAATGGGATATTCTCCACATAAGCTGAAAACGTACTGTTGTTCATTCTGAAGGCTTTCATCTTGCAAGTTCTTTTTGTTAAAACCAGTATGTAGTAGTTTGGTGGGAAAAACAGGAGTGGAATTTTGCATGGAAAAAGTGGCAGAGGGAGCACACACAGTGCAGCAATCATACATAAGAAAAAACACTACAGGTTTGCAGTTTTTTTATTAATAATATCTCACTCAGACTACAATCAAATAGGATATTAGTTGTATAAATACAAGCAAATACAGGCATCACTGGCACTGAAAAAGTAATACTCTTTCACTTAAAAATATTACCACGCTTCTCCCCGCACCTCCCCACCAAAGGGCAAACAAAAAGGCTCAAAGGACCACAGAGCTGTGCCTCTCAACTCCTCAGAATCCCCTTCAACCAGCTATCACTTCTGCCGTAGATCTAACACAAGTGAAAGAGTGTTGGAGTACAAAAGCTTCTCTAACCTAGAAGGTCAAGCTGAAACCCTGCTTAGATCAAAAGAGACAGTGAAATGCCAGATTTCTTCCTATCACTCAGGTTTCATTGTAAGACTACCACTCCATATCTGGTGACTCTTGGAAAAAAGGGCCCCAGACTGAAACACAGTACACTTTGGCCAACACTGAAGTACTGGTGGAGCTGAATAGTAAATGTGGCAATTACTTTTCAATACCTGTGGTCTAGGTTGCCTGCAAGCTAATTCATTTTCTTATACCAGCATGACATTGACTGAGTGGCAACAAAAAAATATCCTCCCCCTTCAAATGAAGCCTACAAACCTTCTCTTCCTTTCAACCCAAACACTTCCAGCAGAACTGAAAGGTAGGGAAAAGAGATGCACAAAGTCAAAAATTCAGCAAGCTACTAACCAAAAATAACCTAGGAATAACACTACAGAAAAGATTTTTTTTTTTTTAAGATCACTTTTCTCTCACAGTAGTCATAAAATTCAAGCTATCTTAACCCCCTAAGAAAGTACCTCAAATTTTCATCCATATTGTTTCCTCCGGTTTAAAAACTGAGCTTGCAAGCTACTTAGAATGACATAAAAAGTATCCACCTTAGTTGTATGAGATAAAACTGAAATAAAACACTTTCAAGTAATTCAGATACCAAGTTAGCAGATCCTGTGATAATTCATCTGTAAAACAGAGAACAGAATTCCTGGAAGGAGGACAGCTCAGAGAGATCTGTCCATCAGCCAGTCAATCTGTCAAAGAGTTTGAGGTATTACTTTTGAACTCCTAAAATTTGTCCAAGGAATTTCAAATACCAATATTGAATTTCATCAGTATTTATGAGTATTTTTTAAAACTTCAGTAAATATCAATGCTTAGCATGCTTTCTGTCATTGTTAAAAACTCAATAAATCAAAGCCTCTAGAAGGAATCAAAGAAGACTCACCCATACACTCTTGAAAACTGAAAAATGTTCACAATTAACTTTCCAAACTCCGTCTTCTCTGGTGATAGAGCTCTGATCCTCCTGCTCAAAGCAAGCAGCAAGCTTTCAGTAAGTTTAAGTAAGGAACCAGTAATGAGAATAGTAAATCAAGTAAAGAAACCAAGAAATTATTAATTTGTAAGCCAATGAAGAGAAAGCCAGGAGACAACAGAAACTAAACTGACATGGATGTGGGAACCAGGTTGAAAAAAAAAAGGAAAAAAAAGAGGAGCACTACTTAGATACACATCTATGTTTGCAACTGTGGCTGAAAAATCAAGATGGCAAAGTTTTGGCTAAGCCAGAGGGAAGATTTCCAATAAGGTAGAAAACTTGAAAAAGCAGGGGGTTTTTTAAATATATGTATACAGGTTGCATTTACAGGGATGCAAGTTTAATATTTCTTTACTTGTAACTGCTCAGCTTACCAAACTCACAGTTGTCTGCAACTTCAGGATGCAGATTATTTCCAAGCATGACTGTCTGTCTCAGCAGTCATGGCCAGGCTGCTTTCTGAGAGACGCTGCAACATCACTCAATGCTACATATTACCTGACCACTCAGGATGCAAATCTGGAAACCTCAGTATGGTTGAAAGCTACTGTAATGATAACAAGGCATTATTATCACTTAGCATTGGGCACTCTGCATAGCAGCTCTGCAGTAGCTATAATTCAGAAAATCCTTTTTCTAGGCATTAATGCATTTCTCTGTTCTTCCTCAAATAAAACGTAACCCAACACAACAGTATTATTTAACTTTTGTTTCATTTTGAGTATTTTGATATTACAATGTTACCTAAAATAATTCTTTTTATAGTACTGCAATTCAGAGAAATAATGTTAGCAGATGTACTCAACAATAACTATGAAACAGTAAATTTACCTGGATTCGTGTTCCTTACATTATCAAACAACTTAAATGCTAAGGTAGTAAAGCCTCAAGGTCAATATAAATGCCAGATGCATTGTCATCCTTGTTTCACAGACAGTGAACTGAAGCATAAGCAGGTTAAGTAACATGCCCAAGGTCAAAAAAAAAAAAAAAGGAATATACATGAAGACACAGCATCAGCCTCCCATTTTTTGTGCTGTCATCAAGAGAGACCATTCTTACACAAAAGAATCAGATTTTTAATGTAATTCTAGAGAGTAGGTAGTCTTCTGATTCCTTACATAAATTTTAATGGTACAGGCACTTTCTGGAGTCTGTGACTCCAGCTAGATTACTATTAGTCCTGCTTTAGTAAGGAAGCAGCAATATGATTCTTCCCTGACAAGAAATACCAGCATAATTTATTGCATTATTACTCCTCTGAACTGAAAGCAATTAATTACCTCCAGCAGGATGCACAAGTGAAAATTCATCAGAGAAATGTGATGAAAAATGTACCCACTGCTTTAAAATAATAGGTGCTTAATGGGGTTTTTTTTGCTAGCTAATCTAGAGCATCTTATAACCAACTAAGTATTGGTTATCAGTTGCAAAAACAGATTTTCCTCCCTTATTCTATCATCCATAATCTTATGGGAGAGGAAGAAAACACTGCCATATTCATAAAAAACAACAAAAAAATCTTTTTTTTTTCCCATTATAAAATTGGTGGCATGTTTGTGTGCAGAATATATGATAAAGATTTGTGTTGGTAGCACTTATTATTATATCTTCAAACATAAACTAACCATTTTGCCGGAAAAGTTGGCAAAGCTGTTCTACACTTGAACAACAGACAATGTTCCTATGTGTTCTGTGGGAAGGAAATGTAAAGTCTGATTGAAAGAAAAAGAGAAAACAATCTCACAAACACAAATCAGACTGTACTTCAGAAGGTTTGTATACTTAAGTACCTATATATGCACTGCAAAGCTTCCTTCAGGTTCAAAGTAACAGGAAAATAGCAAACAAAAGTGTGGTTTATGTTTATACATTGGGCGTGTGCGTTAAAGATAGACACAGAGCTAAATTCATTACATTTATTTCAGCTTTTCAGAATTATTCACATCTGTATGATTCAGTAATTGTTTTTTCTATGAAGTTATTGGAGTAATTTTGCTCTGTATATTCCCGATCAATTCCTCCTCTCAAGGGCACAGTTGAAAAGTGATATTTGAAAACGGTCCCTGATAGATTGCATGGTTAGTCAGCAGCAGAGACAAACAACCTAATCCAGCGCAAATTAGTTCAGCTGCCAGCAATAGTTTTATACAAAGATGTAAATTATGTTGTCAAAATCGGTCGCTTTCTAGCTTGCTGCTCAGCTAACAAGAAACCACTTTGGCTGATAAAGATGAACACTAAGCTTTTCTCGCTTACAAATTTGCAAATCTGCCACTTCAGCATTCTGCTAGCCACAAACAAAACAGGACCATATAATTGCTTCCTTTTTTCTGCACTGGTATTTCTCTCAGTTCTGTTTCTCTACAGAAAAATATAAATAAAAAACATAAATAGAATGTGAAAAGTGTAATGGCTTTAAAAATTTTCTTTACAAAATGGCAACCAGGACAGCCACAATCACCTCGTTTAACACTTCCAGCAAAATCGTAACACACGATACTCCAATACAAATATCACCCAGTCACACCAGTAGTTTACGAGATTTACTGTATAAATGTTGCATTTGCAGAACTCTGAACACAGCATAAATGTCTTGATAAAGGGAAAACACATGCATTTATTTTAATGTAAGCTAAAGTGTCTTTGGAACTGCTCTGGCTGACAATGGTCCATCTGTATCTATTACTTTGCATGTTGTTAAGAGTAGAAAATATATATGCTATTATTACACCAATCTGCCCCCTTCAGATGTAAACTAGATAGATTTAACATTTGTATGAAAATAATAATGCATTATAACTGTAATTATATCCAGTATAAGTCAAATAAATAAATTATAAATTACAATTACCCTTTAAAGTTGCTACTCACACTATTTGCTTTAAAATTAATTGCAGGTGCTCCTGAATATTTTAGTACAGCCCCAAAGTTGTATATTTCAAAGAACAGTACAGATGATTCCTGTTTATTTATTAAATTAAAGCTTTGTTGGTAAAATTACAGCTTAATTAATATTATGGGTACTGTATAACGAAATAGTTTACCTTGTGCATAATTTATTTCCACATGCATATCTCAGTACAGACCCATTACAGCTCTAAGGCAGCTAAAATAAAATATTCCTCCTTTGCTGGCATTTTTCTAAATAGCAGTTCAGTAAATCAATATTATTCACTTGGTATTTTTAAAAGCAGTGTATCTTAATAATTACACAGCATTAGAGTAGGCAATAATTTCACTTGCTAAGCATATTAAATTTAGCAAACCATCAGTCAAGTAGTTTGTTCTTCTTCAGAATTTGTAAGCAGAGAGTGAGTTTGGAACCATGTTACTTTAGTATAAACGTCACATATAGTTTAAGACTATGTATGTGACTCCCTAGGCAAGCACAGTGCCATATATCTTTATTAGTTTCATTGGTCAGTGTGGTGACCAGTTGTTTATTCTCATTATGCAAGACAAGGTGAACTGTTTGGCACAGACCACAATCACAGCTAAAAACATATGACTTTGCAGAAAATAAAAATTTTAGAAAAGGCTGCACAAGGTGCTATATATACATACTACCAGGATAACAATATTTATTTATTTTAAGGCTGTTTCAGGATTCTAGTTTCTTAGATATGCCAAAGCAAATTTTTTTTTTTGCTTTTTTTTTTCCTTGATTTTATATAAGAATAATGATTTCACTACTGTTCATCACTGAAGTATTCTGGAGGAAAAAAAGAAAAAGTATAAATTAAGGCAAGGGAATGATAATCCACAAGCTAGATGGGTGTTATTTTTGTAAAAACTACCATGCATAAACCACTATCATTGGTTTTTTTTCCCTCACAGAACATAATTCTTTACTCAGTGACTGGAATGTAATCGAATTGGTGATATATTAAAAGAAATTCATTAAAACAAATTACAGATTCAGCCATTTTTTCTTGCTTTATTTTGATTACTGTATCTTGTATCACCATGCATATGCATCTTTGTCATCACACAGACACAAAATAATTTGTCTCTAAAGGGAGAAAAGAACTTGATTGCAATCTCATGATAATCCAAAATATAATGTAAATTGTTCTTCCTTAAATAAAACAGCTTACCTGTGCCCAGGTGTTAAGAAGGTGGAGGGCCAAGATCAGAATAAGGAATTAAGGTTGTATAAACACAGTTTTCCCTCTGAAAACCCCTGATAAACCAGCCCTTGATATTTAAAAGAATATGTCTTCCAAGCCAGCTGACTGATGTTCACTGATAGTCACAAGGATAGAAGCAAATCTGGTAATAGTCATGTTTTGGGGATTTTTTCCTTCCTGATGTTGAAAACAAGAAGATTAACCACAGGAAAGACTAAGAGTATAGAGTTCATACTGTTGTGTCTGGGATAATCTCGTCATGATATGAGAAGCAAGAGACGAGAGTCTGGAGATGACAATAGGAGGAAAAAACATAGGGGGAAAATAAGCCAGGTTTGGAGGAAAAAGTGACAGAATAAGATGGAGATGAAGATTTAGACATTCATGACAGCACTCAACAGTGACATTTGGGGACAAAACCTGTGCAATTCAGGGGATATGGCAACTCTAAAGACACTTGCAATACAGTCAGTGGATTTACATTTAAGACGTTTAAGTAAAGAGTTTCCCCAAGAGCTACCATCCCACAGAACTGGTAAGTCACATACAGAAGAACTGAAGCCTCAGCTTGCCACTCTACACTGGCTCAGCACCTGACTAAACCAAGGAAAAATCTTAATGTGCCAAAGAAAAACACTCAGCATGCTGAAAAGTTAGCAACTGCTTGCTCATTCTTCATCACATTTTCAGGAAGGAAGCATGAACCCTTATGTCAAGAGTGCAAATATTGATATATCAGGTCAATTCACTCAACGAACCCTCTTTCAGGTACTGATGTATAGCTGAAACGTACTCCTTAAAGTCTAAATACAGTTCCTAATCCTTTTGTCAAAATCCGATATGGATACTGACCACAGTCTCAACCAAAATATGCATTTGTCTACTAGAAAAATAAAAATTAAAAAAAAAAAAAAAGAAAAAAAGATCAGTAACCATCAGAGTCCATCTCATCATGTTTTTTATGCCAGTTTCTTGGCTTCAGCCAAGCCAGACACAATGATCATACCCATGGCCTAGTACTTGTAATGGAAACTTCAACTTAGCAAAATTTCCATTAATAAGATCTAAAATAAATCAGTCTTCCAGTTTCTCTAGAAACGTAATTAGCATAAATTTATTATTAATTCAAGGTCTTGGTAACCATTGGCCCAAGCCATCAGTGATCAGATGGCTTAAAGCATAGTGGAAAAAGTTGGTGTTTTTTTTTTCCTGCAGAGGAATTTTAATCATCCCATGTTAGCATAACTAAGGAAACCACAGAAACCAAGTTTTTAAAACTAATCTCCCTAGAGGCTGTTTTCCTAGTGCACGATATTAACAGCTTTACAAGTTTCAACCTACATGAAAAAAATGCTCAGGAGCCCACCTGCCCGTCAGTATTCAAGAAGAGAGTGGACAACACCCTCAGACACATGGTGTGAAGTGTGGGGTTGTCATATCCAGGAACAGGAGTTGGACTCAATGATCCTTGTGAGTTCCTTCCAACTCAGGGCATTCTATGATTCTAAGATTCCGTGTTCACATGCAACTTGAGCAACCTAAGTTATTAGGGCTTCATACAGCAATACGTTTCTGCAGAGACATTTGCAAAACAGGAGAGAGGAAAAATAAAAATCACTTATGTATAGCAGAAGTTACAGAAGAAACTGTAGCCCAATATGCTATGGAGCAGGTCTGTCAGAAGCATACCTGCTCAAAAAATCTAAGGCTCTTGATTATAATAAAGACAATTCTGAGAAAAGAAAAGAAAAGAAAAAACATATTTTGCACTGAAGATGGATTATGATAGCAAGAACTGTGTTTTCTTTCACAGAGCACTACTGGTTTGCTATCCTGTATTAGGAACTTCATTTTCACCTGCTGGTTAGCAGTGCTTGGTTTAAAGTTCCAAATGCTGAAATTCTCTAAAACGGTGATGGAAAAAAACAATTTTTTTCTTATTCATTTTCTGAAGTTCTCTCAACTTCACAGGCACTTGGAAGCACTTGGACTTTGAAAATCATGAGAACCAACATGCCACTTGATTCAGAGACAGATACTGATAACACTGGATATTCTAAGCAACTAGTACCTTCTTGACCAGTCACCACTGACTGTTTGTGATATGCTTGACTCTCAAGGTATTACTACTTTAAAGGAGAAAACATAAATAGAAAGGGTACTTATTTGCTTTAGGATCAAAAGCTTTAATGTTTTGTTCTCTTTAATCTGCAGAAATGTAATTAGATCATACACCTAAGTTCATACAAAAATGTTCTAAAAGTCAAAATTTCACAGTTTCCAAATACGCTATTTTTCGATGTAGCAAAATGTAATCAAAATTTGTACCTTTGAAGAGTAAGTTTTCCTTTGCTACTACAAGTAACCTGAGTTTTCAAAGTATAAACACTTGCTGAAACTGGGCTGTCAACCTATGAATGTTTAAATGCTATTATCAGTAGTGCTGTTTGCATATTTTACACAGCATGTATTTGTGAAGCTTTTTTAGAACAACAAACTCAATTATAATGTTTGGAGAGAAAACTTTTGACAGCTGCTTAACTGACTATATTTTAATCTCCCTAGCCAGCCTGAAAGTTTGGGGTTTTTTTCCCCCACTTACTTTTCATTAGGAGGGCACTTTTAAGGGAAGAATTTAACTTCAACCTCTGACTACCCAAAAAGCAGTCAAGGACACAGCAGCTGCAGAACCATAACAACTTTAGACAACAACTGTCTTTTTAACTGGGGGACAATGAACACCAAGATTTTAAAACACCTCTTTTAAAATGTATCATAGATAGGTCTTCACGTCTTGCTGATGCCCCCAATTTTAAGGCATAAGTCCAGTCATATACAGCATAAAAAAAAAAAAAAAATCACCTTAAGAAAGGCAGAGTGAATACTAAAGCTGCTCGTCAGTGAATATGTATTACAATTGTCTGACCTGTGTTTATGTCACCAGATAAGTGCTTACACGCAGGTAACAAACAGCCAAGTAAGATCTGTTCCATTCAAGGAAGGGGAGGGGAAAAAAAAAAAGAAAAAAATGAAAGAAGGGGTAGGGGGGGAAGGATTCAGTCAGACAAGAGAAAGGAGTACACTGGAAGGTCCTGTCCATACCCCTCCACAACCCCCACCTCTTTCCATGGGCTGTGGTATGAAAAAACAATGGCTTTTCTGAGGCACTGTGCAGACAAGGCAGCTCTGAAAAAACTAATAGCCATGATTAATGACAATGGGCTAGAGGAGAGTTGGGACACAGCCGCCACATATATCATCCTTTCCCATCAGTCTCTGCTCCTCCCTGCCCCTCTTCCTCCTACTAGCAAGGCATTATAAAAATGTCTTATCTGCTTTTGACTTTTTTCTGAAATCACAGTACTGCTGAAAAAGAAGGGGGGAAAGAGAGAGAGAGAGAGACAAAGAGGCAATAGGGTGAACAAGAAAATGGCATGTAAAATAACTATAAGATATTCCAGGGGAAAATGCACGAGCTGTAATCATTCAAGATTTCAGCAACTTGACTCTTCACATGCTGAAGCCACATTTTCAAGGTCTTATCTGCCATATGGTTCCCTGTTTGGATGATTTATTAGGTGTAGAAAGCACACTGATAAATTTTACTGCATTTCCCTGAATAGGCAACCTATGGTGTCAATAACAAAGCTCAGGCCGCTTTAATGAAAACTGTAAGCACCAAAGGGTAACCATTTATTTATGAGTCACTACAGTATTACTAGGACAAAATTTATCTTCCCTTCTCACGCACTCTACAGAAACCAAATCTGGTCAAAGAAACAGCGATCACATCCATATGTCAGTGACTTACTAACATGTCTCCTGCACACTCAGGGCTTGTATCCAAATAAACAGTTTTCATTTAATGACTATTTTGTCTAATGTAAGAGATGCTCTTGGGTTTTAAAACTTTTAAAAAAATACATTGGTGACAACTTGCCTATTCTATAACCATTTTACAGTGTTAATTTTCTATGTCTAAGACAAAAAATAAAACCTATCAAAATTAAGAACCATCATTTCAGTGGTTTAAGCTTTAGCTGTATAGGAGTGGATCATCAAAAACACTTTGGATACTGTTCCATCAAAGATTTCAGCGGATTAATAAACAGACACTTCGGCCTTAATTCAAAAACCGTAACTCTTGAAATTTCTTATGTGTACCCTTAAATTTTCTTACGTGTATCTTTTTTTTTTTTTAATGCTTTAATTTAAAAAAACATATTGCAATTGTTTTTCTGTTTCACACATTGAATGTTACTTGTCTTGTAGCTACAATACCAAGGCACTTAAGATACCAAGACAAAAACTTAAAAATGCAGAAAATACCTGGAGCTTCTTACTGCTTATAACCACTACTTGAAAGACACACTGAAATTCTTTGTTATTCATCCTCTATGAAAATTATCAATGATTCAGAACTAAGCAAGACTGACATGACTGCTTGTTTGTCTCCCTCACACATATAGGCACCATCATCTCCCCTCTTAAAACCAACAAGTAAAACCACGTCACACACCCCCAAGCGTCATTTGATATGAATATGAAGATTAACATGAACACAGGTGGTGAGATTTTGGCTTCAATCACTGCATCCCATTTTTTCAGATGTGCAAAACATATATTAGTAATTGAATCAATTTAGATTTTGCTAACACATCACTCAATTATTTAAGTCTGAAGCAAAAAAGTGCCGCAATTTCAAAAGGCCAGTAGTTTCCACCGAATGCTTGAACAAGCCTATGTTCACCTAGATACTTCACTGGTAGCTTCCAGATAGCAAACTATTGAAAACCTTGCCCTCAAAATCCACCTTTAACTCAGACACATAACATGTTATTGGTACACACATGTCCTTTTTATTACAACTATAAACCTATAGTGTCAATGAATAGTTCTTGGCAGAAGTCCAACTGCAAACACAAGATTTGAGTCCTTGGGGGCATGGAGCATGATGCTTTTAAGGAGCTGGACAGTTAAAAGTCTGGCTTTCTATGTGGGTTTTTAACCTTTGACTAGCATTGCTCAAATACGGCTTTCCATGTAAGTAAATGAATGGTGCAGAGTGGAGACCCCTCCTGCCTGGGTCAGCCTCTCTTACAAAGCCTCACCCTGAAGTGAAAGGATACCGTGTCATGACCAATGTGCAAAACACCAAGAATGACAGATTCTTTAATTAGTAAGCCACATATTCTGAATTAACAAGCACCTTCTTTCTTGCTACTGAAAAATTTCCTTAGAAAATAATGCCCAAATTACTACACACAGATTTTTTTCTCAATTTAACACCTGAGCAGAAGCCAAACTGCACACTCTGAAATCCCTGATGGAAACCATAACATGTATCTTCTTACTGCAGATAGGGCATTTTTGTTCCTTCCTTCTCCTTCACAGAAGACTGTTATGAAGAAGAAATTATTTTAGACTTCATTTTTAAGTAGGGAAGTTGATAAAGAAGGATCTGACACATCTCAGTATTAAGATAATCCATCCTAAGTAGCCTTGTCACAGATTCTTTTTTTTTTTTTTTCCCCAAAACACACGGTTCAGTTCTTTTGTTCTAATTAGTAGAAAACTGCTAGCAAACATATACCAATGTAAAGTTTCAGAGGCTCAGAGCGAAGACTGATGTGTCTTTTGTAGCCACTGTCCAGCTCTGCGGCACAGCTCTGAATTCAAGAGCTTTCACACATGCAATAAACCCATCAGTCACCTTCATCCATATGCTGCCCATTTGAAAGAGCCTAACTGGAGTCTCCGTGTGCCTGTCATCTCAGGGCAGGTCCCTAAAACTGACCCTGTCCCTTATCCTCACCCCGCACACAGCTCCTACCAGTCACAGACACTGACCTAGGGAGCAGATTTATCTACGAATGAAATAACCTTCTGTCATAGCCTTTTCATCAGGCAGTTTTATGGAGTAAGAAATGGACTCCAACTTTTTAGCCAACAATCATTTTTATTTGGCTGTCCTCTGCTGATATTCTAGGTTTTTCCTGAAGGTATTAAGAGGAAAAATGCATGCCAGACTATTAGATGTAAATTGGTGCCAGGATTGTAACCCGTCAGTTGAAACTGTCCATGCATATGATCTATTAGTCTTCTGTTTCTAGGAACACCCCACAGTTCGCTCTCTTTACTCCCTCCAAAAATAAACCCTACACTGAGCTGCACAGTAATGATCTCCAGGACAGTGATAGTTTTATAGTCAAGGGTGAAAAATGTCTCTAATGCTGTGTTCACACTGAACACTCTTGGGGAGCAGAAACTGTATTTTTACTGTGTCTGTGTACCAGAAAGTGGACTTCAGCACTAGTCAGAAAATCCTCAATATCACTACATTACTAGGAGTACATCTCTATTTCTTCACAACACCTACAGTCAAGAGTAGAAAGGAGAGAGGGCAGTCTCTCTGAAATGGAAGCCACTCACATGCCTGCACTTCAGTTTTCAATTTAATTTATTTTTCCCTACAATACCTGTCTAGTTTAGAGATAGGCTTGGTTCCCATAAATAAACCAGTAGCTGAGCAGCACCTTTACAAAGAAACACATGTAGTTACGAAGATTTTCAAAATACTCTGCCAACAGATACACCAACATTTTCAGAGCAACTAAACTCATTGCAACAACTGTGTAACCCATCATGTGTAAGTCCTATGAACTTATCTGTGAACTTGTTTTGTAAAATTGGGTGGAAGAGAGCACAATGCCAAGGCTGAAAGTGGTCCCTTCACCTGCTGTTAGAGCACAGTTCACTTCAGCATAATTCTGATTCAAAGTGGAGCTGAAACTGAATTACAGCTTTCTCCCCACACACACACTTATGATATTCTCCATAGACTGTTTGGGTGTCAAATCTGCATAATCACTGCATATTATTTTTCAATAACCATAAAGCAGGCAAATCACCATGCTGCCTGACATCCATTAGCCAATAAGTGCACAAAGTTCTTCACATTTTTCATTCAGTGGTTATTTCCCCATAGCTGAACTATAAATACAAAATACCATTTTCCTAACTGTTCATAGTTACTTAGAGCATGTAATACTAGTTCTCCCCTTCATTCTCAGCATAACATACTTGATTATAGATAAACCCAAAAATATTACTGTCATGAAAAGAAATCTACAGAGTTTACACAAAGACTATGATTTTGGGTCTGCTGTTTGGGGCAAGTCCACTGCTAAATACACATAATCTATAACAGAGATTCTCCCTAGAGAAGAAGAAACTGCAGGGGAGCAAAGGGGTTAAAATTTTTAAGAAGAGATGGAGTGGAACAGAAAAACTCACTTTTATTACACAGAAGTAGCTGGCATCATATTCCATAACCAGTACATGGTATTTATTGTCTCATTTAAATGTGGAAAAGAACAAAACAGGCTTGAAGACTGAGGAAAGTGGAAAGAGACTGACTTCATTTAAATTTTGGGCCTTTGACAGTTCATGTTTTTATCTTGTTTACTTAAAATACCATTATTTTCATCACTAGCCATTTCAATTTAATTTCTCTTATCTTCTTCATATTTGGGATCTGAAATAATCAAGCATAAGTCCAAATGCATTTCTGACATAAACATCTGGCCTGAGTTTACACAAATCAAAACAGTTGCTATATTAATACTACTATATTCAAGTAATCTTACTATCACATTTAAAATCAATAGCAATGCACACCGAAACACACATTTAGTACTTCTTTAATGGTTATCTAAATTTTAATTAAGAACAGAAAAATAATATTTGTTTAAAATATACCTTTTTGAAGAATTCAGTTCCAGTTGAGCATGTTAGTAATTGTATAAACTTTGATTACATATTATTACATATTAAGCACTACAGCACATGACACTCTTTTGTACAAAGTTAGATGGCTATATAGTTGAAATCTAACTACCCATCATAAACACCTTCAGTATGTTTGAAATAACCTATCGGACAAAGTTGTTCACACACTGACATCCTGAGCCAATTTATGAAAGATTAAAAGCTGTAGGGGATAAGTATTTTAGAGGTACATGTTTTATGGAATGAATAACTTTCCTCATTCTCAATATTTCTTATGTTTTTTACAACAAATCGCCTGGCTCTCAAGAACAGTCTCATAAAAAGAGTGAAAAACACTTCTATCCCAAGTCTTCTAAAGACTTTAAAAAAAAAGTTGGAAACACTTTTTAACCTGTAAATTTAAACACTTCTAGAGTTTAAAGAGTAGTACTAATCTGAATTTATTTCACACATCCATTTATGCTAAATGGTCAACAACAGCATAGAAACAAACAGATACTTTCTTGACAGAGACATTTTCCTTTGATTTCGAGCCTTTAGATGAATAGAGGATTCTCCAGTAAATATATTTTCCAGATGGGTTGGTTCTGCGGAAGAATAAAACCTTGGATTTTACACAGGCTAAACGATAATAACCTCTAGGAACTGAAATATAGTTGCTTTTGTCATTATCAATTACCTTCTAAGTCTAGGAGAATTTCATTTACAAAAAGAAAAGGCAGCTAGCTAGACAGAACAAAGGTTGTCCATACTTAGTCTTAAAAACTAGTGGCAACTTTCATCACCAATCCTCATTCCATCATCACAGTGGCCAACAGGCCAGAGAGGGGTCTTGAGAGAGCCTTGTTCTGTTGGGCTGCAGCAACGCAGTTCCAGCACCACTCAGACCTCTCACAAGCTTGCATTTTGGGACGGGCAGCATGGGAGAAGAAAGAAAGGCAAGGGGAAACCAGTTGTTTTTCCTTCCATTCCACAGCTGGCTGCAATCCTTACAAGATTTTTTGCCCTATATACGGTAAAAAATATCACTTCTCTGAGCCTCCATGGCTGCATCACTGGACCATAGAAAACAGAAGAGAGTCACTGCCAGTTCTACACTACTTGGAAGGAACTCTGTTTCTTGAAAAATAGAGTGCGAGGCAGAAGAGCCACAGGTCTGTTTTGGATAGGTTGCCTCAAACAGGAGCCAGGAAAAAAATACCAGCAGATAAACCAGTATGTAGACACTCAAGTCTCAAAAAGTCTCCTTCCTCTCAAATAAGGTAGAATAGATACCACATTGTGCTGCACCAGATCCCATAAAAAACCTTGTCTAGTATCCACTTACTGGAAGCAGAAACCAGGCTTAACACAAAATATCCAAAAACTTACATGTATTAAGCAGCCATTTAAGAGCAACAAGTGGAGAAGATGGTACTGACAGTGGTGGGGACTGCAATGGGTCAGTATTTCAGAAGATTAATTAAAGATTCATGGGCTAGAATAATAAAGACGTGAGAGAGAAGAACTCCACTCGAAGAACTGGATGTAACACCTCAGAAATAAGCTTAGAGATTTCAAGAATATTTCATGTACAAGTTTGAAATTGAGACCAAACATCAAGAATGACCTGATTACAAATGATACGGATTTCAAACATGGACTTCTGAATTCCAGGTATCAGAAAACACAACCATTAAAGCCTGAATAGGTAAATCTTTTTACTTACAGTATTCTAAATTTTCCTTGTAGTTATTTGCTAATCGATTCTCTCAGACTTCCTGCAAACATGAATGTTGTCCTTGGTTACTTCTTCCTCAGCTTTCCAGCTACTTAGATAGGAACTAACACCTTCTGCACTCCTGTCTTTCATGTGAGTTTGTTGGTTCTGGTCTTTTCTCTCTCCTCTTTTATTTGGCTTCTCACAAAGAAGGATGAAACAGGAGGAAAAACAGCCTCTTGCAATTGTGCAACAGGGGGGGAAAAACAAACAAACAAAAACTTCAAAATCCAAAGGCATCATTCTAGATTTCCACACTGTCCTGTAGAGGCAGCACCCTACCGTACTGTTTTGTCACAGAAGAAGAGCAACATAGATCTTCAGATCCCTAAAGCACTGTGCAAGACGAAACATTCCTCAGCTAGTAAGACAGTTCAGACATCTTGAACGTTAATGGTTATGTTGTAAAGCAGAAAGCATCAATGTCATCATCTTATTTTTGTTTTAATTCTTTACGTAAACACATGATGGAGGAACAGATTTCCATACAAAGTCATAAAATCCTCTGAGTTCAGGAATGTGAAACTTTCTTGGAGTGGGAGAGTGGACACATGCCGACAGAAAGACTTATTTACAGCAGTTTCAATAAAACTGAACAACCCAGATGCGTATCTTACAAAGTCTGTCTGTTAGAGACAAGTTAGCAAGTTTGAAAAAAGGCTTTGCTATAAGCTCCTCTACCAGTGTTTTTTATGATCCAGTTTTCCTGTTTGTTGTGTCATTTGCTGACCATTTCCTGCTCTTCACAGACCAAACTACCCAGCATATCATAAGAACTAAATGTCAGGGCTATACAACAGACTTAATTGCATGTCATTGACACCACACCTCACTTTGTGTACTGGTAATTCAGAGCAATACTGTGCCTAATGTCAACAGAAAGAAAAGAAAAAAAAAAAAAAAAAGAAATTGCTCTGTGAGAGAAAGATGGAGAGAACTGGGAGAAGAAAAACAAACATTTTGAACAGAAAACGAGCAGCTTCTCTTCTACCTCTAATGAAGTTGTAAGAAAATATAAAATTAGACCTCAAATTACCAGACAACTGAACCTCAAAAGACATCTCATCGGCTACCATCTACAAATATTTCCCTTCAGTGTTATAACAAAATCCTTCACATACCTCCAAAAATACGAACAAATACATGTTTCAGTTAAAGCATGAACATTCTGCAGTTTTTTTGTGTGTGTTTCACCTGGTATTGCAGTGGTTTGTATTTATATAAATTTATAAAAGCCTGCTTCTTGGACACCAATAGGTTAAAAAACTCAAATACAAGGTCAATACACTAGTGGACTGACACCTGGCAAAAGACATGTTTGCAATAATACAATCAACAGAATCATGAAAACCCCATGCATTCCAAAATAAACTTCCAAAGTGAAATATTTGCAGGTTTCCTTCACACTTATCATTTCCTTTTAATAGAGTATTTATATAAAGGCACCTCATGTCTACCCACTTCCTTCATTAAAAAAACCTGAAAAATAGTAATTCTATTTAAAAATGTGCATTTTGTTTTGTCGTTTTTGTATTAATTGTATTAATATAGACCTTTTTTCATGTTCTATAAAGCAATTTGCATCCATTGTTCAACTACTTTCCTTTTAGTTGCAAACACAACGGAAATAATTTTAAGAGTTGTTCTTATACTATATAATTTCTACTAGAAAATACATTACTTTCCCACATCTTACCTAAATACCATTAATTGAGGGGGAGGCAGAACCCTCTATATAGAGTCTGATCTCAGAACGCCCTGACAGTATTATCAGATTTCTGAAAGTATGAAAAACAATTCCAAGTCACCTAAAAACAGCTGTAAAGATTCAAACCTGTAGTAGTATCTTCATTACATTTACCCTCATTTGACAAGGCTTGTAATCAAAGCACATTGGCACATATAATACTTCCTTATCAGTTATTCCTGAAACACTCTAACACAGTGATTTACTGAAAAACACCTTTTTATTTAGAAGATTAACTATATTTCCCTTTAATAATATCACTTATAGTGACACAGTCTCAGAACCAGTGAAAAAAATTATTTAATGATCACTATTATATACTGTACTAAAACAAAACTTCAAAGTCTTATTCAGAAACTGCACACATTAATTCTTTTAAAAAGTCATTAAAAAAAAAAAATCAATGTCTGCAGAAATATGAATCTGCATTTTCAAGGCTGTTTGGAAACGTTAGTTATAATTAGCAAAACAAGTATTGTCCCCTTGACAGCCTTTCTTTACAAACCTTCGAATGTTTGACAAGAAAAGGTCATGTTTTGTAAAATCCTGGAAAGGTCATTCAATAACAAATCACATGAATGAAATCACAAGAGTTCAAGGAGGTTAACAGAAACACCACAGGCATTAAAGCATGTTTTCAAGGTAAACAAGGTAAAAGAAAAACACTTTGCCTCAGCTCTGGAAAAAGGAAAAAGCAAGTAGACTCTAATTTGCTACACACTGTAATTTCAAGACATTTTCTCTGCACTTGGGGGTTTAACACTACGTATTATTCCTCATGTTCCACGCATTTAGGGAAGGATTAACAGATAACAGAGAAAAAAACATTTAAACATCTTTTCAAATAGTCTACGTTGACCTTAGTAGATTTTTCTCCCTTAATCTTGTGACTAGGTAGTTAAAAAAACCCCAAAACTTAACCTCCATCTCAACTAAATCTCAATCTTAGATCTCAAAACTTCACTGCTTGAAATTCTGCCAGCCTTTCAGCTAAACACTTTGACCTGCTTGTGACCTCCTATTTCCAGGTCTATTTTCTTCTTTACCAAAAGAACACAACATTTTTCACAGGCAGGAATAACAAAGAGTTGTTTATATAGGGTAATTTGACTACAGGATCAGTGCAGGGAGCAGTGTGATGTATTTGATCCACAGACCAAGGAAAAAAGCATTGCTCACCAGTGTTAGAGAAAAGCCTATTGAATAGTTTTCCTGGGGCAAGCCAGCAAATTGGGGTTCTTTTCATGTATAGGCATAGAAAAAACGAATTCAGGAATGATCCTGGGTCTCTGTCTCCACAGGGTGTTAAAGCCCTGCCCTGCTGCAATTCTGAAGTTTTAAAGTTCCATTATCCCGGGGGAGAAAGGCAGTGCTTATTTACATAAATTCAACATTATTGAATAGAATTTGCTACACAGGGGGGAATCTCTTCCAATACAAAGAATTTAGTATTACCAACTATGCTTAGTTTATCATCATTACACTTGTGTTTTCATTTATGACAAGCTATTTGCAAACTGTAATTTATTATGAACCTCTTTATGAGATTAATTTAACAGGATCAGGCCTGTGGACCACCTAAAGTTTACACGTTGACTGGCAGCAGCAAGTCACACAGGAGGGGAAAAAGTGCACTGTGGCAGCACAGTGAACTGTCTCCCAGGAAGATACTATTCCAACCCCTAATACAGATTCAGAGTTTAAACTTCGTTTTATGAGTCCAAGAAAGCCTGAAAGCATTAAAATTTCATACCAATATCATTAGACACTTCTCTGTGATGTGTAAATGTCTCCCCCTTTTAGGGTCTACAAAATACCAACAGGTTTTTCATTGTAAATGCAGATTACAACAATGCAGACAAAGAAATGAGTTTAAATAATCTTTTTATCTACCAAATAAGCTGGCAAATCCAAGCAGCTTGGCTCTGCCATCATACAAGCTGAGCATTGTATTTCATACTAGGAGAAGGCCACGGTTACATTAGGTTCTTCTTCCTTTGAACGAACAACAGACAACATTAGCTACTCCCAGCACAACATTTAAAAGTTTGACTTTTTACTGACCTGTGGGCAAAGCAAAGCTGGCTGACCTCTGTGCACCACCCAAGCAAGGCATCAAGCGTTACAGAAAGAACCTAGCCAACAACAGAAACGCTTACTTGCCAAAGTCTGCTCAGCCAATGACACACTAGACTGGATTAGGGGAAGTAATCCACTAGAAAATTAAAACTACTAATAAACAAATAAATAAGTAAATAGGATCATGTTTTGGTTACATCATTCCCCTCAAATGACTCATCATGCCAGAGCACTAACACTTTTGCAAGAGAGCAAATAGAAGAGCAAGGTCAGTGCAGCCCACATGCACTTCAGACCACGGTACTTTGGTCCTGTCCCTCTGAGGAGGTATGATCCTCTCTAATATCCTGCACCAAACCTTCTCCAGGAAAGGGGGCAACATGGATACTACAGGAAGCACAGAAACCTCAGCTGTTTGATGGTCAAGGAGCTGGTATCATGTATGGACATCTCTGTGAGCCTAATAGTATGAACAGCCATCAGCAGACATAGCATTACCAATATAGAAATAAAACCTTGACAATTATTTCCAGGTGATGTTAAGGTAGTCATGGCTGTATTTGTTCTTCTACAAGAAGCATGCATGCCTTCAAAGGAATTAAGCAGCAAAATACTAAGTATTAAAAATAATTACGAGTATTCCAAAGACTCCACTAATTAGCATAAATTTTGTGCTGCATAAGTTTTTGCATCCACAAGTACAAGGGCAGAGTATGTAAATAAATATATCAGGAAGAAATACAACATTGCTTCTTAGAGGACCATCAAAATTACATCTAGCTTATACCTAGTTCTCCATCTATGTTCACACAATGTAGTTTTTCACCTATTCATATGCTGTCTTTCTTTCTTCACTACAGGACAACTCAAAACATTTGAATCATGCATTAACAAATTTTCCTGTTTTCATACGTGACTTTCACACCACCGGCCTCATGCCATTCTTTAGAAACCTTTTAGGAACTGTGCAGGAAGCATTCTCTAACATATGGTCCAGAGCTAAGATGTTACATTGTCATCAATATTTCACCTTTCAAGGTCCATGTATTACCTCTTCCTACAGGCTGTCTTTTTATTTTTAAGAGCTCAAAAAGAACTAAGCTAGAAATGTTGCTTGTCCATTAGCGCTATTGTTTCTTTAAAAAGCTATACCAGTTTGTACTATGACTGATCAAAATGACTATCAGAAACAAGACACCTCATTTTGTCTTTCTTGCCAACTATTTTAGCTTATTTGCCATGAGCACAGGGTATAATTAATATCACACAGGAGCCAGCATTGTCATTTTTCAAATCATTTCCCTGGAAATGTTCTACACCTCTTAATGGCCCTGCTAATGCTGTAGCTGTCATGTTTTGGACAGCTGCGCTTTTACAAGACAAACTCAGCTGTGCCATGCGCCTCTCTGTAGACTTTTTAGCTCAACGGCTCAGAGGCCATGAATGCCAGCTGGTAACAGCTATATGGAAATCTTTGATTAATTTTTTTACCTCTAGACACTGACTGTTGCTCAAATGTCACCTTCCCAGTTTCCATCCCTAGCCAGTATTTTTTCTTCTTCCCAGTACTGCTTGATGGATGAAGAATCAACTGAATGGGCCAAAAATCTTATGACTAATTAAAGCCAATACAGCCTGTCCAGATGTGGAGAGAACACAAAGTCTGGAGAGCGGCCAGGTCACACACATGAAATGCTCAATTGTTCAAGAGATGGAGCTCTTAATGATATTCACCCAGCTAGAGTTAACATGTATGGATATTGCCACTGCAGAGTAAGGTGACATGACAGGAGTTAACGCTATGTAAGATTTTACCGTCACAACTCACAGTCAAAGCAAGTGTGCAGTGTTGATTAAATGAAAACACTTCAAATGTAGGAGCTGCATGGTTATTATTAAATGATTAAGAAACTCACTCAGATTTTACGCTGGTCTACTCTAGAAATGATTTGAAGTTGATAATATTAACAAGTTAGTACCGCTCAGCAGTCATCTGGTGGGGTAGGGTGGCTTGAATTTAATACCTGATCCTGCCTATGAGCAATATTAAGAATCTTCTTACTGAGGTCAAGAACCAGAGGAACTGATCATTAAACCAACCTAGCATATTGTAATTTCTAATACATGCAAGTACATCAAACGTCCATTTATGATGCTTAAACACCTTTGCTACTCTCCCACTTTAACTTCACATTCATTAATATTCTTCAGTCCTGAGAACAAAGACTACGAAACTTCTTTTCATGTCATGTCTGCAAAATACTATACAAAGTTGTGTTCCTCAGTTCAGCAGCAGCAGTTCTCCCAGTTGAAACCAGCCAGGCCAGGAAAGTGACATGAACAGGATGCTGCTAAACATGCACAACTCAAAAACACACACTATATTCTCTTCTGCATGATTTGCTGCCATTTAAAAGACAATAAACAGCAACTTTAGATTGCTAACAACATGTCATTTAAGGTTTACTGTTGCTCAACATCAAGAAAAATCAATGCCAGCTCTACAGGGGCAGAAAACCCAGAGAAGTGAGCTCCATTTCAGGTCTGTTTGAACTCATTTCCTTTCTCCATGGTTGCCCCCTTGTACACCCCCTCAGGCATCCCCTCACAGCAGGCATGACAGCTTGACACATTGACAGCTTGCACTGAATGACAACTGATTTGTACAAATTTCAAGCCTTATAAATCTACCTGTCACAACAACAACATAAAAGAGCTTGGACCCAGCAGGTAACTCCGAAAAAGCTTCCCCTGACAGCATTTTCTGAAAAGCAATGGCTTGCCTCCTGCCAAAAATTCCAACTATCATCCTTGTATAACTTTGAATAAAAATTCAGGGCCCATTTTCTTGCCAACAGGCTACCAATCGTCTTATTTAAAGATTAAAAAGAGTGAACAAGAAAAAAAAGCACCATCCACAGAATTTCATTTTATACTGATATGAAAGTAGTACCACCTGCTATGGCAGGATTACCACACCATTTTTCTCTACAGTGCTCAGACAGAGTAAATGAGCAAGGCTTTTTACGGTATTTAAACAATATCCCAGATTGCAATGCTGTTATGCATCCATTATATTGGAGCTGTTAGTCAATGCCACTCTTGCTGACAGAAGTTCAAGAGTTTTTTTGTTTTACTTTGGGAGGCTGTTTTGTTTTATTTTTTCTTGCTGAGTTGTTAAAAAAGCAAAATTGCAATTTCAGAAACCAGTAAGGCTTTTCAAGCTACATTTTACTGTCCAGCTCTGGTGGAAATCCACATAGACATTAGCTAAAATGCTAAGTGTTCAGTGTTTCCATAAGCAATATTATGCAAGAGAAAAGCACAGTATTTAATGTTAACCCTTACAAAGGAATATAAAGGGAATACAGTAATTCTGAAAAGGTCTTTCTGAGGGGAGCTTATACCAAAAGAGTTTTGAAACACTGCAAGAAGCCACAAAGCTGATGAAACTGATATGATGCTTAAAATTCCAAGTACCTTCCCAAGTAACACAGGAGATGCTACAAAAAGTAACAAATCATCTATCTTTAAACCTGAAAAAAAATCATGTTGATTAAATTATAGAATTAGGAACAGAGGTTATTTGTGGTGTTTTACTTAAAAATTAAAGTGTTCAGCAGTCAGCAATACTAGTTTATATAGATTCAAAAATGAGTGCTTTCTATTAAGCTGCTAGGTAACAAGAGCAATTAATAATACATATATAATTCATATAACCTATAAATTTGGCCAATGAGACCTCAAAGAAATGGCTTTCTTTCCTTTTAGATCAAGTGTTACTGGAAATTTTAGTTGTCCAAGTGACTTTGCACACAATATAGCATGCTGATGATCAGTGCCAATTATAACGGCACAAGTTGAGTGCTATTTCACATTTGTAGCTATTGGGCTCTCTCTATATTTGCTACATAATCTAAGACATTGAAAATTCTGAGTTTTTCCATACTTTGATGACAAGTTCCTGCCTTCCCTTCTGTGATGATTTAGTGCAGAAAGTAGGAACACTTCCATGCAAAATGTTCTACGAAACAAACAAACTACCACACACACACAACACCAGCACCACAGCTGCACATCCCTACACTCTCTTACCACTCATGCGGACATTGAGAGTTGCCCTGTGTTGGCTTAAAAGGAAGGGGAAGAAAAGGAAAAGTGAATAGCATTTTACAAATAAAAATAAATACACAATGCATGTGAGAAATTCCTAGCATGTAGAAAGTGTTTGAATTAAAAATTAATATTCAACAACTTTTTTTTAACAAGCAACTTTTCAAGGACACTAGCAACCTAGCTTCACTGATGTTTCCAGGAAAGTTGCAACTCATGTTTCTGTTTCCTACAGACTGCCTTGATTGTGCAAAATTATAAGAAAGTTTGAGCTGGCTGTTGAAGACTTCCCATTGCGGCACAGGGACAAACACCTACATAAAAAAGAGCTATCACAAATCATGGGATCTTCAAAACATGTACCTTCAAGCAGGTAACTAAGGTTAACCACACTGCTTCTTAAAAACATCAGCCAAGATAAACTACTTATGGCATAGAGTATTTGTCTTAAAACTACTTGCACTGGCCTGCTCCCTAAAATACCCACCCTTACAAAGGAGAAAAAGACAAGTTACTTCCATAGTTCCCATAATGACCATCAGCCCTGGACAAAAGGACTAACGTAGATGGATAACCAACAGCTAACTAGATGTTATGGGCAGTACATTAGTGTTCTCGTTAAACCATTTTGGCTGGATGTCTTGAAAACAAAGAATGCACATTCTCCTCTTCCAGTCAGGGGAATTTTTTTATTATTATTTGTTTCTACAAATCTTCCTTTACTCCCAACAGTTTTAAGCACAGAACATCATCACTTTCATAGTAGAATATGAAATAATACAAGTAGTAAGTGGGTTTAGAAAACTTCTCAAAGTGACAGCCAGAGGAAGAGGGGCTCTAAAGCAGATGGAGACCTGCGCCAACACCTGAGCCACCACTGAGGAGAGACAAAACAGAGAATTTGTCTGCAGGAGACGGAAAGCCCATTTCTGATGCTGGAACAGCAAAGGCCTGAATTTCAGCATTGCTGCAGTTGCCTGCTTCCCCAGATTTAGTAACTATAGCTACTGCATTGCTTTTTTTCTCATGCCGCTTCCACAGCATATACACACCTTGCTTAACATACCTGGCCACAACAGGGCCCCCAGTAAAATATGTATTATTTCTCAGAAAAATTAGTTGAGATAGAGAGGAGGAGAAAGACAGATATACACACACTGCCCTCAACTTTTTATCCTTTCTATGCGTAGAAACACAACAAAACAGATGGAACAGGGCTGCTAAATAGTATAAATACAACCTGTGAGGGGCAAGTTCTAGGATTTCTAGGATTTGGGGTTTTGGACCCATGGAAGTCAGCGTATTTTTGCCACTTAGAACCCTCTGTGTTATTTGTAACTGTCAGTGGAAGGGAAATCTGTAATTGTTAAGAGGGAAAGAGCCTGTGCAAATTCTTGCCAGTGCAAAGTGAACAGTCAATCACTTTTATAAGGACAGGAACAACTGAAACTATCCATTCGTATACTTTCCTTTAGTCAACAATATTACCTTTAGTAATCTGGGGAATGTGCATCCATAAATTACAGAAAGTGTTATTGCATTGCTGAATAAACAGCAACATTTCCATCAGCAGCAGTGGCAGCCCCACAAAGGTATAACAAACAGACTCAATCATTTTCTTGTCAAGCTTTGCAATGACTGCAGAGTTTACTGCTGGAGATAATGTTGCTTTCCTCAGCATTGTGTGCCAAACTGCAAACTGCTTATTAAAACAAAACCTCTTTTTCTGAGCAGCATGAGTTGGATAATCACTTATTGCACTCAAGAAAAAACAGGTTTGATGCCCAGAGGTGGTTAGCAATCAAGCATATGCATTAAAATTTGGTTTGTAAAACCTGGTTAAAAAAATAAATGATCTAAAAACGCATTATGAGAACCAGTGCCCCAGGTTGATCATTTTCCCTATTAATATATTGCTACTGATAAAATATTTCAAAGTACTCTAATACACATCTAAGAGAGAAATTAGAAAAAAAAAAAAAAAAAAAGACAGGAGTGAAATATAAATCAACCCTTCCAAATCAGATATCTTCTCTTTTGAAAAATGCTTTTTAAGAGGAACAACTGGATCGCATCTTTGCATTCCAGGTACAGGTGGCAACTCGCTTTTCAAAGAAGGGGAAAAAAAAAAGTAAACTTAAAAACTAGTCAGCTGTGTCAGAGATACTGCTGAAGCACAAATCTATTATTACCATCCAAAGAAACAGCTTGGCATAACTAAGCCGACCAATACTCCTGAAAAACCCAGTTCAATTTTCTTTGCTTAAAACAGATTGACAGCCATTTTACTTGGTTGAATCACAGGAAAGTCTGAGACACAAATGAGCAAACTAGGCCATGTCAAGAAAACACTGATGTAAAGCAAGCCATTATTCTTGACTTCAGAATGGCTCCGTTTTTTCCTCCTTTCATTTTCTCAATGATTAGAGATATATTAATATAAAGGTAAGCAGACAGCCTTCTCTCTGCTATGCTAGCACTGCTGATTTCCTTCTAACACTGAGATATCAGCTGCTCAAGAAAACAGCAACATCCAAATAATGGAGATTTCAAGACTATTATAAGTTTGAGCAGGGTACTGTGAGACTCACAAAGCCACAAACACACACAAAAAAAGGAACTCAGAGGATGACAGTGGCATTTGCCACTGATCTTTAGCAAGCATACAAACACAGTAAAAGCCCGTGTTGTATCAAAAAAGAAGCAAGCGATGGTAGCCAACTTCTGGGACCCAGCACCTGAAGCTCTTCTGAAATCCTCAGAGTCCCAGGTTCCAAACTTCGAAAATCTTCTTTGTTTCTACAAAAGTTCAAGCAGTTTTTTTAAGAGAGCTTACACGACTTGAGAACCTAAACCCTAATGCAAAATCAGATATAGTTTCTGTGGAGAACAGCCATCCTGACTGTAATTAGACATAAAAAGTAAGCATTTGTATCAGTTATATCTTAAAATTGTTTTGATATAAAGGAGGGTTAAATCACGCCGATCTGCACATCTGTGCTTCCGTTAACATTCATACAACCTGAGTAATTGCATCAGTGTAAGCCCCTAGGAAAAAGCCTCCAAGCCAATTTAGAGGATGATGATAAATATTAAGATGTTGTAACTTAGTCAAATGCAAAATCATGGTAACACTCATATCAGATTTCCTTGTAAAATGGGATTAATGTCAATGAATCAGTCAATTAAATGCATTCATAAAATACCTTTGTAGCTATTAATATTGGAAAACTATTGAAAATAACAATTCATTCCCTTCTTTCATCTACTCCTAAACTACCATATCTGCCAGAACAACAATGGAAAAAAAATGCCAAACTCTTCTACCATGTTCGTGTTTATTGCTTTCCCTTCTTACTCCTGATTTTTCGTCCTCCTTAGGCCTTAGTCTTCTCTCTTCTACTCTTCAACCAGAATCACTCCAACAGAGTTGTTTGCTATAACAGATGTATTCCTCCTCCAGGTTCTACCCAGAAGGTAATGCACTCTCAAACCCAACATAAACTCTTCGATATGATTTTGTCCATTCCCTTTCATATCTCCTCACTCTTGTACTTCTTGTGTCACTCTCTAGTCCTCTAAAGTATTCACATACTGAAATTGTCTATAGCTTTCTCCAATTTTCCCATTCCCAGCTCCTCGCCATAGCACTCAAACACCTCTTTTCATTCATACTTATTTCTCACTCTCATTCCCCAAAAGTAATTGTCTTTACACACCAATACCAAAACAAGCATCGCAACAGTGAGAAGGTGCTAAATGAGAAACCATAACTCAAAATAATCAATCCTAGCATAAAGTTCCATGAAAAAATAAACTTTTCATATTGGTGCAACTACTGATACACATACTTTTTCAACATGAGCAGGTGCTCCATGCATAAAATGAACTGCTGTACTGCAATATCCCTGAATTGCTAACATATACAAATACATTCAATAATACATGCACTGTTATTATCTTTAACCAACACCATTTATATTCAGTGATTACATATGAAAAAGGAGATGATTCAGTTAATCTGCAAGTTACCCTTCAGAGCACTAGGTGTACGAGCTGCTACCCAAAGGTTCCAGAGCATCCCTTAATTTCCATCATTATCTACTGACATGCCCAAATGATTCTTTGGCTACTTGTTAATAAAAGAATCAGAAGGTGCTAATCTCATTATCGCCTTGTCAGCAGTTCCTGTCAGAGCATTGTTGCCCATTAATCGCCTGCTGCTGCAGTCAATCAGGATCCTGCCACACACTCCCCAACATGTTTATTCTTTTACCTGTTAAGATAGTAGCTAACCAAAGTGTCACAGTGTGCTACGTTGACTAGCACCACATTATAGAAACAATTATTTACCTTGCTTTGTAGCATCACAGATATTGGTTGCATAGTTCAAAACAGTTCAGTTAGGCTGAGGCTCCATCTTCCTAATTTATGACTTGGTTTACTTCACAGTCATGCTAACACAGCCAGGGAAATAATTGCCACCATATGAAAAGCCCCAAGAGAATTCCTATGCCCAGGCAAAAAACTGCCACTCACTGTTCAAATTGAAGAGTGCATATTTATTCCTACTACTTCAAACAGTAGGCATAATTTATTCGATGATACACATTCCAAACCTAACTCAGAGTTTATGTATCCCAAAACACTTTTCTCACTATGTGCTGACAGAAAATTCAGAGACAGATCTCTGTGATCATCCAAAATTTCTCTCCGATTGGTATATTAAAAACATTCTAATGATTTGTCAAACCTTCAGATTAGGCCAATATAAGAAATTCATATTAATGAGACTTGCATTTCCAATTAATGAAAAATAGGAGAAACAAAGATAAACTCTAAATAGTATAACGCAACAAAAATAAAAAATGCAAACAAAATAAGTGGGAGGAAGAATCAAAATAGCATGCAAAGGATAGAACAACAACCTGTCAAAAACATCCCTGTCTCACTAGGATTACTTATATACTACAATTTTCAAAAACAGGTGCCTAAAATTCAGGTATACAATGTCCATTTAATAGATCTAGCATGGCTCAGTGCAGCATGTTACAATCAGGACAAAAAGCTCTTGAGTGTCCCCTTCTGCAGCCACCCAGTAGCAGCTTTTCAGTAGAACTATAAAGAATAATTTTGTAAAATCCAACAGACTTTATCCAAAGAGAATTGTCCAAGGACCTGTGGCTCCATCCACTGTCCGTAAGTCTTGGAAAGAGAAAAATTAACCTTCTAAGACTGAGATTCCGTCTCTACCCTAGGAAAATCATTTTGGGCGGGGAGAAGCGGGGGGCGGGGAAGCAGCCCCAATCAAAGAGTCAAAGAAAATAAGTCAGTGTTTTGTTCTGTTCACAACAGATATCGAGTCTGTCTTCTTTCCAAAAACCATATACTGCTTTTTACAGAAATCATAGAATCATTTTGGTTGGAAGAGACACTCAGGATCATCAAATCCAACCATAACCAAACTCTAACACTAAACTATGTCCCTAAGAACCTGGTCTAAATACCTTCTAAACACCTTCAGGGATGGTGACTCCACCAGTTCCCTGGGCAGCCTGTTCCAATGCCTGACAACCCTTTCTGTGAAGAATTTTTTCTTAATATCGAATCTAAACCTCCCCTGGTGCAACTTGAGGCCATTTCCTCTTGTCCTGTCACTTGCTACTTGGGAGAAAAGACCAACAATCTCAATATGTAGCTACAAAAAGCCACAAAACAGACATGCTTTGAGCAAGGTATCCTATTTCCTGGGATTCAAAGCCAGCTCTAGAAGCTATGCCCAACATGTTAACAAGAATACATCTGTTTATACTGACCACATAATTCCATCTCTGAGATCTGACCTTTCTGAATTTTTCCATGCACTGTGCAATAGACACTACAAAAATATTGTTCTTTGTGTCACATCTTTTGAGAGATCTCTAACACCCTTTAAAGCTGCTACCCTAGGAACCATGAAATCACCTCCACTCTATAGAAGCATATGACACAGGAACCTATAGGTAGAAGATACAGACTGAGAGGCCATTCAGAGTATTGGCTCTGAAGTTATCTAAAAAATGAATACCAATGTAAAGCATTCTCTGCAATATGATCATGGGAAAGGTTCTCAAGTAAATGGGTATCCTAAATCGTTTAGAAGTATATTCACAACTTATTCCCAGCCTGAAAAGCACACAAAGAGCATGGCCATGTACACACAGAACCAAACCCTCTCTGGGCCACAAAATGCCAGTTACCCTTCAATCAACAAAACCCTTCAGTATCAGAATCTCAGACAGAGACAACTTTCTCCCTCCTTTAGTTTGGACAATTTTCATTAGATAATATATATAATCTCTGCTTAGATACCAAAAAGCTAAACATTTAGTTAGGGTTTGTTTTGCATTTTGTTGTTTGTTTGTGGTTTTGGTGGTTTGGGGATTGTTTTGGTTTTGTGGCATTTTTTGTGGTTTGTTTTTGTTTTAATCGGGGTGTGGGTTTTTTCCCAAAAAAAAAAAAAAGAAAAAAAGATAAAAAGATCTTTAGTCCATTATTTACAGTAACTACATAACGTGGAAGCTCATTGGTATACACCTTTTATTTAGCAAATATCAGTGGATTAATTTGGCACCATCCTAAGGCATCCACCAAATCCAAATGAAAAACATGGAACCAACTGACAAATTGGCTAAGTGGAAATAGGAGAAGAAATGTTATTTAGAAAGAGGAGTCACATCTGTATCTCAATCCAGGCATCCCATGTTTGCCATAATACCACTACATAGTTGAGTAGCACAAGATTGGGAAAGTGAAATTGTTTTGGCTCAGCTGACAGTAATAAGGTTGATATCAATCATAGAACTAGTTAGCATGAACTATATTATAATATTCAGTTTAATCATGTTAAGTGTAGGGGAAGGAGAAGTAGGCTAGAAGGAATATACAAGCAATTTACAAGCACTTTTAACAACTTTATTTAAGCTTGTTTTATCTGCATAAAGAATATCCCAATATGCTTGTTACGTGAAATGAAAATGGAAAGCGTTTCAAGTAGCATAAAGGTATTAAAGAATGCCTTAAAGTGTATGAAAATTTTACATCAGCTCTTATTACAGTTGATTGCTGAACTGACAAGGGGGAAAAATGTATCTCAGGTTTCCCTCCACTTGTACATTAATAAGCACTTTTTAAGCACCATTCTGCAAAGAAACTGAAACACTTAAATTCTGAAAGAACAGCTCTGACTTTACCTCTACTAATAATGAATAATATCAAGATCTACTTTTATTTTAAAGAAAGATCTCTCCTGCTCTTTTATTATTCCAATTTATTTTGCAAAAGTAGATTAACGTACACCCACTGATTTTATGCTAGGCAGTCAAGGATACTGATTGCTACTTTCAGTCTCATGTAATCAAATGAAGCTTCTTCAAAGTGCAAAAATTAGGCCTTATTGGTGGCAATTCATTAAAGTCAGGATCAGCTTTAATAGCGACCTAGACCTCTCCCAATTTGGACGATAGTTTCCTATTTCAGCCACTTGCAGTGAAAAAATAGTATTTTGGCTTAGAAACTTAGCCATACGCATGTGATCAGATTTTTCAGACACCACATTTTTCATGTGAAAGATTTCTGTCTTCAGCAGGTTTTGACCTTATGAAACTAGCAACATGGATGTATTGTTCAAGAGTAAATGACTGAAGGGATTGAAAAAACCCAGACCCATACCAAAATCACTCGTAGGAAACGACATGTACAGCATGACATGTACCCTTTAACCAATGTGTTCAAAGAGGATGCAAGTCCTTATGACTAGGCACAGTTTATATACATGCTTAAATTTTCAGAGTACATAAAAAATAACATATAAAAAAAAAACATCTAGTCCCAAAAGGAGCTCTTCAGCCTACAACACATATCCAAGCTCCTCTTTTGGCCTGTTTGATTAGGATTTAGCCTACACTGACAGATTATCTTTGGAAAGGCCCCTGGCTGTGCCAAAAAGAACAAGTTAAGCAAAGGATTAACCAATACACTCTCAGTAATGCAGTCAAACTGTCACCAGGATCAAAGACTTCCACAAGAGACAGAAAGCAATTTAGGCAAGTGTCCCTCCATGAATTAATGCAAAATATACTATAACGATCCCATGGTGCCTGAATGAAAGAATAGAAAGAATATACTGCTCTGCTTTCACTTCTCAGGGGAAAAAAAATCTTTGTATTTAAATCAGACTGTTTATTCTCTACGCAAATACTTCTCGGCACTTCTATTGAAACAAAAGACATTGTAAGAGAATCCAAATACAGTATTCTTACAATGGGAAAGTATTAAAACAACAAAAAAAAATTCAACTCAAAAAATGAAACTGAACAGGTCACTTGATACTGAAAAATACAGTGTAGGACAAAGTAGTTGTAGTCCCAGTTATTCCAATGACAATTATGATTCAGGAGACAAGTAGGCCCAGAAATCCTACCCAAATTCTGTTGAAAGTATGCCATTTTTACTAGGTGCTGTGTGATGAACATTATGTAAAAATGACATTGAAAAATTATTTATGCCAAAAATTGCAGAAGTATCCCTAATGTAAGAAAAAAGAAAGCGATACACTTTAAAACAGCATGTCAGAGTCAATACCATTCAAAAACATCTTGGGAAACAAATAATTATACAGACATAAGGTAACTAATGTTACTAGTGTTCCTCACTAAAGAGTTCATTGATTAATATATCAACATACTGATAATTTAGATCAATATACTGAACGCAAATATATCTCCTAACAAAATGAGCCATATTAAAAACAAAAACTGTGATGCTCTGTGTGTACCACTGAGAGGAATGTAAATACTGAGATTTAGTGCCAAATTCTAAAAGCTACAGAATCCAAACTGAAGAAAGATTAGGTGTATTTTTTTTGAAGCCACCTTGCAGTTGCACTGCTACTATTTTTTTTTTCACATGAGAATATCTTCTCTCCCAAAGATGCAGAAAAAAACAGCCCAATAGTTCCCAGCATGGGAAGTGCACTAGATAAACCCATGACTGGCAGTTTTTAGAACTGGTTATAAGTTTACAACTAGGTTTGCCTAAATGCCTGTGTCTCATATGCCCATAGCAAATACTTTTCATTTTGATTTCTCCTTGGTTCTTGGTAGTACCTGCAATGCAACCTGGTCTTGTGTGCCTAATATAGATATATGTTGTTTATATAATGGTATCTTATGAAATAATTGATAAAACATCACAGCCTCTAGAAAATGTGTAATGAGCACAACCCAACAAAAGCAGACTGATATATAAAGAACCTGCTTAAAAATGGACAAAACTGTGCAATTTTAACCTATAAATAAAGTAGGAAGGAAGTTAAGCCACTTTGAAGAAATGTTACAGATTTTATATGGGAAAGAAAGAAATACATGTAACGCCTGTAAGCATTGCCAACATTCCAAATAATAATGGACATATTACATCCATAAAGCTCATGTTTTTAATACAGTGAAAATAAAGTAGACATCGATGCGTTACTAAACATAGCCTCTCTGCCTGGATGACGCTGTTGTAAAAAGGTGGCAAGAACTTGTACCAACATCTGTCCTAGCTTCTCCACTCCAGCCTCTCGTTGCCAGAGTTATTCTGCACCAGCATTGACCTAAAGTCATACTGAATGTGCTCCTACACATCCTAGGATAAAGTATTTAGCTTAGAATATGAGAAATCACCCCCCTGCCCCCCCCCAGTTCCCAACAATCATTTTAATGCTTGCCTAATATAAACAAGCCACTACAATTTTCCGGTACACTGTTTTAGAAAAAGCAAATTAAATTGAGCAGCCAAGACTAAATGAGGCACAAGTTATAATGCTGTGGTGCAAAGCCCACCCCATCTGTTGGTGCTAGGAAGTGAGGAGATTGCAACAGTATTGGATGGACTCATCTTGCCCTAAGTTTTCAACTTTTAAACAATAAGCTAACATCTAAAAAAATAAAATTTCACCTTCATAATCTACTTATAGAAACTTTCCAACTTACACAAAAGGGAACAATAATACCTCTTATTTTAATGTCTTCTTCAGCACCAGATTAATTTTCCTTTTGTGCAAGAGGTTATTATAAACAGACTATTTAATTGTGAATTAAAGCAAAGAGGGAAGATGCTAACAACACATAAATACACCAGTGGTATGTTTGTATGAGGACAGAAATACTAAAGAAAATGTAGAAAGAGGGTATTGTCAGCACCGTCCCTTAACAACATTAGGAAGAAGTATTTATAACACATCCATTCCCTTGTCTTCCAATACCTTATTCTGCTCTCTGAAAGAAAGTGCCTGTATGTGAAACCTCTACTTTTCCACTGTCATTTACAGAGAAAAATTGACTCTTGTCTTTCCACATTCCCAAGTAGAATATATCTAAATGATACAATGAAATCAAATTGCATTTGCAAAAACTTGTCTTTCCTAAGTAGTGAAAATATTATTACTTGTTAGTGCTGAATTATCAGTTATTATAGTCATATTTGGGGCTTTTCAACATCTTGAAACAGGAAACAAGACTTTAATTAGGATTTGTAAACAGCAACTGCAAGAATAATGGAAACAGAAACAATGCCAGAGAATTTAACCCAGGATTCATGACTAGTATCACATGGTTAACACAATGCACAAACAACCCACTGGTTTTAATACTTGTCCACACTGCCAGAACCTAAGTCCTGATTCTTATAATAAGTTCTGTATGAATCAACACCTTGTAACAACTCCACTAGTGGTCTGATATTACAAAAAATCTGCTATTAGAATTTATGTCCTATGCACTATGTCTACGATCTCAAAGGATTAACGAGCATATGACTTCAAAGTGTGGGTTATTCCCACCTAAGCAACAAAAGCACTTTCTTCAAATACGTCAGGAAATCACAGACCATAGAAATTGTAAAAATGCATATTCGTTTATTCATCTTAATTTAGCACTCCCGTTTTCCTTGAGCATCTGAGTTCTGCTATTTGGTCATAGACACACAAAGAGACGGTTTAACTTATCATGATCTTCAGGTTTTCCCCAAACTAGTATTATTTAATCTTTAGCTCTCCACATTGAGCAGGACAGCAGATACACGCAGTTCTGAGCATAGAGTTTACATTAATATAAAGTAAGATTATATCCAAAACAAAGAAAGCCAGGATAACTCTAAGTCAATCACCATTTCGTAAGTGAATTGGCATCTTAAATTTGTTTTAAACAATGAAAGGACTGCAAGTTTTGCATTTCTGTTTTGGTTAAACTATTATTCCTGCCTCATTCTTTTTTGTCCTGTAAACCTATCACTAGCTAGTCTGCAAAATTATGAAACTCAATCCTGATCCAAGAAGAATTTTGAAAAGTTCATAATATGGCAACACACGCATGAAAAACCTCAACAAATGACTTCATTAATTAATGCTAAGAGCTTCTGTCAGCCACTCTCTAGAGAAGCGTTTGTCCTCAGAATGCTTTAAGGAAAACATACAGTATTTCATCACTGTGTTTAGACTTCTTATAAGATACAGTATGATTAATGGAGAAAAAATAAATATTAAAAGTCTTACCATGTGCCAAATTAAGAAGACCACTTGATAAAATAGGCACTTCTTCTTGTGAGTAATTTGAAAGAATAACTGTTTTTCATTACAGCCACAGCTCCCAGCAGGTCATACATAAACCAAGCCAGCTGCAGTTCAAACAAAGGTCTGTCCAAAGGATGGGCTCAAGGTGCGGATAAATTATTATTGCAAAACCAGTGCTGAGCTTTACTATCCCCTCTGCTTTTCTCATTTTAATGAATTGGGCTTGACCCCAAAACTTCGTTATTTTTAATACTCTAGCTTCATTTTTGTTCTGTATTTTTCCATTTTACTACAAATAAAGATTAATTTATTACAATCAAAGCAAGTCAAAGCTCTAGAAATATCCTCTAAAAGTGTTCACACGATCCCTGAAGTTTATAGAAGCTTATGAGTAAGCTACATGACCCATTAGGTACACAGTGAACAATTCATCTTACTTTAAAGCTACATACTTGAAGAAGAAAGTTATTTCTTGCGTATCTACAGCAGTATGTTCACAGATTGAAGTTTTCCGTTAATTATTTTCAAGTTATTCTCTACAGTTACCCAAAAAAAAAGTGAGGTTAACTCAACTCAGGGGAGACAAAGGAGCTAAAGGGGAAAAAAAAAAAAACAAAAAAACAAAAAAACAAACAAAAAAAAAAACCAAACAAAAAAAAAACAAAAAAACCAAAAAAAACCAAAAACAAAAACAAAAAAAACAAGTATATGGTCCGCCTTATGCAAAAAAAAAAAATGTAAAGTTAGCTCTTTACGTCTTGTAAAAAGACGACAGGATTGGATCTCCAGTGTCACCATGACTCTGTGCAAGAATTTCTTCACTAGTTCCAATGGTATTTATGGGCAGATCACCTGAATTTATCTGTAGTCTCTCATAGATTTTGGAGTTAATGAGCAACAACCACTCACATGACTTCACCATCTGATTTTCCTACCTTTGCTAAAGAAGGTAAGTCTACCTTTAGAGTTCTTTATTCCAAAGTACTATAGAGTAAATAACTAGATGCCGTACAGTCACCATAAGTATTCTACCATGTGCATACAGTTTATTTTCACAGCTAAGAACCCTGCATTCTTACCAGTTTTTCTTTGCAGTTGAAAGTTATAAAACCATCCACCCTTAACACTTATGGAAATGTATCTTAATCTTCTTAGAGGTTTGCATGTATTAATGAAAGTGCCAGTCATTACAGCAGTAGACATTCAGTTTTCATAAACTTAATATTGTGGTTACAATTTCCCGTAGCCTTAGCTTACTGTAGTTCTTTTGATGTTAGTGCCTGGTGAGAAACCTTGTTTAGACAGCTACAGGGTGGAGCTGCCAGGCTTTCAACTACGCCAGAGAACACAGACCACCATAGAGTAGCACACAGGGGTCCTTATACCAGAATTAGTAAAATTCTGTCACTAAAAGCAGTGTAAATCCAGAATGGCTATATATCATCCAGGACATTACAGTTTCCCATCATAGTTTACAGACAAAATGACATCCCAGGAAAAAAAAAAGAAAAAGTTTCAAAATATAACAGAAGCCAAACACAGTGGGAGACTTTAAAAGACTCAAATAAAATAGGTCTCATTTCAACCTATGCAGAAAAAATAATAGTTCTAAGTCCCCCTCTGGGGACTTGGATTCATCTGAGATATAAATCTAAGTACAAGTCAGCACTCAGTTTACAGAAATCAGAGAGAGATGAAAGCAATTAAACATAAAATGTGGCGTTTTGGGTCTCTCTTAAGAGTAAGGAGGAGGAAAAAAACCCACACATTCTTTTCAAAACATTTGAAATCCTATAGAAATAGTGAAACATTACATTGTGGTATTCCAAAGTAATATCTCTTGTTTATAACCATATAAATTTAGTCCCCTGGCACTACTGGGCTTATATAATAGAGAGAGTTATTTTAACAGTGCCCTGTTAAAAAAAGAAGCAACTCATTTTCAACTCATCTTCTCCAGTGGGAGGGATGTGTGGCCTCATGTGAGAAAGGGAACATGCCTAAGTTATTACTGTAGGAAAGCAATCTGTCAAAGCCTGGTCGTTTTGGCATGGTGAATACCACTGGTGAGATCAGAGAGTCAGATCCTGCTTGCAATTACTCTTAAAGGACCTTGGGTACAGGCAGCCTGCTATCAATTATTCCCCTGGCCTCAGACACTTGGACTTGTCGAGTTCCCAGAGTCTTCTGTTTTGTAACAGTAAGAAAAAGGCTTCCCATGATTGGTTCTTGGAAATTTCTCACTTGTTGTCACTCCCAAGTGTCATTAACAATTCAATTAAAATTTCACAGGACATGTCCGCATATTCAGGTTTTTGTCTGCTAAAATAAGGTCCAAGGCAGATAAAGCATTTGTTTAGTTCGCTATAAAAACCTTCTTTTTAATAAAGTTTTTGAAGTTGATTTTATTTTTAGAAACCCTTCGGTATTAAATTAGGAGTTTTGTCTTATTAGTTTACTCTCCTATGTGGGGTTTTCTTGAAAGATTAGCTCCAGATGTAAAGTGTAAATGGAAATTAAATTACTCTAAAAGGTATATTACACATGAGTTTTACTAGATATGGTCACCAAAATAAGACATGCTGTTCATTTACATAGTTTATTCATAGTTCATGGGCCCCTCTGTAATTTTTCTGCAATTATGCAATGTAAAAAATTTTAACGTCTTAAGGTTTTCAGTAAAATTGGAAAGGAGGTTCAGTCTTAAGCCTTCTAAGGCAGCTTTTTCTCTAAACCATCAATAGGTTTAGTCATGCAAGGAGAAGATCCTTTAAACTTACCAAAGATTTTTTTTAAAGCCCAGGAAAATGCGGACTGTCAGCATCCTTTGTGTTGTGTTGCAGCTTAAACCCATTCCCCGGTACACTGGTGACCCTGTACCCCAATTCTCTAGTTGCTCTCTGACATCAAACTCAGGATTATTGTTAGATTTTCTTCTAGGCAAAAAGGAGATTAGAAGCCCAGCTGCAACAGCTGACTGACAGGAAAGGGGATTGAAAAATACATAGATAGATAGATATAAAAAGTTTAACCACCATATTACCAGAATAATTTTCTTCCACACACCAACAGCCTTGACCATCATCCCCGTGGCTTGAGAAGCAAAACCTGCAAGAAATGGGGACACCTCCCCTCACATTGTCAAAACAGGAGTTGACAGTTCAAGGCAAAAATGATTTGCATGTAAATCCTGATCAAAAGCAAGCTTGCACCCTGAAGTTGTCAAGTTTTGCTACCAGTCTGACACTTAAATAGGCTATAGCAAAACTTGATTTAAACTGAGGAGAAAAAAAACATGGCAACTCAATTATCCCCTTGCAGATCAGATCTGGCAGTTCAGGTCAAACTTTTCACCCTGCCATTTCTCAATACCTGATGCCTTAAACAAACAATATGTATTCCTCCTACAACCCTAGATGAAAATACATTTCCCATGGCTCCCTACTGTGTCTTTAAAAGTGAATGGGGGTGGGGAAGTTTAAAAATATTGTGCAAAGTCTTTTTTTTTTTTTTTAATTAATTATGTCCTGATCAAAATAGTTTAAGTGATCCAGGAGGAAAAATCTTTTACACAAATATATTTGTTCTGTCTAGTATATGTCTGGTATCTATTGTCTTCTAGAATAATTCATTTGCTTTTGGCAAAACCTTGTCCCATTAAACACGTGAAGCCATACTTCACTGAAATAATGTTTGTCTGTAGCACCATAGAACACAGAACCACTTTGATCTGCCTAAGGGATGTTAAAAAAAAAAAAAGAAAAAAGAAAAAATTGAAGTGTGAAATTTTGTGAAAATTGGAGAAAGATTTATATGATTCAGTCAGTCCATACACTGAGAAGCAATACTCCATAGTGGTATAGAAGTTAAAGCCAAGGATTTTCTTGGATCTAGTTCTTAGAGCAATTCCATCCTTCATCCGGTCAATCCGTGCAATTCCTTAACAGGTTTCTGTAGCAGCACCCAACAGCTCTCACACCTGCTACTGATTTGGTTTGTGTCCCCATACTGGTTCCACTTTGCTTCTACAACTTCCAGAGCAGCAAACCAGATCATCCTCCTCAGCTTTTTTCAAAACAACTTTGCTCTGTTCATTGCCATTAAAATGAGATACCTGAGACACAATTCAGACACTGCTTTACAGGCAAAAATAATCAACAAGACAGAGACCAGTGGATTGCCTAGAGATTACTTAGATTCTTTAAGCACTGGAATTAGAGAAGTCCTTAAGGAGACCCCCTCGTTCACAAAAATTCATTCATTTTACTAGTACAAATTATGTGATTTGCAAAAATATGTTCACCACGCTATCTCACACCACCCAGAACTAAAGACTGCAGAGCAAAAACCCATTTAGCCTCTCCATCTCAGCTGTGTAGTTGATTTCAGTTACAAAAGCAGGAGAATACAAACTATTGAAATGCCTTCTTTATGCTGATTGGAAAACACTATCAATACTCATGATCACATCACAACTGATCCTCCTTCCTCATATACTCAGATCTCACTACAACGCAATTACATATCATGCCCTCAGAAAAATGACAAAATCTGACCTCCTACTTTAAGCAACAGGAATACTCTAGGCCAAGTTTTCTTAATAATACACTTTAAATTTATGTAATTACTACACCCATACAAACAAAAAAGTTTCATCCTGGCCATTTCATGAGCAAATCTAGTACATAGCTAAGCAAAATTTAGCAAATACTATAGCTAGCACCACAGTCAAACAGAAACCTGAAGAATGCTTCAAAGATGATGACTGCACACAATAAGAACAAGTGTCTGACTTACTACAGGTCAGTAAGTTCATTACTACTACATTTCCAAATAAACCATATATTCAAATAGTGGTTGGCACAACTGACTCTTCCTAACACTCATATTCTTCTGTATCAATTTAACAACAACAACAAAGAAAAGTGAGAAAAAATAGTAGTAAAATTCACTTTAGAACAGCCGTCATTATCTTCATGACAGGCCAGTATAAGAATTAGAGACAATATAGTTTTCTGCTTTTTACTCCAGAGACAAAAATATTCAGAAATACTGTTATGAACAAATTGATATTTTTGTATGTTACTACAAATGTCTCTGACCTTAACACAATATTTGTGAAGGATTTTAAAGCTTCATTTGATCAGGAAGCTGGCAAATATTTAAAGCATTTTTGCTGAAATTGTAAACTCTTTGCAGCAAAGATTTTTTTCTTCTGAGTTATACAAGACATTGTCAAAACAATGTCCTGCTGCAGCAGTGACAATTTTACACACTCCCAGAGTAAGTGAAGAAATTATTTCAGGATAATTTGAAATTATGCCATTTTTCTTTCTACAAGTCTAGTTCAGACTACACCTGAAATTAAAATCAGTTCTTCAGTGAATCAAGTTGAAGTATTCAAAATAAAAAGCTACCTCAAGATTTTGGTCTCAGGTTATAGCTTCAATTAAATAAAGCCATCTTCACTTGCCCTTGTCTTTATTTCTGTAGGTGTAATAAAACCTTCAAAACCTCATGTATGCAGTCTAAAACAAACCTGAATTATAGAAGTCTAACTAGGCTACTACATCATTATGATTGAAAAAAAAAATAACCTTTCTTCAAAAAAAAATCTAGAGAACCTTGGGTGTAATGTTAAGCCATTCAGAAATCTACTTACACCTGAATTTTTCAACAACTCCTCTGACTTCCACACCTGAAAAGCTGGCACTTTTTTTATTTTAATCTCTTCCATTTAAATATTTTGTCTTGTTAGAGAAAACAGCAGGGCAATTCTCCCTCCTTTTTTTTGTTTGTTTGTTTGTTTTTTGTTTGGTTTGGTGGGGTTTTTTGGGTGGGGGTGATTTTTGTTTGGGTTTTGTTTGTTTGTTTGTAAGATATTTAAAACATAGTGCCACCCTTTTCTTCTGCTTTTTTTTTCTGCTAACACACTCAGTAATTCCATCAATAGTGTGGAGATACATACCTTTTTACCTCATTAAAATTCAGAGTAGTTCCCTCTTGGACTACTTGTAAAGCAAGTAAGAGCAGGTTTGCTGTCCATCCACTGAAGTGGACACTGTAGACTCCTCCATTCGGAAAAGGCCAGGCTGACACAGGGACGCGCTCCCTGACAGTGGCTCTAGGCTGAGCCAACACCCCTGCAGTTTGCAGGGACTAATATGAGAATAACTCTTGCTGACCCACTGAAAGCTTACAACAGGGTGACGTCCCTGACTCACCACCAGCTTTACAAAATCAGCGTGAGGTCCTGCACTACCAGGTGATGCAGGCTGGAAGTAAAGAAGTAGAAAGCTCATTAGTATTCTATCCTTTCAAGGAAGAAGAGTGATTTTTCACTGTGGTGCACTTCTAGCCCAACACAGCAGCAGTTAACACACAGGTCACCTCCTCATCACCAAGGAAAGGCAGAGTTTCCAACTTACTGGTAGATGGAAATCACGTACTCCACTGCAATTTAATCCTGCAGAGCAACAACATGCATGTAGAGACCTGAGCTATATGTAAGGTAACATACTACAAGGAGCTTCTCAGAAGAAGGTAAGACACTTGCTATTGCCCAGTTCTCAGGATGCACAAAATACCAGCAGAGTAGTACTAACAAGAAAAATTTTTCATAGCTTTAACCACCTGTTCTGTCTCCACAGACAAATGCTCCTACCATGAGACAACAGTCCATCTCCAATGAGGTCATGGCTATTAGAGTTTTCATTTAGATTTTACAAATGTACTGCCATAGATGTTTAAAATCTGCACAGTATCATTCCACAATGAATCAGTCTGACAGCTTTACGAATTTTCAAAACGAAAAAAACAAAATCACCTCTAAAGTTCAAAATGTCAGAAAAGGAAAAGCTCTAAAAACAGTGCCAATGTATTTTTTAAAAAAGCACACGTACTTGGCTCATGGAGTTGTCTGCTACCATCAATCAATGAACACAGAGCCTTGCTGCTACTTTTCGCTGGAGAGTCCCATTGGGCACACGATACCAGTGCAGATACACAGCCCTTGCCCGTGGAAAGTGAGCTTTGCCCACCCAGCCCCCCACTGCTTTTTTTTATTTTTTATGCCCGAAGATTACTTAAGATCTCACTGACCATCAGTATGTTTTGTTTCTTCAAGGCTCAGGGAGTCTAGGTTAGGTTTTCTTAGTACCACCCGTATAAATTCAAAGGTCCCCCTATTTCTGCTCAGAGCTAAATCAGATTTACAACAACTGTCAAAGCATAGGATGACAGATAAATGAATCTTCTCTTCATGAGTTTACATTCGAGGCATCTGGGCTGCTGATCTGGCCCTAACAAGCACGGGGTCTCTACAAGCTGTCGTTTAAAGCTGATGCTTTCATGACTGGAGATGAATTATTCTGTCATGAAATCTATTTATTCAGGAGTTAGAAGGTGGGGTTTTGGCTGCAGGATAGGATGATTTCATGGGTTAAGATCCCCTTGAAGCATCTGCTTAGATCTTGTCCTGGAGTTGACTATACTACGCTTGGAATTTTTAGGACATTTACAGAATAGGGAAAAGCCTTTTTCTTCTACAAAGTTGTTACATTTTCCACAGGCTTGACACAAGTAGAGGATCATTCTCTCCCTACAGCAGCTGAAGATCATTTTGGGTGGGAAAAATGATAAACCAAAATAACTTTCCTTTTCAAGAGCTTAAAAGTAATGAAGAAAAATTCAACTCCTTTCTCAGTACATAACCCAGTTGCAGGCAAGAAAGAGCTGATTTTCAGTAAACACTGAGAGGTGGTATGAGAATGCTAACATGGAAACGGAGACAATCTAAAAGAAACTTAGTTTTACCACGGCTATTTGATTTGTCACGTTCTCCATGCTCCTTCCTAAAGCATAAACCATCTTTACACAAGCTTTTATTTTTAGGGTGACAATACCCTTATGGATATATTGCCTTTTACACACACATTCGTCATTAAAATGTCACTATTGCCCTTTTATTATTCAGAAAAGATAATATTCTTTAAAAGGCTTGAAAAACACTCCCAGAATCTGATCTATGTTAAAACTTTCACTCTTCTCAGAAGACACCTAGTATTCCTTTTCAAGATGTCACTATCGGCCGTGAAACCTGCAGAGGAGTCCACATTCCCATTGTGTTCTCCCTTGAAATTTCCTTGATACTTGCACCCTGACTGCACAATGTTTTCTCAAACCTCCCTTCTGTCTTTGGAAGGCAAGGCAGGGGTGTGGGAGGGTAAATGCCACAGAACTTGAAAGTAACAAACAGAAACATTGCAGAGACTAGTTCTGTTACTTAGGCTACAACTACTTTAACCATAAGACAATTTAAAAGCATTTAAGATACAAAATGCAAATGTACATTTACAAGAGAATTCATTTTCTACTAAGCACCGTTTACAATTCCCATTGACCTAAATCATCCTGTCTCACTATCCAAATCTCAGACTGCGCTGTTCCAATGCACATTCAGCTCTAATAATTCAGTCATCCCACATGTCTGGTTTTCTGTTATCACTTCAAGAGAGATTTCAGCAAAACTATGCACAGTAGCAGGACAAAACATTTTGAAAACCTCTCTTCTGTTTATAGGCAATGTAACTGCTTTGGGAAGCGTTAACTAAAATTCAGCACTTGGGTGCTGTAAAGTTTATCAACTTGCCTTTGCAAAAAGGTGTCTCATGCCACTCAAACCAGACCTCTAAATTTAGTTTGCCTCAAAGTGCATCAGACAAAGCATTCTATTCTTCTGAAGGTTTAAATACAAACCAAGATAAAAATAAAAAGGACCATTCCTTTAGGATTAGCATCAAGACAAGTTAACACTTAAAAATCCACAAAGTACAATAAGTAAACCTCACCAAAAAATCATGCATCTATATAATTATTTTTAATATAACTTGTACTAGACACACCAAACTAATGCAAGATCTGTAAAACGTTAAGGAAAGAGAGATCAGTCTAAGCTATTTATGACTTTAGTCATTCTTTCTCAAAACAACAGATGAAATAAAATGTATGACATTCCCAAAGAGGGAGTTTCTACTGTAATTCATCTTAAAATGCAATGTTCTGTCATCTCCAGTAACACTTACTGAAAGCAACCATCAATACTTTTTGTCAAAAAACTGCACTCTGTGTAAAATGTTCTATCAATCTCTATTTACATAAAACAAAAAACTTTCAGTGTGGTTCTAAAGCAGAACCATTCAGATTCCCTGTCTTCCATTTTCATGCTCTGTTGAAAAATTATTTTGACTGACACAAAAAAAACCCCATGCCTAACAAATTTTTTTAGACACAAAGCAAAACCACAGAGACTTGTTCTTTTCTATTGATCACCTAAGCAAAATAATGCATTTTTTGTTTACTTTGAACCATAGCCTGTTTTCCTTCAACATATAAACAGTCTAAATAGTCTAACTTAATAACTGGTGAACAATTTTGCAAATTAAGCAATTTAATATAGCTCACTTAATCATGTTCATGTATCCCATATGCTTTTCCAGATATATAAAAAGCACTCAGTCACTACCCTGTAATTTTACTCACATGATCAGTACCATAGATTTCAATCAGAATTAATCACAGGGAGAATAATATATATATATATATATATATATATATATATTCAATGCTTTTGGATTTGGGGCATAGCTTTCTAATCCTCATATTGCATTCACAGTGTTTCTAAGCTATTAGGCCCTAGCAGATCAATACTCAAACAGTTGTTAAAAAGCAGAGAAGAATACAACAGCAGAAATGCACAGGCACAAAGCAGTCATGCATCTTCGAAGTACCAACTTCACAGTCCTGCCACGGTAACATCCAGAAATGAACTAGTTGACTTGAACAGGGGAGTGGGGAGAGTTTTCCAAACACTTAGGTCTAGAGTTTCCTCTAGAAGCAAAGTGCTATTTTGCATTATCACCTTCCCAAATGAAACTGTGCACCACCCTATATAATTTAACTATGTGTTTAGGCCTGGAAGAAAGAGGACTGGGACAGGCACTGGAGGAGAGTAGAGCAGAGCTACCAGGGACAGATGATGCAAATCCCACCACTGGGGCCTCCAGCAGCACAGGACCACATGGGACAGTGCTCTCCCCAGGGCCCAGAACTGGACTCCATGAAACAATTATCACACAGTATTTCCTTATCACTAAGTGGATTTGATCAATGACTTACCATGCTTAGGGTACCCTTTCTACAACTATTTGTGTGTATTCTCGCCAAAGGTCCTTAGTTTGGAAAACATGAAATGAAATTAACGTTTTTCCTCTTTTTGCTGGAGTACTTAATCACTGAGGAGACTTTCAACTGGGGGTATGATTTCAAGGCTTGCCATCCCACTCTACTCCATAATTTTGTCTATCAGTAGATCCTTTGCCATTTATAAACAATTTCTATAACGTCTTGTTATTTTGCAGGTCTTTAAGAGCTTTAAGATATCCAAACACTGTGAAAACAAGTAATTTGGGGGGGTTATTCCACACCATTCTGAAAATATTGCAGAAACAATATGGACAGTTTCTCAGTGTTTCTGAACTGCAGACAACACAGAGTCCACAAATGAAGTAAACAGCATTAAAACGTAATGGCAGATCAGACATAAAATTAGAAAGGCCTTGTAAAAATTTCTACTTTTCATAGTCATTACTCTGCATAGTCAGTAAGACCTTAATGAGCTGCTTTCGTAAGTCACCCAGGTTCATTCCCACTTCAGAGAGATGGGGTAAAAAAAGTTTGAAAATTCTTCCCAAATCTCACCTGATAAAACAGATAAAAGTTTTCTTTTGGATAATGCTGTCTTTTTTTTTCTTCTTTGTTTGCTGTGAACACTGACAATCTGTGTTTAATAGCTGTGAAAAATAGATAAATAAAATAAATTAAACAAACAAACAAAACCAGCAGTGTTCTGCAAGCTCTCACATGCACACAGCTTTGTGGAGCCACACTTGAGCTACCCATCACATAAAGCCCACTCAAGCCAGAACTCTTCTTCTACACAATTTACAGGAACTTAACTGACTTTCCTGGGTCTAAAATATACAGTTCATAAATCAGTAACTAAAACTAATTCAGTGTCACATCACAGTACTCAAATTAGTAGTGTCTTTGTTGCAAGAAATCTACATTTAACTTCTCCTATTTTTATGTGTATTTTATTTATAAATTACTAATGTTTTTCCTGGGGCAAAATGGCTGAAATAAAATCTACACCAAACCATATTCCTGTCATCTGAAGGAAAAATGCCCACAGTACAAATTGACTCAATGAGGGGGAGCTATTAGCGATGAATACACAAGCAATGCTCAACTCTGCACAATCATCATTACCTACACAGCTGAATACTCAACATGCCAACTCCTAGAAGAGTTACAAAGTGGCTGTCTACATTATTTTATAGACAGTCAAGACAAACAAGAATATAATGTATGGCTAGGTAGAAAAAAAATGTTCTATTTTTCCCTTTCATATTAAATGATATCCAGTTACACAAAAACCTCAGCTGAAGATCTCAGCCTTATGTTTTGCAAATCATATAAAGCACAAAATCAGCTACAGTACAAATTCATCCCTTTAAGTGGACCTAGTACTCATTTGATTACAGTAGACATATTTGGCCAAAAAGCTACATATTTTAAAGCTATTAAATAATCAAAAATGTAATGCCTCCCAATCATTATACATATGACAGAAACAACAGATGAGCAGCAGAAAATAATACTACCACAGATATTTTTCTTTCCTATCAATATGTAACATGCCAGCAAAGTAAAAAGTCAACTTTAAAAAAAAAATAAAAAGGGCAATAAAACCCCACCACACACAGAAGTTTCACAGGCACCAGGAAGCCGTGTACACCATCTCAGAGGCTACAGGACAGGGAAAGTGTGTGAAACCAATTAAGTGGATGGATCCTTCTCTGCATGTCCAAGATCCTTGGCTCATGTTATGAATTCATGTTTTGCTTCTATCACTCCACCATACTGTCGGGCCCAGCCACTCTTTTTGGGGAAAGATAACAGGGGAGATTTAAAATAAAATAAAATAAAATAAAATAAAATAAAATAAAATAAAATAAAATAAAATAAAATAAAATAAAATAAAATAAAATAAAATAAAATAAAATTAAAATAAAATTAAAATAAAATAAAATAAAATAAAATAAAATAAAATAAAATAAAATAAAATAAAATAAAATAAAATAAATCAAGCTAACCTTGGAACATCTGGGCAGAAATCTTTTCAAATGCAACCAAATGTGTTCTGGAAAACAAAGTTTGCACTTGCCTCAGCAGACAAGACTTTTTTTTTTTTTTTTTTTTTAATAAGCACTGCTACCAAAAAATTGAAAAGACCACAGGAAATCATGCAAGCAAAAGTAAAGAAGTTGACTCTGAAAGAGAGCACTGTGACTAAATTGACTGTAAGGGTCTTAAAAAAGCTGACCAAATAAAATTGTTATAGCACAGTTTAATACTACTTAGTTCACTGTTGCCCAGTTGTTACTGAAAAATGCAGCTCTACTTTTTTCAACAGTAAATTTAACTTTAGCCTTTAATGCTTGTGGAAGAAAATCAGTGCAATGTTGCATTGGGAAGTCTTTAGGTTGAGAAGAAGAAAAAGGCCAGTTTAGCTTCATTTTTTTCAGGTGAGTTACACAACTAGATTTTGACCCAGCAGTTCTGAGAAACACAAATTCAAGGAGTACACAATCAAATCTAATCTGGCCATTGTATCTGTCAACACCTGTTCTCCACCTGTTTGAATTTTAATACAACCTTCTATTTATTCTGGCCAAGGCTTGAGCTCAAGAGTTCCCCCCAAGACAAAGGGCTTCAGTACCAGCAGACACTACTGACATACACCACTTCCTCCTTGAATAAAAAGCAAGCACTCCAAAAAGTAGAGGAGCAAAACAAGACAATTTAGGAAGGTCCATAAAACCTAGGCAGAATTCTCCTGAAGACTAGGCAAAGCCCAGCTGAAAGATTCACCATACATCAGGTCTGTTCTTAAGTTTGGATTAAATCCTGCAGTTTCCTCCCTCTAACTCACAAGAGAATGCAATAAACCCCTAAGTGCCCTACCAATCCATTCTCTGGAATACCTCCCAAAGTCATTTCTGGTCTATCCCCTTTATTCAACAGAGTGCTTCCATGCAATTTTACGAACATAGCAACACACTAGATCATCCTGGCAACACAAAGCAGCACAACTTGAACGGGCTACCTGTCAGTGGAAAAAAGATGGGTTTGCTGTGCGAAGAGGAGAAAAGGTGAAGGAACAAAGACAAAGCTGAAAGCAAAGGACTCCTGGGGAGTGGCTCTCAACAACCAGAGGAGCTACCCTAGAGGTACAAACAGGGACATTGTTTTCTCAGCTCTTACTGCTCTAAGAGACTCATCTTCACTGCAGATTAACAAAGCTCTCAAACTACCATCTCTAATCTAGTTCCTATTGACACAAGAAGCCTTTCACCAGTCTGGTTAACCCACCAACTTTCCAGATGGGACAGAGGCTTTCAAAATAGTCCTGGGGTCCCCTACTGCCTTTCCACAGTCTCCCACCCAATGCCAGCAGTTCCACTGGAATGGAACCATAATGGGGCTCTACCCTAGGAGCCAAGGACAGAGGGACACATCTTCCAGCACACAAGGGCAACGCTGCCTCACCAGTGGCAAGTCATATTAATATAAGACTTTTCAGTGTGGTTGTTCCCAGCTGAACCAAGTTAATCTCAGTCATCCAGGATGACCTTGCAGTGAAGACCTACTGAATACAGGTTTGTTTTTCTAATGCATCAGAACTTCACATTCACTCATATAACACAATTAACAATTTCCATCAGGGTGCGAGAGGAAGGAAGAGCAGTATTTACTTGCCCAATGTCTACTTATAATTCAAGTGAGATTTGTACTAGAACTCACATAATCTGGGGGTTAGATGTAACGGCCAGACAATTAACAGAGTTGGGGAGGGAAACGTACACAGTGTAAGTAAAAGTATCAGGTGGCTTTGCCCTCACTCCAAAAGGGATTACTGAAAGTCTCCAGAATTTATCAATTGATGTACATTAATGAGGATTACCTGAGTAAACTTTATTCACCCAGTGCAAGAGTGCTAACTTCTGTTTTAAAGAAAAATAAATAAATACAATGAGGAAACTGATGTACTGGAAAACTTAAACAAAAAAAGGCACACACAAAGCAGTTTCAAAACACAAATATCCATCATTCTTTTGTCCTGGTCCTGTCACTGTCCAGAGGCCAGGACAAAAGTACAAGACGAAAACCGTTAATTTTACGCATTATGCAAAAATAATCCAAATCTATTTCCTCCAAGCTCCCCAAAATAAAAAGTGAGCAAGTCTGATCAATGACTTTTGATTAAAATGATGAAAACTGGCCTCTGAATTTGCTTAAGGGAACTCAGAAGCCATGTACACACTGCATTGCACTCTGTTATCTCTAGTTGAAGACAATACAGATAAAGGAACAGGCCACATGAAATTTTGTGATTCATCACAGGTGGCCATAAAAATAACAGACTTTTAAAAATATAGAGACTAAGCCTACTCCAATGGTAGAATTCCCACTTAACATTTCCCAAATTAAAAGTCCTTCCAATAATAACAGAAATCTAAAAGCCTGCATTAGCGAGGGCTAGCTCCTTCCATCCGTTTGTTCACAGACTCTCCAACAAGCATACAGCACACACTGTAAGAATTCAATTTGGAAACCATCATCTAAAGCACAGAGGAGAACAGGAAAGTCATATTGCTATAATGCTTAGATTATCAATCATCTTGACAGTTTATTGGCTTTATCACCACACATACCATTAAAATGATGTCTGGCCCAGAATGTCAGGAGGCAAACATTAAACAGACCAGGATTAAAAAGCAGATCCCAAACAGCACTCCAGTAAAGTTTCCCTTCCACTCTGAAATTAGTTAGAGCTGACTAAGTAACTGGCACTAGACTTTGAAGAAATATACAGCCTAAAAGGCACAGAGTCAACACAGGCTTGACGAGCTGATAGGTAATGTCATGTTATGGCAACTCTAAAGCTCCTACAGTTGATTTATCACATACTGTGTGCAACAGAATGATTGCTAATGGGGCAGGGGGGGAGGGGGAACCACACACCAAAACAACAACAGCTTAATTTGGTGCTTCTTAGAGCCAAGGGTTTGCATGAAAAGGGCCAAATGAGCTCCTTGAAGTCAAGCACCAATGCTTGTTTTGTCAGTTTTGTAATTATCAAATACACACATTAACAATAACATTTTTTACACTGAAGTAATTTTACAGATTAGGAAAATCTAACAGTGACAGAACATATTCATAATTCAATAGTACCAGATAATGAAAGGAATATAAATCCTGAATTTTTAAAGCATAGCTGTGTGTGTCAGTCTGGTAACTAAATCCTGACACGATTAAAATTGTGCATCAACAGGGTGCAGTTGAGAACTGTGTCATTTGTCCCGGACCATATTTCCATGTGCTCAGGAATATGTGGGCAGGCAGTTACAGCTAATTAAAGGCAACTTCCTTTTCCCCCAACCCCCCCACCTCTGAAAAATCTGACATTTCTAAGTATTATTTTAGTTCCTGTTTCCTTCTCTACTTTTTGTCTATCTTTCCCCAAAAAATGTATTGACTTTTGCATTATCCTCCTAATTTATTTAGAATAAATATGACAGTTTTAAATTACAAATAGGCTAGTGGCATGTCCAGCTGAGAGGACCACTCAAATAACTGAGCCACAGTATTTGCTGAAAATAAACTGTTTATATGCTTTCTTATGTCACTCAAAAGCAACATGCACATACCGATCTCAATTTTAAACAGATCAATCCAATAGCACCTACAGCCTACTATCCTGATTTATATCTCATCACACAGATTGCTTGAAGGAGTACTACCAGCTCCGAGAAAGGTGTTGGGAGGTTCAGTATTTGCCAAACACTGGCAGATCTTTGTTGCATGAGTATTAAAGCTTTAATATTTTTATCCCATTGCAAGTAAGATTCAACTCTGTAATTATTATTTCACAGTCCACACTTACTCCTATTTTGAGGGACTGAAGCAGTGTTTTTCAACATGTGTTCTAGTTTTGAAATTAAAAGACAGCTAAATGAAATCCTAACTTAAGCAAAACTGCTGACTTCATACTTGATAAACTGGCAGCAATTTGTAGTAAAAAATCACTGTTTTATCCTTAACTGTGACATTTACTATATATCAGCAGGCACAAAAATTTCAGCAAGGTCAGAGCCACAAAAGTAGTCTCTCAGCTGAATTTTAAAATACAGGTAAAGACATCTAGAACTGTCATCTGGGGAAAAAAAAAACAACAACAACAAAACAAAAACACAAAACACATACAATCTCATAAACAAGACTGAAGATTAAGATGACCAAATATTTAGCTATCTCCAAAGATCTGAACAGTTCTCAGACACTTGACATCAGCTCTCACCACCCTCTGAATGACCCAAGTGGAAGTCCCGATTGACCAAAAGTATTCTAAATTAGGAACCTAACAAGGAGTCTCTTTATTGTCTCCAACTATCACACCGAGGCTGAGGAGTAAGGCTTGGGACTGATCTAAAGCCAGAAGCATCTCCAACAAAGGGAAGTTTCAATGCTACTCATACTATTAGAAGGTGAGGAATACAGAAAGGTGACCTCAGAAAAGTGCAGATTACCAGAAAATGCACACAGACATGAACTCTCCCTCCACAGAAGTTTCTTTTGTCAGCTGTTCTTTGTATTGTGCTCGTTCTATCCATTTATTTGGGGGAGAATTGGGGGGAGAGTGGACATGAAAGAGGTGAGTGAAGAAAACATGCACACCCCACCCGTAACTGTTACTGTGTTGTCTTCAAAGTTAGTGAGTAAAGTAAGAACAATCTTTTCCAGCAGCAGATGAATCCCTCCCAAAAGCAGTATCAAGATTAGCATCCTAAATGGAGCAGAGAACAATCACGCTTGCTTCAGGAGTCTCCACTTCATCAACATGTGCTCATCCAGAGGATTTAAAACACACACTGCACTTGTGGCAACAAAATGTTATAGCAAAAAAAACAAGATACTAAGAGGACAGAGTAATTTCATTTTACACTGCTACAGGGTTCACTGTATTCACATTGCTTGCTCTAAGAGCTTTACTTCTCATACCACAACTACTGCACCCAGCAAGTCCCCAAGGACCCAGGCCTCACTAGCAGTTAATGATCCATTAGACAGCCACCTTGATGCAAACCAGAAGGTGGCTAATGCTCTAACAAAGTGGTCCTAAACTACAATAACAGGCAACATTCAAGGATTACAGCCACTATAAACCAGTAGTCATAGTTAATAACTGTAATATTTCATTAAAATGGCTAGAAATAATGCATACCAGACACTCAAACAATTACAGATGACCACAATGGTATTAGAAAAGTAATACAACATTGAAAGAAAACAAGCTAGCCACTTGCCACAGCACAATGAATGTATCTTCTCAACAAAAACTCTTCCTAGCTGTTTCACTATCACAGGCACAGAAAAAAATTGATAAAGAATAGAAATTCAAGACAAATAGCTGGCAGTATTATCACCAGCCACAGTAAACAAGCAGTATCTCTAACAGAAGCAAGAAGACCTCTGCTCTGTTTCCATGCAGCTCAGCCAATAAAACTACCTTCATAGCTCCCATTTGCTTACATTTTTCCCCAAAGACTAGTACACCAGTAGCTACATCAGAAGACAAACCGTTAGCTTGCAGAATATAACTTGCTTTCACGAGAGAACAATTTGTACCATCTAAATGTAGATTATAAAATACACATCAGACTTCACACAGTTTAACTATATACCACAGTCACTTCTTTGTTCATTCATGGACAACTTGGTAAAGAAATAAAACTTTAAACCACAAAGCTACCCCTAGTATACTGCTATTGGAAAAAGTGTACATGGAAGCAAGGGGAAAAAAAGGCAAAACTTAATCTATATCTATTTCATTTACATTAAAATTCCATTAGATAACAAATTAAATTCAGTATTGATACTGTGAAATACAATTCTTCAGAAAGCTTTGTATCTTGATAAACGAAAGGTATACCATGACTGCTATCACACATTCATCAGGATTAGGGTATTGGGTTATATTTTTGTTGTATTGGGTACATGGTATGAACAGCTACACTGAAAGCATAAAAAATGGGCCAAACAAAGAAAAACTAGCTGGAATAAAAGAGTGGAAATGCGATTTCCACATAAGTTATATAAAGTACTATTTTATTAGCAATATAGTTAGCCTTTGGCAACATGCCATACACCCAGAGAAACACAGGGCCTATAAAAAGTCTGTGACATGGTGCAAAAGAGGGGTTTTAACACACCCTAAAACACACAGATGGCAACAACAAAGATATTTACATGTTGAAAGAATGCTCTTGTAGTTTTGTAAAAATTGCCATCAATTTTCTCACTGAAGGAGAAAGGTTTAGAAGATGAAGTTAAAATAATTTGGTTTCTTTTCTAGCTGGCTACTTAGAATTCTAGATTGGTTTGCTGCTTTTCAGAGGTGGATAAAACCTCAAGATCCTCTGGCATAGGAGGCACTACTAAAATTATAAACAGAAAGTAATTCACTATTCATGACTTACTTGCCCTAAAGAACAAAAAGCTGGAAAAAGACCCATATAAGATTCTCTCCTTGCAACTAGCACCCTATATATCACTAATTTTCTTGCATGCTTTTCTGTGATGAAATTCATAATTGTAAAAAAGTGTGCCCCACAAAAAAACTTAAACACATATTCATGTGTACTTGTAGTAATTATTGAACAAGGAGGGATGTGCTACCCAGTAACAAAGCAACTCTGGTCTAAATACAACTTAGCTTTCAGAAACAGGAAGCTATCATTATCCTCACATGTCTGCAAGACACTTCTTCCATTATGCATCTCCCACTAAATCTTCTCCCCGAAAAACATGGTAAGACTAACAATGCCACTACCCACATTGTCTAAAGACATTCAAAGGCCTCAATTATTATATCTTCACCAGAGGTTAAAGCTCATTCTGTGCAAACCTAGAATACAGCTTTCAGTTCAGTCTAGTTTTCTCCAAAAAGAGTCTAGCCTGCACATGTCTAAATCACTTTGTGGAACAAATCAATGAGCAGTAAGTGGGGACTTCCGGGGAATTCACTTTTAAAATCACACTGCTGCTTCAAACAAAAACACTAACATAGATGTGGTCTCAGTTATGTCTGATATTCCCAAGGGAAAATGAACAGCAGCAGTTCCAGCAGACCACAGGAAGGCAGCAGGAGAGTCTGCCGAAACAACATGTGGTGAAAGTTTACCACCTACACCCTACAAATAGTGTTTACAGATTCAAACCAGATCCCACAGCTCCTAGTCCTGGAGAGTCCCAAGCCTTTTCTTCCAGGTGATGCCTTTTCACATACTCCATTGCTCTCATCCAGCTGCTTATGTCAAATTATGCCACCCAAGGACAGGTTTTAAAAACAAAGAAAAACAAAAACAAAACAAAAACAAACAAACAAAACACAAACAAACAAACAAAAAAAAAAAAACCACAAGCCAGTAAGAACTGTACCAACCCTACATCATGATAAAGGGGGTACTAACTTGAGGCTCTACAGGGAGACTGCAGGTGGTATTACTTGAGAGGTTCATGCAGCAAAATGTGAGTGCAAAACAGTCCTCTGTACTCACACCTCTATGCCTGTCATTGTTAGGATACCACTCTAACAATTTCACAATCCAGACCATTCTTGGCCGAGTAGGCAAACAAGCCCAAGAACACTTTAAACACACAACCAGTAACTACGTTCTACTTCAGAGTGTGAACAGACACGTGATTTTTTCAAGCACTATGTATTCCTGGAAGAATATTCTTCTTTGATTTAGGAAATGAATTAATAATTAGCCTTCTCATAAGTCTATGGTTTCATGGTATTTGTAGGACCGATAATTCTCGTACCCATCAATGCAAATTACTGTGCCTGTATAAACTACTGTCATAACAATCATTTTCATAAATGGTCATCCAAATTGTCTTTATTACTTTTATACTGAAAGTTCATATAGCATTTAAAATCTTGGAATGTAAATCATACCTTTAAAATAAGGTATACTTACCAAGCTTTCTATTTACAGTACTAAATATAAAGAAAAATGCCACCAAAACACCAACGTTTAATACCTCTGTACCAATCATAAAATTGAATAAGTATTTTGAGATCAATGACTGTATAGGATCAAAATGACGATTCAGCAACACAGCATCTACACATTGTTTCAGTGACTGCCAGGACACTGCAGGCATGTTTTCTGCCTAATTCTGATCTGCAAGGAGGTCCAAACTCCAAGTTTGCTAAGGCTGCTTTTCTGAAGCAACAGCCAACTACAATGAAGTATTTTAAGGCATACAGCTCTCTTATCTGGTGTTGACTTTTCCTAAACAACTGAAAGACTGAAGCAGAGTTTGGAATTTAATTCGGAAGTGTCTCAGGACTGTCTCTAACTTCTAAAGTTTCATTTTTAAATTTAGAGGAATATCTCACTTGATCCCAAATACTGAATGATTATGAACACTTAATCACAGAGCTAAAAATAAAAATAGCCTGCTGTTATGACCCATCTGAATCTCAGGTACTATGGGGCTGGATAATGTATGCTGCAACCACATAGCTGCTCAAAGACACTAATGGTAGCTGTCAAAATATTCTAGTATCAGTTCCCAAATTTTATGATCTTAAGTTTGTTTTCAGACCTCAGAACCATCACCACAAAATACAGAAAAGCTCCTTCCAAATTCAGGATGTTGCAACTCCAAAGAACTGCTAAGGGAAAACCATTTATCCTCAGTCCCTAGAGCAGTTCAACTTGAGGTGAGGGGGGAAGAACAGGGAGAGCAGAGAGGAAAGAGAAGGTAGTTGCTGAATTTTTGAAAGATAATGCATCCATTGTATTTGAAAAATTAAAATATTTAAATGTGCAGTGTCTCAAATTATTAAAAAAGGAGGCGAGAGGTGCAAATGAAAAAGAAAACTGAAAACCAGAGTCAGGAGCAGACAATGCCAGCAACATCTTCCTACTAATTTCTGAGACTCCACACAGCTGACTTTTGGGATCTCACAACCTGGCTCTCACTCGGAATACACCTCCTCCTACACACCCCCACCCAACATACATGCACGTCTCCCCCCAGCCCTTCAGGATAGGATACTCACACAGAATTTCTTCCTGCCAAAGACAGCTGCATCCTACTTCCATTAAAGTTTAACAAAACAAAACCACCTTTTACTGGTTCCACTGAGGAAATGCCGAGTTCTAAAGTTACAGAGACATCTAGGATGTGACAAGTCTGACAGGAAAAAAATATTCTTTAAAAGTAGTTGCCTGCTGATAGGTGAGGCAGGATTTAACCAGAAGCAGCATCTTTTTGCAACACCCTGGCTGCATGTGCACTGAAATTACGGAAAGTTGGTGTTCTGGAGCACGAGCTTCTGAGGACCTCTCATTCAGGCTAGAATATCCCAGTAGGGTTTGGTTAGGAAACAAAGTACTGTGAAGAGATAACACATATTTCCTCATTTTTCATGCCAGAAATGAACTTTTAAAAATACAGCTTTATTTCACAGAAGCCACATAAAGAAGTGTCCTTTTTATAAAAGTAGAAAGCCCCCAAACATCCATAATGTTCTTTCAATGAGCATTGCTCAAAAAATGTTGCAACCTTGAAGCTTTTAAATTTATTAAAATGATAACACTTTAAAGGTACTTCAACAGAACATTACAAAAGAAACTATTTTCTTTTTTCAAACTCAAAATAACAGTAACCAAGTTGATTAAAAGCATTTTCTACTAAAAATATTTGCATTATCTGTACTTAAAGGTAAGAGCAGGAAAAAATAAACAAAATTCTGAAATAACAAAAAAGGGTCCATGAACTAATACCACACAATAAACATTTCATTTAAGTTTCAAGACATACATGCTATGAAAGCATAACTTTTAAGTTATAGAAGTAGAAGTACTAAATAATAAATATTTGGAAGATACAATATTTCCACCTATCCTACTTAAAAGCTCAAAAACGTATTCAATTGCATGCATAGAGCAGCTCTGAAAGCCACATTGAATATATTGCCTTTGTTTGCTTAGGTTATGCACAAATAAGTATTGGGATGACAGTTAAAGACACATCCTTGAAGTAGTCTACCCAATAAATTTGGGAAGAGGAGGAAGAATAAAAATGTCTAGCTGTAAAAGATTCTCTTTGTTGCCTGCTTGTTAAGGATTCCTTCTGGCACAACTGAGCGGATTATGAATTCACATGTGAATTTATCCCCTATTAAACTTTTAGTAAAAGGGTCAGTTAGCAGGAATGATAAAGCTCAGGCACACCAGTCACATGCTGGCAGAGCATCTGTGAGTAGCTCTACTCGGGCATATCACTGGTTTATAGCTTCAACGTCAAGGGGAAGCTGTGGGGGAGGGAGGAACAGTCCACTTCTAAAAATATTTGAAATAGTGCAAAATATAGCTTCACAGAAGACAAAGGCAGTGTGACTTCAGGTCGTACTTCTTTTGGATTGTTGGTTGGTTGGTTGGTTGTTTTGTAAAGGGAGCACTAAAAAGACAGTACAGGCTAAAATCTCCCATCTGGCTGGCAAGGGTTTTCACTAATCCCTGAAGAATTCTGTAGTACTCTGGCTACTCAGATCTTCCTCTTTTCCACCACAAGAACTCCTGCTGTTGGGCCACCTTAGCTTCCAAGCAGCGCTCCTGGACTTATAGCTATATCACAGCTATACAGGTGGCAATTCAAACTATGCAGTCACCTTGCCAACGCTGAAGCTTGATCAAAATTTACATTTACACATCACCTCAATATCTCATACTTTCTTTTGAAATTTACACTTCTACGCAATTATGCAATGCCACACAGCAGTCAACCCTGTTTGCACCTTCCTACTGTTGTGTTATTTCTGTAAGAGATTTGGCTCAAGCATTTGAGGCGAACAGAAAAGCAGAAGGTCCAGCAACAATACAGCAGCTTCAGCCAAGATGCAAAACTCACCTTCTTTACGACACGAGGTTCTGTGGATCTGGTCTGCACGTTCTCCACCAGGCAACAGGTCTGCTGCATGGGTGGCCCTGACACCCAACTTGTCTTCTCAGGCTCTTCTTCAAAACCGTTGGGGATTGCGCATTCTCTACAGAGTCACTAATCTGATCTTTCCCTGGTATTCCCCCCAGCTGCACCACTCGCACACGACATTTGCAGCACACACCTTGGCCTCCAAGCTGACGCTGGGCCCTTTGACAGGTCCACAGGTTGGTGCAGCTTCACACATCAGAGCAGCCCCACACAAAACAGGATCACGCTGGGAAGCACGCGCTCCCTTCCCGTCGAGCAACTCACAGAGCCCAAGAGCACATCTCTCACCCTCCTGCACTTGTGGGACCTAACAGGTGCAATATTATCTGCTGAGACTTTCAGAAGTCTAGTTGTTTCAGGAGCCCATCGCAATAAGCTCATAAGCAATAGCTCACATTACTTAGCAATCCATTTCAAACATGATCTTAACGAATTCTTGCACATTAAGTGACACAAATAAAAAGATAAATATAAAAAATCCTGACCATCACAAAACTTTTACCAGGCTTTGAAGGAAGGATATTAAAAAATAACCTTCTAGACATACTGTACAGAAAAGTGAAGATTTCTAGAAATTCAGAAATAATACTTCATTTGCCCAAAGACAACGTGACAACATTTTTCAAAGTCATCCACAAAACCTGGACAATTAAAATTGGATTCTATACATTGAAATTACTTTGAGATAGAAGAGACAGCTAGTTTGGATTAAACCTTTCTGCTCACTTCACACTCAGAGTAATCTGTTCTATAGTTGCACATTTGTTTTTTCTGCTCACTGTGGTTTGATCAGGCGTATTCCTGGAGAGGCTGTTTTAAGCTAACTGGACAAGTTTTAGTCTGAAGGACAATCTACATAGCACCTGTTTCTATTTCCTATATGAACAAATATCCCAGCACTTCTGTCAACCAGTTGTCTACATAAGTTTAGGCTTCACTTTAGTACCATTTTTACCATCATTCAAATTGCTTCCACTGTTAATAGAGAAAAATTGAACTTAAATATAATCAAACTATATATACTTTTTTTAAAAAAAAAATTAATTTGTGTTTTCATATCAAATAGAGAGGATTTTTCTTATGATTAAAAGAACAGGCTTATTACTTAAGTCATATTTTTCTCCATTTTTGGTTTTTAATCTCTTGCAGATGCTCAATTTGACTGTACTATTGATGCATCTACAATTCCATATGATGCGATTGCAGTGCACGGATTAACATACAAAAACAACCAAAGATCAGAATACTTAACACCTGCAAAATAATCTTCAATTGCTGTCTTTAGTCAGATTATAAACTAAGCAAATAAGGAATACAGACATGTGCCTTGCTAATATACTTGCAAAATAGGATTTAAAACTGTGAAAACAATTTTTAAAAACAAGCAGTGATTTAGAATAGTTTTATGCTCTATAAGATGGTGTTCTAACCATTTATATTGTTTTAAAGAAGGAGGATCTGCAATCTGTAACACAATGTAATTTTGCATTAACCAATCATCAGATGACAATATTTTTGTAACATAATGAGGAATACAACTTACAAGTGCCTTCACCTTTCCCAGGCACTCCTCAGCTGTTGTCTTTTTTCTCCACACAGAAAGAAACTAAATAGCCATTGAAATAATTTAAATTTCTTCTTTATAAATAAATAAATAAAGCAAGCTTTCTATTGTACAGTTTAAAGAATTTTTGTTTTTGTTGTCAGAATTTACCTTTTTTTTTCCCTCTATTCTATTTAGAAAGAAGAGCACAATGAAGAAAAGCAAGTGGGTTTGTCATCAAAAGCATTCATGGCTCTGACACACAAACACCTGTCAGTGGGAAAAGTCTTCAACTTCTTCGCTTCTCTTTACTATGAAGCAAATGCGCATGAAGCTTTCAGACTATTTTCTTCCAGTGTTTTGAAGTACCTTTCAGTTCACATGAAGGCTAACAATTGCAAAAAAAGCAGAAGAGAAGGAAAAACTGGCACAACGGAAAGACTGAGAAGCAGTGAAAGCCTCCCTGCTTATAGTTATTCTTTTGTTGAACACTCTTGGGCACAGCCAAAAATATAGATGAAAATCAGGAAAATTATTTCAAAAGTTTAATTCCTAATGTGAATTTCTTCCCCTGTAAATTTTTTCTTCCCAATGAGATTTACACAATAACATGAGAGCACAATACATTTAACAATGAACTACGGTATTAGAATGCTATTTACATAAAATTACAACTTACAGACAGTTTACACAAGAATGTCTTGCACTGAAATAGTTATCCCTAATTATCTCAATCAGCATGTAGCTGATAGAACAACTACAGTAGATTAAAGAGGTTTCATAGCTACTACAATGACTACTGAAATGAGAACCAACATCTTTAAAAAGTGTATGAAAATTATAACAGATTATTTTGAAATTACCGTTGCAAATAGCGACATAACTGGAATTAAGCTTGCCAATTTGGTAAGAAAAACAATCCCAAAATATCAGTATGTTTCACTGATACAAAGTTAAATGTTTACAAATTTCACACTAAAAAGAAAATTCACAGAAATATCAAGTAAGCAATCTCATGACAACAAAGCCTATTCTTCTTGTGGATTAGTAAACCCTCACTTTCATCTGATGAAGTAGCTCTTCATGCAGCTCTCAGTGCTCACCCTCCCCTATCAAGCCAGAGATACCTTTTCTCTGAAACAATTACACTGGAGGAGTTTTAAACTCCTGGTTCAGACTAATCCATCTAACGACAGAAGCACCTTTCAAGCTTCCATTTGACACAAGTCCATCATTCATCATTTGCTGGTGCATATGCTTTTTGCTGACAGAGCTCCATTACTAGAAAAAGCTCAGTAAGTAAGGCTGATTTGAAACAACTATATATTATAGGTAAGCCTACATAAGACACACTGATTTTGAGTCTAGAAAATCACCACATAAAAAAGGAAGGGGGGGGGAGCTGAAAAGAACTATTTAATTATTTAAATACTTTCACTTCTTACCAACTGCTGCAATGTGACTTATTAGTGTTAATTTGCAATTTACAAAGAGAAGAAGGGAAATGGAATTTAACTCTATATAGCATGCGCATAACATGCTTTGTAATTCTTGGAGCAGAAATGGTTTTGTCTTTGATTAATAATAAAATGCTGCACCAATGCTATCAAAACACAGACCCCTACCAACTTTAGCACGTCGTAATATCATCACAGCTGGAAAACAATATGCTGAACCATAAATTTAACAGCACAAGCGAGAACACAGTTGATTCCATTTTTTTACCAAACAATGATATAATTCAGATAATATTAACAAGGCATTTCTGTAGTGTCTTTGGCAATTGTAAACGATTTACCAACATGCATTAACATTCAGTGTTCTGTATGGTTTAGTATTTCAGTCTCTATTTTACAAATGCAAGCATAGGGCAAAGAGAGGTTAAGTAATGTATTCAACATCCACATTTTCTTATTCATCACTTTGACTAATCAACCTTATGATTATAGGGGTGGAGGGGACGAGAAGGTTTGGCCAGTTCAGCTGTGCATTAAAAAAAAAAAAAAAAAAAAAAGAGGATAGGAATAAGAAATGGTAGCAAAATGAAGGGTCTACCAATGAAGTACAATTAGCCTTCAAGAAGGTCCTTTTAGGCTCTAGGAAAAAGAGAAAACACATGAAGCCAAGGAGGTACAGGCTCAGCCTACATGTCAATTAATAGTTACATTACCGCTCTTTGAAATGCTTTGCTATGAAAAGGATGGAGAGCCATTTCCCATAATATTCAGAAATATTACACTCAGGGCAACCTCACTGGGGAAGAGGGAGACAGAAAAGAAAGAGAGAAAGGCAGCAGCTGAAATAATGATACCAAAACCAGATTCAAGGATCTGCCTGTAAGATATAGCCGGATAAGGTCCCTTCCAGCATCCAATGTTCTTTTTTGTTTCACTGACTGGAATGGAAAAACAGAGAAAGTTAAAAATGGCAACAGAGATGCAGAGTTTGATGTTTTCTTAAAGAGGAATTAAGTTCTGTGCTTCAATTTGAGAGAATGTGGCTTACAAGTTCTACATAGGTTACAAATCTTACAGACAGATAGTTGTCAAGTCTGTCAGCACAGTCCAAACGGTAGTACATGGAAGTAACAGCCAAAAAACGTCACTGGGATATAAAGTATCTTGATGCTTTGTGGTTCCTTAGACTTTTGACTTCTTCATTTCAACAGATTTGTTTGTGCCACCAGTTATTTTAATTGATAAATATTCAAGCCACTTCTGATGATATTGTGACTACTTCTCCCAGAAGACTGCAGAGGAGGCCAAGACTGAAGGCAGCATGAGATGCTCTTTGCCTTCTTCAGCAGACTGCTCCACATGTTAGAGAAGCAGCACAATAATGTCCCAAGGCAACTCAGTTTACCAAAATACAGGGTCGATTTCTCCAGTTTTACAGTATGCTTGATATACCACAATAGCAAAGCTGGAACATGATTTAATACCTTAAGGAAATTCACATTTATGCATACAAAAACAATCTTCAAATTCAGGAGAAGAAATTTTTCTCATTACCCTCTCGTGTCCCATACTGGGAGTCCTGGTAACTATGTTCAATTTTAGAGTGCCAAGTGCCAAATAAAATGAGAGTCCTGTTCCACACATTCTTGTGCTTGTTATCATCCAAGGAAATGAAAAGACAGGCAAAGTGCACTGTGTACTTCATGGATGTGCTTTTAAATAGCTAATGCAATGCCCTAACTTGACTAAAACAACCTAATTATCTTCAATTGTGAAGAAATATACTTCCCTTTCTCCTCTATGGAGAAATTGTTATTCCCACTACCAAACCACAAATACATTGGTTTGTTTAAAGAGAAAGCCTGGTACACTGACATGGAAATGGTATCTATTAATTTACAGACATCTCGCTTAGAATCATTCAATTTAAGTATATCTTAAGGAGAGGTAAAAAGCATATAAGCTGCAGATGCGAAAAAAACCCACACAAAACCACACTAAACACAACAAGGAATAGCATCAAACACAACCAGGAATGGACAGTAACAAAAATCTAAACAGTGCTCTGATGATCAGACTAAAATAGAAATCATGCAGCACCCTGGGATTCTGTTTTGTAACTTATGGTTTCATACAAAAAACCCACATCACCCACACATGGTACAGATGCTTTAAAAAGACTGAAGCCAAGTGAGCCTCCAGAGACAACAGGGCCTGGGGGAGCGGGGAATCACTGTATGTCTTCTATTAGAAAAATGTTAAAAACATATTATGTTATACATAGTCCAGTTAAATGTTTTATGTAGATCAACAAGTGCCAGATACAGGCAATAACACTTCTGAGGCAGTTGAAGAGAAAACACTCCCCTGTAACAAGGACAAAAACAGTGCTTTCTGGAGCCACAGTGGTTGCCCAATTATCCCTCTCTCTTCCTCTGCGCACCAATTTCAGAATAGCATAGCTAAACTACGCTGTCATGATCTGACGAAACTTAAGAACAATTTTTAAATGCTCTGTTTTATAAATCTTTATTTTAGTGAACATTATATGAGCTGTAAGCAAGATAACTGCTACCAAAGTTCACTCCATTCCAAAGGTATAGTAAATGCTTAGAAGTTTAAAACTTGTTTTGATCATCACTAGCATTTTTATGTATATTTTTTTCAACGTGGATCTAGAACACAAGCACTTAAAATTTGACCTTCAGAGTTATTCTAAATACATACCCCATATATATGCTATGTACTAAGAGGTGCTTTTGAGGAATTATATTAGTTTCAAAATAGTCTAAATTTTTAATAAAATGTCAAGGTTTTATCCAGGACATCTCTTCATACTTACTGAGAAACATCTTGACGAAAAGCAATACAGAAAGTCAATCCAGTAACATTAATAACATAACCATCAGTGGAAGAAAATATTGTTTCCTCACTACTCCTTCTGCACTCGTAGAGCTTTGGATAAGCTATACATCTCAGAGCAGCTGCAACTTTCTCACATTCACAATCACTTTAAAAAAAAAAAAAAGCTCTTCAGCAAGCTAATCACTACATACATAATTATCTACCTTCAAAAGAATTAGTATTCATAAAAACTATACACTATTTTGGAAAATATACCTGTTTTCAGAGAATAAAAAGAACTTTTAAACTTCTTTGTGTGCACACCTGATTTCATGCTTTGCTAACAAAACTAACCTTCCCACTGAACAGTCAACTCAGGCTACACAAGAAATGTGGTAGAATATTCTGCCCCACACATCATTGCCAAAATTTCCTCTGAAGTAAAACATTGATACTGTATTAAAGTATGATGCAAGATCTTTATTAAACAAACAAGCTTTAGAATTCCAGGAGACAATTCAGAGATGATCAGTCCTGCATCTCACCTCTTCTGTCTACTAAAATGGGAGACTGGAGTACAAATGCTCACATCTGACAAGGATTGGACCTAAACCTGTAGCATGTTGATTTTACATAGCCATCAAAAACCTTGTTTAAACAAAGGTTTCATCTGAGACACTTCTGAGGGAAGGGAAAGCTTGCTTTGATTAAATTCCCTCTCTGCTGTTTCTTATACAATTTCTTCCTCCACCACAGTTAGTACCAGTCACTTTTGGCAGCACATAGACAAAGCAAACTGTTGTTCTGGTTCTAACACAAATTAATTGCCACATTTCCTTTAACCCACAAAAAAGATGAAGTTTAAACAAAAAAGTAAAATTATTTAGGTTAATTTAAAATTTGAAATTATTCTAGTCTCATTTTGCTACAAACTGAAGTCATGTGCTCTCTTTAGCAGATTACTCACAAGCATGGTCAGAGTGATGTATATAAAATGGCTAATGGTAAAGTGTTACCCATTTTTTATTTACTACACAAATAAAGCAGAATAAAAATGAACATAAGGTCCTGCAGGGCAAGCTACGTATTCTGTAGATACAAAATCACTGCTCATTAAGAAAGAAAACATCAGATGTAATGGCTACAATAGAGAACAGTTAAGTGTGTAAAGAATGGAAACATACATCAAAACACAATGAGTTCATATTTTCCTGGGAAGATCAACAGTGATAGTGATGCAATGAGTCTCCTATTTTTCATTTAGTAGGACTTGAAACTAAATTATTAACAGTGGACCACTCCACATCAGTCAAAAAGACTGAACTGGAGACCTTTTGCCTGAGGTTAGACTCTCAGACACTCCAATCAGCACATTTAAACTCTTAAATATGATGTTGCCTTCACTATTCTTTCTATCTAGCTTCAAGAGCTTATAAGAGACAGATGCCCGGAGTGAAAAAATTGACCTGTCTTTTTCACAGGACATGCAAACTTCAAGAACCTTGAACCTTTCTAATCAGTCAACAAAATACTTGACTTCAGTTGCCAGATGGATATTTGTCAAATAAAAACAAAAGCCGCACACACAATATTGAGACTAACAGCTCAACAATAAGGTAGAAATTCAGCAGAATATGTATATGAGCAAATTCATGCCAGCAACAGAGAGAGCAAAGATGTAACAGAAACAGCAACAACAGAACAATGAAATCTCTCTGACAGATAGTTTACCCAGTTTGTTACAAGAAGGGAGTAGCACAAGAGAGATAAGCAATTTACAAAAAAAAAAAAAAAATTTGCTTCAAAGAAGATATCAGACACTACAATATAAAATACTTCTGTCCAAGGCAATAACTTTTTGTAATGGTTGCTTACCTGTTAATTTAAATGTATTCCTTGTAAATTACTGTTCATTAATGATATACATAGTCTCTAGTCTAACTCTGTCAGAACAGCTAGAATTGATGAAAGCAGATTATGTTAAAGCTTTGCTTCCCAAGTAGTAAAACTTCTAAAAATATATTTGAATATCTGGAAAGAGCACAGGCTACTTTTACTACAAACTGTATATATTACTACATCCCAGTTCCAGTCAGAGGTCAGCAAAGCATGTTTATTTGACTGGCTTCTATATACTTAATCTGTCTCCTTGTGTACCCAAGAACTGAATACTGGAGTATACGTATCTACAAAGTAAATGTGATCCATCAGATCAGACTTCAACATGATCTAACCAAGGAGAAAACAATCTCTGAAGCAGAGACCCTGTATGTACCCTAAGCATCAGAGCTCTCTATCTGTTGAAGAGGTTGTCAGGAGTGAAGGGAAATGTATATACTTAAATTACCACAACTGCAATAGAATTATCTCTTTTTTTATCCTGCATCATTTGTCACCTGAAAAACATCCTTAATATTAGACAGTTCACAAAATACTGAACGGTTTTACAGGTAGTTGCTCTCTTTCCCTCTCATGTGCTTTCCTTTATAGCAGGTAACCTAAGAACATGCCAGCCCCAAATATCCACTTCATGCTGTAAAATTACCAGAAGGAATACAGCTTGGCCGCTTGTAGTTATAACACTAACTTAGGAAACAAAACAATTGGAGAAGACAGAATCACACTGAATGATACCTTTGTCTTATAACAAATACTCAGAGATATAGCATCATAAATACATGCTTATGATAAGACCTTAGCACATGAACGTCATTATGCATTTTCTAGTTTAACATAAATTACATTCACATCCAAAGACAACTGAAAGGCTTCCAACATAAGCTTTGCTTGTCTGGGAGGCCAAGATGGTTCAAATGAGGATTGTTTGTTGATTGTTGCTAAGTCAGGTTTAATCTTGTTTGAAAATCCTTTGCTCTAATAGAAAGAGGTGTAAAATATTTCTTTAAACTGAAGTGAGCTCCCCTCTGAACCAGCAGCAATTTGGCAAGTCAGATCAGCTGGCACATAAGAGCACTCCATTAGTTCATGAAGACCAATAGCTTGTCTGTAAAAATTTGCAAGGGCCTAATGCACTCTGACAAATGACAAAGGTTATTAAAGGACAGCTTGTGTGAGGATAATTGCTTTGTGACTTTATCGCTATTAACAGAAAGAAAGAACATTGGTAGAGAGTTAACATCATGAAACGCAAGTACAGGAATCCACCAAAATCTTGACTCAGCAAAGCACATAAGTACATTCATTCCATTCCTGTATTACAAAACAATTAAGAACACAGTTAAGTGCATGCTATAAGCCTATCATTTAAGTGGAGGAAAAAGCAGTCATCTTTTCAGGTGCTATGACAGTCTACATTACAGTATAGACAGATTATACTACTGCTATGCTGGCACATGTTTTCTCTGGATGATGAAAGGACTCTTAACAACTTTGCTGTAGTCTTTGTATAGATTCTCTTTAATAAGTTACAGGATAAGTGAAAGCTTACAAGTACTCCATCTTCACAGCTCTGTCCACAACACAAACCTGAGTTTCTTCTGCAAGCATCGGTTTCTCAAAAATACCAAAGCTGAGGTGTAAATCAATTTATATTACAAGAGTTGAATTGTTTCAAAATAGGACGAGGAACACCAGAGAGAAATCTGATAAGGTTAAAAGGAGACTGGGGAAAGTTTTAGGCCTAACACACATTAAATAAAAATCAACCAAGCTGACTTTTCAAAAATTACAAAGTAAGATACATCCCACCACCATTCAAACCGAGGGGAAATGAGGGCTAGGACTACCAACTGCACAGCAGCACTTGTTTTGTACAGAAATGAAGTACTATACACTAGCCCTTATGTCCCTGCAAAGGGCTGACTCCTGGCTAAGTTAAGGCAAAAGAGTCAATGCTTTGCACTGACCAAGCTCAGAATCCACTGTGAGCCTGAAGCCCCTGCCTTGCTCACGGGCAACACTTCCACTTACCCATGAAGCTCCAGGTTTTGCTTCTGTGGAGACAGCTGCACATTCCTCTTCTCGTGTTTCTGCAGTGGCAAAACACACCTGACAAACTGATCAGAAGCACCTTGCCTGACATGACACAGAAATCCCAAGTTTCAAAGTGTTTTCTGAAAAGGCCACATCCCACTGCAAACCCTGCCCCTCCTCCTCAAAACACCATTTGTTGGAAAGGCAAATGTATGCATGGCCTATTCAGAAGGGTAAATAAAAGAAAAAAAATGTTTAGATACTTACTTTATATCAAAGGCCCAATCTACATGACAGGGGGAAAAAAAAATAAATTAAAAAAAAATTAAAAATAATAAAAAATTTAAAAGGATTACTCAGTATGAATACAGCCATCACAGTAGGCTTGAATGTGGTTGTACTACTGGGGTTTTTTTGTTGTTGGGGCTTCTTTCTTTGTGTGTGTTTTTGTTTGTTTGTTTTGGGTTTTTTGTTTTTGTTTGGGTTTCTTTTCTTGTTGCTTTATTTGTTTAGCACAAGATGTGTTGTTTAAACACCTGCTTAAATCTATGCTACTTCTCTTTTCGTAAAAAGGATGCATGGGGCCCTCAGACATTGGGCAGAGTACAATTGGCTAACTAATATCTGCTATGGAAGGATCAAGCAACATTTATTAAGCCCAAATTCGGATATTTCCACAATTGTTTCTTTATATTTTGTACTTCCTTGGAGTTAAGAACTATGACAAACTAAAAGAACTCCATGAGACAGTCATAAATGTCAATTTCTGACCTAACTTTAAAAGAAAAAGGCTTTTACAAGGTTTGTGTGACATTCCCTCTCTGGAATGATTTGTACCCCAGCCATCAACAGGCACTTGGCTTCTCAGCTTCCCCGATGTCTCAGCCCAGGTATCGGCACCTGGTCTGAGAACTTCGCAGAAGTCACAGTCTAAAACTTACACCAACTCATCACCTCTTTCCCCCCACTCCCATAACTAATCTCAACTCCTTTTTATCCTCATTGTCTAGCACTATCTGTAAAGCTAGTGTAATCTACCTAACTTCACCAGTTTGCTTTCCTTTTAACCTATCCAACGTTGGAATCTTGTCTGTATTTTCTTCATCTGCTTTCTCTTCTGTTGCTGATGACAATATCATCTGAACAAATAATGTGATTGCTCTTATTCACACCATTTGGTAGACAAAAGCCAGTTTAACTAAGTCGCATATCTATAAATGGAATACTGTCTGAAAACAATCAACTCCCATTGGTAGATGAGGTTGCTACAGTTCTTCAGCAAAGCGTACTTACTACCTCTAAATAAAGTTTGCAACAAAATGCTGTCAGAGCCAGTAAATCAGTACCAATGCCGTTCAGCAGCAGCTGGGTATGGCCTTCAGCCACATGGCAGAGATTATTCTTGCATAACATCAACCCACATGAAGCAGTTATGTTTAAGGATTGAAGATAATTCGTTTAACAACCTTCAATATTAAGGCACCCAAAGACAGACGAAGTAGAAAAGGAAAAGCAGGGGTGGGGTGGTGGTGATAGAAGGGAGAAGAATCTGAACCAATACTCCTTCAAGAATGATTCACTGTTTCTTTATTTCAACACACCATAAAAAACAATCTTCCTCAAAACAGATTTGCTTGAGTAACACATCACATCATCATAAATAAAATTTTCTTCTTCTGTCAATGTCAGCAGTTTTCTTGGACTTCTCTGAAGGAGGTGAAAAAAAAAAAAAAAGGCGGGGGCAGGGGGAAGCCAGAACTATCTTCCAGCTTTGGCAGAAAAGGGCCTTTTTGTTCCTGAGACATTTGTCTTCACATAACCCACCACACTGTCCTGTAGGAGTCATGCAATGAGAAAGTATCCCAAAGCATGATCAAAATGCAAAACCAATATCAATACGAAATTCCTTTCTACTCTTTCCAAACATGAACTTTTTTAGTTGTCATCTTATTTCCTCTCCTGTGGAGTAAATGTATATTTGTTCACATTTAAAACAAGGATTAATCTATGCCAGAAGGACATTCAGACCATTCAACAGAAGGACAGCACTGTGTGACAGAATCATGAACTGAAAGTAAACCATATGTTAATAACAAAGATAAGCATTTGCTCTTCTCTACTTTTGCCCCTTATTTTTTGGCTTTCATGAAACAGTGTAATGCATTTTACTTCATCTTAAACAACTAATAATTATTTGTCCACAAAGTATAAACTGGCTTTTATTCTGATTACAGTTCTCCACAATGACCTCTGATTACTACACAGAAATAACTTTACAGGACTGTGATGGCTGATGAACTATTCATGAGAAGTAGCAAGAAAATAGGGCAAAGCCCTTAACATAAGGCTTAAGTTTAATATACTTTCAAATTTTCATTACTGACAGGGCTTATAAATTATAGTAAATACCATAGTATATACCTTCCTCCTCTACAGCTATATATAATATACTTTATTTGTCTGCTTATGCAATATAAAAATTCCTAAGCCTCCTAAAGTTCATGACTGTAGCATTGACTTTTTCATATTAGATTAGCAAGGAGAGAACAGCAACACACTACTTTTTTTCCTTTCTAGTCTTTAAGTATGTATACACTCTTCTGACATAGCAAGTGGACAACAGATGCACCATCTACAACAGACATGCAATGAAGAGAGTAACATTTGTGAAGGAGTTCCACTTTGATGTATTGAAAGCAATAACTGTCCTATTGGTTTAGAGAAAAGGCAAAAGTATAGTTAGGTGCTGTAGAAACATATCGTAGGCAAGCACCACACTACAAAGAAGTGAGAGAAGATACCTGGAAGCAGAGGGAATATTTCTGCAGTCACACAGGTTAGAAGAATTTGTGGGAATAAAGTGGAAATCAGCAAAACTGTCCAAAACTGGGTCATCCAAGGTGGCAGTCAGGCAGTGCAGGAGTGATTTGAGAAGAACTGAGTACAGAGCAATCAGAAAGGTTAGCAAAATGGAACAGCAGAGGAGTTCCCTATGTCTGCAAACAAATACGCTATAATTAGAACATACCAAAACAGACATGTGAGATACTCAAAACCTCAGAATTCTGATAGGGACAACAAATCCGGTTAGAACTGATGGCACAAAACAAAAGCTACTTATCAGCAGGTCCCAAACTACTAGTGAAATATATAACAGAGCAAAGCAAGTTCTGCAAGCTATTTAAAACTTAGTCTGTTCTTAATTTATGATTGAAATCTGTATTTTGAAGACTTGTCAGGCCTCAGGTTTCATTATTCAAACGTCCACAAAAAAAGTAAAAACAATGCAGGGTTCATGTTAAAGGGATCCTCCATTGAGAAAACCATATATCTATGAAAGGAAGATAAATATAGCCTATATAGCCTGGATGTAATAAAAGTTACATAGGCATTTTCTGTGATTTGTGATCAATGACAAGTTTTAGGCATGTACTGGACAAGCTTAAATCAGAATAGGAAACATTGCTCCTTTTGTTTGGTAACTTTGATTACACCGTGAAGCCACTATGAAGATCCCTTGCAGTTATTGGATACCATCTACATCCGTGCTTGGCTTGGAGAATTTTCTAAGGAATCATCGACAGTTTGCACACCAAAATCAAACTAAATCCCCAGAAAGTAAGCAGCGGAGGACATCAGTCCTGAAACTTACCATCCACTACACTTCTAACAATTCTGAAAACAACAAATCATTAGTTAGACTGCACATCCTTAACCATTTCACCAGAAGACCTATATCCAACTTGACTGGAATTTAATCTTAAAGATCTGTTTCCTGTCCCCAAAGGCATGTTTTGAATAACCTTTTGAAAAACTTCTGCTATTCTGTTTTGTATTTCAGAAAGAGATAACATGCTCAGAATTTTTATAACAATTTCAGTTCAAAATAATTTTGAGATTCTTAAGGACAGGTCAGCTACAGGATGTCTGAAAGAATTAGGCAGGAAGAAAAAGAACCTGCTAACCACCACGAGAATACTACTGAAAAATGTATTTGAAGACTTGAGGAGCCACAACAAAGCAAAATTAGTACAAAAAAACTGGGATCTTGCTTTAAAGGAGAGGATGTTTATTCTTCCAAAATTCCCCAAGTCTGCTTAAGCAGCTATCAAGACATGGACACTGAATTTATTCAAAGTAGCCTACATGTATTTGGAGACTATTCTCTTTCTTACATTTTTTGCATGCAGATGTGGACATACTTTTAAAAGCTCATAATATTTTCACAATACAGTGAAAGACAAAGTAAAAACTAAGATGATTAGTACTACTGAGTACTACCAAAGAGCAGTTACTATTCCAATAGTTAGAAGGCAAGCTCAGAGTTGCAAACATCAGCATATGAATTTAATGAATATGTGTGAGAATGATGAGTAGGGAAAGAGCATAACATTGGAAGACAGAAAACTATTTTGCAGCACTCAAAAAAATATTCCAATACTTGGAAAAGGAAACTTTTTTAAAAAAAGATCTCCCTCAAAAATCTTAAATAATAGCACACAAAATAGTCACCGAAAAGTAAAGCAGAACTCAAAGTAATTTGAATTAAATATTAATCTCTGCTAATTTAACAACAGAAACAGTGTAAAAATCGCAGACTCCACCTTAAATCTCACCCAATCATTCTACAGAAAAATAGTGACTATAGGTAATTCATTATGAAATAGTTTTAAGAGCACCCAAGTGACCAAGGTGCCTAAATTCTAAGGACTTTCAATTAAAAGGTAAAGCTAAACAATAGGAATAAAGCTTAAAATACTGTTTACACACTGATTGCAAAAGGGAAAAAAATGGTGAATTACACATCTTGGAGTAGTGTTTCATTAAGCCATTTTTTGTACTGCAGGCTCAGACTACCTTCTTCTCCTCAGCTGAAATATTATCTAAAGAAAAAAAGAAACTCTCCAGCTACCACAACTGAAGTTTTTATAGGTCGCATGGGATGCCTGCCGCCATGCACCAGATGTGTGTAGGAAAAAGAAAGTGGTCAACATATGATATTAAAAAACAGTGTAGTTTCAAATATTTTAAACATGATGTCAAGTGTATTCAACAGGTCTACAAATGCATTACATTAGCCTAAATTTAGTAGGTGATAATTGAAATCAGAGATCCAGTCGTTACCACTGACATGTTTCTAAATACTACCCAATAAATTTTTGTCTGTTTCAGATTCTGTATGACAGCTGACAGCTGGGAGGGGGAATCACCGAGAGGGTATGTGCACACACTTATACAACATTTTGGTATTTAAATTCCAGTATCTTCCCTTTCTAGAGTTAATTTAACAGTGATGAGACTGTCATTATAAATACATGCTCCCATAGCTGAACTCTACAGGCCAAATTTTTCCTGTAGGCTCTACCTGGCATCCTGCAGTCAGCACTGGGTATAGAACAGGATGGTATCTTAACAAGCTCCAATTCTATTTCCCACACATGAATTTTCACAGTGAAGTTCATTTACTTGTTTTAGAGAGACAAGATCTGTTCTTCCTACTTATCCTTACTGACCTTATTATATTTATATATATTTATAAATATACATATATTTTTACATATATAGAGATACATGTATTTATAATTATAATTATATACCATTCAGCCACAAGGGAACAAATACAAGAAAATCCCGATCCACATGAAGGCAATAAAATTTCTTCCATGTCTGCAATGCATTCAATTTTTCACTTTCCTTTTAGTCTCAGCTGTATCATCACCTTGCTGATACACCCACTATCAGATACTATAAAGTACAGCTAAGTGGCACATGGAAATAAACTCCCTCTAGGAGCAGTCCAGGTTTGGCAGGTGGACATGTGACACCCATCACTCCTCACACCATGAAGAAGCAGTTCATGCAAGTTGGTATGAGGGCCTGAAAATGATATCTGGCATCTATAGTTTATCAACACGGCGTCCTCACATCTCAGTTTTGCCATCTGTAAAACGGAGCCAGTGTTGTCTTTCCAGTTCTCAAAGGAAACTGAACTTGGGAACACACTACTAAAAGCTGTGCCTGAAAATATATGCCTGGCGCGTCATGTAACACCAGCAACAGCATCGCTTTGGACTGGAAATTTAAACATCTAGTTAGAACCGGCAAAGGCTGGGAATGGAAGAACAAGGCTTCCACTAATAACATTACAGTGGTTCTATTTAGGTGCATAAACTTTTGTATAAAAATAGCAAATACTTAAATTTCATGGATTATAATCTTTTAAATTTATGTCTAGCAAAACGTATACCAAAGAACTTTGAAAATACCAGCTTTTTCTTAAAACAATTAAGTCTGCTTTAAAGAAACAAACCATCTCCTCTCTTAGTATTCTTTTCTAAAGGAAGATCAATTTACAAAGCCACAATATTTCTATTCATAGAGTTAAAATAAAAGTAAGCTGTATGCTACTCATTCTTAGCTTTTTAGACCGTAAGACATGAAAGACCCACAAAATTACTAGCACCTATTATAAGTATTTAACTTTATTACTGGTCTCAAGAATTAAAACCAAAACTGCAATCAACATTATCCATGAATTGCAGTAAAACAGCCAGGAGGCACCCTGGAGATAAACACAGTTACCAAAGACTAACAGAATTTGAGAGCCCCACATTAGACGGTGGAGAAGGGAGGGAGAAACATCAGTTTCATCAGTTTGACATTTTTTCTGCTGTTCAAGTAGTTGCTGGAAGCAAGTTTAAAAACAAACAAACAAAAATGTAAATAATTAAAAAAACAAACACACACACACACAGACAAATCCTACAAAGTTATGACAATTCTACCTGTATTAAGTAGTATCAAATTTGAGAACTTCTAAAATCTACTCTATTAACAGCTCTATTTAAAATGCAAAACCAAGTAATTTTAAAATAAAGACTTTTAATAAATTGTTGTTTAGAAACTTCCACCTTGAAACTTGAACACAGCCAGTCTCGCTACAGACCAAGAGTTAGTCCTTCACCAGATGCTGTCAACATAGTACTCAAAAACCCTGAAGTTCAGACACGGTCATGTAGAACCCAAGTCACAGGCCATTCTGGAAGGAGGGGAACACATGGAGAGTGTCCTGTAGCACCCACAGCATATGGTTGTTAAAGTTGCTGGAGATTAATGTGCTGATCTTTTGATCCAAAGTGAAAAGCAAAATGGCAGCTTTTTATGACATTTTTATTCTATTCCCCTTTTCTACCTCCTACATTAAAACATCTTCCTCCCTTTTTCACTATCCAATATTAAAAAGTCATTTATTGCGATAAAGGGATTTAGTGATTTGGGAGCAACTTTTGTATACTGTACACCCTCTAGACACCCCAGAACTATGTTAATAATTTTCTCCCTATTAATTGTCTCATCAACTCACAGCTGCCTATGCTTTTTATTTCATTATGTTGTTCATCAATCTAAAATAGAACTATAACAGAAAAAGAAATTGGAAAGGAGCAATTTCAATATTTCAAAACAGATGCAAATCAACGCCAGAGATGCTACACAGCATATTTTTATTGAGACAATTCTATACATGTCTGAAAAATGAACTTGTAATAAATAAACTCATATCCTGTGGAGGTATGTTTTTCCTTCCATCTTATGAGCTAATTATGCCAACACAACATAACGTTTTCCTAAATGCCTTATAAACTGACCCAGTTACTCAGAAAGTATTATTTTTAAATTGATGTGATAGATGCAAACTGGAACGCTCAGATTTCAATTCTGGCACCAATTCCCGAATCCCCTTCCCAAGTAATTTAAGGACTTCCTCCCGATAGTTTTTCATATTCTTTTAACTGACATTTTATCTTTATACAGTATCTCAGCAGAATGAACATGCACTAAAACAATGACAGCCCTTCTTTGGCTGTCATCTCTCATTCTGGCAAAGACAGATGTCTTACACTGGCTTATGCCAATAATAGAGCCGACAAAAAACAACAGAGACTACCTGCCTCTGATGTAAAGGCACCAATTCACATTTGTGACACTCATTTGTCAATTAACAGATTTCTTCCATTGTTGACACATGGGACTTAAAAGATGTGGGCTAGAATGTGATGAATTAAAAAAGACAGATGAGTAAGCTATGAGCTGCAAAGTAATACTATAATGTGCTTTAGATAGGAATATCAACTGACACCCCTGACAGGCCATACAAGGTTTTATTTCATTTTGCTCTGTATCTAGGCTTCATACTTTGTCTTCTTTGTTCTCTTTTCATCAAGCTCCTAACATCTCATTCTGACAGCCAGAGACATTTAAGGCACTTTCGTTTCAAATGCAAGTTAGCGTACTTGATTTGTCATTAAAATGCAAAACGATTGCCATTGCAGGTAAATGTAGGTATGCTTAAAAGGTTGTATCTGCAAAGTAAAAGCTGAAAATGGTTTCTGGCTGCTTTGCTTAACTCTTTCACCAGCCTCAGTTTTTCCAAGGCAAGTGTTACCATGCTCTAATAGAAGCGTAGCAGCACCTGCAGTTTTATACAGGGTACATTTTAGTATATTTAGAAAACATAAAAGCTTGAAGTTAAAATGCCAAGCGCAGAGAGGTACTGTCGAGTTTACACATGGAGCTTCAGTATGATTTACACAAGAACCTGAAAATAATCTATCGTGCAAAGCTCCCTGGGGTCAAAGCTCTCCACTCTCACGCACCCTGCTAGCTGGACACCAATGAAGAAAAAGCAGAAGTTTTCATGTTTGTTTTTAATATACTAGCTGTGGTTGGTTTAGCTGGAATCACCAGTGAGGGAATTTTAACAGCAATTTACTTTCTCTGTTCAGTGATCACTTAAAGAGACACGAAGGCCTTAAAATAAATAAACAAATAAAATGCTCTGTAGTAAAAAGACAAGGAAGAGATTTTAAAAGATTGCAGAAAGCCAGACCTGCACAGGATGGAAATGAGTAACACCTCGCCTTCTACACACATGCACGGATGTGAATGCACTCTACAATATGAACAAGGTTATTTCTATTCAGCTGGATAGATTCAAACATCAAGGATCTCACTTGTGTTCAGCATGTAAAATCTAGTAAAAGGAAACATCTATTATTTTCTGAAAGTGCTGAAAGGTTTGGAAAGCAGCAGTATAATTTAAGTAAGCAAATTTTCTTGACACTGACATAGGTTCAGAGATTATTTGATTTTAGGAACTTACAGATGAATGTTTAACATAAGTACCTACATATCTTTTTTGTAGACTTTCTTGTGCATTTTTACTAGGAAAAAAGGGTGTGAATAGGGTTTCACTCACTAGGGTGCAGAAGCCTTTTTTTTTTTTTTCCCCTAAGAATGAGAGCTGAATGGAAATTTGCAGTTGAGGAATCATTCGGGAAATCTGATTTAGATTATGACCTCCTGGTGCATTAAACGAAAGGCAGAGAACCTGAAACATCTGATGCCTCCGTCTATATAATGAAGCTTATTGACCAATTCTGACACTATTCTGCCTACTGCTAAGATATATCTGCTACAGTACAGGAATTATTTATTCATTTCAGGTGATATGATAGGAATAGTCTACACTGTAAATAGAAGTATCAACTTTATAACTACCAGCTATCTTGAAGGGTTTGTCGTGCTACTTTTTCCGCCCACATTAGTCTTAATTGCTTCCAGTGCACTTCCGTCTCCATACAGAAAGAAAATGAAAAATAAAGACAGTACCTTCAAGCTGACTTCACCCCTTTACTTTGGTTTAAAATACTAGGACTAGAGTAACCAAGATTTTCATCTGTTGTACTACAATGCACAAAGAAACACTTGTCCATTCACTTTTAGCTCAATACAGACATATGCCCTCTCTTCCTCCATTTACCAATTAATAGAAAGTGAGACAAATGGTGGTCGAAACAAAACCTACAGTAATGCATTAGTGTCCTTAACTTTAGAAACTTCTTTTCTGTTGCTCAGTCATTTAAATGCAGGTGAAGCTCTTGTTTCAAACCACGTGTGGTTGCAGTGACCAGAGTCTGTAACTCAGTGGCAAAGTAGTGGCCTGTACTAAATGGGTTGAGATAGATTCTCATTAGAGATATGTCCACATTTCAAAAGCCCTATTATTAGTGGTAGTAACAGATCATTTGTTTATATGATTTATTTAAAGGAAGCCAAAGAATTAACAGTGACATAAACTGAACTGCCCTCTGACACTTAGGCTGAAAGACAATTTACCAGTTGTGCACCTGGTAGAACTGGAACACTGTACAGGAACAGCTGGGCCAGCTAACACCTGGCTCCTGGTTACAAGCAATGCAGCGAACAGAAGAATTTGCAAGAGAGCAAGAACCTCACGTTGCACCTGCACCCAGATCTCTCATCAGCACCTTCTGCTGAGTTAAGGAGGCAGAGGCAGCAGAGAGGAAGAACAGGAGGCACAGAGCGAGGGAAAGAAGGAAACTGGACACACACACCACCTCTTGCTTAGTTGGTTAGTTTCCATTTCTTAGAAAACATAGTATTTGACAATTTTTTCCCAAAGCTATTCCAACATAATCACCTTCACACGACTGTTTATGTGCTATTCCAAAGAACTTTGCTGTCCAAGATAGAGTGTATTAAATGCAAGATAATGGGAAGAAAACTAAAGTGTTCAGATCTTTGAGCAGCTGTAATTTTAACACACACTGGACTGTCAGATTATCTTAACGTAACTGTGTTGGAAGCAGAGTTTTTTGAATATTCAATATACTGTCAATCCTTGGCATGTCTAGAACACCTTTCCTTCAGCCTTTAAGTGCTTTAAAATAATCAGTACACTTTATCATTTACATAACTAGGTCAAGTTTTCATCTTTTCTCTCCAGCTAAAAGGCCTTGAAAGCCCTAGAAGCCCAAAACACAGCATCCTCATCCAGTGCTTTTGTGGCCCTGTGTCCCTGCAGAGTCATGACATTGCAGCCAGTCTTGGACCCTTCACATCTAAAATGGTTCACGGACAATTCTGCTGCATTTCCTTCTGCTTCAAGAGATTTTATGCTCAAGAGGCAAAATGCATATTAGCATTTGGCAAAAGAGAATGGGACCAAACCCAGAAGAACAAAAACCTCAAACCACTGTCACCAAAATGGAACTTTACTATCCATACCTTAGTCATAAAAAGCTGTTCGCTTGCTTTAAGTAGGTAACTGGATGCTCCCAAACATCTAAGAATTTAAAATTAAAATGTACTGGTCTTGAAATCATGACAAGAACAACAAAAAAAAAAAAAAAGAAAATGAAAAAATAAATATCTAAACTACTAAAGAAGTCATTTAGGTCACCACAAGTACATGCCTCACTTAGAAAGGATACATATGCTTACTCTGATCTTCAAAGTAATGGCTGGAAATTATGATTTTTAAAAAACATTGAATGTAGGTAATAGGTAGCTTTTCTGTTAAATTCATAAACTGAGTTCCCCATCAGCATGTCTGATCATAGATTAACCTTCTAAGGGAAAGGCAGCTCACATTTCTGATCATAATTTAAAAACATTGAGCACTATGATGTCTTTCCACTGGGCATTTTCACAAGGAACAAAGAGCACCAGTCGGTGCAGCTGCCAAATGGGAAACGAAGAGTTGACTCATAAAATGTGAGCCACATTTTCAGTATCATTAAGTATATTTTAACTATATATATATATATGTTCCCCATCTTATAACATTCAACATAGGAAGCATTGAAAAATGGTGCCTAACACGAGTTCAAGAATTAAGGACTGAGCACTTGTACTCAAAGTGTCTGCATCAGTCCAGGACATTATATAAAAATGAACCAGCTGAGAGAACTGAGCACGTAAGCTTAATGCTAAAAAAAAAAAAAAAAAAAAAAAGGAGAAAAAAAAAATCCCCCTCCCCAAATCCTCTTCAATACCAATATCGCAAGAGCCTGACTTGGTTTACCAAGCCCAAACACGCCGAGTTTGTATCTAGGCCAAACAGCTCATAATCTGAAATCTGCATCAGTCACCACTGGACTAACACCACCAGCTGAGGTAACTTTCCTCCTATCAGCCTCAATAAGAGCTGATGCCAAGACTAATACTGAGTTACTTCTGAGAGCTTAGGGAGAAGGCAGAAGGGAGGAGAGAGTTTAAAAATAACAAAAACCTGTAAAAATGTATGTAGGTTTGGACAAAACATTCAAAAGGGAGACAGAAATTTTTAATTTCTTGATAATTAAGTACTTTTTCACCTCAAAACTGCTCCCATTTTGATCCAATTCCCTCAAATTCAGTTATCTCTCCCAGTCACCCATATCTGATGTATCTTTTTTCGTTAGTAACCTGTAAGTAATATGCTCTTTCTTTCTAGGTTGACTATCACCCCCAAATTCTTACATATTAAAAATAGAATTCATATATCATATATCTAATACATATAAAGGCATTATACATGTACTATGAAGATGTTTATAGATAAGCTGTTGGTTTGTGTGCGTGTCTCTGTGTGTGCATATATGTATTAAATGCCAGTAAACTATTTCTAACAACAGCATCCCACACACACTATGCTTTCTATGAAAAAATGAACTGGAAGCATGCACACATTCAAGTACTACTATCTACAAGTGCAGGACATATACCAGCTGCACAGGAAAAACGTTACAGATGTAAGCATTTGAAGAGAAGCTATTTAAGTTTGGTCCAATTTGCAAGAGCTTATTGACTTCCCCAAGTTTTGGATGGATCATGAACTATCCCCTAACATTTGATATTTTGCATATCTTATTTGTAGGGTTTTTAAAGTGGTTTCTATGGTCTTCCACCATAACAAGGGTTCCTATAAATATGAGCAATGAGATGGTTTTAAAAATGAACAAACTCTTATAACTGTATTATACAAAGCATGTTCAATGCTACCACTCATGTGCTGAGTGGGCAAACTAAGTTAAAAATTGAGAAGAAATTATAAAGAAATGAACTGATCTTCCAACTCTATCAGTAAGCAACTCACTCAGGCAAGCATGGTCAAAAAGACCAGGAGAAACAAAAAAAAGAAAAAGACAAATAAAAATAATGAAACATCGGATGATTACCAGCTTCAGTTCATGGGTAAAGCCTGCAACTGAGCTATAACACTGCATTAACTATGACCTTAAAGACAATATAATTATTGTATAGCATGTCTGGTTTGACATGCTGGCTCCTGAGCCTGAGAAAAATGCATGGCCCTTTTGCACTTCTACGATACTCATTCTTCACACTTGCATGAGCTAAGAGTTTGGGGATTGCCTTTTTAAACTGAAAAATCACCTCCAAGATAATTTACGTAAAGATGATTCATGTAAAATGCAAGATCTCAAAAATGGCACAAACCACACAAGACAACATATAACAAACATGCAGCAGGTTTGTTGAGTGTTGGAGGACAGAGACCCTTCTTAGTCTCTGTTAGACTGTTGAGTAAAACTAGTCAAGTTCTTTATCTCTGCAACTAGATGCTGGGAATCCTGTGTATTTCATTAAGGACCAAAGAAGATACCTTTCAACAAAACAGAGAAGAAAAAACAGAGACAATAGCTCCACAGTTAGTGCAGGTTCTTCCCTTCAGTCAAGCTCCTTGTTCTCAGACAACAGTTATTTCTGCAGTCCTTCGCTCTTGTTTCACAACAGCAGTGATGAGGAAATACTGTTTTAGAGTAAGAGAGATTAAGGAAGTCAGAAAGAATGGTCCATCTGATTACTATATTTATAACATGCACTTTGTCATGCCTTTTCCTTTAACTCTCGATACTCTTTAAAAAAAAGAGCAGTTCTCAGTCTTAAAATCTAAGTAACCAGACTATGCAGTAGAAGTCACCAGGACATTATTTGCAATCTACTGACATTCTTCAAAAGCTAAAACAAGTGCAAACTATTTCTCCTTGAAATGTCAATACTTCCCAGACTGCGGTAATCTTCCATTTATTAACCAACTCATTTTCTCTCAATCTGACACAGATTCCTGTCATTCAAAATGGAATTCAAAGCAAAAACTAATTTTTGTTTAAGATTGATTACACTTCTCACAAGAGGAGCTGCACTGACTGTGCCAGTGAATTAAGCCCTCTGGGTACCCAGAGAACAAGTACAGGCTTTGTGGATTTAACCTCCAACATCACTCCACAAAACAACTTCAATCTCAGGCAGGAAACCAGATGGAGAGACCTGCTCACTCCCTGCTCATTCAAACACAAAGAAAACGATGCGATGCAAACATCAGTTCACTGGGAAATGCTCCACCTCAGTCAAAACGTCTTGTCAACAGCCTTGAGTCAATAGATGCTTAACGTGACATTCAATCTCTGTTCAATTCCAAGGAGTTTGTTACTTACCTTTGTTCAGAGGTACAGATTTTACCTTTAGTCATGATTGCACCAGCTCTTTAGAGATGGATGTCACCAGAAAAACAACTTTCATCATCCATCACAGCAATATTCACTAGCTATATTTAAGGATGTAACAGTTCAAGCTCACAACCTTATTTTGCTTAATGTCAAATTGTGCAGTATGTTTAACATTTTTACAGATTTAATAGCTTTCATAATCCTCAAAAGAAACCTCCACTACACAATATGAACACACACAGAGTCCCCTGCCAGATATTCAGGGAACAAGCTTTTGCCCAATTCTGCCACGTGATATGCTCTCCAGACAACTCCATCCATGAAGTTAAGCCTTTTTGAGAAAAGCAGAACAGAAAACAATCTTATGTTCTGATCTGTCAGATACAGTAAATCAGTGGATAATGGCCAGCACTGGGGGTCAGAGGTATATATACTTCAGTGTTTTCACAGTCCGTTAGTGACGATGTGGCCATAAAAAGCCAAGCAAGGATCAATGGACAAAAAGAGAGGCTGTTGGGACTAAAGATGATAACAGCCACCAGTACAAGATTGAAATACAACAATTTATACTCTTAGTTTGTCCTTACATATTAGTGAGTTTGGAAACATAACTTATCCATCAAATAACCAGCTTAGATCATTGGCACAGTATGCTGAAATCAGTGAGATATTTAAATATATATCATAAGCCATTAATTGGATATTTTTAAAACTAGTCATTCACTGGTCCCCTTCGTATCAACAATAAACCAATGACTGCAAATAAGACACAACAAAATACACAAGTCACAAAACCACACACATAATACTTTGTAAAGGCAAATATTCTATAGCGACATTTAAAGTTAACAAAATAACAGAACATGGGCATGCCTATTGTATGCGAGACAAGGTATATCTTAATAGTATTTTTTAATATTATTCAAGGTTTTCAAAGGGGACAAAAAAGTTTCCCTTATACCTTACCCAAATCACATCTGGTTCCTGTTGAAATGCCACTTTTCAAAAGGAGGAGGCATGGTGAGAGGGATAAGAAGGGGAAGAAGAGAGCAAGGAGCAGATTTAATATCAAAAGTATATTTAACATCTGAACTCTAAAATCATTTTGTTACTGGTAACACTCTCCTTCCATTTTTACAATAGACACACACCTGTAAAACTTTATCTTGTACAACTCCCTAGGTATTACCCATGTAGAAAGTGAACCCATCATCACACTTGTCTTCAGTCCATCTAGTAGGATAAGACTATTTCATAGTTTTTTTTAATAGAAAGATATTGTGCATAACGTAGTCCATAGTGATTAATAAACACGTACGACTTCATCTGAAAGATCACTGCATCTGTAAATTTTAAATAATTTAAATTATTCCTTGTATATAAATACTTCATCTACCAAATTGATTCACAACTGAATTGCTTCTAAAGAATGACCACCCTTGGCAGTATTAGTGTACATTTATTTTCGGACATGAGTAACACCTTAATATTCCTTAAAAAACAGCATCTTGTGCTTACTGTAGCACATCCTTCTGTGGGTCAACTGTAAGTACTCCCCTCAAACTACAAACCTACTCATTTGAATTTGATAAATCACTGCAATGGTAGGGGAAAAGTTATCAAGAATTTATACATTTTGGATTGCTTAATTGTGGAAAATGCTATCTTGTTGAAGTCTCTAAATACAATTCCATTTACCTTGAAACAGTGAACTATTTCAAGTATAAAATTTACAAACATTTGTAAACTATTGTTTTCAGAGAGTAAAAAGGAAATCTCAGCTACAACTAAACATCTTTGGTTTTTTTAAAAAAAGCAATACAAAATCTTCAATACTTAGACATACTAATTCTCTTTTCACATACTAAACTGTGGTCATGCTTGAAAGAAAACAAACAAAACAAAAAACAAAAAAACAACCAAGGAGAGTGAAACAGATTAACTGCATAGCTCCAATACACTTATTTCAGACAACATACTATAAATCATCTTGAAACAAAACAGGCAATTATAATGTGCACAAATGTTACGATACTATGCATCTCTACTGGTCCAATGGTTCTAAGTTATTGAAACTGATGACTGAACAAGGGCATATTGTTTCAACACACTTGGATTACTTGAACAATTTGAATTCTTTCTCCAGCTACCCAGCGCTGTGCAGAACTCTCCAGTGTCAATGAACAAACCGATGGACAGATGTCAGGTTATTTAGGCCACATCTACGCGGATTATAATATGACCAAAATTTCTGTAGCAAAGTGTTTTGCTTGTAATGAATCATTACTTTTTTTTAAACCTTCAATACTGCAAGCAGCATCTAAAGTTAAAGGAAGTACATGCATTTTCCTTCAAAGTGTTCAGTGAGGACAGAACAGCAGCTCCATTCTCTTTCTAACCACAACCCCATATTTCAATCCTCTTCACCTCACTGTAAAAGAAACAGGAGTGAGAGCCATAAGACAAAATCATTTCAAAACACAATCAGCTATTTGTAAACAACACTCTCTCTCCTGCAGAAAATCTGGAACTGCTAGCTGCAAGAAAAAGCAGCAAGTAAGGTAAATCAATTAGCTTGCTAATTTCTCACCCTCATTTATTTAGCTCTGCACTGTATTTGTCGTAATTGACTATAATTATGTTAATTACTAACTCCGGCATAATTACTATATTTATTGTCATTGAGAACACTATGTACCCAAAGCAAAGTTGGCATTTGTCGGGCATCAAAAAAATAAATAAATAAAACCACACAACTGTCGGGAGGGGCTTCTCTGAAAACTGGCTGATATACCTTCAGCAAATGAAAGGGCAAAAGAGATTTCATGCAACGCTAGTTTGAAAGCATCGGTTCATTAAGGATATTAATTTTCTGATAACTACACATTTAAGCATGACACACTGGAGCAGTATCTACAGGATTTAGCAATTATTAATGCGTGACAGTTTCAAATGCTAAGTGAATCAATTAAACAGCAGCATTCAGAATTTGAGAAGAGATAACTGCTTCATAACTGCCTAAGACTACAATTTTCACATGACAAAAAAGGGCCATTCAGGCTCCTTCAAAACCTGACAGGTCAAGAAAGAAGTTTGAAACAAAAGCACCTTATAACCATCATCTCTCCTCTTTACTTGTCAGATCAACTTTGCTAGTGTCTCCGCTGAAATGGCATCACCATGCCAGCTGCCACAAGGTGATTTTTCATGTCTTGTCAAAGAAATCTTTTATTCTATTTGCTCTGCATTAACATGTTACATTTATTGATCAAGCCCTTTCTGCAGCCACAGCAGGGCACTGTGCTCTTATGCCTAAGGGGGCTTTGATGTCCTGGTGACATTCTAGACTGAATAATGCACATACTAAATGGATTTAATGCAGAAATGTGTTTGTGCATGACAGCTACATTAATAACAGCCCCTCACACTGATAAATATGCAATTGTTACGATTAAGAGTTACCCAATTATGGTGAAAATATTTTTCTACCTTATAAATAAAACCATCAAAAAGTTTTAACAATAGTACATTTTCTTAAACATTTTAAAATGCTACAAAGATCACTCCAAAGGCTTTTAAAAAAATATGTCATGTTTTGTTTTTAATTCTGGCTTTTATTTCCATCTCTCTTCTGTTGTTCATCTTCCTGTGCTGTGTATCTTATTGGTGCACAGCCTGGGAAGGTGGCAAGGAAAGAAAAAAAAAAAGGAAAAAAAAAAGCCTCTCTTTTACATACTCAATTCACAAAGAGGAACATGCCCTTTAAAACTGAAGCCCAGTTTCAAGCTGCCACTTGCATATTCCCCCGGGCAAAAAAACAGTAGGCAGAAGAGAGAAACAAACAATCGCCAGTCCCCAGAGAGGATATTACAAAACCTCAGTCTCCCAAAAGCCATGGAGGAACATTCCAGACTAGGATTAAAGTTCAAGGGGATGTTTTCATACATACACCCTCATAATCGGACAGTGGAAAACATGCACAGGCACACACTGTGCAAATTATTCATGCTCCTAGCAGAAATAATCTGCACCCTAGAGAGAGGGAAGAGATATCTGCATCTCCATGAGCACAATTATTGGATTAATCCTCCCTCATTGGCCAAGATTAAAGATGCACTCTCCCTTTCGGCTCATAGTTTAGATCCAGAAGAAATCTCTGTAAGAAATAGGAAAACAATACACATGTTTAAAATTACTGAGGACAAAATTAGGAGACTGACTTCTCTGTGAATTGAACTGTAGATGTTATTTATAGAAGCATGGTGCCTATTTGTACAAAAATACTGGCATCTGTTATTCAAGCACTGGAATGCATTTAGCCTTTAATGTGAAAAGAGAGATTTGGCACAAAAAGTTAGCTAGGACAAATAAAAGAACCTTTGAATAGTTGGTTTGTTGGTTTTTTTCCTCTCCACAAGACAGCAACATGCATCTAAAATTTAAAAAAACCCACACTTTGTATTTCATCCAGATCTCTACACCCTACCTACATTACATTCCTCCTATTTATTCCTTTCCCTTCACCAGTGATTATTATTTACCTTTTTTTTTTCCAATGAAATCTTTAACTTCCTATGACCAACAACAGCTTTTCATTCCCCAGTGAAATCCTTTTCAGGAAAGCCTCCCAGTAATACTAACACTGGCGCATCAGTGATTTTCCTTCCCATACTCTATGCTTTCGTTAAATGGGAACTGGGGAATGCTTTCCACATATTATGAAACAAAATAGTGGCCTTTACAGTATTTTATTATCAGGGAAAGCTATCAAATACAGTTGCCATGAGAGACTCAGGAGAAGATTTCCAAAGCAAAACATCTCTGCTCCTGAAATATGGTGTAAATAGTTAATTTCTAAACTAGCTGAAAATCACTACCAATATCAAATTAAAAGAGCTGCTACAACTTGGGCCATTTGTTGATGACCACACCAATAAAGCTACAGAATCACAGTATAATTTAGGTTGGAAGGGGCATCTAGAGGTCATCTAGTGCAATCCATTGCTCAGAATGGGGCAACTTCAAAGTATGATCAGGGTGCTTGGGGCTTTGTCCAGTTGTGCTTTGAATATCACCTTCGATGGATATTCCACAGCCTCTCTGGGCACCTCTTCCACTCAACTTTTCCCATCATCAAGCCCTTCTCTACAAATATTTGGGAACTCCCTTGCTGCAACCTGTGACAACTGCCTCTTGTCCTTTTGCTGTACATCTGATTAGAGTTTGGCTCCACCTTCTTCACAACCCCCCATTAGTCCCAAAAAGAACAAACTACATTAGAAATTATTTAAACAAAATCTGCAAGGAAAACAACATGAGAATAAATATTTCACAGGTGGACTATAGTGGTCTGGACTTGAAGGATTTCTGTCTGCTAGAGGCACAAACAAGAGGCAAGTCAGTGGCACCGCATCTCGCCGATTACAACTCACATGCTTTCAAATACACACCAGTTTTTCCCTTTGTCTAATATGCAACATATCATTGTTACTCTTCCTTTTTCCCAACATTGCCATAAAAAGACCCCTTTTTCCCTTGACCCTCTACCTGTCCATTTCAACTTTGGTTTGGCTGCCAGCAGAGAGACAGTTGGATCCATGTGTCGCTCAGGGTGATCAAGGAGAGACACCAATTCTTCAAATAAGGCAAACAAGAAAGACAATTCTTTTAAAGAGCAACTTTTTGTGATTATTTAATCAATTGTTATTAGATTTACCACATCTAATGCAAAGACAATTGAGCATCTACACAGGTCATTATTTTTACTTAATAAAGGGGAAGGGGCTCTAGCCTGGGAAGAACTCTGAAGTCAGAAAAAAACAGTGAAGTATATACATTTTCTTCTGTATTAAACTGCCAATGCAAAAGAATTAATGACAATCCACTCCTCCTCCAATTTAGTTCTCCAGTGCTGTGTACATTTATGTGTTTATATCACACCCCAAAAGAAAATAATTCTGAGAAATCAGAGTAACAAAACCACCACACATAACATTGAATCCAATTGAATAATTACTCTTCTCTGCAGAAAAGACAGAAGTGCCATTACAACCAATAATTAATTAGAATATATGCTTAATTTTTTTTTCAAATTATTATCCAAATGTGTATCAACTCAACAAGTTAAAAAAAAAAAAGGGGGGGAGGGGGGCAGGCAGGAGAAACTCCTTGGTTTGTACAAAACAAATGAGCTATATTTCCCAGAAAAACACAACAGAATTTCTTGAAATCCATTATCAATGGACAAGCTTGGCAGAAGTTGTTTGCATGTAAGTCACAAAATATAGCATGTTTGACTAACTCTTTCCCATTTTATTAACAGCATCAGCCAGTCTTCCTACCCTTTTTCCAGTATACAAGTCCTTGGAACCAGTGGAAAACCTTAGAAGGCAAAATAACTTCCCCAGCTCTATCCTGACTTTTGCAGCAGAGTTTTCTACATTATAGCAGTACCAAAATCGGTATGACTTACTAAAGCAAATGTTCAGTCAAGTATTACATTATACCAGTTACATTAAAGTTTTGTGACACCTGTATCACACAGCACAAATACATCTTTCTGGTCAGAGTCCCCTATGTGGATAATTGTGTATGTGTGTGTGTGTGTGCGTGTGTGTGTGTGTGTGCAAGTCTACAACGGCACATGCCTCCTGGTTCAGAAAGGACAGCACCGTATTGGAAGAAGAGTTTGCTGCCTAACTGACCACAAAGCTGAACACGTTACGATGAGGGAAAGAGATCTCTCTCTCCGTGCAACTACACGCATGACAGCAACATCAAATACCATGACTGCAAATACTGCTGCCCACAAAATGGAAAAAAAAATCTTCCCTCTATGCTCAACTTCTTAAATTATTAATGTAATTGTTATGTTGTCAGAAATTCTATTGACACCTTTACATAACAGAATTTATTGCCTGCTACAGAAGGATGATTCCTTCCCAAAATACACTTGGCAGCAGCCATGCTTACAGAGGGCAGGACACAGGAACCCTATAAACAAAACATTAGAAAAACATTGGTAAGTACTTAATTACTGCCTAACACTGAGGACAGGCAATTGTTCAATATTTCAGCATTTCTCTGACTTATATACAGGCCAATAAATTAGTGAGCACTGAAATGTTTTTTTCTTTCAAAGAACACATCTAATTCATCTAATAATGAATCATATTATAATGAAAACATCCTTACTGCAAATAACTATAGTGCCTGCTAAGCATGACATTCTCTCTCTTTTTCTAGATTTTGATCACACTTGGTCTTATTCACTCAACTTATGCCTTTACCAACAGGCAGCAAGATTTTCTAGAAAATCAAGACTCCTTTTTAAAAATATATTAGAGTTTCTTCTCCCCTGAAAACAACGTACTAAACTTTTCAAATAAAGCATTCACTGATAAAAATCATAAAAGTCATCAGTATACTACAGCATTGTCAGATTTTTCAAGCAATAATATTTGTTTAAAGATGATGACAATGATCTAACTGTTTATGCTTGCTTCAACAGCTGCCCAAGATGTCTCTTCGATATTCACACTCATTTAAGGCTTTAACATTCTGTATCTTATCTGACTCTCTCTATAATATGCAGGCACAGTGTTTGTATATGAGTGCAAACCAGCCTGAACAGCTACTGCAAAATAAATACTTCATTATTAGTTTCTATATGCCTAGTATATCTATCACAACTGAAATGAGAAAACATTAGTGCTCGCATCACATTTAGTACTAGCTTCCCTAAGCTAAAAAAAAAAAAAAAAAACAACGACAACAGAAAACCACAAACTCTACTCTTTCCCCAAATCTGACTTCTGGCCTTAGAATATTCGTACAACCTGACAACAGCAAGCTATCCTACATCAAAAGTTGATTGCAGCTACCCCAAAAAACAGCACTTTCTCTCATGTTTCCAAAAAAAAATATTTTAATGCACTTTTTTTTTTTTCCCCAGAAGGCCCAATAAAAACAAATTATATCCCTTCTGAAATGTAGGCTAAGTGATAGTGTTTGACAGTGTTTTGGGTAGGGAAGGAAAGAAGGGATGAAAACAAAGATTCGAGAAATACACCACCAATGAATCTTTCCATGTAAACATGAACCAATGACTTAAAGTTTTAAAGTGCTATTTTACATCTAGATTTAATGTTAATATTTTACTTTGTGAAATAAACTCTGAAGAACTGTTCTTCAAATCATGCATTAAAGGAAAGAAATAACTCTTTTTTTTTTTTTTCCCACAGAATGTCAGGGATTGGAAGGGACCTCAAAAGATCATCCAGTCCAATCCCCCTGCTGGAGCAGGAACACCTAGATGAGGTTACACAGGAATGTGTCCTGGCAGGTTTTGAATGTCTCCAGAGGAGACTCCACAAGCCCCTTGGGCAGCCTGTTCCAGTGCTCTGTCACCCTCACTGAGAAGAAGTTTCTTCTCATATTTAAGTGGAACCTCCTGTGTTCCAGTTTGTACTCATTGCCCCTTGTCCTATCATTGGCTGTCACCAAGAAGAGCCTGGCTCCATCCTCACGATACTCACCCTTTACCTATTTATAAACATTCATGAGGTCACCCCTCAGTCTCCTCTTCTCCAAACTAAAGAGACCCAGCTCCTTCAGCCTTTCCTCACAAGGGAGGAAATACTACAAAATTCTAAATGAATTCATATATTAAAATAATTATAATTAATTTATAAATTCTAACTGCACTTAGTTTTAGCACTTAACTGCACAGCTGTCCAAAAATAAAATCATACAACAAAAACACATAATCTGGGAAAAGAGTACTACGAATTATTTATGGTAATAACCAGAGACCTACAAATAAAAAGAAGGGAGAGAAGCACGCACTTACCCATATCTTGGTCAAGAACAATTCACTTTTTCTCCCATTCTTCACTTCTTCAGGTAATCATCCTTATTTTCCATTTTGAGCAGAGAACAAACCATAAGCTCCTCACTGGGCATAATTTATGGTAACACAAGAAATTTACAGACTCACCTGATTATTTGTGTTCCAAGTATGCAAGAAAATGAGACAAACACTGTCACCCACTTGATAACAACTAAATGTTCCTGACATACATGTATGGTTCTACTTTGGAAAAAAAAAAAAAAATTCTGTTTTTGGAGCTGCTGTCCCATATCACACTTGAAAAATCTATGTATTACCACATACCTTAACAAGTTGAAGCTAAGATCTAGCCTTTTTGCCACCCGTCCATATTTTCTTCCTAGGAATTCTGGGATTTCTTCACAGTCTTGACTAATGTAGGACACCTGAGAATTGGAAGCAAAAAGGAAACATTTCATAAGTGCATTATTTAGTTTCCTGCCCAGATTCCGTCTCACAGATCAAATGACAACATACAATATAGTAAGTATTAGTTACAGCTGTAAGTTACATCAGTTTTACTCCTATAGAATCTATCGCAATCTCATTTTCCTATCGATACAATCAGCTTAATATTTATTACACCTGTAGTCTTATGTACAATGTGTTGTCACCTTTCAGGTAAAAATATTTTATCAAATATGTTGCATTTGTTCTATTCCACTGTTAATACCTTGATCTAACATTATTTTGTATTACCATTCTGATACACTCCAGAAGAACTTTTTTGAAAGATCAGAAGCCATTCAAAGGACTTCCTACTTTGCCTCTCAGTACACAACACACTAAAAGATCACTTTGGAAAGTCTGGTCCAGAAATACCTAAGCACTGCACTGTCAATCCATTTCAATAACCATTCCCCAAGGAGATTATTATTCCCAGTGATATGCTAGGGACAGAGCAAGAGGGCTGCCCAAGATCTGAAAAACTGAGCATGCATCTTTCTTCAGACAGTCATGTAAGACTTAAAAATTTCTGGCTTTAACACCGGTGTTCAGATTGCACTTCTCCTTGTGCCCAGAATATTCATGAATGTCTTTCCTCTTTTTCATACCAGCCTATGTAACTCACCTTTAACAAACATGGGAAGAATTAGTGGTAGCAAAAATACAGTTCTACTCAGATATTATTTTCTCTAGCCAGGATGAAGTGGGTGATAATATTTCCAGAAAAAGACAAACAATAAAACAGCTAAACTTTTTCTATTCTATCTACTGTATTGTCTTAGAAGTCTTTGGTTTGATTTCTTCAAAGAATCTCCACAAAGCCCGCCAAACCTATTGTCACAAATTCTATACATCTATCTTGTCTCATCCTCCCAGTGTTCAAAATATCATTATAAACACTGACATTTCAAATTTTGTGCTAAAGAAATCTCAGTTGCCCTTACATGGCAACTTGCGAGTTAAGTAGATTTCAAAACTGTGTTAGACCACTAAGATGCTGCTATTATCTAAATATTTAATATAAAGTCAATTCCAACACTTTGATCTAAAATATGTTATATGACAAATATGCAAAAACGTCAGTCAAACTTTGTTTTGATAGTGTTTCACTTCCTGTTAAAATACAGACTCCTCTGCAGAACAGATCGACAGTATGTACTTTTGCAAGTCATTCAGTCTCTTACACTCTTAAAAATTATTGCAATCTGATAATACTGTATTGCATCCCATTTAATTCATTTTGTTCAATAACTCCAACAGATAAAGCTGACAACAGGGAAATAATTTTTACGAGCAGAAAACAGGTAGCTTGAAGCTCAGTTTAACAACTTCTTCCCCTTGTTAAACCACACTTGCTCTTGCAATAAATTCTGCTACCAGACGTACACATGGCTGTAGCAAATATAAGGACAAAAGGGAAAGGAACTGATTTGGCTAGTTGGCATCCTAATGGTTTGGACATAACAAACTGTTCTGCTGAATTTATTGAGTTAAATATGGGGGTTTTCTTCCTCCAGGACAACTACAACACACTTCAGAACAAACATGCAGGTATGTGTACAAGAATTGCTTCATTCTTCACTGAATGATAGATTTCTTTAATGCTTGCAAACCCTTGAAAAGACACCACATTAACAGCAGAACAATACTTTGGATTAAGCACTTAGTTCAATGTAAAACACTGAAATATACGTTACTAAAATATTATGCTTATTAACACTAGGAGTATAAAAGCATCTTGAGCAACTACAAACATTGCAAGAGAACAGACCACCACTTTGCTTTTCACCCAGGGAGGAGTGGTGGAGAAGGAGCAAGAGACTCTGACCTGCATTCCCACTGCTTCAGAAACTTACCTGGCCACAAACGTTCTAGCTCCACAAGAACACAAGTTGGAGAAAAAAGTTAATACAAAGATGTTTTGAAGCACACAAGAGGCAAAATAAATAAAATGTTGCAAAGCTTCAGCCTTTGAACTGTTATAATATACAAATACATTTGCACAGCTGGTAGAGACAGATTATTTACAGGTGTATTTGCAGATGAAATATGGCTGTCATGACCTTTTAATTCTGAGGCCTTGTAAAAGGAATTTTACTTCCACAAAATCCACTTCAGCGCACTCACAGTACAAGCATATTTTTCAATTCAAAACAGATTTATTTTTTCCACAAAATACACACTGTGCATTCAGCTTCCGATCTCTATTTCCCACATACATGAACTTGCTTTAGATACCTAGGAATTCTCTTTAAGAACAGCGGCGACTACTAGCAATGCAACACACAATAAGTTTTTTGAACAAGTTTTCAGGAGTTATTTCCCCACTCTTCCACTCTTTAATCCTTGAACAACGCTGATATAAAACAAGACTTCAGTAGTCTGGACAACATAAGAATATTTTTTCATCTTCTTTCTTTCAGTTCAAAATCATTTACCCAGAAAACAACAAAAAGTACACAATTCAGTATTCTTCCTTATGCATCTACCTCAAATATCCTCAAAATGAGTATGAGCTTTCAAGTACATATCCAGAGATGTCATCACTGAGAGATGAGAGCAAGCATACTTTTCCCAAGACTCCTCAGCTCTTTGGGTGCAAGGCACATCAGTAGCAGGAAAATTCTTAGATTTTTCTATACCAGTCACTGAACATCATCTGAGATTAAAAACTGGATGTGGATGTTCATATTGCCTCATTCTTCAACTGAAACACAATACAGGCTGGTCACAGTCAATCGTCCTTATTACTGGTGCCCTGCTCATGATCCTACTGAAATGTTCAGAAAGTTTCCCGCAAAGCCCGGGATCTGACAGGCTACAGACATCTCAGACATTCTTGCAGACTCTTCAACACACTGTATGTAACTCAGGAAAACAAATACATTTTTACAAAATATTTAAAACATAAGTTAACCAATCAATAGCAGTTACATGTCTCTTCTGCTTTAGTTTCAGAGGATATTAACATTTAATCTCTGCAATCACTTTACAATGGTATTGTAAGCTTAGTAACTCATCAAGTAACATCTTTAATAAAGATTATCACCAAATAGGTCATGTATGAACTCTAGATATTACATATTCCCTTCCACTGAATGGAATTACATCTAGAGAATATTTCCAGTCAGTTGAGCATTATGTTTACTCTGTGCTGTTGAAGATTGTATGTTAGGCACATAGCCAAATTAAGAATACTCTTTACTTGAATGGGCTTAAGGCATGCTTAAGGGAAGAAGGCAGCATGTTACTCAGTGCCATAGTGCACCACAGAGACCACAGGAACCGTTTCCTCCAGCAGCTGCAAAATTAGCCAATTGCCTCCATATCACATGCACATTTACTTGAATTCCACACAGAAACAGCAAAAAATTAGAGAGGCAATTAGATGGGCAGCACCTCGGTTTAATGGCAAACCACTTTCTGAAAGAAGACAAGCTTAATTTATTCTTCTTGTGGGGAAAAAAAAAAAAATATATATGTGTGTGTGTATATATATATATGGATATGTATTTTGCTAGTTTCAGCCACAGGTTCAGCACTAATTACATCAATATTTAACCAAAAAAGTTTCCAGTAGCCAAGTAAGACACTGGAGATAAAGGTCAGCAGGATTTGTTCTACTTCCCCACTTTAACCAACTTCAACTTCTTTAACCAAAATTAAACATAGCGTTTAGTTTCAGCAGGAACAATACTTAGCATATTTCAGTCCTTCTCATTCAGTTTACTCCCGCAGCCGACTCAAACTTGAGCACGGCAGGGTCCGGAGCAACCTCAGGTCGCCCACCGGCCCCGCCTCGGGCTCCACCACCAGCTACGGATCTTGCACCGGAGTGAACTGTTAGGGCCGCGTTGCTCCGACAGCGAAGCCTCAGGATCACGCCTGTTGCACTTGAGCAGGCTACAGCAGTAGCAGAAGTGGCAGAGCAATAATTCCACCACCAATCACCCCGATGCTCTGCTATCTACCCGTTAAGACAGAGTACAGCCCGCGCGCACACCCCCAATCCGTGGGACTCGGAGCGCAGCCCCGGGCCGGGACCGCCCCGCCTCCTCCGCGCTCCGGGGCAGGGATGGCTCCTCCGCTCCTTCCCTGCGGTGGCCCTGGAGCCGCGTGCTTGCGGGAGGCGGCACCTGAGCAGCGTCCCGTGGCGCAGTGCCTACGTGCGGCTGGAAACTAAATCCCCAGCGCCGTGCGAATCCACCGCCCCGCGGGAGCCTCTCCCGGCCGGGGCCAGCCCCAGCCCCAGCCCCGGCTCCGGCTCCAGTGAGCAGAGCGCCCCGGCTGAGCAACCGGGAGCCGGCGTGGAGTTCGGGCAGCCAGAGCCAGGGGCGGGGACGCACCGGCCGTGGCGGGCTGCCCCATAGCAGGTGGGGCCGCCGTCGCCCGGGCCCTGCGAGCCGCGGGACACGGACACTTACTTGGGCTCCGCTCACCACAACCCCCGCCATGGCAGCGGGGACAGCCGTGCCGGGACTCCCGCGGGCTCGGGACCGGGCCGGTACCTCCGCCGCAGCAGCCAGCAGCCAGCCAGCCAGTCAGTCAGTCAGTCCGTCCGTCCGTCAGTCAGTCAGCTGACGCGGGCGGAAGCGCGGCCGGGCCGCGGGTGGGGGTGGCGGCAGCGCGAGGCTCCCGCCGCCACCTGCGGCTGGGCTGCGCGCGCCCGCGGCGGCCCCTGGGCGTCCGCAGGGTCCCCCGCCCCAGCCCTGGGGTCGGCCCGCCACCCCCGGGCCGGCCGCCCCGAGGCGCTGCCGCGGGCTCCCCGCCGTGGGACGAATGCACTCCCACGCAGGAGGCTGGCGGAGGCGAGAGCACTGGGGAGGCGTGGGGCTCGGGTCTGCGACTCCATGTCGGCGGCTGCTCCAGGCCCCGCTGCGATGCCGTGTCCGCAGGGAAGGTCCGGCCGCCGCGTGCTCCGCTGCCGCGTTTCAGCAGGAGGCTGGGACCGCGTGTTGGGTTAAACGGCGATGGAACAGGCCCTGGGAAGAAAGGATGGAAATAGCTGATCTGTGAGACACTGCCAGAGGAATCGGGGCTTTGATTTAATTCCCCGTAAGGATCAAGATTACTTGGGGGGTCATCTGGACGGGCTTTCCACCTACTGAGCAGTCACGTAATTTGTGGCATAAAGCACAACTTGCCTTTGAAGACGTGTATGTCACTGGTAAAGCAACACTTGCAGAAATAATCCCATGCTATCTATAAGAGAGGTTCACATCCCCATAGTGATACTTCTTGTCTATAGAATGTAATGTGTGTGGAAAACAGAAATGCCTTTGGAATTATCAGAAATACCTGTCAAACCAGTCCTTCCAGGGCACAAGAATTCGCTAATTAAAATAATAGCATGATGGCAGATTATCACTGATTAGGCAGAGTAAGAAAATTGAAGGTTTTCTGTAAGAATTTTATGTGAGACTTCTAAAGATACTTAGGTTTCCCAGGATTGGATCCTAAATCCTATTAGTCATCTTCCTGCCTCCTCAGCTGCCTAAGCACCTTTAAAAATCTGGCTCTTCTTTCCCCTTTATTGCTAATACAGCATAACTCACTCCTGATAAAAGCAGAGGCTCACACTGTGAGGGGAAATAAGTTTCAGGAGGATACATATTCTACACTGCAAACCACTTTCTACCGTTTATTCAGCAACACAGCAGAAACTAATATTGTACTTGCTGCTCTGCCTCTTAATGTCAACAGAATAAATTCTTGGTACAGCTGAGGCACTACACCTTCTCTAAAGTCATCCCTCCTTTTATGCTGACTGCTGGACTGGAAACAGAGCAAAGAGCCAAGGGAAAAAAAAAATTGTACTGCTCTTTCTGTTATTATAATGTATTGTGTTAAAAATAGAAATCGGCCAACATGCAGAAAAAATAAAACACAAGTCAATGAAGTAACTATTCAATTGCTTTGCATAGATCAAACTTTCCTGGTATGGTGTAAGACAGAAGTATCAAGTCCTCCATCCACAGCAAATATGCTGATCCTACACTGATGAGTCAAAGTCCTGTTTTAAGTAAGAGGTATACTTACTAGTTCAGGTCATTACTCAGCATACAACAACTACTGCCTTTATTTATTTATTAGATTATGTAGCAAATAACATATGCTAAGGAAAACAAGTACTATGTGAATTGTAAATTTAAACAAAGCAATACATGCTCCCTTTTCTGTATCTACTGCTTTTTATCTCGCTGCTAGTCACAAGCATGTGATTCCAATCAGGATGAGCATATACCACGCAAGGCACAAAGTGGCCCACTGTTACAGTTTCATCTTAATGGAGTAAATTCAGTTCAATGCTACACTCCTGTAAAATTGGAATAACTATACTGAAAACAATTTAGCACATCATTATCTATAATATTAGTATTAATTTTAGCAGAGTGTTAGCTGTCACATTAGAGATACAAAGAAAAAAAATCCTGCCTGAATAGTTTACAAAATAGCACACACAAGTAATAACAAGTCTGTTTTTCCCAGCTTCTTACATTGCCAATTGCATTAACCTGCCATTGATCCTCCTACTTACTAGGCAAGACCTTGTCTAGAGGGAAAAGTTGCAGGTGCAGCTCCCTGAACTGGGTTACTTAAATTGACTTTATCATCTTTTCAATCAGTTGAGCTGAATTTTGTAAATTACAAAAACAGCTTAAGGAGGTGGTAAACTGTTTTAAGTGCATCTGGCTTATAATCATTCTTTTGAAACCAGTTCAACGTTTTCTTGTACAGACATGGCCTAGATTATTATCTGCCATGGATAAAAGAATAGATCCAAATCCCGTGGTGTTTAACAAACAGGGAGTGCTACCGACCACAGTGACAAAATGGGCCTATTATACTGTACAGGAAGTGAAAAGCAAAACTCATTAGAACAGAGAAATGGAGAAGAGAGATGACTGTCGTCTTGTGATACTTCCCTAGACTTTGAAAACTTGCACCCTGAAAGTCCTAATTCTGCTGCCAGTTTCCTACAGGAAGATTGGCAAATTTCTTGAACTGTGTTCTTTTGGAGTCTCTGTTTTCCTTAATTCCTAAGCACCCATCACCTGCACATGATTTTTAAGAGGAATGAAAACTCACAGCTGCAACTGTCTACCACTGAAGGAGTATTTTGTAACAACTAATCTGAAATTGTAACGAAGTTATAACATTGTCTCAGATTTCAAACCTATGAGTCAATGTGCTCATTAGTTTGTGCCTCATGTTATTATGGAGCTAAAACGCATTACAACGCTATATAAATACAGGAGGGCTTTTTTAGCTTTTGAGCCTGCAGATCATCAGTGCCATTTTATAGCACAGATTCTACATGACTGTGAGGCTGACTCCGGTTTTAGAATGTTTTTCACCAAACCATACACATTTATTATTCTGAGCATCCCAAAACTCTACCTTATTGAGTCCTGGCCCTGCATAACCTCAATCATCTGACTGTTTTCTTTATATCTGATAGAGCTGCCTGTATGAGTAAAGCTTCAAAGGACTAAATTTGTACTTACAGAATATATTTTTGCTGGTGGCTCCTTAGAAGCTGAAAGTTTTGTGAGGATTCTTTGTAGAGGTCAAAATAATTTATATGACAGTGCAGCTTAGCTGACCTTTGAAATATTTTTTTACAGTGTATGTATACATAAAATATAAAAAAAAAAAGCCCTTGTTTATTTAAATTATCTGTTTCACTGCCCAGGTAAAAGCAGAAGGTGGCAGTTCTGTATGGGCCATTCAAATATGATTTCCTTCGATTTTTAACAAAGTATTGCTAAAACTGCAGTTGCATACAGACAAAACCAACATGGACTCAAAAAGATTTTTTTCTTGTCTATAGCCACAATAAATTAGTTATACTAATATGCTCAGTATATTTTTACATATATACATATATAAATTACAAATTGAGCAGACACATTCCTTGAACAAAGATCACTATATGTTCAAAACAAGATAATACCTGTAAACTACCCTCCAAACAACTGCGAGGCAATGTATTTGAACCATGGTAGATACCCATCAGATCGGTCACTTATTTCCAAGTTCTTCACAAAATAACAGATCTTTAAGTCATTTTAGCGGTCATTGGGCTAAAATGTATACACGGCTACAATTATGAGATCTCGCTGATCAACTGATTAAAATAATTAGCTAATATATACCAGTAAATTTGGCAAAGCACCAAGCACAGAAATAATTACATAATTCTATATAAAAGCTATGTATACAAGTGTTTTCCTATCTTAAAAGAACGTTGAAGGTTTACAATAGGAAAAAGTGGCAATGCTGAATATTTTATTAGCTGAACATTACACAAATATTTCAGACTGCATTATTCAAACTGGTCTGTTTTCCAGCTCACAGTACACTATGCATGTATGTCTGCATGTGCAACAACACAATTATCTTAAATTTCAGAGTAAGTTAAACAACAAACTATCATCTTCTTAAAAAAAACCATGTAATTTCTCATGACAAAAGTGTGCTTTAACAAACTGAGTTTTCTGAAGCAAAATATTTTGGAAAAAAAAAATCCTAGCCAAGTCACAGAATTCTTCCAACTTGACCATCTGAAAAATTGGCTCAGAGTTTACCCATATCACTAATTTTGTTGATGCTCACAATGAAAACATCTCAAAATATTTGTTGATAAGTATCCACAGAAATACAACATCTAATACAAACTGAATCAGTTTCACTGAGAGAGACTGACTGTAGTACAAACATCTCTACCCATATTACCAGAGGAACATTTTATTCATACATAGTTTCACTTACCCCTGTTTTTAATTGCATACAGTTAATGATGGTGTTTAATGTCCAAACTAATAACTTCAGTTGTCTCCCAGATTATAGCATCAGTAGCACTCTCTGCTGTGAAACACACAGAAAAAAAATAAACATGACATAAAGAAGATAAAATACAATGAAGTATACAACTTAATCTTATTGACAAAGACAAAAAGAAATACATTAATGATGATGTCATCTGCCATTCCGAAGCTGAACTGCTGGAAATTTGGTTTCTCTTTTCCTATCTCCAACCTATCTCTTATATTCCCATTTACAAAGACATTTAACAGACAATTATAAACTAATTAAAGGGATGTGTAAAACAGGTTATGTATGTACACTCAATACATACTACACCTTTTCTTGAACTATATTAGTATGACAGTGTGATATAGTGCTATAAAACTTGAAGAACATCCAAATGACAGCAAAGTGATTTTTTTTTTCAGAAGTGTATGCCCACAGTCGTGTGTTTGAAACTCTGCAAAATACCTTTGTCCAGAAAAGCAGCCAATGAACATTGGTTATCCCATACTGCCATGGGCACATATAATACCTCTGAGTTTGTTTTGAATTTTCTACCGTTAACTAGTAGCCTTGATTTACATTTTTCCACTCTTGTGAAGAATGGAAAAAAGAGGGTTAATGTTTTTACTTTCATCTAGAGTTTTGCTTTTTTATCCTTTCCTGCAAGACAGAAGCAGAGCGTCAAATCTAATATTTTTTTCCTAAGAAAACCTCTTGCATTTTGGCTCTTTGAATCCTATCCTGTCCTCAAGCAAAGGAGAATTTTGTTGAATACCGTCTCTGGAATACATTTAATTATTATTTTCCTATTATATGGCAGTAGTGTGCTATGAACCCACTGAGGGTTTATGGTGATAATAAATGAATGCACTTCTGACAAAAGCTCACTCACTGTTTTATTGCAAAGGCACTTTCAAGTTCAGCATTTTCTGATGTTTTTGGAAAGCTTAATTTTAAAGCCTTGTTACCATTCTTTTAAGGTAAGTTTTTGTATAGGCTTCATAATACAAGATACTATAAGCTAAGAGTTTTCAAAAACCAGAACAGAAATCTTTGATGACAGAAGTAAAAATATTCCTGAAATTTTTATCCAGTAATCTTGTCTGGCTTCCACTGGAGTTAATGACAGCTTTGTCAACCATGGGATGGTCCAAATATAACTAAAAATCCCTTATGTTACATTATATAGCACCCTATAGCTATTAGCTTAGAATTACATATAATAAGCGATGCACTCAAAAAGTATGACATAGGAACAAGTAATTGTGCAATTTAATTCTGCCTTCTTATAATATATGTTTTGGTAAAGGGTTGGTTTTGTCTGTTTCCTGAGGCTATAGAATGAACTGAGCTCAGTAAATTTAACTCAACTGGGTAAAGTACCACTAAGTTCTTCAGTGCACTGTATTACCAGAGCACTTAGCATTTTTTTAATGCATTTATTCTCACCCTGTGCCAGGAAAACAGAAAAATCCTCTTACTCCTATCCTACAGAAAAACCAAGGCACAGAAAGGCTAATTTATTTGTATGAAAACTTATGTTCAGTATCCATAGGCAGCTAGGGAACTGAACCTACACTTCCCCAGACCTAGGGTAACACTCTAACTGTAGACAGTTCTCTGTTCTACTCAGTGTAAAGGCATAGGAGATATTATATAATAAAAAAGATTATTTCCAGTCAGGAAAAGAAGCAAGTGTAGAACCATTATTTTTTTTTTGCTCCCAGTGGAAAATACTTGCAGGCAAAAGGATATTCCAAGCTGAAGGGTGATTACAAATCTCTGTGTGTGTCCCCCAGTGTATATAGCATGCAGAAGAAAGATGCTGACATGGGCCATCCACAAGCCTTGTGGACAATTGCAGGACTTCTGCATGTTGCCAAAACTAAATGTATAGCACAAACCAATGACAAGAAATGACATTTTTGATAGCTTATATTTCATGCAATCTAAATGTTTTTCCATAAAGCTAACAAAAAGAATGCCAGGATTATCCTTCTCAAAGGCCTGTTGCTAACCACAGAGGCACAGAAGACTTAACAAAAGGTTGTAAGATTTTTTAAATTTGAAATAATTCAGTCATCTTTGTATGGAAACTGTTGCTACTGCTTCTCCTGTAATTATATGTTGCACATATACACAGAGATTATTTTTTTTAAGCCTCAGAAGACTGACTCACACCAGACCTGAAGTGCTATACTTTCCTACAATCCATTGCGTATATGTGCATTTCAGCTTGGCTGGCTGCATCATCGTGGGAAAGTAAATTGCAATACTGAAGCAATCATACATCTCTGTGCCTCGGTGCTTGCTTGCTCATAAGAATGCAACAATTAGAGCTAGGGAAAAAAAAAGGATTAAAGCTAGGATCAAGCCTAATTTGAGGCTACCCAACATAGCAGTTCTATTCTAAATAACAGATTTGAGGTTTCAGAAGTTCAGTGAGGTATCTTCTTGTTCCAGGTCTCTGTCACAATGTCTGGGACAGCAACTGTCTGTCACACAAAGACAAAACAAAATTATTGCAGGAAGTGCTTGAATACAAAGATCAAACAACAAAGAAAGTGGCTGCAGAGGCCAGAGGAGCTTGTAGCTGAGCTGATCTCTCTTGTTCTGGCTGTCTTGGCAGTTCACAGTAGAACTGAAATACCACACCAGCCAGAGGAGGTTTTGGTTTGGTGTTTCGGGTTGTTTGTTTTTTTGTTTTGATTTGTTTTTCAGAAGGAACTATATTCACCTGACTAATCCAAGGAGACACAATCTGCATCTTATTTTGCCAACAACACTGCATAATAAGGGAGACCTGTCTATAAATAGGCACATACTATTGAAAATACATATTGGAAGGGGTCCTATGCCAAGACCCTACACCCCTAAAGACAGGTATCTTTACTATGACAGGGGATTGTATGGTCAGGCAGGAGTTCAAGCCAAGGTGTGGGAGTACCTGACATTAACAAACAGGCTCCTTCCCTGCTTCTCCTGGCCTCATTCTTTAATCTTATATCTTCGAGCTGGTTATACCAGCAAAGGGCAAAAACACAGCCTTCCACACAGATAATAGATACATGATGCTGCTGCTAAAAAGAGAGCAAGCAGTAAGCAGGTATGCAGTCCAATCAGAAGTCAACAAAGTACAGTTCAATATGGAATAACTTCTGTATTTTAAGGAGCAAAAGTTTTAGTTCCCTATTGTTCAGTTCTAAAGCCAGTTAATATTTTTCATTATATCTTTTAAGTACAAAAGATTCCCACAGAAGTGTATGGAAGTTGCTAACAATTTGGATGGCTATGAAAGAAAAGAACTCAAACAAAAACCACCATTCTCTGCACTCTGCTAAACAGCAGCTTTTCCCATTACTCACTACTTTCATCCACCCATCCTTCTGGGTGAGGAGGAATAAATATAGCTCAACTAGCATTAATTCTGCATCATCTGGAGACATCACTAGAAAAAGAACACACACACACATGATGCAAGAGGGAAGAGCTAAAAGCTGAAGGTTGCAAAGGTACAGTCTCCATGAGCAATATACTGTCAATATAGAGAGATATACATAAACATGAAAACCACAAGAAACAGGTTTTATACTTCCTGAAAATGAGAGAAAATGTATGGGAAATCAAGGTGGTATAATTAAATTTGACTCTTATTGAGGCTTCCTCCTCATTAATTTAGTGTTTTACTCTTCCACTTTCCTTGCCTCCAAATATACTTAGAAATCTTTCAAATCCAATAACATGCATAATTCCCTTTACTAGGAAAGATGAAGCAGAAATAGTGCTTAATTGTAGACTGTAGATTCTATAGTACCTGCTGGTTCTCCAAAACATGTTTGTCCTAAGTTCTCTGCACAATTCAGTCACACAACATTAAGTTCTTCTAGAACTGGAAGATCATGTGTAAGCTAGAGGACAAAAACAAAGGAGTCCAGTGCATTTGGTAAGGTATTTTCTACAGGAACCACTCTTTAACAAGAAAATGGCACTACTGTGAACAGGAAATACAGAGAAAAGAAATCCAACTTGTGGGTCAAGTGGTCCTGTGATATTAGTATTAGTTTCATTAAAACTTTCCAAATACTATCCCTCTCCTTCTTTCCAAAAAACTAATCTTCTAAACCCTTCTCACTACTTAAGTGGGAAAGTGAAAACAAGGAAAGGAGCTGAGCCAAAGTAATGCTTCATTCATTGAGAACATAGTGCTGTTCCACAAGTTGTTTGTAACGTTTGACTCTCCACCCATCTGTCCAAATAACAATCAAACAACAACAAAAAAAAGATTCTATAAGACTTTTTTTGGTGACAAACACACAAGAAAAAGCAGACTAGAACCAAAGAGACTTCATGCTTAATCTCCTGCAGAGATTATTAGAAACAGACCAATGCTAAACTTAAGGAAATTCTTAACTTAAGTTTGGAATCCAACTTTGACTGCATACATATAAAAGTACCTGAATATGTGCTGCTATTTGGCCATCATATTGGGGACTTTTTCCAGAATCACAAGAGAAGAGCTCAAAATTTCAGATTACTTGTTCTCAAGTAAAGATGAAGATGGACTGTCAACAATATAAAGCTTTCCATGCTTAGCTTTCTTGCTGGAACCCCAGTCAGATAAGTAAAGCTACTATCAGCTGATGGTGTTGGATAACATATATGACTAATTAGGAACAAAGTATTTCATCCAGCAGAGAGATGTCCACATTACAAAATCAGCATAGAAACATATATCAGAGTCTACATATTTGGAGGGAGGAAAAAAAAAATAAATAAAGCAATGATTTAATATAGAGAATATATAAAGAATAAAACCACTTCAAATTCCCCTGGGCTTTGTCTCCAGATCAGACCTGAGATAGCATGAGTCACACGGCAATGGTGTAAGGTCTTCAATTTCAAAGTTGACAGTGTAGCATATTTCAATACCATAAAGTTACCAAAACAAACAAACAAACAAACAAACAAAACAGGGTTCTGCCTTGGGATTTCTTTCTAGCAATGGTTATAACTGGTGTATCTGAGTCCCATAATAGTTCACATGATTATATAGCAAGTTAGACTACTATGCTACATTTGGGTCATTTACTGAAGATTCAGTACCTTGTTAAGACAAGGCTGGGTGAATAATGTAATAAAAAGTGAAGGCTAAAAGAGATCTAGTCATGGATGATGCTGTGTTTTTAAAATTCAGTGATGGCAACACTACAAAAGACTTCACACCAAGCCAAAGATAAATGTTTGGGAAGTTTAAAATTTTATTATTCATAAAACTTTTACAAATTAATTGTCTATTGTTTTCCCCTCTCTCTGAGAAAGGAAAAACAAAATAAAACCTATGTTTATTTTTGGTGGAGTAACTCAATTTCTGTGACAGAACCCAGCAAAAATGAAGCTGTCATAACAAATATCATCATGGATCAGGACTACAGGACAGAGGAATAAAACACAGCTTTGCAAATTGAGCTCTTGGAGAACTGGAAGTAACCAACAAAAACTACTTTACTCTCAGCTCAAAACTCTTGAGAAATGTGCACAGTTAATTCTCATGATGAAGGGATGGAAGTATCCAGATTAGCCAGCCAAGTTTATAGATATTTTTCCTAGCTTGTCAGCTTAGACTTCCCTACTAAAACAAGAAGAAAGAAACAACCATTAGGCTGTACTTTATAAGAAGATTCTGTTTATAAATACTTTTCAAAGCATTATTAACCAGTGAGAAAGAGAATGTGCAAAATTTTACAGCCTGAGAACCATGTATTGAAGATGAGGTTATGCAGCAGTAGTCACGGATGGCGATAAGCAGAGTCTGTTGGCTTCTTTAACCTTATGTCAATTCATTAACCTCCTATTAAAATGTTTATGGATAATTTACTATTTTTTTTTTAGGAATCAGAGAATGTTAGGGATTGGAAGGGATCTCAAAAGATCATCCAGTCCAATCCCCCTGCCGGAGCAGGAACACCCAGATGAGGTTACACAGGAAGGCGTCCAGGCGGGTTTTGAATGTATCCAGAGTAGGAGACTCCACAACCTCCCTGGGCAGCCTGTTCCAGTGCTCTGTCACCCTCACTGAGAAGAAGTTTCTTCTCATATTTAAGTGGAACCTCCTGTGTTCCAGTTTGTACCCATTACCCCTTGTCCTATCATTGACTGTCACCAAGAAGAACCTGGCTCCATCCTCCTGACACTCACCCTTTACCTATTTATAAACATTCATGAGGTCACCTCTCAGTCTCCTCTTCTCCAAACTAAAGAAACCCAGCTCCCTCAGCCTTTCCTCACAAGGGAGATGCTCCACTCCCTTTATCATCTTTGTTGCCCTACACTGGACCCTCTCCAGCAGTTCCCTGTCCTTCTCGAACTGAGGGGCCCAGAACTGGACACAATATTCCAGGTGTGGTCTCACCAGGGCAGAGTAGAGGGGAAGGAGGACCTCTCTCGATCTACTAACCACTCCCCTTCTAATACACCCCAGGATGCCATTGGCCTTCCTGGCCACAAGGGCACAGTGCTGGCTCATGGTCATCCTGCTGTGCACCAGGATCCCCAGGTCCCCTACGCTGCTCTCTAATAGGTCGTTCCTCAACCTATACTGGAATCTGGGGTTGTTCCTACCCAGGTGCAAGACGCTACACTTTCCCTGCTATATTTCATTAAATTTTTCCCTGCCGAACTCTCCAGCCCGTCCAGGTCTCGCTGGATGACAGCACAGCCTTCTGGTGTGTCAGCCACTCCTCCCAGAATCAAAACTTTATTTTCTTCTCTTGAGAATGTGCACTGTAGTTCACACATTCCTGGTGCCACAGAGCCAGGGAAGGTTTCACGCAGCCCGCTGGCTCTCCGGCACCCCTGACACGGTGCTGGAGCCATGTCTTCTCAAGATGCACTTTCACGCATGCTTCAGTTCCAGCAGGCTGGATACAGCAAGTGTAGCCTCCTGTGGAAAATTCTGACTACCCTGGACCTAACGGCTAACCTGGACACTTCTGTCCTCTGTCTTTGATCTTGCATTTAGTGCAAGTCTGACTTAAAAAGGAATTGTCTAAAAAACATTAAACTTCCTGAAGTGAAGGAAAAAATGCTTGTGAAGTTACCTCAAAGATGCAGCAGCATGGAGAGTATCTCTGCTTATTCCATATGTTAAATCATATGAAAGGATAGCAAGATACTAAATTCAGCTCTTCCCTACTGTTCATTTTTCATTTTAGAATCTGCAGAACTGTCCACACTGTCACAAACAGAAAGAAGTTCCAACTGTAAGATAACCACGGGTCTGAAAATCTTTTGTTATCTGAAAAGTTTTAGGGTTTCTGGTTTATAGTACTAATTAAAAATTGTTCTGCTTGAGCAGGAAAGCAAAGACCAAAACATTCATCCACTAAACAGGTAAGTGAGCAAAAAGACTTGACAAGTCCACTGAAAAATTTTAGAGATTCTGTTTTCAGCTTAATGACTGGTTACATTAACATATATATTTTCATCATACATGCCTATAAACTGACATATTGAAAGTAATATTTTCAAAGTTTTATCTATAAGGAAATTTTATTAGCATTCATCTTCTCCTTCTAGTGAATGGAAGTGCATGTTAATTCCCTTCTACTGTTTCAAATTGTATTCACTGTACAGTATTATAATTTGTCTTTCAGTGGAAGGATTATAAGTAAATGTGTTTGCAAAAATTGTTCATAATGATCGGTTCTTAGTGTTATTTATACTGGCTATTTTAAAATATAAAGAAATTCATAGCTATCATTTCTAAAGTGTCATTCACCTGCAAATTTCATGACATTTTACGTATATTAATCAATTAAGCCCTGCTATACTCATCTCAATTAGGCATTAATATCCAAATTTTACAGCTAGTTTCACTGAGGATAGCTTGAAAGGTTAGCTGTCTTGCTAATATCACTCAGAAATGGGGGTAAAACACAAGAATGACAATCACTTCTCTGTATGTAATGAAAAAAAGAAAAGCCTCTTCCCTCTTGTAAATGCAAAATATAAAAATAAAAGGCAAAATTAATGGACAAGAGTTTGTGCTCTTACAGAATTCTACCTTTTCAAGCAAACTATTGCTTCACAGACTTCTTGGAGAGAGGTGAATACATCTGATCAAGAGATTTCTACAAGAAGTTCCACAAGATGTGGTCCTGTAGACCAAAGACAAAACAGTGGCACTGACCTTGCCTCTCCCCACCTCCCACCAAGTCACCTCTTCTTGTGTCCTGCTGAGAAACTTCTTCTCAACATGGGCCTGGGCTGCCTCCAGCAGGCCTGATTTCCTCAGGTCTCATTTCTTACCTGTGTGCCCTTCCAACACCAGAGGTTTTTTTATTCTTTGGTTAAAAGTAAGTTAGCAGGCTAAAAAAATAAAGGCTGCAATGCAGCCAGGCAGATTTCTATAATCTGGTATGGGACATACAATGTGTGGTGCACATCTGATGGCACTAAGGGGCCACATGAATCTCCAAGGCCTTATGGATATAACTGGTGCACTTCACATGGGTAGAGGAAGCGAAACCCAGAATGGGTCTATACTGTCCAGTGCTAAATCTGCCCTAAACTTTCCCTTAGCAGGAAGGAAATTATTTGTTCCAGGTGGAAGCCTGAAGGTGAACAGCATATACAACTGGGACACCAAAGCCTGAGAGCATCTTAAACTGACAGGGTAGGCACAGCCTTTGATAGGCTTGGCACACCTCAAAGTCATGCTAAAAGCTGAATAAAAGTTTTTTACCAGCTCCTAATGTGAGAGTTCACCCTCCACCAGAGCAGTCACACCCGGTTCAGCACCACTACAGCCCACAATGTGCCTGAGCTGTGTTCCCTCCTTCACTCGATACATTGGTTCTCTCTGTAAATCTCTACCATTTAAGGATTCCTCATTGCTCAGGGAAACCCAGTGATCATTAAGGTTCCTCTCCACCTCCTTGGCACCTCAGAAATCACACATAGGGGTGAGAGATGGTCTCCTTTACTTTGTAACCAAGAGAAATTGTGTTCTATTTTATTTTTTGGCTTGAAGCAAGCAAAAGAGCTAAACTGTTTTTATACATGTTTCTATAATGCAAGACACTTTCAGTGTTTCAGGAAGAATAAAAGCATTCAAGTTAGTTCACCGATTTGCATAAGTAAAGTCATTTAAGTTATGCCGAAAAGGTATTATGACCAAAATGTTATTATTAGAAACCAACTGAAAACACTAACTACTGAAAAATCATTTTGTCTACTGCTATAAATTATCCAAACATTGTTCCTTATCCATTACTGACAATAATACGTGAGTGACATGCATTATGCATTAAATATTTCTATAATCATTCAGAACTATTTGTATTAAACAGTGATAGCAGATATTCACTTAAGATTTTAAAATGTTAAAGTTGATAGTATACAGTACATATCAGAATATCATAGATTATGGTGTGTATCTTCAGGCAATTCTATTTTATATGGAATGGAAGGGTGGAAGACTAACCATTTTCTAATCAAAAAACCTCTGCTCACAATTTGATCAAAGCTGATAAAAGCCGAGAAGTTAATATCTATCTGAACTTGTCACTTAAATGTGAACTAAAGATCTTCAGCAGTAAAGGGCAAAGAATCAAAATCAGCCATATAGGTAATCAGAGGTAAAAAAATGAAATAACTTTACATTTAGAAAATGAAACATGGATTCAGCAGCCACTGACTACTGTATTAAAGATGTTACCACACTCCAGCTGCTAGGTAATCTGTGAGATGAACTAGTGGGCATTTCTATTGCTGAAGTCCAGTCACACAGCTGGTATTTTTGCAGAATCAACAGAGAGGATATGAATGAACTGTTCTCTAATTATTCTGGCAAGGCAGAGGAGGACATTCTGCACTTCATTCTCTGGTGCCATCAATTTGACATCTTTATAACTGTTAAATTAATTTTTCTGTACTTCAGGAGTCTACTTCAGTTCTTAATCTTATAGGAATGAAATTCACCATGCTTTACAAGGTCTTAGAAAGTCCCCAGTGCAACAGATCCGTTGATATTCTAGAGGACAAGTAACTGGAGAAAACCGTGGGTGTTGCAGATTGTTTAGTTTTTGTTTATTTGAGGGTTTTTTGGTGGGCTTTTTTCATTTATTTCTGGGATATTTCATAATATTGCCCAGGAAAGCATACCTAGGCCTTCTGAGAAGACGTAAGGGCACTACGGATAAACATTTGATTTATCCAGATACCAAACAATCACTAGCCCAACACTTCTCCAAGAGGTAACACTTTGTGTGTGTGTGTGTATACTACAAACACAAATATAACCTGTTCTGGGTTCAATATTTTGGTATCCTATGATTATTTACTGTTCACTGTAAAAATGTTATTGCTTTCATTACTCCAGAATAAATATATAAATAGAACTACAATCCTGCCACAGGGAAGAACTGTATTTCCTTTCAACTTTCTTCTTGTTTACACGAGGTTACTCACCCAGAACTCAACTGAACTACGCTGCTGCACATAACAGGGATTTTCATGCCATCCAAGTCACAGAAACTTCAAATGTTAGCCCCAAAAATCAAGGTAAACTTATCGCCACATCCATGACTGTGCTCCATGGAAACTTCTCCTCATTGTCTTTATTATACAAATGATTTTAAGGGGCATATGGAAAGAAGCAGGCTGTTCTGGCCAATAATAGCTTTTACCTACACTCTAAAGAATCTGCTACAGATCTACAGTTGTTTATATGACTGCTATAATTAGAAATATACCCTTTAAAAAATCCTACCTACATGGTTGTCATGATGACTAATGAAAAATGGCATCAGGTTTTTATTTTTTCTTCTTTGGTTAATTAATATAATTTATTATTAACGACAGCAGGTACAAATGGATTCAAACAGTCCAGGGAAAGTGAAGCATCTTTTTAAATTGGGTTGTAGTGTTTACTGGTTTTCTTAGATGTTATATATAACCATACCCCTTTGTTATTAACATACTTTGATACTAAATACCCATAATACATATGAAGACATCCTACTTACATTTGTTGAGATTATGATAAAAGTATGGGAATGAAACAATGGGTGATTACTGAACCAAAACAGCTGCTTACCACAGTCCAATTCCGTTCATATAGAAGTAAACTAGAAAATGTTGCCTTTCAGTCCACAGAGAGAAGATGCAAGCCTTAACTGAAGTAGCCACAATGTTATTACATTATCTCTGTCTTAGAGCTATTCAACCAAAGAACACTTTGATACAGAGTTAATAAAATACATATAAAAAACAGTGGTTTGCTAATTGATTTTACCCTTGTATATTAATAACATTCAAATAAAACTACCAAAGCTATATAATAATACCATTTGTATCTTTGTCATACTAGCATGGAGATTATTAATTATTTCAAGGTCACAGGTAAAACCACTATATTGTATAAATCTAAACAAAATGACAACAACACTAACTTCAAATATAGAAACATATGGCAACTACTAATTCAAAGGACTCAATATATGTCATTATGTGCATATGTTGTACTACATTATTTTACTAATTTAAAAATCAGTGGAGGAATGAGACACCTTGAAGCATGTTTGTTTCTGGTCACTGAGTAATGCAAAACATGGAACTTGCAGGAGGACCAGCATATTTAATTCTGACAAGAGAGCACAGCACCCTAAACAGGAATGAGATGATCCTCCTGATTTGACGATGCTATTATACAGCCAGACACATTGCATAGTGTTAGAGCTTTTCTATAGGGAATGTGAGATTAAGTTCTTACACTTTTATGCCACGGTAATGCATTAAACCATTTACTATCTTATCCTCTTTAAAACTCTCTGCAACTGAAAACTAAATACCAGGACCACATTTTACAGATACAGAGCCACACAATTAAGTGGCACACTGTTAATGGTAAACCTGGAAATGCAACTTAAGAGTTGCTAACTCTGCCCAGTTTCTGTTATTTTAATAAGTTTACCTGGACAAATTGCTTATTTACTGTGAGGACTTGTGATCTTGGCCAAGCTCCTGTTGCCTTTAATCTCTGCTTATGACACTAAAGGTAGTACATTTATCAGAGTTGGGAGTACCTGAATTAAGCTGGTCAGATAAAAAACTCTTCACACTCATATGCTTCCACCTACTTTGTCATCCATTGAGGGTGTGAACTTTCTGTGAATGAAATAGAAAAAGAAAAAATATGGTTTTTATGGGAAAGAAATTACATAAAGGGTAGAACCCTTCTGAAAAATAAAAATTATAATTAGATGAAGCAGAATGTGTGCTTAGTTGCTTCGTAGTCTGCTTCAAATTCTGTAACGATTCGGGGAATGGGCAAGCTTTGCAAGAGGACTGGTTTTAGTTCCCTTAACACTGCATCTTCATTGAGACAGATAATTCTCACATGGAAATTTTCACAATGCGAAATTTACTTTGTTGTTGTTGTTGATTTCCATACAACTCAGATTCCAAATATTTGCTGGAGAAAACAGCAAATATGTACAAACCACACAAGAAAAGCACTTTGATTTTTTAAGAACAAGTTTCCATTGTTAATTCCTTCTACAGCTATTGAACATAGCAACTAAAAAGAAATGATGCTGCAGACATTTGTTCGAATAATGCCTTATGACTTTTCTTTTCAAAGCAGAGAAATATTTGTAAGAAGAGTTTGTATCATCACTTCACAAGTAACCATTTCCCTTTTGACATATTGTAGGATTTTAAATTTATGATATGATTTTTTTTTTCCTCTCAGCTTACTGATGACTCACTCATTTTGTCTCAGGGTAGAAGTGGCTAGGTGCATACTTTTAAGCTAAACTTTTATTGTTAATTTTATTGTTTCCTAATATTTGGCACATTTTCTTCTTTTATCTCTTTACCTCCAGGTAAGCCACATAGCACAACTGTGAGCAAAGGGTAAGATTACAGCTGAAATGATGTAATGCTGAAAATTAAATTTACACACAAGTGTTCAGAGACTGGGTCATAGCTGGGTCACTCCTCTGAGTGGGAGGCAATCTAGCAAGGAGCCCTGGATAATGATTTCTCTATGCTGAGGCCCCTTTCATGAAATATAGTACAAAGCTCTACCTTGATATCTGAATCTAATCTGATGCAATGTGTGTATCTATTGGGATTGGTTGTGTAGTAGTGAGGGGTTATATTATTTTGTTGCATGCTGTATTTGGTCGCGTTTTCCTTTCAACCTACTAGCACCCAGAAATAAGCTTTGCAGTATCTTAACCCTTACCCAGAGACAGTGGTTTAGATAAGAGCTGGCTGGCTGGCTGAGGCTTTTTACAGCATATTGCTTAGACTTGTATGGCAGGAATTTTTTTTTTTCTTGTTTCTTGAACAAAGAGGACAAAGAGTTTGTCATAGCTGTTTCTGCATGGTGACCTATGGTCAAGGCTATTATTTCTTAGCTGTACTTATCCACTGTGCTCTTTTGCATCCAGGTACAGCTATCGCACCCCTGCACACACCATAACCTTGAGACAAGCCTTCTGTAATGGCTTCCAAGTGGGCTCCATCTTGAGATGGTAGGAAGTGCCTACAGAATATCTCTGCCCACATAGGAGTAACTAGGCCTTCACAGGAGGCACAGGCTCATCTAAACAAATCAAAGTGGTGGAACAGGCTTTGCAAAACACCTCTGAGTCCTAAAAAAACAATCACATCAAAGAGTAAAAGAACCTTTACTATTTCTTACTGCTGTGCCAGTCCTTGGTCTCTTGCATATTGCATTGCCAATGATTTTTCACTCTACCTGCAAGGTTTCCCACTCCCACATGACAATTCTGCAGTCAGCCACAGGCTGACAACCACGGCACCAAGAGAGTGGCTGTCAGGGCCATTTTGCATGAAGCACACGCAGCTCCTACCCAGCGAAGCCCTAATGTGTTGATTTACAGAGTCCTCTTGGCTGACATGGGAAAATGAGTCTGGTCATGGTTGATTTAACATTTTATAGGCAAAGAGTCAGCCTGCTATAGTAAGTTTGGACTACTGCAAACATTTTACACATTTACACACAAGTCCACAGGAAAAAATATTCAAGATACTAAGTGGTTTTGATGCTCACATCGCTTGAGCTCTCTTGAAAATAGCACAGGTTTCAATTAAATAAATACAAAGGTGTGTGTTACAGGCCAGACCCTCAGGCTGAATTAGTGGCTCCCGGGCTGCGGGTACACACACCCGAGGCAGGAGGAGATCAGTCAAAGCGCGGGCCGGGCTGCGGTGCCCAGGGCTCGCCGCACACCGCGAAGAGGCACAGGACCGCGCCGGCGAGTCCCACCCGCCCGGTGCCGACTCCACCGTCGGCACCGATCCACTCCAGTACCTTCCCGCGGTACTTACTGGGGGTCGGGCAAGTCTCCCTTTCCCTCTCGGTTACCGCGGCTCCCCCCAGCCCGGCGGTGGGGCGGGGGAGCAGCCGGCGGGCGGAGCAGAGACTGGCGGCTCCGCCCGCCCCGGCGGAAGTATCGGCGGCCGCGGGGCTGCCCGGCGGCTCTGGGCGGTACCAGCACCGCGGGCTGTGCCGTGTCTTTTTGCCGGCGTTGCTACTTGGGACTCTTCGCCGAGAGGGTGGGGTGGTTTTACCCGTAATTAACTAAAACTAACCCGCAACAGAGCAGCTGCCTAATCCGCGTTGCTGCTGATCGGTGTGCCTGAACCAAGCCCGCTGCCTAAGTCGGCAGGTAACGTCGCGCCGTGCCCGGCAGGGAGGGCAGCTCCGCCGCCGGGACGGCACCGGCTTCGCCGCCTGCTCCGCGCTGCCGGTGGACGCCGGGGCAGCGGGCGGCCGGCAGGGAGGCGCCGTCCCGGTAGGGAGAGGCGGTGGGTTTCTCTGCCCGCGGCGGCTTCCCGGGAGCAGCTCGGAGCGAACGCCGCGAGAGACGGGCTGGTCTTCGGCCGCCACGAAGGGGCGAGGGCGAAAGGGGCAGTAGCCGCGGCGGTTCCGCGCAGCCCCAGCGGGCACCTGGCCGCCCTGCCCACCCTCGGGCCGGCGGAGCCCTCCTTTGCTCTTCTTGCCAGCCCCCTCTCTCGCTCGGGGACCGGCGTTCCCCCCGAGACCAGCGCTGCTGGAAGGAAAATTAATTCCAAAAAAAACCAAACCAAAACAAAACAGAAAAGCAAAAAACCCTCGCCTGTCTAATTTACCTCCGGCTAGTTCATCGCCCGATGAGAGAGGGGGAAAAGCGCGTATGCCTGCGCGGGGGTGCCAGGAGAAAGATGAGTGTTTCTTTCATTAACCTAATGGTAATTGCAAAAAGACACTCTTTTTGTCAGCTTCACCTAATCAAAACCGAATATCTGTATGTGGCACTGACAAAATCAGTAAAACTTCACCTTCGACTTTATTGATCTGAACAGACAGGCAGAGTTTTCTACGGTGTTCAATTTAGGGAATTCAAAAAAATCACTTCGCTAACAGCATTTGGTACATTTCTAACCCATATGTCACCTCGGTGCTTTAAATAATTATATTTGCATGCAGGGAGTGATTCATAAATATGTCAGGATTGTGAAATATAGGCAGGCATTTCAAACTTTCTATTTAAAAAACATGAATTATGGCCACGAAAAATGTGTTCCCATTTAAGGGTGATACGAAGTATTTGGTGTCTAGTACGGAGGCCCATCCATCATATAGACAATAAAGAGAGTTTTTGCCTGACGTTGGAAATTTATGGTTGCCCTTCTCTGCCCTAATAACTCAAGCATTGTGTCAGCCTGTGACAGCCTTTGCAGAAAAACAGCAACCCTGTTATCAATCAAAAAGCCCTTTTACATTTTTAGCAAAACTCTGATCATCCAGACACCCTTTTAATGTATATATTACATCATTATAGATCATTCTGCACTTTTACTGCAACTCAACAAAATGATCCATCACTTCAGGACAGTCCTGATGAACGCTGATGTAAATTATTTGCACGTCGCTAGTACTGTACAAAATGAAAAATGTACTTTAGGTGGAATTAATTTTAGGGTGTAAAAAGCTAAAGATGAAAGCAGTGGGGATTAGAGGACACCTAAATGCATCATAAGGGATGACTGAAAACAAGCTTGTAGTTATTAAAATTAAGATTATTTTAACCTTTTCGGATCGTGGACCTAGACTACTTCAAGAAGATAGCTAAGATATATTGCATGTTCTCCCTGACCCTAGCCCCCCCGCTCAAACGTAGCTGTCTTGTAATTGTGTCAAGGATTATTGTTCATTATTGTTCATTTAGATAAGGTTAATTATTTGGGTACCAATGCCTTTTCCAGCCGTACCCTTAAAACTGTTCCTCGTATCGCAAAAGACGTTATTCCTCACGCTGTTGAAGACCCATCTGGTTGATCTGCACAGTTTCCATAACAAAGTTGTCAATAAACACTCTCTACATTTGGGATCCAAGTGAGGAAGCTAAAGATAGCCTCCATTTGTGTGCCATAGTTAATTTCTGAAGGATTACTGTAACCAAATATGTGCTTAGTTGGTATAATTCTTTCCCGTAGCCTCCAGGCTTTTGCAGAGGATAAATAAAGAGATGCCTTTATGATGGGTGAGATTCAACGATCAGACCTAGGTGTTACAGAAGCTACAAGATTCCTTTTTCACTCTTAAAATCTAGGCAGCAAATACCAGCTCGAGTACATATATACGAATTTGGAAACGTGTTCGCTTGCTTTTGGCTCGATCATTCTAATCGTAGTACATTTAATAACATGAAAATGCACTAAAAATCTCAGTGTAGTTAGGAGGAAACATACCCAGCCTTTCCCGTGTCATCACACTCGTTTGACTTGCTCTCTCTCTCGCCCTCTAGAAAGTCACCTTAAGGCTTATTTAAAATAAAAGCTGTTTGCATAAGAAACACCTTCAACATAAAAGAGCATAGATTAGGAAAATCGCTGTTGTTAAAAGAGTTTGAACACGAGAGTAAAAATTTTCACACTCATACATGAAAAAGCGTCAATAGAGGAATCTATCAAAGGACTTAAAAGAGAGAGGTTTTTTTCATTAGGTGCATTAATCTCTTCTTTATATCAGCGTAACAAAAGGAAGAAAATGAGACAAACTTATCCCAAAACATTTTAGGGTAAGGTATATTTCCGAAAGCAGTAAGCAAACAAACAAAAAAGGGATTTCTGCTCGTTTAATAAAAAATACCACTGACGACTAAAACTTACGTTCACTTAAACGTGACTATTATTTTGAAGATGGCTCTAAAATCATCACCGTTTATAAAACGATTAGCTACATCTCATGCAGAGTAAAATATATACTGCTTACATATATTAGGATAGTAATTACAATCGTAAGGGTAAATATTTTCAAGTACTATGCAAACAGGAGAGAGATTTGGAAATCTTAATTTCTATTGGCAAGCACTCAAACTATTTGCTTTAATAACACTCGGGAAGATATACCCCACACTCCTGCCGGATACCTGGGCAGATGCATCAGAGCACATGCAGTCTTGTATTTAACAAAAAAAAAGAAGTGCCTCTCTCCAAACTCCAAATGTGCGAATTGGTGGTGCGGTGTTTCTAATAACGCAACACATTTCTTATCCAAAGTAAGATCATTCGTGGGAGGGAAAAAAAAAGAAAGAAGTTATGCGCCATTTACAAAAATCTATTGCGATGCATTTCTTAATAAAAGCCTTGGGGTAGATACTGAAACGCAAGCACTAGCAAAGCAAATAAATTTGACGCACAGGACGGACAGACAGGTAGCTGAATGTGTTACGCATGGAATTACAGCCCAGACACAACTCAGCAACTGCATTACTGTTAATTAAAAGCTTAACCTTGTTCTAAAAGATTGGAAAGAGAGGGGGTGTAAAGGAAAAAATCTAAAGGGCCTGTAGGGCTGTTGCTGTTCAGTTTAGAAGACTAAACGCCCTTTTCCAACATGATCTACAGGAGCTGACACTTAAATGGCAAGAGAGCAAGCTCGCAGAGCAGGCACGCTCTTGCCGGGGTTTCTGCTGGTGCCGAGCTTTCTGCAGTTCCCTCTCCCGAGGGAAAATAGTCAGTCCGGGTTTTTTGGGTGATCCTGACCAGGGTTTGCAGCTCGCCAGCCTGACCTGTCAAGCGGATTATTTTAGAGGGAGATTAATAGGGGAGGCGGGCTGCAATAATAATCGTTTTGTTTGATGTGACAACTTTGATAGGCGTTGATTTACTTACAAACTGATAGGCTTTTAATTGAGCGCCTCCATCCAGCTTGAGATGAAAGGAAAACCGCATTGAAAAGCTGCCCGAGTGCCCTCGAGCCTCAATACTGATTAGCCATCTCGACAGTGAATAGTTCAAGGCATTTTCAAACTTTTTTTCTTCTCTCCCTCTCCTCCTCAAATATCTGCCAGCCCACTCCTTTTTAAGAGAAAATAAATCATTTCCATTGTGTGCAAATAAAATCGACTTGACATGCTTGCCAATAGCTGGTAGGTAAAGGAAAGTGTGGACTGGCACTTGTTAATTAATTCCTCCTTTGCTCTCCTTTTTTTTTTAAGTTACAATTTTCCTTTGTAAGGGGAGGAAGACGGGTTCCAACCCTTTGGGTTTTTTCTTTTGTGTTTCTTTTTTATTAAAAAAAAAAAAAAAAGAGAGAGAGAGAATGAAAACAACAGCCACAAAAACTTCAACAAGACTGCACAAGTAAATGCCAAACAGCAAACCGTCTGCACGGACTCATTGAATAAGGATCCCTCGCGAAGGTAACGAGCAGGACTGAATCCATCTTCTTCAGCTCGGCAGAGGAAAGGAACCGGCAGCAGCCAAAGCAAAAACTATGCGCCGCTTCCAAGTAGCAGCCCCGCCGCCCGCCCGCTCGTACGCGTGTGCATCCCAACTCCGAGCCCTCACTGGGAATCGTTTTCCGCGTGTGTTAAACGCAGTGAATAAGCTCTCAGAGCCCAGAAATGCTTCGGAGGGGATAAGGGGGAGGGGATGTCTTGGGGCTGAATTTTTTACAAGCTTCTACATAAAAAGTTTACAGTACTGAGTGTGATTTAAATCTCATTTCAAAGGCTGAGCGAAAAAAAAAAAAAAAAAGCTGTCCTCTGAAGTTACTTATTAAATTACCCTCTGATGCTTCTACTTCAGCCAGAAAGATCGGGGTTCGTGCTGTTACCCCTTCTCCTTCCTCCGCTTCTCCCGTCGGTGCGCTGCCTGTTTTACACATGTACCGGGTATCGCCTTTACTTCCCTGGCTAACAAGTATTAATAAAACAAGCCCTTACCGAAATCACCCTCACCTCCACAAGAGAGGAAAGGGAAAATTGGGAGGGGGGAGCCTTCCCACAGCTGACTCTACCTTAAGATAATTAATCTTTAGTCTTTCACCCTGGGAGGCAGGATAAATACAACGAGAAAACAGATAGGAGTCTCCCCGGTCCTGTAAGGAAAACAGCTGTTCCAAGCACTTTAATGCAAATGAACACAAATGAAGGTTTCAGCTTTTTTTTTTTCTTTTTCCTTTTTTTTTTTTTTTCCTTCCAGAGTTTTACTGCACTCCATTTATCAATTGGACTTGACAACAAAAGAAAGAACTGGGGGAAAACCTGGGGCAGATTCAAGTCACTTCCACTCCACATAAAGGAAAGGGGGGAAGCTCCTTGAGGGCAAGTTGTGGGTTTTGTCGGTCCTACTGCAACATCGGGTTTTATGCAAGATTTCTTTCTCTTCCCCCAACCTTTTATTTTCACGGTCTTGTAAGATGACCGTGGTGATTGCAAAATGAAAGTACGTTTATGACTTTCCACTGTGAAGTTGTGGCAATAACCCATGTGCTTTCGGAGAAAATACAGAAATTAAAAAGTTTGTTAAAATTTACTGTATCTTTACAGAAGCTAGAAGAGTTCCGTATATTTGCCCTGTCTATTCACTACATTAAGAGTGAACTGGTTTTAATAAAAGACAGCAGATATGCTTACTAGGCTGCAGGACTAAAAGGGTGCCGCTTAACGGGGGAATGGGGGTGATAGCAAGGAAAACCTGCCTTATGTCTACCTCGTAACAAGAGCAAATCATTAAGGCTATCTGACACATCTGTTAGGAACTGAGGGCGATCGGTGTTTCAAGGGAAGAAAAAGGACTTCGTTCAGCAGATATAAACGCGAGAAAGTGAAAGTCCTTTCTCTTGCCCACCCCTTCCAGGATCAGCGCCTGTTCTGGTCGGAGTCCAGGTCAGGAATTGGACGCGACCCCTGAAGCACTTGCCTTGTTCTTCACTTGTCAAACGTGTTTTATCTCTAAGTGACCTTTTTGTTAATGTTGTAGATTGTGTGGGCCACCATGTCAGATCCGGAAACAAAAGTAAAAGATTGATTAACACATTTTGCCTGTGAAAAAAATGTTATGGGATAAGGAGGTGGGGGGATAGTGGGAAGGAAAGTACAAAGAGAAAAAAAAAAAAGGCAATCCAGGGAGCTACGGAAGGGCTGCGGACTCTGCTCGGGGCATCCGCCGGCACGGTTAAACCAGGGCTGAGGGCACAGGACTCGGTGCGCTTCCGGAGAGCACAGACACAAAGCAAAGTGGATATAACACCCGGGTGGATACCGTGTACATACCCACGAGGTTCTCAACACAGCCTAGCTGAAATCAAACACGTAAATAGCGAAGTGATACTCTAGCTAAGGCGAGGGGCCGCCTCCTCAGGCCCCCGGTGCCGGTGACCGGGCCAGCCCGGCTGAAGCAGGGGCGAAGGGCTCTTCTCGAAGAGGAGGGAAGGGGAAGAAGAAGCCAGCAGCCCGCCCCAGCCCCGCACCGTGCTGTCCTGCGCGCCTGCGTCGGGCAGCGCGGTGCGAAGCCGAGAAAGGCTGTCGGATGCTGGCACACAAATCGAGTTTACTCGAAGGATTTATTCTGTAAATTGAATGGCTTTTTCTCCCGAGGAGCCCGTCTCTCCCTCTGTTTTCCTTCCTCCCTCTCTCTCTCTTTCCCCCTTCAAGTCACACCAGGCTTGTAATCAGCAACAAAAGCTGACATAAATCAAGGGCGGATTGACAGGGGCTGACAAATAACTGATTGATTGCGGTTGGGGAGCACTGACAATTGACGGCGGGGCGGAGAGACCCGAAAGGCGGCGGCAGGCGGTGCGTGACAGCCCCGCGTGTGACGACCGGCCTCCCCCAATCCCGCCGCGCTCCCCGCGCCGCCGCAAGCCGCGCCGCAGCGCCCCAGCTCCCGCCCGCCACGGGCGGCGACGTGCAGGCCGGCGCTCTGCAGGTTCTCGTCCGAGCCTACCCCGCGCTGTGAGGCGGGAGGGGGGAGAAAAGCGCCCCGCGCCCATCACTGGGGGCCTGGAAGGGACGCAGCGCGGCGGAGGCCACGGAGTTGTCCCGGCAGGCCCGGTCCGGGGAGGGGGAGCGCGGGCTGGGCCTGTAAGCGCCGTGCGTGGCGGGGCGGACGGCGGCAGGCTGTGCTCGGGACGGTGTGCTTGCAACGGGACTGCGCTGGGGGGGTGGGAGGCGGTCGGTAGGCGGGGGGGTCGGCGGAGCCCCACGGCTGCCTCCCCGGCAGGCGCGACGTCCCTAGCACCGCGGCTGGTCCCGCTGCCGCCAAGGTGTCCGCGCCAGCTGCGGAGGAAGAAAAACGCTCGCAGCGCGTGATGTGAAACACAGAATTAACGCCCAGCCCATCCTAGGAGCGAAAACAAGGAAGGAGGGGAGGGGAGAGGGAAGGCGGACGAGAAAGGAAAGGGGGAAAAAAAAGAGCGAGAGACCATTAAAAACAGAGGGAAAAAAAGCCCCAGAAAAGGGAACGTCACATCCCCTTGACCCTCCAATCACCTCGGGGTCCCATTTGATTGGAAGGCGGCAAAGGCTTTAATCTCAGACTAATTCAGCTGCTTTTGAAGTGAGTTTCTTTGCCAGATCCCAGGCTGGATGGGCAGCGGCTCGCATCACAGCTGAGCGGCGGAGGCGAGCGCTCCGCTCCGCGCCAGCCGGGGGAGCCGAGAGCGGCCGGAGGGGACAGCGGCACACGCTCGCAGCCCCCACCCCCGCCCCCCGCACAGCCCAAGGATTACTCGGCTTTTTTTCCTCTTCTTTCTCTTCGACCGGCTCCCCCTTTCCCTCCCCCTCCCCACCCACACCCTCCCCGCCAGAGAGAGCCACGGGACATTTTATGTTTGTTTTCCTGCTCGGGGGGCGTGTGGCTTTTTTCCCTCCTCGCTCGCAGAAAGCGAGAGCGCGTTTCCGAGTGCGAGCGGCGCCACTTGCCCCAGTTTTCATGCGAGGTTTTGGGTCATGATCACATCGCCCTCGCTTTCTGCTATAAGAAGTAGTAAGCGCAGCAGCAGCCTCAGCGAGCCCGGAGGCAGCCCCCGCCGCAGCCGCAGCGCCGCCGACCTCGCCGGGCCGAACGGGCACGCTGGGAATACCGGTAGCAGCGCCGCCGCCAAGCCCTGCTTCCACACCGTCCCCCCCTCGGACCCGCTACGCCAAGCCAACCGCCTTCCCATCAAAGTCTTGAAAATGCTCACGGCGCGGACTGGACACATTTTACACCCCGAATACCTGCAGCCTTTACCCTCCACGCCCGTCAGCCCCATCGAGGTAAGGAGCTCGGAGCCGGCCCCGGTCCCCCGGCTCTTTCTCCCCTCCCTGCCCGGGCGCTCGCTGGGCATGGCGGCTCCGCCAGCCTCCCTCGGCACTTCCCTGCGCTTTGGAAGGCACTTACACCAGGAAACGGGCTTCTTTTGATCTAGAGTTAGTGCGAGCAGCCGCTCCTGGTTATTGTTTCCACGTTTACTCGGAAATTTTCTAATTCCTGTTTAAATTAGCTTTGCATTTTTGCTCTTTTTAGCTTTTTTTTTTTTTTGACGAGGGGCGAGTGGAAGCAAACGACCCGCTCCAGGGTCACGATCCGACCACACAACTAAGCAGCGCTTGAAGTGCCAAACAACCTTGCTTTTGAAAGAGCGTTTGGGGGGTGGGGGAGAGAAGCCCGGAGAGGGACAGGCTCAAGCGTGGGTGCGGCACGATAACTATTTCAGCTCCCCGACCATTCCCTTTCAAGTACCAGCCCGCATATGTACTTCGGGAGCTCTATTCGGCCCTTTTCTCCGTTGCCGAGGTTGTCGATCTCCCCCTGCACAGCTCGCTGTTTGAGGGACCGAAACTCAAAACGGAGCGGGTGGTGGGAAGGGTGTGTCCGTGGGAATGAATGATTTCATTATGGTCTCTGCGGGGGCAAGGACACCCCTTTCCCCGGACCTCGGCTCGCTGGCTAACTCGGGCTCTGTTTATAAATAGTGTCAGCAATCAGGGCGCAGAAATGCTGCAGTCGCTATAGTTCACGGGCGGGTTTGTGCGCCTGCATGGTCAGAGCAGCAGGGAGGCAAACGCCGAGGCGCCGAGCCCCGCACTGCCCGGGCCGCTGCCGGGGAAGCAGCGGACGCTAAAGGCGGCCGCGATGGGCTCGCAGGAACACGAAAATCCCCAGCCCTTTTTAAAGGCTTTGTGGAAAATGGTGCATGCAGGGGAGGGGGCTGTCAGGGTGATGAATGTGCACGAAATCGTTCATTACTTCCATGCTGTTCTCTGCAAAAACGTACGGGACAAGTGTCCTAGGTATGCCCCGGGGCTTTTCTCAGACCCCGATTAAACCTTTGTCTTCGTGTGTCCTTCTGATTTTCGCAGCTGGATGCGAAGAAGAGTCCCCTGGCCCTTCTGGCACAAACTTGCTCGCAGATAGGGAAGCCGGACCCGTCCCCTTCCTCCAAACTCTCGTCAGTCACCTCCAATGGTTCCGGAGGCGACAAGGACTCCAAGTCGGGCCCCTTGAAGCTCAGCGACATTGGCGTGGAGGACAAGTCGAGCTTCAAGCCGTACTCCAAGCCGGGCGCAGAGAAGAAGGAGCCGGGGTCGGCGGGCTGCGCGGGCGCCCCCGCTGCGGGGGTCGCGGCCGGGGAGAAGTCGGGATTCCGGGTGCCGAGCGCCACCTGCCAGCCGTTCACCCCAAGGACAGGCAGCCCGAACTCCAGCGCCTCAGCCTGCTCGCCGGGGCTGCTGCCGGCGGAGGGCAAAGGCGGGGAGGACAAGAAGGACTCGGAGGGCTGCGGAAAGAGCGGCAGCTCCGGCTCGGAGGGAGGCCCGGGCACCACCAGCATCAGCCACAGCCGGATTAGCGTGAGCTGTGCCGGGATTAACGTGGAGGTCAACCAGCACCAGGAGAGCACGCCGGGCTCCAAACCCATCGCCTCGGACTCCGCCTCCTCCTGCAGCAGCACCACCGCCACCTCCTCCACCTCCGTCCTGGGCTCCGGCCTCGTGGCCCCCGTCTCCCCTTACAAGCCGGGCCAGACCGTCTTTCCTCTGCCCCCGGCGGGCATGAGCTACCCGGGAACGCTGGCTGGAGCCTACGCCGGCTACCCGCCCCAGTTCCTGCCGCACGGAGTGGCGCTGGACCCCACCAAATCGTCCAGCCTGGTGGGAGCCCAGCTGGCCGCCGCCAGCAGCCTGGGCTGCAGCAAGCCGGCGGGGTCGAGCCCGCTGGCGGGCGCATCGCCGCCGTCGGTGATGACGGCGAGCCTGTGCCGAGACCCGTACTGCCTGAGCTACCACTGCGCCAGCCACCTAGCAGGCGCCGCCGGCGCCTCCTGCGCCCACGACCAGGCCCTCAAGTCCGGATACCCCCTCGTCTACCCCACCCACCCTTTGCACAGCGTCCACTCCTCGCTGACCGGCGCCACGCCGCCCTCACTGGCCGGCCACCCTTTGTACCCCTACGGCTTCATGCTTCCCAACGACCCCCAGCCACACATCTGCAACTGGGTGTCGGCCAACGGACCCTGCGACAAGCGCTTTGCCACCTCGGAGGAGCTGCTTAGCCACTTGCGGACCCATACTGCCTTCCCGGGCACCGATAAACTCCTCTCCAGCTACCCCAGCTCCTCGTCACTGGCCAGCGCGGCGGCCGCGGCCATGGCGTGCCACATGCACATCCCCACGACGGGCGCCCCCGGCAGCCCGGGCACGCTGGCCCTGCGCAGCCCGCACCACGCACTGGGACTCGGCAGCCGCTACCACCCTTACTCCAAGAGCCCCCTGCCCACCCCCGGGGCCCCCGTGCCCGTGCCCGCTGCCACCGGACCCTACTACTCCCCTTACGCACTCTACGGGCAGAGACTCACCACAGCCTCGGCCCTGGGGTACCAGTGAGTGCAGGCAGCGGGGCTTTGACACACAAAACAACAGAACACAGAGTCTAGCGGTGAGGGAAGGAAGCCCTGCGAAACTTTATAAAAGTTGGAAAGAAAAAAAAATAAATCTGACTTTTTATAAAATAGTGTTCATTTGAGGACTGGATCCATGAGCACTGTATTTATTTATGTTAGCTTCAAGCGGGACAACGAATCATAAAGTGCATTACTTAACTGAGCTCAATAGGTAAAAGTGGAACACCCATTGTAGAATATAAATAAAAAGATAGAGGTCTTCTCTTTAATGTTACTTTAAAATTGCTATGATTGTATTGTACGTTCTTATTTAATGTCTCATTGAAACAAAAATTACATGCATGTTTGTTACTAAAAAACAACTCGCAATTTGTCAGTTATAATTTCAAATTGCAATTATTTTTAAGGTGTATACCCTTGAAAGAGAATTGGTATTTTTTTGTATGTATTCTGGAAGAAAAACAAAAACAATTCTATTCCAAAAACCTCTTTTGCCTTATTTTGTTCTTGAAAAGGAACACTTAACTATTTTTATTTTTTAAGTCCACCCTGTAAAAAGGGTTAAGTAAGGTTTACGTCATGTACTAAAATAGACAATGTATCTCTTTAAAGATTAAAATTCCGTATATTTGATGTATTAAAAGGTTTTACTTTTTTTTTTTTTTTTTAGATACGCTTTGATTCTGTTATAAAACCCAAGTAGGTCTTGGATGGAGGCAACTGCTAATTTCTTCTTAAGCGTTTATTAAATTTTAATTAAAAATTAAAAAAAAAAAAGTTTTTTTTTTATTGTAACCCCAGGGCTCTCTTAAAAAAAAAATCAGACAGGAGTATTTTTTATCCTCCTCAATATAATTCGTAGGCACGAAATAGGAAAATTGAGAATCGGTTAAATCCATTTTGCTTTTCCTAAGGAAGATTAACTTTTTTTTTTTTTTAAGAAAATGTTTTAAACTGTGTAAACCTGTTTTAAAAAACGAGCTTCAATTAAAGGACTTCGGTTTTTCTTTAGAAAGACATGGGTAAGGCAGGACTTATTTATAAAAGAGTAAGAAGATTATCTGAAAGCTTTTTTTTTTTTTTCTTTACAGTACAATGCATAACTATTCGTCTCTTTCTAAATGAGAAGTTCAGAAGCAATTAGGGAAGCACTGTTTGATCTCATCCAGTTATTTTCAATTTCTTCAGTTCTTACCGCAGCAAAAACGATCATCATGTTAAAAAAAAAAAAAAAATGGACTGCTCTGAGAACTACTTTTCTTTTAAAAAGGAGAGGAAGGGGAAAGACAAAAAAAGTCTATTCATTCTTTGGTCCGAGTTTGCTCTTTCCTGAAGCGCAGTGCCAACCTCGACGTGATGCCGAGGGGCTGCCCCTGCCTACACCGCGTCTTTGCCTCCCCAGCCCGGGTTTCCCAACGCCCAGGGCCACCGCCTGGCTCCGGCTCGTCGCTCTGCACTCAGGTAGGTGCGGAGGCTTCAACGGAAAAGCCAAATCGGCTACGAAAACTGCGGAACAAACCGTTGCCGCCGGGATCAGACGGAAAAGGGATACCCAAGCCCGTAAAGGCGACGCTGGCGAAGGGCTTTGCTCCCGCGATCTACCAGGCGCTTTCAGGGAGCGGCTCGGGCGGAGCCGAGTACCTGCTGCCCCTCGCACAGACCCGCTCTCTCCGCCGCGGGCTGCCCTTGCCCCGGCCCCCAAAAGACGCGCTGGCAGGGGGAAAAGTTGCAAGCGGCGACTCTGCTTGATAAATCACTGGGGTTTCTCTCTCGTTCTGTATCCCCCACAATATAATTACTGTTCAAAGTTTCCCGTGGTGCCCAGATGCTAATTAGTCTAATATATTTACTCCAGATAATTAGTGGAAGTTAGCGTTCATGTGCAAAGAAGAGAAAAGCAGCAAGCTAATGAAACTCCAGCACTCGCCCGGCCGTCCCGGTACCCGCAGCCGGGCGCCTTGCTGGGGCCAGGCCTGGCACCGGGATGCAGACGGGGACGTGGGACCGGCGGGTTCTGGGCCGCGCTGCGGCTCTTTTGAGACGCTGATCCGAAAGCGGCACGGGAAATGTTTTGTGCTTTAACCAAATGTTCCCCCCCCCCCCATCCCCCCGCTTAAATGGGAAAGGGACCATCGCGTATTTGTGCTTTAAGGAGTGTAAAATGAGCTCTCGTTATGAACTGATGAGTTAGCGAAGGGGAGAGGAGGGTAGTACTGTTAGCCGTACCAAGCAAACGTTAATAGTAAAATAGGAAGCGAATACAAAGACAGCAAGTAATCGGAAGAAGGGCTTTGGGGGCCGGGGGTGGGCGTGATGGTGGTGGAGGATTTATCAAGAGAGTCGAGAAAGGCAGAATAAGCTCTCAGCCCTCTCCCCACGCCGCACGCCCCCGCGCTCTCCGCAAGTCCTGCCAGCTTGCCCTCCCCACTTCGCTGTTTTAACCATCCCTTAATTCAAGGAGAAATACATTCCAGGCTCTATCTGGGAGTGCAAGCAACTGCTACAGATTTGCCGCGATAACAAAAAAAAAAAAATTCAAAAAAACCCCCAAACAAACCCCCATACCACTACCACCACCGCACACACTCCTCTTATGTTCACGTATTTTACAATTACAGATCTCTAACAGCTGCAGTTCGGACTTCGCTAGTTAAACCCCATCAGCAATCAGGTGTTGCGGGGGCTGTTTTCAGAAGAGCGAGCGAGGGATTTTCTGTGTCTTGGAGCCCGAACTGCAGTTTTGTGGATTTCAGCTCTGGAAAGTTATACACAAAGATTTTGATGCAAGTGATGAAATGAACACTTAAAGTTATTATTACTGTTTTGCTCAGCCACTGTCCCCAAGATTAATGAAAAATTAAAATAGCTTATTTTATATGTAGAGTGGTGGTAAGGAGGTCTCTCTTCCAGGCTTGTTAAGTATTTGACCTGGCAAGTGTCACGTAGTATTTTGATATTCATCTAGCAAATTTGCCTTTTTTTTTTTTCTTTTTTTTCTCCTAACAGAGATTGACTTATGGACATTAACGTTTATAGGTAAAAGGAACTGCATTTGTTATTTGCCCACCACCCCCCGTTCTTACTAACTGGATGGGTTGTGGAGTTGACAGCAGCCGCTGGTCCATGCCACCGAACTAAAATAATTTCACAGTGAAAAACCAGCTCGAGAGGACAAGCAACAGAAGGGCAAAACCCATCAAAACCCAAAACTCCGATCAATCTGACCAGAGTCAGGCATACATTAGTTTAAATTAAGCAGTTTCATCGTTCTCACAAATCTTTTTTGAACATTAAAGTTAAACTCATGTAATATTTAAATCAACTCTTGTCAGATGCTAAGTGCAGCGGAAGAACCAAAATAAAAATTAATGCATTTTCATCCCCTCTCGAAGGCTTACTCTGGATGCCACTTCGACAAAGTACTTCTGATAAGCAACACTTAGAAAAGAAGGGTTCTGTTTATCTTATCTATGGGGAAATGTAATTAAGCTGGTTTTATGAAACAATAAAACACCAGACTCCACAGACAGCAAAGAGGTTTCTGTAAAATATCTGAAACTATATGGGTATATGCACCTTGGCTTATGCGTACAAGTCCACACCAAACACATACATATATGTTTGCTTGCTTGATTTTAGAATGCAAAATATTTGCCAAAGCTAAAATACAGTGATGCCTTTACGACGGGAAGATTTTCCTCAGCGATAAGAGGCTCCATTTCCTAAGACCAGCACATCAGCCGCTGCCCATGCGGTACCTTTCGAGCTCCCCTCAGCGCAGGCAGCAAGGTACGGGCAGGGCGGCGAACGGGGCTGAACCTCCGCTCTCTAATTCGAGATTTGTCATCAACTGCCCACATCGACAACCGAAATCACCCAGGCAAGTGGAGTCCTGGAAGGCCCAGGCTTTCCGAAACAGAAGTAAATGTGCATTCCTATTCCGTAAAAACATCGATCAAAAGTCAGTTTTTCATGTTTAGAAAAGACGGAGAGAAACGCTGCCTTGCTTTAAGACTGTTGGCTCTCACTACAGACTTTCAGTAGAGCGCTGTTAAGGTTTGTTTCGTGTAGGGTTTTTTTGTTTGTTTGTTTGTTTAAGGAACGAATCTACAGTTGGAAAGTCGCTGAAGTTACCAGCATCGAATCTCCTTTCCATCCAGATTTTGGGTATTTCTAACGCCAAGCTGAGACCCCCACCCCACGATTCTCTCTGCACCACGAAGCGCAGCCCGCACTGCTACACAAGCAGACCTGCGGCAGGCAAGCGATCAGTCCTGATCGGAGGTGTCTAATCCCTGCTAAATCTCTCTGTCAACTCAGTCCTGGGAAATTCGGGGCAGACTACATTAAAGAAAAAAAAAAAAAGTTAAATGTTGTTGCAGTGAATCATAAAGGTGTCAAAAGAAAAAAGACGGACCCCGAGCCCGTATGCTCCCACTTCTTTGGAGATGGAATGCTTTAGCGGAGACAGGGCTGAAATTTGAGGAGATTATACATTTGAGCTTGTGCGTATATGTGAAAAGACTGTCCTAATGCCGGGTATTTCTCCATCAAGATCAACCAGGTGCTGCTGCTGCAAAAATCCCACCTCCGGCCGTCCTGTTCTGTGCGTGTGTGTGTGCACACAGCGATGCACAGACTTTGTTCTCGCTTCATGTCTGAAATTCATCAGCCGCTCCCCCCTCCCAGCAATCCCGTCCCCATGTGAAAAAAGTAAATTCGTTCAGGCTTTGAATATTGTAAGAAGTCTCGTGTGTACTTTTTTTTTTTAAATCTTCAAATGAATTAAAGACAACCTGACAATGCTGTCATCTGTCTTCAACGTCACATCAAGGCAAGAAATAATGATAACAGAGCAGCAGAAAGACGCCCACTGAAACCTGGAGAATATATATACACACATATACACACATATATATGCCTTGAAACAGTTTGAAGGAACAAAATTAGATTACCATTCTTGAGCTATCACGGTAAGAATATGTGGGATTTTTTTTTTTTTTTTTTGGTAACTGCTTTATCTTTCCTGCTTTATTTTGTGGAGCGCGTGCTCCTTGATCCAAGCCACTTCTGTGGAATGGGGCAAGAAGACGAGCAGGCACATTCCTCGCTCCTCAACTACTACGACCAGTGGAAACAAAAATATCTCCCCTCCCCCTCCACCGTTTCAGGTTCCCGTTCCAGTTAATAACACACGTTACTGCTTCCCTGAAGGGCAGGCCAAAGCGTGACACATTTTACGCGGAGACCCACGCGGGGGCCCTGTGCGGAGCAGCTCGGCCCCCGGGAGGGTAGAGGGGACTCCTGCCCTTTGTCTCGGGAGCCCTGCGAGGGTCGGTTCGCGCTCCCGCCCGCCAGGCGGCGCTGCCGCGCCCCGCGGCGCGAGGAGCCGCTGCGGCGTGAGCGGCCGCTCCCCGCGAGGGCCCCGTGACAGCCGCGCGACCGCCTCCGCCCGCACCCGCGTGCGCGGCGCGAACCCGAGACACATCGCGCGCTCGGGCGGGGGAAGCGCTGATCCCATCCCAAGCACTGCGGGTTAGATGGATTCAGCCAGATCAGAACAGATAGGCCGAGCCGCACAAAAAACATGGTGGTGCTGGGGTTTCTCTCCGTCTTTTTTTTTTTTTTTTTTAATCGCGCTTGTGATCTCGTTCACTCTGAAGGGTAAATAAATTGCAGTTGTACGAAAAACAATTGGTGCTACATGTGTTCATAACAGATGGGATCTTATCACAGTTTAACTGTAATAAATTCTGACTTCTGGAAATTGTAATCTTTACTGTGTTCGATGTCTCGTTTCTGCTGTAATAACAGGCCCGCGAACTTCTGCGAGCAAGCAGAAAAGTTTCCGGTGCTCGCGTTGCTCCGCAGCCTCTTCACCATCGTGGGTCTTACGAAGTTTCCATGAAAACGCGTCCGAAAACCAAAAGGGAGAGAAAACGCCGGCTCACAGGGAGGCAAACAGAGGATCCACGCCCAGCTGGGTAACATTATTTACCAAGGGCAATGATATAGCCCTTAACATACACGCAAAAAGACTAAGAATGAGCTCTGCGTGGAGAAGCCTGGCAAATGACAGAACACACTTGGCTTGGAGAAGAGAGAAAACGTCAGAAGCAGAAATCCAGCCCCCAAGGAAACCAAGACCAAACTTTAGATTAATCCTCCCGCGCCTCAGATCACGAAACTAAAAAATAATTTTGAATAACCACTGAAAGGATAAAATTATCACAATAAATTGTCCATATTAACTGAGGCTGCGGGACTAATAATTTTCACCATCTCGTCCTTCCTATTACTGTTTACCAAGTCGCAGGATAAACACTTGTAAACCCATTACATTTCCACAAATCCTTTCGCTGCTTTCTTTTTGGCCAATGCTTTTGCAACATTAATTGATTTTATTGTACTTTCTGAAGTCACTGCATATTAAACTCAAGCAAGTCTGCTCTGAAAACGGTTTTTTCCATCGTCATATGGAACCCGTGAACGGGTATTACTGAAGCTACTGCACACTCTGGTCTCTCTTTTCCCTTGCTGTGATCTTGATGGCAAATGTGAACTGCAGATTATAAGTTTCTAATAATCTGCCATGATACAGAAAGCAGCCCCATTATCGCTGGTGAAAAATTAGTCTAAATCCAAACGGGGGCTGGTAGCATGAAATGCTACTGGGTGATCGAAATCAAACAAACTAAGAAACACTTCACAAGTAATTTACGTGACTGGCAGGAGTTATTTTTAGGAAAGGATTTTTGGTGTATAACTAGAAGTTCAATGCAATTTAGAAGCGAATACAAGTGCTCCAGGTTCTTCAAATCCTTCTCCCTTTTTCCTCCACCACCTTAAGAAAACTGGACCCAACCAGCCTCAAACTGATTAATGATTTCTCGCTTAATGTCGGCTAATTTCCAGTTCCTTTACCTGCCGCGCTAGCCCGGTGATCATTATTTAAAAGCTTGGGGCTTATGTTGGGAGCGCTGACCCTCTGCCGCACGCAGGCGGGCGGGCTGCGCAGCCCCAGCCGGCGGCAGCAGGACACTCCCGGCGGACGGGACCCCCGAGCGGCGCCGTGCGCTTCTCGCAGCCGTTTGCGAGCCGGTACCACCGGCTTCAGCGTCCTCTCTGCCGGCGGTTCGCAGTAGTATTGTAAAATGACTAGGGATAACTACTGTAAAGCACAGAAGACACGCGGAACTGACCGGTTTAGGGAGGAAAGCAAAATGCCGGTTGTTACGAACCCATCCTTAGTGTTACACGTTCAGCGTTTGTACGCCGTCGTTGGCTGCTCAGCCTTCTTACTCACGTACACTGCTACCCACTAGGAAGTTTTGGAAAGTTAAACGCATTGGTTGCTAGTAATGCTGTCATTATTCAAACTGCGAGGAGGAGGGGAAGGACAGAAGAGGGCCCGGGAGCTGAGCCCTGCCTGCGCCTGACCCTTGGCAGGTCGGTTGGTGTGCAGCGCCCCGGGACCACCCGCCGGACCCTGCCGCGGCAGCCCAGCATGGCCCTCACGGCTCTTCGCCTCTTGGCTGGGACAGGGCCAGAGAGAAAGGCCGGGGTACCTACCTTTCTGCTCCCTGCTTTCTTTTTCGGAGGGAGGCGCCACATGGCCCAGCCCAAGTCACAGCCACCTCGAGGCCCTGCCAGCAGGGAACGGCCTTCCCGTGGTGGCAAGGCCAGGAGAAGGACCGTTTTCAGCCACGGCTCTTTTGAGGCAGGGCACCCCGTTCAGGAAAGGCCACCAGTGCAGTTCACCCACTGCCATGGCTTTGGAGGGGTCAGTTCAGTTGGGAGTGGGACAGCCAGCCCAGGTGCAGGACACACTGTGCAGGGGAAGTGATACCACTCCTAACACCATTTCTGCCACCACAAGGCTTAAAACTGCAGCTGCAATATAATGTTTTAGTTCGCTGAAGTTAGTAAACATCGGCCCAGATTCTCAACCACAGTCAATCTACCTTACAGTTGTGGGCAAAACATCTCCCCCTTGTACAATTCACAGCCTTTAATCCTCTCTTTGTGGAGATACATTTTTTTTTTTCCTGCCAGGAAAGATCAACAGCTGTCATCATACACTGTGCAAAGATCAACTGCTACCATCATCTACTGTGCTTTTACTCCACGCTTGAAGTACTTGTCTTGAGGCAGAGGAATACCTACCAATTCCCAGATCTGAAAGGTTTCAAACCTGCAGTTGTCACTTGTTAGGGTTCCTAACCACTGGGCTATTCTAATGTGGGAAAAATTCCCCCCTTCTTTGAAGGCATTTCACTTTGCATAAAAATGCAGCAGGCCAGAGGGAAAGAGAAGGAAAGAAAAAGACTATTTAATCTACTGGTTATGGTGCTTGCCGAAGCCTAGAGCTCAGATCCCCCAGTCATTACTCAGATTTAATAATGTTCTCACCTACTCTCTCTTTGCTCAAGAAAAAGCTTTAAACATTCAGAAAGAAGAAGAAAAGTAGTAACACTTTCAACATCTCCTTCCCACCCTAGATGATAATTAGAGGAGATGAGTCTACTCAAGTGAAGTAGGAAAAAAATATAGATCTGAGATCTGTAGCCACAAAGCTATTAGATAAATGGCTATCTGAATAGGGACCTTCCAGTTACCTTAAGTTCCTGGCTATGCAAGTAAGAATGTTTCTCCTTTTTGGTCTCTATTTTTGTTACTTTACTCTACCCTAAATGGAGCCACTGGTGACTATCTTCTCTAACCATCCACACACACAGTCCTGCTGCTGCTCAACTCTGCCCATGTCAGGCTACCAAAGAAAATCACTGATGGAGACCAAAACAAAGTCAGCCAAAGTCTTACTTGTCCTTACACATATTTTTACCACAAGATTTCAAGCTCATTTTGTCAACAACAAAGAAAATAGTATAGCCAGCTTCGATCATGAAATGCTTGAGCTCATGAGTCCGAGAACATTCACAAGGGCGTTTTTTGTCCTGTACCTCCCCCATCCCTCCAATTTCCCTCCCTTTGCAAGATTATATTGCACCAGCAGGCCTGGGGAATGTGTTCCAGATAAAACAGATGAGTAGAAATTAGTTCTTTTTTAGAAGGATCAGCTGCTAAATACATTCCAGTAGAGGTGTCAAGCAGATTTTATGAAGAGAGCTAATCACATTTATAATTATGGTCTTCAGACTGACTTTACAGAGTTAGGGTGAAATCTCATGCTTGATCAAAAGCATATACCCTACACACATCAATAGGTTTATTAAAAGATTGAGAAAGGAATTTAAACCATATGGAGCAACTAACTTTTCTAGTTCAACTGTATCATTTGGTTGAGAATCAAATGGTTGTCATGTATCTACAAGCAAGGTACTGACAAATTCTCTGAGAAAACTGGCAGCTCAAAGTGCCATAATCTTGTTCTAGAGTTAAATAAGTTGGAAAAGTGTTATTGCAGGTCTTACCTCCTCAATGGACAGTCAATGCTACTTATACTATTTTAACTTATTTATTTCTAAAGTGACTGAGTCAGAATAGCACAGTTTCCTACATTATCAAAGTAAGTAAAAACGCTGGTAAATTCTACCACTGTGTGTAGATTATACAGTACAGTTTATTCCTATTAGAGAAGGTACTTGTGAGTCATCATAGCTGTGTATATATCAGGTCATAGGTTATGAAAAAAGCTAACTCTATAAGGGAAAATATATTTATTCTAACTGAAACACTTAAACTTGTATAAACAGTGTTCCACGTGGTTAATTGTGTTTGCTCGTTAATGGGATTGTGTCAATTTACATTTATACTTGTAAGCTATCAAACTTGCAGACACCCAAAGTTCACAATTTAGCGTGAAATTCTAGCCAGCCTGAAATCAGCAGAAGTTTCTAGAACTCCTAAGGCAGGCAGGATTTCTCTTGGGACAGAAAAGCCCTAAAGCTGACAAATTCTAACTCCATATAAATAAGAACTAAATACGTGCAGCACACTTGTACAATTCATGACAATTTGGGAAGTGGCCTGTGAGTACCTTGGAGCAAACTAAAGGAATTTTGCATTGTGTCTTTGTTGAGAGGGTTCAGATAAAATCTGAAGAGAGTACGCAAAGTAGATACGTAGCAAATAAGCAAAAAAAGATCATTGAACACATGTATTTTTAAATGCTACGGCAAAACAGAACAGGGTAGGTTTTAGCCACTGTATCACAGAAGGTCAGCTTTGAGCTGGTGCCTCTCAAGGTAGTAAGAACATGGGGAGTTTAATCAGCACATCTGTCTGATTAGTCATCTCTCATGTTGTACTCAAGAAATTGCTGCATTTCAGTGATGGGTTAGATGTGTGCATTTTTACATTGTATATATTACATAGAAAATACTTCTCCGGGTCTTTTCCCAAGAAAACAATAGAATAATTATTTTAAAATAAACTAAAAAACCTCCAATATTTAAAAGTCCTTTAAGTTATTAAGAAAATAGAGGAAAATGAAAGGTTATATGTGTAAAAGAACAGCTTTCTTATGCAGAGCACTTCTGAAAATATTTAATCTGTTCTGATAGCTAATCATCTTGGATGAAACAAATGCAGTTATCCAGTTCTATTGCTCAGTAATTCAGTCCAGTTTTTGTATGCATAGATACACTGACTAGTTTACACACTAACTTGAGGACTAGCAGAATGAGGTAGTGAGTTTTACATTTCCATCTTGACAGTAATTATTGCATAACCGTGTTATTTCATCATGTCTTAAATGTTAAACTCATTTGTGCAACATTATTCCAGTCTTTTTGTTGCGGACAGGAAAATGAGGACAGGCATATTTCTGTGAAGTCTCTTTTGATGTATTTTGTAATAGTTTAATTCTGGAAAAAAAAAAATGTTGCGAGCTTTAAAACAGATAAAAGAAAACAATGGCCTCCACACCCCCATCACAGGCTGTCCTTAGGAATGCATGTACGTAAAATTCTGGAAGGGTAATAAGCATCATCTCACTCATTACCTGGGACCTCCAGGGCTAAATCACAAACCTTTACACCTCGAGTTAAATACCCTCACAAGCAGCTGCAGCACACTCATATCCGCTGTTGACCAGATGCACAGAGTGGGAGGCATAGCACAGTGAACACTGGGCTACATATGCAAACCTACTCAAAAGCAAGTTAAAGATTGGCTAGAGACTAATCCATTTTATAGGCTAAGAAATTGATTTTCAGAGGAGCTAAACTACAGGTGCTCAACTCTCTTAAAAAAAAAAAAAAAAATCAGCTTAACTCTGGTGGTACTATTAGCAGGGCTCACTACAGCACAGGAAAGCATGGGAAACATTATTTTAGATTCTGGCATTCCCTAAATCAGGGTCCATTGTGTGCAGCGCAACACACGTTTTTTTTTTTCCTGAAACAGTGATTATGGGGATCTGTTTATAACTACAAATCTAGAGACAGAATGGACTACAAGCATTATTTGCAGCAGTAACAACCTGTTATTTTTTGATGCAATGTACAATGCACTTAATCAAATCCTCATCTGAACAAAAAGAGGTGATAAGATGCTTTACATTTTATTACTGATAAGGAATGAGAATATTAGAAATGAGCCCATTGTACAAGTCAGCTCTGTATCAAGTCAGACAAAACTGATTTAAGTTTAACAGGAGAACAAATGAAGTAGGTCTCTAAAGGTTTCAATTTCAGAAGGGCAGACTCTGGTGTAGTCGTGTCATCTGGACTGGGCAGCTGAAAGATTGAGTAGAGAGCCAACTCTTACAAATACTTCACATGACAAATGTTAAAATAGTCAAGAACCTACATTCCAAGCACAGGAAAAAGAACCAAGAAACCCAAAAGGCACTCCAGGCCTAACTGAATGCACTATCATGGCAATAAATGTATTACACCTGAAAATAAGAAACAAAAGTAATATGTGGAAAAACACACTTTTGTTTGCTTATCAGTCCTTTTCTTAGAAGCATAGGGGTGAAGTAATAATTGCTAAAAGAGAAGCTGTGTTAGGCTTTGCAGAAGTTATGAAGTGGATTAAGATATTTTTCAGTTACATAAACAAAACAAAAGAAAGAAGAAAATGCAGTAGAGATTAAGGATAATGCAGGCACACTCCCAAACTCAAACTGGTATGTTACATTAATTTAATGAAGGGTAATACTGAACATGGGGTGAACGGGAAATAGCTAAAAGCAATGACGTTAGAAAATTAAAATCAGATTGGTAGAAACAAAAATCAAATGTGGTATAGTTCTAAACCGTAGGAGTGCAGTTAATCTCCACTCCAACTCAGAACCTTAGGATGTTAGGCCGCAACAGTTGCAAGGACTTTCTACCAAACTTCATCAAAACAAAATTTGCACAAAGTAAAGAAAGACTATTTTAAGAAGAGAAATATGATGTCTGGGATTTAGATGTCTGTCATTCTGATATCAGTAATAGCCAAAACTTTGCAACAACAAGTTGAAAGTAACAAGGCACAGGGAAAAAAAAAAAAAAGAGTAAATACAGTCTGAATTATTCAAAGTAGATCACGATGCACTAAATAACTTTATCTGATTAAAAACAACAACCTCAAACCAAAACAATGGCACAAAAACCAAACCCAAAGAACCAAACACCAAACCACAACCAAAAAAACCTCACACTCACACACAAACACACCCCAAAAATCCACAAATCAACACCTCAAACAAATCCTAGCACTCTAGGCTAAAAAAGCGTCATTGGTGTGATTTCTCAACATTAATAAGAAGGCTCTGCTAAAATGGGATGACTATGGATCACCAGGGTAAGGCAGTGGGTATAATTTCCAACAGAGACAAGGAGAAGTAACAGCACAATGTGAAGCGCTGGAAAGAGCTCACCTGAAATTCTGCATACAGTCTAGTCACCTGCATTCCAGAGATTCACTGGAACTAGAGCAGATAGAGGAGAAGGACTACTAGGAAGATCAGGGCAACAGAAAGCCTATTTCATGAAATGAGATTAAACAAGCTTTATTTGTTTGGTATACTATAACAAAAGCTGAGAGAGGATAGCATTGCTGTCTATACTAGTTAGCAAGCTGAAAGGAAAAGATACTATTTTATTTAAATGAGAATTTTGGCACAAGACCAAAAGGACTTCAGCTGGTCATGAATAAACTAAGTTTGAAATTAGAAGATGGCTCTTAATCAACAGAGCACTGGTGATGAATCTTTCTGATAGCTGGTGCAGGTTTAAGTGTATGGTAGTAGCTCATTGTTTTGACTCTATTCCAAGTCAGTGCCAATAGCAAATGGCTCACCGGGAAGGCAGTAAAGCAATCATGTTCTGTAACAGCCATCCTCTGGGAACAGTGGGAACAAGCCACACAACTGTTGTTAAGATGGAGTACACCACACTTAAAAAAATATAATTACCTGAGTGACAGCTGCAATAAGGAGGGGAAGACTCAGTAAGTATCTTCCTGTTCTAAAGCCTTACAACAGAGGAGTTGGAACATATGATTAAATCTATCACAATTAAACAGTCAAATAACATTTTTGTTGCCAAAGGGACTGCATGATACCAATGGTTAGGTAAACAATAGTGTAAAACCTAGTGTATTTTTCCGTCTAATACTTAAGAAGCCCCAGTTTGTTTTTTAACAACAGAAGCAAATAAGAAAAAAACAGGTAAAACCAATCACATTGCACATAAAAAAATGCTATGGAACTTCCTTCTGAAGAGGAAAGCCATCCTGACAAACTATTGCTTTTTCCCTCTGGAAAGTGAGTTACTAGCAAAATCCATAAAATTTTAAGTTGAACAAATCAGCTTTTATACTCTTGAAGAAAATAATCCTGCCAAAAATAATTATCCTTAAAATGAAATAACATACTGCAAGATACATATGTAGCAAACAATCTAAAGGTGACTTTGATATCAAACATAAAATCCTCCATTTTAAATGAAAATAGCTCTTTATAAAAAAAGTTCACTTTCAATAGCAAAGGGAATAACATTTGAACCAAAGACAACTTAAGGAAATGATGATTCATGAAAAGATTTTTCTCAACATATACTTTAAAAAGGTTGAAAGAAGTTAACATAACAACAAAAATTCCTCAGATTAAAAAAAAAAAAAGTAATAGCAATTTCTGCTTAGTCACCTGTCTGCTTGCAGGCCCAGGTGTGCTCCCCGCTCCTGTCACCAGGGCCCTCCCCACAGCATCCATGGCCTAGGCTCCAGGGAGCGCTGAGCTGGGCCCAGCACAGCATCATCCTGCTGGTGCAGAAAGCAGCTCCTGCTTGTTTCCTCCCAAGCAGCCAAATGCTGGACAGCCATTTTTTCCCCCTTAAAGGGGAGCCCCTTGTGATGAGGTTTGATTTATCATCAGTGAGCAAGTTGAATCACACAGTCCCTCTCAATTTGCCCAGTTAGTGTTACTCAGTGCCCCAGCTGGGGGTTGCATCATTCTTAAATATATCTTTATTTTATTGCACCGTAGGTCAGAATAGCCAAAAATTGGTAAGGCTGATGATACATATTTAAAGAATAAAACCCATATAAGAACAGAGCAATTACCTTGTTCACTGATCCAATTTTTGAAATCTAGAACGACCTCCCTGGCAACTGGTTGTTGGCTCACATGCTTCTGAAAAATGTTATCACTGAAGGTTTGTGTAACGCCTGATATCTATAGTCTGCTGTGATGTTAAACACGGATGCAGACTCCTACCCACAGCACATAAACTCTAAGTGTGATAATAGTACTGACCTCTTCATTCGTTTGCTGAGGAAGGCACCTGGGCTGGAGATGTAATTGTAGTAGGAAAAAAACCCAGATCATTCTTCATGGGCTCTTCAGGAGTTGTTGTCTGCTGAGAACACAGCTGGGTCAAGTTCATGTTAAACATGTCTGAACAGCTGGCACCACATAGCTTCTTATGGCCTAGAAAGTAGCCATTTGGTGGTGGCAACCTTTAGGCATAATTGAATTAAAAGATATACTTACTTATTCAGAGAAAGATGCTAATAAGGCCACCCAGTCTGTACTTGAATTGTTAAATCCTGTGTTAGAGAATAATATTAAAGTAGAGGTACAAAACCTACATAAAGTAGAAACCAAACAATTTTAACTATGTGTAAAGTGTTCCTACTGATATTTTAAATCATTCACAGCAGGTCCCAGTTGTATACATTCATTAATCTTGTGTCTTTCTTGAAATGTATATTTTGCTATTTAACTTTTCTAAAAAGTAACCACAGCTAAAATCAGTAACAGAGATAAATGATAGAAATGTAATAGTGAAAGTTCTGGGGCTTGGACATTAATGTTTTATTAAGGTTTTGAGATAGCACTCATGACAGAACTAGGCAAACACAGGTGACAAACACAAATACTTAGACTACGTGAAGAAAGGAAAGCCTTCCCGGTATAAAAGGTCTAATGTGTTCAGCTTTCTTTACTGAACAAGAACAAAGGTTCCCCCCCACCACCAATTAAAGCGGGTTTGCGTTCTTCTCCTGGACATTTACATAGAGTTGATAGAGCATTGTCGCACTCAAAACCTCTCCCTTTTGGCTATTCGGCAAACAAGGGAAGAAAAAGGTTTTCCTTCTCTCCATAGTACTTACTATTTTGCTAGTGAAATTGAACACAAAATATGAAGGATATGCAGTTCATAAAACCTCCAAAGGACACAATAAATAGTAGGTTAAAAAGGGTGGATGCTTGTAAGATCTATGCTTATTCTGCAAATAAATGTGACTTTTCAGATCTGCCAGCCACATTTAGTGACAGATACAGATTTCCTGTAAATACAAGCAGAGATATACCAATGATTTATCTACATACAGAGCTGTGCTCATTTGACTAAAGGCTTGACTGCACATGGAATTATTCAAGAATAAAAGCAGCATTCTTACTGAACAACTTCTAGTGCAGACATGCTTGTTCTAGACCACAAACTAGAATAAGGTGATCATGTTAGGTAATAAGCTTCTATATACGCATAATATTTTTGTAGGGCTGTTACCATTAAATTCACACCCTGCCTCAACCTGAAATAATTTTCAAGTACAGTAATACCTTAAACTTGAATTTTTAAAAATCTCTTCATTCAAAATTCTGGGAATCCCTTCAAGGATTTTTGTTGCTGTTGTTAGTGAAACTAATTTGCCTTATTTTGATAGAGAACAGACTTTTAAATATATGAAATCACTGTTGATTTCCTGTACTTCCCTTAAAAATTTCATGCAATTCAGAGCCTTACCTGAGGTCAATCCTCTGAAATCTGGATTTACGTGAGGCTTGAATTCATGTTTTCTCATTCTGGGGACATACTGACTTGACAGTCTTCCAGTGACAGTTTCACAGTTCCCAGGGTGAGGATTTCTGGCCCTTCTGTTTGCTTATTCCCACATTCCTTCTCTGTGTAAGACACTACATCTTCCAGCTGTCTGTGCATCAGCAGTCTCTGATCGGATGTCTCTGTGAACTGCTGGGAGGATGGAGAATCACAAGTGAGTTCTGATTGCCTTCTGGTGTGAATAGAGCAGAAGGTATCATTTCAAGAGGGACATCCACAATTGTGTTCTGTATGAAAGCTTATGCAAGAAGCAGCAAAACAAGTGACAGAACAAATTATTAGCCTTTGGCTTGAGAGAAATTAGAATTTCAGCATCAAATCCTGCATAAAAGAGAGAGACCAATGCAGTTCTAAAAATTATCTATTTCCTTCCTCTGTTGAAAGGATGAAGAATGTCCTACCTCCTTCTTCCTCACCTCCCAATCAGCACAGAGATTGCAGTCTCACAAGCAAAGTCTTTAACAGCACAGTGTGAGTTTTAGGAGATAAAATGAATGGGTTGAAGCAGAACCAGGAAATAACGAGTTGCAGAAGGAGAAATGGGAACAAGATGGAGTCATAGGTCTCAGAATATTGAACAAATAAGAGGTAGAGAAGAAGCCACAAAGACATTTAGTTGATGAGAAGTTGTCATCTTTACTATTGTTCTAGACCAATTGCTCTGTACATTGGAGGATTTTTCAGATTGTGACTCACAAAGTCATTGTTATTGGTGTATCACACTAACTTTATGAAGGGAGAAGGCATGCGACTTCCTTGGCACCACTCTTCTTCTGTCATAACCTCTAGCCCACCAAGTTAAAGTAGGCCTAGATGTCTTCAAAGCAAAGTAAATATTTTTTAAAACAGCTACTTATTTCTAGCTATACTTGAACTGATTACTAAAAATTAAAAAAAAAAAAAATCAAAGCTGGAACATACTTCTTCATGCACTTTCGCTGTATAACTGCCTTACTGCTGCACTGTTAAATACAGTTTTACTAGTGCTAGCTTTATAGCATAGTCTACGTTGTGTCACAGTGGATTAAATTAGAGATTAAATTAAGAAGTTCCTTAGTCACAACCATCTTGGGCCACTGCTAATTGTTAATGCTTGAGAATTTTCCAACCAGGAAAAACTCAAGACAGCTGGAGATTCTGCACAGGTCAAGCACAGCTTGTTCTGTAGGGTCCTCTCCTATAACTAATCTGCTAAGCAGTCAGCAGCAGTGAAAAATCCTTTTAGTATAGGTGCCATCCAGCTATAGAATTACAAAACCTTAGGTCTAGGGATTAGCATCATTTTAGGAATGATGGAGGGAAGCCTGCATCCAAGGCTTCGCTAATCTGAAAAAGTAGTAATGTCTCAGCCTTTCAGTCTGATCCCCTTGTGCAACAGTCAGGCCTGACAGTTGTTTGGTTTTAGGTGTCTTAAATCTACAATAACTACTTTGAGTTAGTAAACTGGCATAAACCAGCTTTTGAACAAGTGAATGAACAGAGATGAAAGAAAGACATATTAATTATGTAAAATTATGAACTTTTGGCCTTGCAAGCTGCATAGTATAGAAGGAAAGACTTCTTTTCTGTTCTTCCAGTGACAAAAAAATACTTATTCTTTCCTTGCTTTGGTAGGACTTTCTACCTTAGATAGGTCTGAGACAAACACCCAGATTACTGCAGAACAGGTGGGGAACCAACAGGGACATTTTTCTGGGATGACCTATGGCAAGAAACACATGAAGACCTGTAATGCAGATTGAACCAGCACCACTCATTCAATGAGGAACTGAAAATTGTAAAAGTGAGAGAGAAGTGAGAAAGAAAAGGATGAAACTGCATCCCCTTTGTTTTCTGGTGCTGAGCAGAACTGGCAGCAGTTGGAGGATTACCCTACTGTTCCACTTCCTTAAACTGCTGAACCCTGCTTTAACATACATGGATACCTGTGGATAGTCCTTTACACTCAAAGCCGTGCAGTGACTGGCAGATGAGGAACAAGTCCATGAACTCGTACAGCAAACAACTATTCCTGGTTCTCACTAATTCACATGCAACCACTCAGCTCTCCACTGCCACTACCAGTGAGATTATGTTGCCTGATATTCATGTTCCTTTAACGCACACATTTCCAATTTTGTTATTTACTACTGGCAGAAGGGATTCTTGCAATGGTTTTCATTACAGTATTTGGTATTTCAATACTTTTTTATTTGTTAATAAATCGGTTTAATTGTAAAATGTGTTAAGGTGTAAGTGCTTGGGGAAAAAGGAAAGATCATGAAGTTATATCAGAAAATTTTCATAATGTTCAAACTATTTTACAACGTTAGAAAAAAACAACAATAAATAAACAGTACGCTACAACAGCACACTCCATTGCCTCACTATTCCTTCACACAGGTTATCACTCATTGTGGAGATGGGGCACACAGCCCCAAAAACATTACACATCCTTTTTTTCAGTGGTGGCAGACACTTTCTGCTTGGTGGTACTGGGCCTTGAGCCTTCTCTCAATAGTAATTTTCACTCTGCATCTAATTTTCAGCTGTACAGATGCAGCACATCAAAATAACATGAAAATGACTGGGCATTTCGGCAACCTAGCAGCATCCTTGGCAGCACCATTTTTCCCTCAAAGACACCCTCTTTTACTGTTCTACAACGTGTAGGTAAGCTGTATGCTTTCAGCAGACTTGTTTCTGTAAAATGATGGCAAGACACACTGATATTCAGAAAGTCTCATCCAGATAAATTGAAACGTTAGTCTAAGGACACAGCTCCTTCATGTTGAATGGTATTCAGTACAAGACCTGCATAATAATTAAATAATACCTTTTAGGCATCACATATACAGGTACTATTGATACAGATAATGGACTTAACAAACCTGGCACAGTTTCAAAGTTGCTGTCTCAGCCACATTAAAAGCATTCTCAGTTCATGAATATATCACACTATTAGCTGCTTCACAAACTTCACTGCCACATCACTAATGTTTGCCTTTTAACACCAAAGTGGTTAGACATAGAAGTCAAGACAACCAAATTCTGCATAGAAAAAATGTGATTTTTTTTAATATATACCTTTAAAGAAAAAAAAATAGTTCTCCGTATGTGTTCCATGAATTGAAAACCAGAACACCACTTTTCTGTTAAAAATTGTCTTCAAATAAGACTGAGGTTTGTTTCTCTCTGTTTTGGTCAGCAAAACCTCGATCAAATAAAACCAAAATACAATAAAATCCCTTAAATCTGAAAGATTTCCATACTAACAATAACCCCTAATAATAGTTGCATTCTCTTAGGAGAAGTAACTGGTGTGTTGATTGGCACCCTTTGAGCAGTTGTCCTGGTTTTGTTAAAAACCAAGTTTCTCTTTTAGTGAATTTTGCCTGTCAGCTAAAGCCTTCATATTAGCTGCATTTTCCTGGAGAACCAGACACATGTTTTGGTTAAACCTAGCAACGGAATGCAAACTTATTGATAAGCACGGATGGACATCTCACGAGAGGGGCAACGAGAAACCAGTGACCAACTGTGTATAAGATTCCATTCACGTGAATACTTCATATAAAAGTGGGAGATCACGAGGACCTCGTCCCTTTTTTCCTTCCCTTCTGCTTATGGCCGACATTAGGAGAGGACCTTGCTGGTCGTCCCTGCGAACCGAGGCCTAGTGAGAGACTGAATCCAGCTCCGGTTGGCTACAGAGTCTAATCCAGGACTTTGGGTGCTGGCTCTGGGTTGCTGAGACTTTCAAGATTGGTTGTGTATATTTTGTATTATTTTCTCTATTCTTATTAGTAGCATTAGTAAAACATCTTTAATTTTTCCAACTCTCTTCTCTCTGTCCTTCTTTCCCTCCCGATCGCCTGTCCTGAGTGGGAAGGGGGGAGAGGGAGGGGCAAAAGGGGGAAGTGGAGGGGAGAGGAGGTTAACAATACATCTGCCAGGGTTTGATTGTCACCCCGCAATCTTAACCCTTGACAGCAGTATAGTGGCTGCCTGGCACTTTGGTTTGCAGCAGAGTTGCAGTACCTCTATACATCCAAGAAACAAAAATGACTATTCCACACTATTCCAGGTTGTAGCTAGACTTCATAACAAAATACACCTGTTAAGTCCAGGTCCCAACTCAGCCATGCAATTTCTAGCTCATTACAAAACTGTTTAGGCTCTTTTCTTGGAATAATTTTTGAAAGAAAGACTAAAAGAAAATGGGAAGTTTATGTTGAAGCTCTGTGATTGTTATAGAAAAAAGAGTTGTGAGACAGAAACCCTCTGTTCATGGAACAAGTACACCACTAACAGGAGCTTCCTTCACTGGGTGGGCTTCTTAATGAGATTCCCCAACAAAATGATCACCAACATCACTGGAAGTCACCTCTCGACTACAGCAGAATAAGGATTGGTCTATGAATCCTACCTGTGATATTATTTTGGTAAGATACAACCTTTTGCACTACTGTCAAGAAGCAGCAAGGGTGGCTGCTCTGAGACGCAATATGGAGTCAAGGGCAACGCCACGGTCACCAGGACAGGATCCTCGCTCTCCCTGTTAGGAAGCTGGGAACCACTATAGATAAAAGCTGATGTTCAACCAGAAGTTCAGACTATTAGATGAGTTTGTAGTGATCAGCCAGGTACAAGGTCAAGCTGACAGCCTATCTGCAGTGAGTGTAACTGAGGTTAGGATCTCTGAGCAGGTCCATGATGACAAGGTGAGGCCAAGGCCATCACCCAATGGGATCAGTGGGGCCCATGGCCAGTCTGGAGACTGGAACTCCCATGATCTAGCTCGGGCAGGGACTGAGGGAGCTCCTGGGCCTGTGGGTAGACCCTGGGTGAAGCTAGTGAGAGCCATTAAGGCCTATGAGAGCCCCGAGGGTCCTGGCAGCTACAAAGTACTATTACCAACTCAGGTCGTGTGAGCCATTCAGAACTCATTAGGTGTTGAGAACTTTCACCTTCTGATGTTTGCAGAATTTCTAGAGATGAAACAGTCATTCCAGAGTTGTCAGGTTTCTTGGAAATAGTGTTAGAGTACAATATTATCACTCCTGCATATTATTTAAATATTACATACTACTTCCACTCAAACCCAAGTCGTTTTACTAGTGAAAGAAGAGTGGAAAACACAAATAGCTATTCTGTAGAGGTGGACGTGTAATTCTGAGTATGCCCAGAACTCTAAATTTAAGAAAATCATCTCAGGGTCATCTTTTCAGTAAAGTTTCACTGCAAAAAAGAATGTCAGCTTTCAGTCTGAAACTTTTTATTCCTTTTCTATACAACAAGCTTACTGACTGACACGCATGGACAATTACCTGAATATAATGATTAGTCTTTCTGCAGAAGTATGTGATTTTTATGCTACTCAGAGAGTCTTGGTTTCGACCCATTCTAAAGGTTATTCACTAAAGGAAAATGAGGCTATATAACAGGATTTCTGCTTATAGTGAATTTCTAATACAGTTAATATTGGCTTATTTTGTGTAAATAAACAAGAACTAGAGAAATCTAAGGCTAGGTAGAGGTCAGATTTTGTCATTTAGAGTCTGTTCCTAAAAGGCCTCTTCTCTCAAATAGTACCTCATCTAGAATGCACAAAAATGAAAGTTTTAGTCAATTAAGTTTGTTTAAATGACATTATCGGGGATAAGCCCAAATTGTTTCAGAAAGTTTTATCCTAGTGTTCAGAGACCTTGTACTTAGGCAGTCAGCCAGAATCTATCACTGTGGATTCACAACAATCAAGGCCTTGACAAGTTTTATGTCTAAAGAAAACTAGTTAGTCAATTAATGGTTAAAGACTTCAAAACATCTTTTTGTTAGTATGACACCAATTCAAAAGATAAAAGACTAAGCAAATCTTTTCAACAGTGTTCTGTTCTTTTCTCCAAACCTTCTGAGAAGGAGGAATGAAAAAAAACATCCAACGACAAATCCTGCTAGAATACATAATAGCTAACTAGTAGCCAACCGTTTAGAGCAACTCTTCCATTAGCATTTGGTACATTTCCTCTAAAACAGAAAGAAACTTTGAATAGATTTTATGGTTTCAGACTTGAGTCTTTTCTTTAATTGGATGTTGCCGTTTAATTTTGAATGAAATAGTTTTTCTTTTATTGCATTCTGATACATGCCAGCTTTGACAGAGAAAGCAAGCAATGTAATGCTCATACGGCACATTAAGAGCCACACTCTGTTGTGGCTTTGCACTTCAGAGACCCTAAATTCTACAATTTTTTTTCATTAAAAGGCTTGACTACAGCAGTCTCTGTGTTAGAGGTAATGCAATAATTGAAGGAGGCACAATTGCTTTTTGCAAAACCTATTTTTGAACTCCATGAAGGGAGAAAATAACAAATTGTCTGCCCCAATTTCTCTTTGTATTCTTTAGCTAGCTCAATCAAATATAGCTGTACTTAATTCAGGAGCTCCTCAATGAAATTCTGTGGCCCCAGTAATACAGAAAATCAGACTGTGTCATCATATTTTTTGAATCCTGAAATCTAAAAAGACATCTTTCAGGAATCTTTTTTCAGAAGACACATGGTTCTGATTTCTAAGGCTGCTCAGAACTCACTGCTGTGCCATCAAGCAGCCTCTAAATGTTATAACGAGGCTCACAATGGACATTATGTAAGCACATGCACACACACTGCCTTGTAGATTTTCTTTACTTATGACTTTGACCCTCCTCGGCAGCCATTTGGGTGCCTTCTAGAACAGGCAAGGATTTAGGATGTGCTGATTCCTTAAGAACCTCTTGAAGAAAATTGGTCCCAGTGCATGCCTGCCCGATTCTGCTGACATCAGCAAATTTGTGAAAGAAAATAAATTGTTTGCTGGAGGCAAATTCAGTGTTCTCCCTTAGTGGCCTAAATTTGGGAAAATATCCCTATTAGGATTAGTGTTGAAACAGAAAACTGTGCTAATACATTGGTGGACTCAGCTTTCTATCTGGAATTCTGCAATCTAATTGTTATAAGTTGTCATGAGCAGTCCTGTCTTCCAGAACACCACAGTTTTCTCGGTATCCAAGAGCTCTAACCTGGAACATACAATTTAGATCTTCAGATGTAGTGGATGAAACATCTGCAGGCCTTGCCTTGAGTTTCAGAATATTCTATGCAGAAGATCCAAATCCAGACAAGAAGTGTGTTCTCCTGTGCCAATCTGGGAAACACTTTGGCCTGAAGCTACCCAGAATTCTTCTACCGTTGACCACAATTTTTTAAAAAATTATCATTTTCAGATTATTTTGCTTCCTTTATCAGCAAACAGACCTGCAGCTAAATTACAAAATATTGCGTATGTTTTCCCCTCTTCCACTTAGAGATTCAACTTCTGTCCTTTAATTGTATCCATCTGAATAATTTTAAACCCCTCTTTTACCACTTTATGTCCTATCTCAAAAATTGTTGTACTACTAGGCACCTGCAGAGAAGACTGATGAAACATCTTCCAGCAATCATCAATTTTCTGAAGGTATAAGTTGTTTATTCAGGGTTCAGTCACAAGGATCAAATAGTCTCTTCACTCCTACCATGGCAGCAGCTCTATCAGTCAGGTAGGCACATATGGATTGCACAGTGCCATCCTTTTCAGAAAAACAACCTCAAAGCATCAGCCAGAATTCATTAGTTGTATTTACATAGATTCCCCAAATATAGTGGAATCTAAGGAATGGTAGAGGGCATATTAGGGACAGCTTGTAAGGGAACTAAAAAATTATATGTCCTTAGTACTTTTTGTCCCTGTTAATATGAATGGTCATTACTAAAGTTAATGGAGGTGACTTCGTCTATTCAGGTTAAAGGTCTCCCTACAAAACTACCATTACTCCATCAACCTGGCTGATGGCCTCTCCACCTCACAGTGTTAGAAAGATGTTTTCTTTTATGCACAAATTATAACAAATCAACCATTGGGAGGTAGGTGGTGAAATTATATGCTCTTAGTGAAGCCAGCGGTTGGGATTTTCAAAGGCATTCTTCATATAGTTTCAACAGGAATATCAGTGAAATAATGTGCACCCTGCAAAATTCTGCCTTTGCACTTTCTTTTTGGCTGGAAACCAAAGTTCTGTCAAAAGGTGCAGCTCATCAAGAGAGAAAGCCCTTGTTTTGTTTAATTTCAAAGTTATAAAACATAAAACTGTGAAACTGTGGTAATAACATTTCAGCCAACTTGAGCAAGGATGCAATATATTACCAAGTGTTTCCTGAAGCAATGAAGATCCGAAGTCTGGTTTCCTCTTTTTGACTTTTCTTTTTGCCCCAGCAGGTTTGTTTTTTTTTTGTTTTTTGTTTGTTTTTTGTTTTTTGTTTTTTTTTTTTTTTTGGTGAAAATTAAACGTATTTATCCATTTATTTTCAAGGATAAGCTTTCATTAGCTCCAGAGATATTTGGAAAATAAGAGAAAATTTTTATCACTGTTTTCATTTGATTAGTTGAAATGTTGCTGGAAATATCAGTATTTCAACACGTGAAACATTTTCATTAACTTTACCAATGTCAACAGGGACTGGCTCTGCAAAAAGTCAAAAGTGGTAGACAGCAGACACAATATATTGGAAAACTGAATCAGCTTGGTAAATCTGTCCCCAAATGACCAGACAAGATTGAGTTGCAAGCTTTAGAGTTGTCCCCTCTTTTCAAATCCACAGCATGAACTCTCCTGAAAGAATCAACTTTCCAGAATGTTTCATGCATCAGCCATCAAAAACAAACAAACAAAAAAGAAAAATACTCAGACTTTTCAAAATGTCTCAGGTTGGGTGACCTGAATAGCCAAGTCATGAATCATTTGTAAAAAATCTTAGCCGTGGTCATTGCTGCAACACATTTGGAAATCCTTGGATACTCTAGGCCTGACCTAGAATATCATCCAAGCACAGGTATATGACTATACGCAAGTACAGTCCCTCTCGGGGTTCCCACTTCATCTGTCAACTGAAATGTTTTGAGGTGGAGAGCAGAGTTTTGCTGGGAAAAAAAAGAGTTCACAAATCCACTATACAGTTACCATTTGACCATATTATAACCCAGCAGAATTCACATGTAAATTAACTTGAGATACTTCCACGAAATCCACTGGGAACCAACTTGTGGGGGGGGGGGTAAAAAACAGGAAGGAGAAAGAACTAAAAGAAATTCCATTCTATTCCAATAAAACATGCCACTTAAGCTAATTATTTAAGCATGCTCTTCAAATTTATTAAAACTAACTTGAAAATTAAGCACATAAACCAAGACTTCATCAGCTGTAGTTATCGAATTCAGCCAGTGGTAAGCCACAAACTCTGAAAGGCCTCATTTGACTGTTAAGTGTAACACTTTTTTTCATTTGTACAATAAAAGTAGAAATACCATTTAATGTGAAATGTGAAAAAATTATTGCAACACAAAGTCACCCTCACTCCCAAGCTGTGAGCTTTGCCCTGGTCCTCCTCTCATTGCGGCTGCAAGCACGGTTTAACAGATACCGCTGACTTAGGCTGTGGGAGAACCCAGTGTGCCCTTTTGTATACAAAATTTTAGCACACAGCAGTCTCTGATGGCCAATTACCAGCCTCCCTATCTCCTTCTTTTTTTATAACTGGGTTTATAATGAAAACATTGGCACAGCCTTAACTATGGCAAGATTAGCATTTGCCATTATAATTAACAGATTCTTTTTTTCCTTTGTGATGTGCATGTATATACTCTTCCCAGTGCAATAGTTACTGATGGTATGGTTTGTAACATATACTACCCCTAAACAACAAATCTGTTATTTTTAGAGTATGTCTCTGATAAATTTTATTTAAATGTAAAAGGTAATAGGCAGAAAATGTAGTTTGCTTACAAGTTTCCTTTATGGTTGTTTGACTGTCACTTTTCTGCAGATTTATGATGATCATTCTTGCAACAAAAATGTTTACTTCACTGTCTAAATAATAAGGTAATTTGTTACAGCTAATTACTCAAGTGCTTCCTTAATCTCAATTAAAAGATTCAGGCTGATTTTCTATATTTCTGCAGCAGTATGTTCCAGAATATCCTGTTAATGCATTCCCAATCACACATTTGTTAAGGAATGCATGGTCCATGCAAAACTGAAATGCTAAAATACATAGCTGCAATCTTAAACAATGATTTATTGTGACATGGGATGTGGGACATTTCCACAGCTTTTGTGATTGCAGTAATGAAGCTGTAAACCAAATAGCATGAAATGAAGCAAGGCCTTACAATTTAATCAGCTCGTAAACAGATCTACTGCATCAAGCAAATGACATTATTATCCATCCGAAGTAAATCATGCTAATCTCAGGAGATAAAATCAACATCATTAATGGTCACATGTCATATTCATCAACACTAAACCATCCCTTTTGACAGATTAATCCTAACTACAGCTCCCACGATGTATGGTAATAGGGCTTGTAGCATACATTTCATTCAGCAGTAATGCTAACCAGCACTCTTAGTCTGCTATTACAAATAATTTTTTTATTGATTTACATATTTTAAAATGCATTTAAGGTGAGGTATCATTAAAAATCCTGTCACTATCACATATTTCTTCCTCACATTCGCAGACTGTATTCACAGAAACTGGAAACTAAACACTGCATGCAATAGAAATACTTTCTTTAACACGTTGTTAGTGGTAATTAAAGATTTCTGCCTGCATTTTTCCATTCAGCAATGAACATATGTGCCCCTTTTTATAGGGTTTAAAGAACTATTGATAGTATTATTCTAATATCTCATTTGTAGTGTGGTAGTGCATAGTGCCTCTGGTCATGGATCAGGGCTCCATTGAGCCAAGCAGGATAGTGAAGACTTTATTATCCCTTATCCCATAATTAATACAACATGAAAAACAAAGCTCCATTTGTGATATTCACTCTTCATTTTACTTTATTGTGTCCTGCAGACTGATTGTGTATTTCTGCTCAGACTCCAGCTCCCGCGTATTGCCTATTTTTTCCAAACACAAAATATATTTATTTATCAAGGAACTGACCCTGTATGAATGCTTTTGAAAAGTGTCCACTATTCAAAGTGTCACTTTCCTTGAACAGGCACTGAATTATATTGACAGGCACATTATCAAGGGCTGCTGACTGACAGAATGAATGACTGCGGCTACATGCCGCATTGCCAGTCATTGACTGAGTGGGTGCAAAAATTATCTACAACCTTTGTAGATCTAAAGGACTCTGAACTAAGGCTAGAAAAGAAGATCTATGCAAGTGATTTACTAGTGCAGCATTTGTCAACTTAGTACAAACATCTCGACTATTACCCAAACTGCTTCACTAATGTAGTAATTAATTAATGGTTTATTCTCTCTTCTGAAACTATTTTTTTAACATTCCTTTTATCCAATTATTAATGTCATGTTATTTAATATGTGTTTATGTTTCATCAGGGAAATGTTTGGGGTAACAATTATAAAAGCAACCACTGCCTCCTGCATTTGTTTTTAAGTCAGTGTGGGTAAAGATGCATCTTAGTAAGATTGTAAGGGCAAGGCAAAAAACAATGCTAGAGATTTCCTGTGGCTGACGCAGAGCAGTCAGTAAGTTTGGTTAAGAGAGAAGGCAGAACACTTCCTGGGCTGTGCTGGGACTTTAGGAAAACACTCAGCTAACCACAAAATAATTTCATTTATTTGCCAAAATAATTTATCAGCTGGGCTTATTTCTGATTGACATGATGTCAGCTTGAAGAAGTAGACCACAAAAATGTACTTTTCATAAAAATCACATCTATTGGCTAAAACTAAAAATGCTAATAAAATGTTTTAATAAGTGCATTAATTTCAAAACCTCAAAGTACTAATGTCAAATTCACTGGAATCCACTGATGTTTAAAGAGCTTTTAAAGACTTTACAACTTAAATTGTCACATTACTTACCAAGAATCCTTTAGTATCTATGGTGTATTTTAATGTTGGGGTTGTGAAGACTTTCCCTTTTCTGTCGCTGTCCTTTTTATTCTCAATACTTCCATACTTGAGGCCCTACATAAGTTACTCAATCTTTGACAGGCTGCAGACAATCTGTGGGGCTTCATCAGTGGTGGTGGTTAGAAAACTAAAAGAATCACTGATGAGGAAGAACAGAAAAGCCCATCTTTCTCATAGGATTTTGTGCTACTGCATAATGTCACAGTTCTTCTCCAAACCTGTGTTCTAGTACCTCCTAGATATGCCTAATTTTACAAAGGTTTACTAGTAAAGTCAAGATGAAAGCAATCTGTCCTCGAAGGGTATGGTTTAGGCAGGCAAAGGGAACAAACCTGTTTCTCAAGCAATACTAGCAAAACTGGCAACGGGACTTCTTGGTGGTATAAACACAAATAAAGCAGAAGTTTTGCCAGCATAGCTGTGGTGGAATGAAGTAAGGGGAAAAATAGTCTCTGATATAGCTGTGCTACCAGAATTTTCCATGTCGACCAGGTCCTAACAAGAAACAGAGCTTGTGCAAAAATAATTATGATCTAAAAAGACAAATAATGGATTCTCTCGCTTTTATCTGCAAGAAATGAAGGAACAAAACCATACAGTGGGCAAAAGACAACAGGAATGCCTCTAATAGCTCACTTTTACACCTGTTATGAGTGTGGATTAGGATGAAGACCACCATTGAAAGGAGAAGTACAGTCCCATGGGGCTATCTGATAATTAAGAGTAAAATTAGGTATTATTTTTATTTATTCCTATTACTTGGCCCTCCCAGATAGCACGTATTAATGAAGATATGATAGAAAACCTCTGAGAATTTTGTACATGGTATTTAGTAGTGGGACTCACATAAGAGCCACTACTGTGGTACTAAAATACCATGTCATCTTAACTTTTTTTTAGCAGAGGAGTTATTAAAAATAACATTAACTAATGATAACATTGCAAAGAACCTGTTAATCCATTTATTTCCCTTTTGAAATACAGCTGTAGTGGAAGCTGTGCTTGTTTTTAATAAGTCCTGATAATATCCTATCAGTGTAAAGAGCTACATATTGAACTCATACAGATAACTGGTTCAGTCATTCTATGTCAAGATATAAAGATAATTTCATTCCTTAAAAATGAAAAGAATACATGATTTAAAATCCTGTTCTTACGTTGCATGCACAAGATAATCAATCGCCCAAAATAAACTATACTATTTAGGAGCGATTTGAAAGGAGAGGAGCTGAAAATCTCCTTCAAAAATCCATTTTAAAATGGTTGAGAATAGAAAATATCTTAATTTTTATGCATGTATTTTGTTTGCTGATTAATGTTTAGAGTAACTTAATAAATCAATCTAGTAAACAACATCCTGCAAAATTAAGTTTTGATGCTAGTAACATTGCTAGTTACAAGTTAATAATATTACCCGAATAAATGCACAAGTGATTGTTGAGAAAATAACTGTTAAATAGTAGAGAATAATACAAGCAAATAGAAGATGAGGGGTACCCAACAGTAGCATGCAAAGCTGGATTCTCCCGTCTGTAAATGTATGCTGAAGGATACTCAAAGCAACATATTATTTTACTGTCATGATGTGCTGGTGAAAATTATGGCAGAATATGCAGTGCTGGACATTTAGGCCCTAAATTTCTCTCCAGTATGTTGTCAAATTGAATTTGGGTCTGGTTTGTAATAACCAGTTAAAAAAAACCCATTACATTCTCACTTGTTAACCACTGTAGAATAAGTTGTTGGCTATTGCATTGTAGCTGTAAAGCTGTATTTGAAATCTAGAATGCTTTTAAAATCCAATGTAAAGGATACAGATTGAAGCAATTATTAGACTACATGAAGAGTATATATTATTATTAAAAAGCACTAAGAAACCATGGGAATTAGATATGCAAAGTTCAATCTGCAATATCAACAATACAGTGGAAATAAAACAGTGGAATATGCCTAAAACATGCATTTAGTGGCATGGCAGCATTAGTTCAATAAAGGTACCAAGGCAACAAAGACCTTAGGGAACATAGGGAAAAACTCCTGACAGCTGATTTTCCTGTTGGTCATTTGGCATGTAAAGTTGAGCAGGTTTATGCACCTGACAAATTGGTGCCTGCTTTATGCCCCACATCACTTCTTTGAACCAGCTTTTCCTGATGAGTAATCTACATTGTCACAGTTGAGTCACATAGAAGAAACCCCTAACGTTGTAGCTGACACCTTCATTTTCATTCCAGCTGATTGTAGAAAATTTAGACAGACAAGAGGTTATTACGCATGGTAGCAAGGGGAGCAGTACCAGATCTGCAAACTCACATCTAAGGAAATGAGAAAACACTTTTTATACTCACTGTAACTCACTGTATCTAAACATATGAAATGCAAGTAGCCCATCCGTGAGCAAAATCAGCGTCTTGCATTTTGTCATCTGCAAACTTAACAGTGACATAAGCATGGACTTCAATACACAATCTTTCAGTTTTGATTTTCTTATGTTGAAAAAGAAGTAAATCCAGACTAAAGAGAAAATACATTCTTTGTTAAACCTGGATTATAAAAACTTATAAAACTACACAAAAGTTTGTTATTACACTCTTGGCCTGAAAGTTTCCTTTTGATTCTGTGTAATACTCAGAGGGAGCTTGAGTATTCAGGATCTGAGATCATGACTGCATTCTGAACCAAATCCCAGAGGGAAGATCAGATAGCATCTGGCCTTTATGAGTCAACATAGGGTGGCTGATGGGAAGGAAAGAGTAGTCCTTTGTTCCCATTGACTTTTGCATAGGAGCAACCATAACATACATAGTGACAAGAATCACTCCCTCCTAGCTTCACCTGCAGCAGGTAAGGCAGTGGCATGGTCTTGTCAGCCTTTCAACCAGTCTAGTGAGCTAGGCAAACACAGAAGTGATGATTCATTGATATCTGAGCTCTTGGAAGTCTTTGGGAAACAATGCCTGAGCCACCAGAGCTAATTCTTCATGAAGTTCCTGAGGTAGCACAGCACCTCTGCATCCCTTCCTGTCCCCTGCCAAGAAGGCACTGTATCTCTATGGGTTTATCCAGCCTATGACCCAAACAGAAATTCTCCCATCTGACTTGCAGATGCCAGTGCATTTAACTTGGGCTGGGACATAAAAAAGTCCTTGTCTTGTCAATGGAAAATGTTTTGACTAAAAGCTGTCAAATTGCAGCAAGTAACGAAGTCCACAAGGCTTTTTTCAGTGTCATTTGGTAGAGGGAAAGAAAAAAGTCTTCAAGGAGAGCATATGAGTCATGGGATTGGTTTCCCGAGGGCTCTTTGGGATTCTTTTAGACCAAGAGTTTTCTAACACTGTCAGAGCAAGGGCTGTGTGAAATGCAGCAATTTTGACTGTCATGCTATTTTTCAGTTCCAGCTTTCATCACTTTGTGCCTTTTGGGTCTAACTTTGCCTCCACTTAAGTGGTTGTCAATGTAGAATAAATCACATGAAGAATACTTAGGGCCATGCTCTTTGCCCAGCCCACATAATAGAGGAAGGAGCTAAATCCTCAGAAATAAAGGGGTATACTCTCCTCCTCAGTATGGCTACTGAAATCCTGGAGAACTAACTGGTAACTTGAAGTTGAGAAATAGTTGTTTTCTCTAGCATATATTCCATTCAAATCTGTGAGGACTTGCAGCATTCTGCTGCTTTTTAGAATAGCAGGAAAAAATATGCTCTGTCATTTGAACACAACACATGAGTAGAAAAGAGTAAAAATGAATGTATTGCACAATGCATGAGCAGCTTCAGTACAAATTAATATATTATGATGGGTTTAGGGGACAGAGGGGTGTCCAAAGTTGGACCTGGAACAGTCAAGCCAGTGATTCATGGCTTTCAGTAGTGAGGCCAATGATTCTTGAATTCCAACCTCTGCAACTGTGCCTTGCCATTCATTCTTTTTCAGATGCAAAATATTGCAATCATTCTTTCTGTAAGGGATACATGCTAAAGGACGTTGGGACTAGCCAACAAACTGGAAATGTAAGCAGTGCTTCTTTACATTTTAGGGTAGGAGATAAACAGGGCTCCTGATGCACATTAAAAAGAAAAAAAAAAAAAAAGGAAAAAAGTAGTGGCCTGATTCTGACTTAGATTCTTGCACAGGAAGCTCATGCAAGTCTGAAGACTCTACAGAGGAGCCAGCTTCACAGTAGGAAAAGCTTTTTTTGTTATTATTAGCAGCCTGAGGTGTGCTGATTATTTTACTCCTGGTATTTTGCCATTTCTTTTAACATGCTTTGCCACAAAATGACTCATGAGAAGGGGTTTTTGAATGGAGCTCAGTCATTTTGGCACAGATTCCAACTCTGATCATAGGGAAACCATTTACTTTCCCAGTTACGTGGTCGAGGCACAACCCCAAGTACTGCAGCGTCTTGTCTTCCCAGATTAACCTAGCAGAAAGGGCCAACTAATAAACAGAAGAAAGTAAGTGTTTGGTGAACTTCATAGTCAGTAACTGTACACAAAAGTTTTCAGGCAGTTAATTTCCCTTCATTATTTGTGTGCTGCTCTTGAAGAGCCTTCATGGAATCAGTTTTCAAAAACATATTTCAACAGCAATACTACAAATAGAAAAATTATAATTCCTCTCTTCAACAGTTAAAGTTTGAAGTGACATGTAACTGATCTGTCAGCTCCGATGCTTTATCTGGAGAGGGTTTAAATCAGCTCTATAGTGGAAAACAATCTGACGTAAAGTTGAGCTAGACCTTAGCTAGACAAATCTCCTTAAAGCACAAACCTTAAACAAATGCAAGGCTTTATTGTCACCTACACACTTGTTCTGCCAATCTAATCCACACAATGGCCTGTTGACCACAAACTCTTCTCCCCTGTGGGAACCGAGAGTGATCTCCTTCACACTTCTTAACTTCAAAACATTGCTTTCCTCCCCTCTTTCCCCCTTAATTCCCCTCTCCCTCTGATCACAGAAATCCTCTCAGTAATTCTTACTCAATACTGGAAAGTGTTCCAGTGTTTCAGCGTATCACAGATCCTCACATCCGTTACCGTTTACAGGCCTATGTCCCACAGTTCAGCAGTCCTGGGATGATCCCCGAGTCATTGAAGTCAGAAGACATTTTGCTGCAGACTATAACGAGCATAGGATGAGGCTCATGCAGCAAATTTTGTATTACATCCAGCTGGATGTTTATGTAAAAGGTATTTTTCACTTAATGTAAATGACGGGGTTCCAGTATCCAACGGGTATGTTCTTTCCAACACTGCTCTGTGCAAAAAGCTTTTTCATTTACTATACTTCTGGTTCAAGGGCACAAAATGAAGTGGGGTAGTTAAAAACAGGCAAGTACTATACCTGATGATTTACCATATTTTATTTACATTATTATATAGCTATTAGATGTAATATTGTCTGCTCCCGTCACTCTCTGCAATGTGTTTGATGATTCAGGGAATAAATAAAACCTGGGGTTAGCAAATAAATGAGAGCAGAACTGGCAGCACACCAAGTCTGCTTTATTTGACTGAGAGAGAGATGTGTTACATGGCCTGTTTGTTTAAATTATGCCAAGAGCTGAGATACACCAGGTGTTGCAGACCATGAAGCAGAGCCCTTAGAATGTTTTAAAAACCAGATTTCTGTTTACCAGTTTGCCAGAATACAAAACCAGAAGGTTTACACTGAGAAGTTGAAAGAATGAGACTCTGTGCTACTATTTTCCTATCATTGTTATTAATTGAAGTTACAGAAATGTCATATATGTACCAACAGTGACTACCCAGTCAAGGAATTTATAGTATATGTAATTATGTAAACTTATTTAATGATTATCCTAGTGATTCTGAAATACCATAAGACACTTCTTTAATACAAAAAACCCACACTTTTATGCAACTGAACTTTCATTAAGTTCAGTCCATGGGAGCTGGGTCTGAGAGATTTACACTGTAAAGGTTTTTCCCCCAACTAGCCCTTCCATCAGCGGTGGTTAGAGAGGGTGGGTCAAAACCAAGGAGATCCTGAACTGTTCTTACAGAATGTGCGTGGAAGTACACAGTTCCAGTGCCACAACGGGACCTTAGTTTAAAAGGATCTAGCAGAAATTATACTTAAAATGTTAACTTTTACTTATGCTCATACTGAGGGACGTGTTCGAGCATCCACTGCAGAGGTGGCTGGGTCACCAGCTGTTGTGCTGCTCTCCACAGCTCCCTGCAGAGCCAGCAGAGTGGGGCAGATACCTGGATCCTCACCCACTTCATTGCAAAGTCAGCCAAGGCAGTTTAACCTACCATAGAAGACTGTTTGAAAGTAATCCACTTAACTTTGCACTGCTGTGGGGACAATGACCTTTGGCAGAGGAGGAGGTAAAACCAGCAGGAGTTTTGTCTTAAGCTAGTAAAGCAGTTTCTGCAGTGAATATCAGACTACAACCTCAGGTTCAAAACCTGGGAGAGAGACCTGGGGGAAGAAAGAGAAAGAAAGTGGTGGTGGAGGAGAGAATCACAGAGAGAGAGAAGCAGAGACAGTGGGAGAGAAACAGAGACTACTTGTTCCCTCTTTAACTCTATGATCTGTTACCAGCCCTCTGAGCAACACGTATCTGTCTACCAACAAAATAAAGGCTAATGCATGTGAGGCTTCTCTAAGTTTCACCCAGTCTTTTATTTGTTTTAGTGATTTTCTTCCCTGCCTTGAATAGAAAAAATTACTTTTTAAAAACCAACTGCAGCAGTGGTGACATGAGTTATCTTCCAACCAAAGTACATTGTCTAGAATTCAGTTATCTCTGAGACTGCCTTTTTCTCTGTATCTTGTAGCGGTTATAACTTACAACTGCCTGGAGTGCTTTTATTGTCTGGTTCAAACATCTTGATGGACAAAACATTCCTACTGACTCTCCCTGGAACTCTCTCTCTCTGTTGAAGTCTGCCAAAACCTGAGCTTCAGAGTGCACAAAACACATTGCAAGAGAAGTCTGCTTAATCTCACTTTCAATTTAGTAGGAGGATATTGGGATAGTCCCAGAAAAATGCTGAGAGATTTGTGTTGATCTAATGAAGAAGATAATAATGCCATGCTTACATGGAAGCATGTACTTGTGTACACTGGTTAGTGTGGCTCAACTGGGATAAGTAAAGGAAGAAGATCCCTAGGATAAATACCTAATTCCAGCAAAGTCAAAGGTAAAACTGCTACTGATTGTAGTGGGACCAGCATTTGGTGTCCATTTTTTTTTGACTCTGTAGTTTATCCAATAGCATATCTGTATGTGATAGTTCTCTGTCTGTGTAAGAGACATGGAGATAACTGTTGTACAAAGAAATACACACATTTTAATACATCTTTCCTTAAAAGTTTCTTGACAAGAAAGTCAAGAATCCACTCACTCTCCATTAATATGAGCATAAGTACCAGAACACAGGATGGATTTTATGTACGAAAATAAATTGTTTGTCTCATTGCTGAAGTTTTTAAAAACCATTTTTAATAGTCTTGTGAGCAAAATAAACTCAATAGGTCTGATCTGCCAATGTATTACTCCACTTGCATGTCAGTGCAATTCCATTGATTTTTGTGCTACTGTGGCAATGTAAAAATGAAATAACACAGTGTTGAATGAAACCTTTTCAAAGACTGGCTGATGGTTCTGTTCAGAAATCAGATGAATTAAGAAAAGCAAAATATGTTGAGAGGAGGTGAAGTTCCAGCTGTGCTGCTGTAGTGGGAGGAAGGGTCACACACTATAACAAGCTGGTTTCAATGATAAAATACATTTCACAGTGGAGAAGTGATATGAAATGCCAGGTTTATATACAATTTGTTTAATAGCCTCATAATTGTCTAAAAATAGACTCTAGCCTGTGTTTTTCCTCTTTGAGAACTATACCAGTCCTCAATTCTGCATCTCTATTTCTTCAAAGAATAAAGTTTGCAAAGTACGGGTTGCACGGGCAGTAAGATTTGTTGCTTTGGGACTTGGGACAAAATCTAATTTTAGTAGGCTCTATGCTTCCACTTATAGTGGTGAGGCAGAATATCAAATGAGCTGTTTAGCTGTGTTAGAGCTACACATTTGCACTGGTTACAAGGTTCGTTTTCATAATTCTTTAAATGACTGGACTTCACCCTAACATGAAAGCAAGCCTTATTCCATTAAACTCTCAGTTCACCCAACTTGCTAAAAAATGGACCCTCTGTATATTCTGAAATTTAATTCACATTAGCCAGTTCCTTGGTTAGGGTAATTTAAACCAAAATAAGACTATTGCTTCTCTCTAAATAGGTGCTGTAGGCCACAATATGTTGTGGGCCTAAACTGCATTATATCACTTTAAGACGTAAGTCTCAAACGTGAGAAAAATGTGTGTGATAAAATAAGACCAACATTGTTTTTGACCTAGTTCGAACAAAGGTGCAGAAAATCAATGAGCTCCGGAGAAACCTAAATGCTTTGTTAGCCTTTTACTACAACATTATATATTACATGCAAATAATGGCACAAATTTAATGCTACTATTCATGTCAAGTGATTTCTTTGAATCTATATTTTATATTTTACAGATCTTGAACAGTAACATTTTTCTTTCTAGTGCAAAGTTGCTCAAGGTTCACTGGAGACTCTCTTAAATTGCTGCTTTCAGAGAAATAACAATGTAAAATGACATTATGATGTATAGCACCCTTCTGAAGACTTGAACCAGTGCAGCAGCAAGCCAGTAAAACCTCTGGGAATGAAGAAATCTCCAGAGCACTATTGTCCAATTGTCCTAACCACATCATTTTTAATTAGTTGTAATTAATTTCAAGTGACAGCACACTGATATATCAGATCAGAAAGCACAGAAAAACACACTGGGATTTGGAAATTATTATTGTTAGACAATTTCTCTATCACAGAAGAGAACTAGATCTGAATACTACCTGCCTCAATCTGTATATTTTTTCATTAATTTGTTTTAATAATAAAGATAAAACATGCGATAATGTTGCTAAGGTAGTGACAGAGCTTTAGCACTTAGCCAGCTGCCATGCATCAGGCGAGCAAGCAGTCCATACCCTTCTTCTACTGGAGAGATTAGTATCTATCAATTCTAACAGTTGTTCCTGTTAAAGGTAAACTAGTTTAGGATTATGGAGACAACAGGCTACAAATTATCCACATTTTTGTCTCATCCAGTCCCAATGGGCTAGATATTCCTGCAGGGGACTCAAAAGACTTAAGTTAAGACACAGTCCTCTTGAGTAGATTTCAAGAGAAACTGAGATTTTTACCTCTCTGTGAGTGTATGTTAGAAATCCTACATTTGTCAGTGCTGGAGGCATCCAAATGGAGGGATTTTTCTACCAAGACATGAAAGAGTGCCTATGACCACCCAAGTTTCTAGGCAACATGAGCCTTGCAGCAGTTACCCAGTCCCTACTGCCCTGATGTGAGTAACCTGTACCCAGTTCAGCATGGCTTGAGGGTGAGGAACTGCTGGATCTTCTCCTTTGTGATCAGTGCAGTCAGAGTCTTAAAGAGTTCACACAGAGGTTTGCTGTATCCTAGGGCTAGAAAAAATATCTACTAGAGAAGCGGCTGTCTCTCCTTCTGTGTCTGCTTAGTGCCAACAGTTGGCATCAATGTGCCTTAGAGTTACAGATGGAAGTGCTATAGATCATATGTATCACACTACAGGTAGGTTACTGAATTTAGAATACTGAATTATGCTGTTAAGTGTTTCAATTGTGTAGATATTGTCAGGCCATATCTATGACAAATTAAAAAAGCTACATCATCTAATCTTGACACTACTAGAGGAAAAATATGTCTATGAGGTTAAATGGGGCCAAATTTTCAATAAAGTTAGTTTAATGACAAGATATACCTCTAAAATTTAAAGTGCAAACCAGATGTTCTTAAGTGATCTTAATATGAATTAAAGAAACTAAATCATTGTCTGTAGAAACTGAAATCCTAGACTGATGACACAATAGGCAGGGAAAGACAGTGCTCATGATTCTGTGTGACAGCGCCCTTCCATTATAGGCTAAGGGGAAAAAGTGGTCCAAGGAGCTGATGTGTGCCTAGTTAGTCCTTACCAACTGCCCTGAAGTTGCCCAAAGGAGGTGGGATAGTACCATGAGGTACTTTTCCCCTTCACTGTCAGCTCCTTTTCACGTGAGCTGAAAAACACAACTTGCTTCCCAAACCAGTTTTCAGATGACAACTACTGATATAGTCAAACCAGTTACATACAGCAGAGAGGTGACATAATGTGGTCTTTGTGTAGTCTCTTCTCTCACAAACACTATGTTATTCCATCTCCCTGTGATTACTTCACAATTTCACATACTTTTACTCATCAGTTTTTTACAATTTAAGAATTTAAGCATGAATATGACTGAATTAGGAGTACTGGGAACTATCCAAAATAATAATAACACTTCTCTGAGCATTAATGTATTAATACTGTAGATGGGTCAGTCAGCCATATTTTTTCAGGAAAATACAGCTGAAGGAGCAGTTATAGTTTCACCACCATTTGCCAAAAAATGCAAAATAGGAACCTTTATAATTATCAGGAAGAAACTCGTAGGCCCTCAAATAAGGCCTCTGTTATTGAACCATATTTGTATACTGAGAATGTTTAATTAGTCTTACGAAGTCAAGGAACCTACTAATTCTCAAATTATTTCGTTCTGGCAAATATGGTAGCTAAAAATACAAAAAGACCTCCATGAAGATCAGCTTCTTATATCCTGCATTTGTCTAAACCCCTACCTTCTCAGCTGAAAATGTCTATATTTGTTCATCTAACAAAGGCAAAATGTTTGGAATGACTGAATAAAGTTAGGTCATGCATTTTTAAACATGATTTACTCAAAGCAACTCGATGGTTCTGTCTTATATTAGAGTCCCCAGAGATCAAGTTTGTTTTATTACAGCATCCTGCTCCTCCACCTGCAATCAGAGCTTCCACTAGGCCAGCTGCAGCGAGCACACATGGTGAGAGGCAGCCTCCTGGGAACTTAGCCTAGGAGTGGGCAAGACTTACAAACGATACAGTAAAAATCAAAAGCACAGTGAAGCGAAGCCTCAGTACAGAAGTCCCATGAAAAGCCAGGGTCTGATCCAGAATAAAATTTTTGTACCCTATTCAGGGTCTTCATTAATGGACAAATTGATCTTTAATGAGAAACTAGACAGAATTGGACTAGGCTCCTTTTCACAGCACAATCCATCTAATTTCTGCTGTGTCAAAATGTCAAAAATGATTTAATTTCTTTCTTTCTTTTAATACTTTCGTGGTCCTTTTTTTCCTCAAAGGCACAATCTATCTGTAGTTGAGAACCAATGCAAACTGCAATAGGACTGAGGACTATCTATCACTACAACAAAACTTACACATTCACAGCAAGGCAGAGGGGAAAAAATGCAGAATTAATTATTTTTAGTAATGTACATGATTTTTTTTTGACACACTAGATTGCCTCAAATTGTAATGTGTTAGTAAAAAAGGTACCATAACCTGCCTGTACTTTTAAGTGCTGGCTATTGCACAGGGTGGTTGTTTTTTGTTTGTTTGTTTGGTTTTGCCAATGGGTTTTTTCTTCTTCTCCCCTCCCCCTCTTCCTTCTATTTAGTTACTTGGTTTAATTAAGAGCATTGAAAATAATTACATGACCTTTGATGCTGTTCTATGATTCACTATATTCAAGAGCATCTATTTTTGTTTGTATAATATCACAGCATAAATGGTGTCGTCTTTCAACAGAGTGTGACGGGAGCTTAATTCCTGGTGCCTATGAATCAGGTCAAGAGCTCTGTCGATGACAGTGAATTAGAGATTTACAGTAGACCAGACAAACTATAAAAACCTATGGTAGGGATTATGAATTATCAAGATGTGCTGAGCTGGCACATGCTGCTAAGTTTGCGGTCAGCATTATCCAGAGGGAAGCTACAGAGCCACAGCTGCACAGCACTCTATTACCACCAGTTAGCATCAGAGCAAGTATCAGCAATAGGAAGGCTTTAAAAAGGTTTGAAGGCGGGAGGATAAAGAAGGGAAATCAGGAGGAAAATGCATGACAAACAGTAACGTCTCCAGGACTGGCAACTCATAAATCCAAAGGTTGCTAGCAAACAAACTGTGCGTTCAGCACTTTAACAAAACTGTTCAAGGAAATAACGTCAGCATCAAATTGAAAGCCTTCTATTCCCTTGTTCTGGCAGGAAGCATGGGGAAAGCAATAACTGTGGGAGGCTGCAGTTTTTCATGCAGTGATTCTTCGTTCATTGCACGTATCATCAACTGATTATTTGCAAAGGAGAAATGTGCCAGGTAGGAAGAGGGTTTCCTGTTCTGTCATGATTTTTCTTGAACTCTATTAATTCCTTTCTTGATTTTTAATATATATAAATACATTGCTTATGGCTCTGTATATGCTGGCATCAATAAATGCACAGGGGCAAACAGCTTTTCTAAATCACTGACTCTTCACAGACTACAATGGAGATCACTGATTAATATAGCTAAACGTTAAGTCTAAGTTTTACTTGTCCCAAATTGACTACATATCCCAAATGAGAGTCTGAGAACTAAGGTATATTTAACAGTGATTTGCCATGCTTCCAGAAGTTTTCAGCCTTCCCCACTGCAATACGGATGGGACTTTCTAAGGTCTTACATGTTCTGTCATTTCATTTCTCATTTAGGCGATGGGCCTTTAGGACTCAGAAAGTCATGACCACATTGACAACTTTTGGGTTTCTCTAGGTGTTCTTTTCTGTACAGAATTTAGCATAGAACGAGAAGTTTTGTTTTTCTTATAATGGCCTCTGCAGGGAAGTTGATAATACTGTGAAAGGTACAGAAAGTCACAAGAACACACTGGTTTTGCTAGAGAACAATAAAAAAGTCACACTCCTCTAGAACAGAGAGAACATTTGCCCTGTCAGCAATCATCTTCAGGTACATCCCCCCAACCATCCAAATTCCATTTAATCTGAATTGAGGTTGTTCCAACTTGCCTTTTAGCCTCCCAAGTGACCTGGTTCTACAAGAGCAAAGAGATTGAACCTTCCAGTGTGACAGGAGACAGAGACAGCTGAGTGCCATCTGCACATTAATAAGTCCACTTATGGTCTCAAATTTTTTCACATACATATCAAATAAAAGAGCTGCACAGAAGACCATCCTATAGAGTTTCCCAGAACAAAGAACCTACTAAAAAAATCATCCCATAGGACTCTTTAAGATTTATTGGAAGGAAAATAATTGACTCAGCAAAGATCAACCATACCATTCCTACCAGATACCCAGGCAAGCCAAGAACATCTTGTAATTAATTGTACAAAAAGCAGTTGAAAGACACAACCATTATGCATTTTGGTCTGAAATAAGCAAAGTATACGTGACTTCCTGAAATAATTAAATGAACTGCATGCACTTGTGCCTTGCAGCAAAAGCCCTTCTTAGTTTCTGAGTTGATCTCTGTCAGGCTTAGCACAAGATTGATATGAGGCAGCTGTACCAGCTGTTACACATTGCAGGAGATGGATTTTTGAAATGTGTCCCAATGACCTGCTAGAGGTAACCCATGTATTATTCTTCTCTAGAAAAGGACTAAAAACTCAGTGAACCACTCCATTTTTTTTCAGCCACACTAGGCAACCACTGTTTATCTTCCTTTCTGTAGGAAAAAAGTTTCAGATAGGTATCTCCAAATTCCATATATAAGAAAAAGAAAAAACACACTCAACAACTTTGATATATATGTCTCCCCTAAAACACACTCCCACTTTCTCAGAATCCACCTGTTAAATTTCAATATTATGATCTGCAAAGTACACTCAAAGTTACCTAACACATGGAAAAGTGGGCTATCTACATGTCTGCAAGCAAGATGCACACTGACCTGCCAGGAGTGATTCCAGAATCCAGGAACTTATTAGTAGAAGACACTCATAGAGCAAATGGTTTTATATATCGCTTTCCAACTTTTTCAACATGCAGGAGCTCCTTGAGCCCCATAGCTACTAAACCAGAGGCCATGCCAAACACAGGCACTCCATGAACAGCTTTTTTCCTCCAGTTTAAACCGTGATGCTGTTATTAACATACTAGGCTGGGGCCAAGCCATCGCTCATACTGAAAAGCAAGGTTAGTGCTCAAGGATGATCATTACTAACTACAAATAGGTAATAGGTTACTATTCTTAGACTGAGCTATGCCATACAGCTGTAGTAGTACACTTTCCTTGAGATAGCCTAAGCATAAAAATTTCAGTAAGCCATCCTTCTGTTAGAATTTCCTGTTTTCAAGCTATGAATGAATGTTGGACAGATGTTTTCTCATACAAAGCAAGTCCCCATTTTAGGATACAATAAATCCTGTAATAGGAATGCGATTTAAAAAAAAATTTGAATAACTGATTTATGTTGGTAACCTGGAAGACATTATAATACATAGCAGAAAAGAGCTTATCAACAGCATGATGAATGTATGACACTGCAGATACTAATAATGGCAGTATATAAGTGAAGTAAAATGATTTTTCATTAAATATAAGAGGCTTTAAACCATTACTTACCAAAGTCATTGCAGTTGGCAAGGCTGAAAGATCAGTTTTTAAATCCAACAGTCTGGTGGCACTACATGGGTGAGAAAGAAGGAGAAAGTCGATTTTAAGACCAGACACTTCAAAGCTGTCTAAGAAATAGCCGTAGACTCTATATGTGAGATGTAGGTAAGAATTTAATTTTCAAAGCTTTACTGTACCATCCTTGCACATCATATTAGACCTTACAATTATAGGGGACATAATGTTTTTCACCCTTGATCATGAAGTGTGTGCTTCAAGAACAGCCACTCATTTTGGTGTCTGCTCACTGTGCACCACATAACCTACATCCCACATGCCCTTCTTGCCTTTTGGGCCAGAAGAGTCACACAGGCCACACAGCGCTGACATACGCTTCTGACCCAAGTGTCTTCTCTGTAGTTGCTGTGGGCTCTGAATGGCAGGTGGAAGATGGAGGAGATCGAATTAGGTGAGGAACAAGAGTATGAAGGTGTAGCCAAGAGGACAGTTTCACAGGGACAGGAAGCTTATTCCTGCAGTTCACATCCTGGAAACTGAGCCTGGTATTTGGTCTAATATCTTCCCCTGTCAGCAGCTCTCTGTAAAACTCTTCGATAGTGTCTAATTTCTTTCTAAAGACTAATACAGAGAGAGGATAATAGCCCTTCTTTGGCAACCACTTGATAATTTAAATGCTAGAAGTCTGTGCATTGATCTAATAATCTAAAATCTCTTGAAGATAAACTAGCAGTTATGCTGTAAGTGTTGTCTCTTTTAGATGTGGAACAATAAAGTTATCTTTTAGTAGTTCTAAGTCTGCAAATCAAGATTTAGGTAATGAGAAGCAAACTAGCCACACAGTCTTATTCTGGTTCCTTTGCCATGTTCACCAGGAAGCACTCTACTTATTCCATAAAACTACTGCCCTAAGTAGAGCACAGGTTGGATGCTGTACCCAGGACAGGGCAGTCAAAGAACCTGGTGTGTGGTAGGATTTTTACCTCATCTCTTCCACTAGTTAAAACACATGAAAAAAGCAGTTATGACTGAACCCGCTGCGTGTCACTGTTGAGAACTGGAGATTATCTTCCATCAAAGAATTTTTATATGATGATGAACAAGCCACTTCAAGACTTCAGATGGAGTCATCATCTGTGTCATTCCTTAAGCTTCAAGTGATCAGCATGAAACACTGGCCAATTCAAACTGCACCTGGTATTAACTGGACCTTCACTTTGAACTGTAGACTCTTACTGTAAAAAGCCAAATACTGAGGGAAATCAAAGTTGTAGATGTCTCAACATGGACACCTTGAACAATTCTACCTTTTTTTTTTTTTTGGCCATACCAGAACTCCATGTGTATAAAATAAGAAAACAAATGAGAAAGGTGAAAAAGGTAATACAGCGATAATTTGGAAACAGAGTCTGTGTCCACGCAGTGACTGTAAAATTGTAAGCGGTAAACAAACGTCTTTGTGCGCAGCAATAATCTGACAGAAATAGCATAGGATCACACTAAGGACTAACCATAACTTACAGTTTTAGGTTGTCAGGGGAGGTGAGAAGAGCATTTAGATGCTCAGTTTCCTGAAAGGTAGTTTATTTAGAGAAATAGTTCCTAGTGAGAACACCTCTAGAAAAGTATGCAGAAGTCCTATGGAGGTAGGAGCTTCGTACCAAGCTTCTGTATTCTGTCATGATACTTTTTGATTCAAGACCTTAAGCTGGTTTAGTAATAGTCAATTAAGGGTTAAACATGGTCCTGTAAAGATATTTCATTTTTTGTGGATAGTATCTGTGTAAGGAGAGAAGAGAATCAAGCTTGCAGTGATAATGTGTGTTACCCACCAAGCTCTTGGATAAAATAAATTATCAGCTTCTCATGGAACAAATGTTTTGTGATTCTGAGCTGTAGCATCACAATGTGATATGGCAAACTCACACAAACGGCAGTCACATCTGGCTGCCATGCTGGGAAGGGGTTGTGGAGAGGGGCAGAACAAGCCTGGCACCTCTCTTTTGGGGTCTTGAATTATGTATTGCAGTTTCTGACCCACCAGTCAACCAAGGGGAAAACAGAAACACAGGCAGCATAAATACAGCTGCCAAGAGAGATGTGCTGCTTGTACAGGAGGAGAAATGCGAGGAGATCAACCTGCTTTATACCTGGAAGTGGAACATCTTTATCCTTCCCTGTAACAGTTGTCTGGCAGGCAGGTAGAGACAGCTCAGCAGCTTCCAAACAAAAAGATGCCAGACCCTGAGTTCGCCAGAACTCAACTTGAGGAGAGGCAGGTTTAACTAGGACTTAAATGAGAGACTTAAATCACAAATCCAACCAGACAGAGGAAGTGGTACTTCCAATTCACTTGAAAATGATTTTGAAATAAATGTCCTATGGTACTTCACAAACCCACGCACCAGTGTTGGTAGAGGGCTTTTTTAAGACTGGAGTTCAATTGTCTTGCGATCATTACAGGTAATCTGGCATTTTGAAAAGGAGAAAGAAAGGTAATTCTACACAGCCAACTAAAATGCCCCGACATTTAGATAATTAACTTCCTTGCTGTTTAATTAAACATTGTATTATTCCCCATATTAGGTCCCCAAATCTGCATGGCCTGTCCTGTTACATTTTACTTCAGGCTTTGAGGTTTGAAGTTATTACCTTTGTAAAGCAACACATACATGTTTAGAGCAGAAATGTTTTTATGCTTATGCATACATAGTAATTAAAGTTCTACACAGGCTTCTGGATGCTTGTAAAGGTTTTCCTTTAAAACTGCTAATCTAAATAAATTTACTGATATCTATCCCTACTGTTAATGCTTGATGTTTAATGTATTCTATGTCCGATAAGTATTATATACACAAACAGCAGCACAAGGCCTGTCATGTAGTTAGAGAACTGATAATAATTTTTACCTCAAAATAAAACTTGGAGAAAAGAACACAATCTGGATTATTTCCTTGTCATCTCATTTGCAGGATCAGAGTTAGTCACACTGTATTTGCTACTTTTTGCAGGACTATACTTATAAAAAGACATTTTCTATCTACTATTCAACAATTTTCTCACTCATTTTTACAGCCTATTTGTCAAAACATATCATAGGGTCTCACTTTCCTCTCTGTGTTGTCATATTCCTTGTGCACTGGGCCTTTCACAGGCTTGTGCTTTCTCTTGCAATATGAAAGAAAAAAAAAAAAAAGTTCACTTTGGCTCATCTGCTATTTTAATTGTAACTCTACAAAGGATTGCCTTATGACCATGACTTTAGTGTTTCTGAAAGCTTTACAACTTTTTTATGCTATATAAGCATGTTTTTTGGATAGCCTGTCAGTCAATACATTAGAGCTTTGAAAGGATTTCAGTCTCGCACATGCTGATTATATATCCGATGCTTTACATTATATAATTACAAACAGCTTTACTTCAAATAGATACAGGCTTCCTTCATCCCAGAAGCACAGTCACCTTTATTTGGAAATACCATCAGCTGGTTTTCAATTAGAAAGGACATTGCAAAACCATTTTGGTCAAAATATGAAATTGCAGCAGCAGGAAAATCTTCTGTTGAAACTATCTGGAAAATCCAAAGGGGTATAGTGTCATATCTCCGGACAGGACCACAGCACAGTGTGACAATACAGTCTTGTCAGAATACTCAACTGGTGTAAGTCACTGTCACTCCAGTGCTTTCAAAAGAGCAATTCTGATTTACATCACATGGTGAACTGGGCCCTCTTGCTCAATGTAGGATCATTAGGAAGTTGGCACATCCAGCAGCACAGACACTTCCTGTGCTACTGGGACATTGGCTCCTGCCTCCTGCCCTGCAAGGCTCCTCCTTAGTTTTTCTCCTGATGTCCGTCATCCAAGTATTGACCCACTACTCAGTCAATGAAGTCTGACAAGATTGCAACTTTTGCTGGTATGACAGTGTTTTGGTTTTGTGGGTTTTGTTGTTGTTTGTATGTGGGTTTCTTTGTCTGTTTTTAGTAAGCTTCACCATTAGCTATGCATTTTGTAAAAAAAAGTTTGAAAATCTCAAAGGTGTCTCTTAAGGTTAAAGGGACAATTTCTTCCTCCTCTCTCTAAAAAGAAGTGGGTAGATAAAAAATTCAACAGTTTTATCAGAGGCAAGTGAAATTTATTACATGAGAAGGGCCTGAGAGGCTTGGGATTGTAGACAGTATTGATATATGCCTTCCAGGAGCTTAACTAAAATGTTATTTTGTATCTGCCATAAAATATAAGAAAATATTGATGGCTTTTTTTAAACCTGATGTCAGCAGGGTGTAATCAGAAAAGGAGAGGATGAAATAAAACATGGAAGATTTTTCTTCCCTTGCTGAAGGGAACTTGCATACCTTTATTTTTAGAGATGAAAATCTAATGTAATGCTTATTTGGTTAACTGGGCTTCAGCTTGTAGTTTGGTTTAAACATTTTTTGCTCACTTTAGTCTTACAGGGACTGTCTGTGTGACTGTAATGTCTTTTGAAGGGACAAATTGGCGAGCACAACTATTAGCTGGGTGACATCAAAGAGCATTAATCTTTTGTTCTATAGCAAGGCCAAGACCACATTAGAGCATTTCACCCAGTCATTATTAAGACTGTAGCCCAAGGGTGTAATAAATGTTTTATGGCATGCAAACCAAGGTAATGGAATGCAAATTCCATAATACATCCATACATTTATTTTCTAATAGAGTAAATGATGATGTATTTTATCCAAGAAGAGCTGCTGAATGACAGCACAAGTTCAGAAATTCAGAACTGGAGATAAATATAGCCCTTACTTGATTTGGGACAACTATGTGAAACAACAGGAAAAAGAGGTCTGTTCAGCTTGAAATTACCCCGTAAAAATGCTTTAAGAGCAAACACTTTCATCTTATTCTTTAATGTAAATCTCTTTTTGGGAAGGTGGATGTGGTTATCTTACATTTTTATTTCTAATTACGTTTCCCTCTTTGAATACTAATGGATTATTTTGCTTATATTCACCTTTGAAATATATGGGAACAATAATGCGTGAGATGTTATAGGTATCAGGGAGGGCATTTTCGCAATAAAACTTAAGTTATGCTTTATTGTATTGTATTCAAAATCTGATGGGTTAAGAATTATTCCTAAGGTACAGCAGTTTAAGTAACCTAAATAATAATATAAACACATGTCAGTGTTCTTGCTACTTTAACCTGTCAAACTACACTGTAAAGGTTCCAGTAATCACAGTGCTGGTTGACTGGATTAGTGTGTGAAACCTCTGTAAGCCATTTTATCTGCCCCTAAGAAATGTTTTCATTTCATTCTTACCTTATTTCCTGATGATGCACAGTGCTTTTGATCCCACCTAATAGACAGTTTCATGTTCATCCATTGCTGTGTTTCTCAGATAGAAATACAGTAAATTGTATTACAGAGTATAGCCCAAGTACACACTCAGGACTGATAAGTAAGTTCTAAGACTATAAAACCCCTCATAACTAAGGAGAATGGGCAGGGGAAGGTTCTCAGTGACTGCTGCACACCAAGCTCTGGATCTTGCACAGTCAGAACAATACAGGAAAACCCATAGCAGGAAAACAAAACTGGTTGAATTCTGTTCTCACAATCCTTATTCTCCACAGACATTACAGAATCAGAGAATGTTAGGGATTGGAAGGGACCTCGAAAGATCATCTAGTCCAATCCTCCTGCCGGAGCAGCAACACCCAGATGAGGTTACACAGGAAGGCGTCCAGGCGGGTTTTAAACGTCTCCAGAGTAGGAGACTCCACAACCTCCCTGGGCAGCCTGTTCCAGTGCTCTGTCACCCTTACCGAGAAGAAGTTTCTTCTCAAATTTAAGTGGAACCTTTTGTGTTCCAGTTTGAACCCATTACCCCTTGTCCTATCATTGGTTGTCACCAAGAAAAGCCTGGCTCCATCCTCATGACACTCACCATTTATATATTTGTAAACATTAATGAGGTCACCCCTCAGTCTCCTCTTCTCCAAGCTAAAGAGCCCCAGCTCCCTCAGCCTTTCCTCACAAGGGAGATGCTCCACTCCCTTCATCATCTTTGTTGCCCTGCACTGGACCCTCTCCAGCAGTTCCCTGTCCTTCTGGAACTGAGGGGCCCAGAACTGGACACAATATTCCAGATGGGGTCTCACCAGGGCAGAGTAGAGGGGAAGGAGAACCTCTCTCAACCTACTAACCACCCCCCTTCTAATACACCCCAGGATGCCATTGGCCTTCCTGGCCACAAGGGCACAGTGCTGGCTCATGGTCACCCTGCTGTCCACCAGGATCCCCAGGTCCCTTTCCCCTACGCTGCTCTCTAATTGGTCATTCCCCAACTTATACTGGAACCTAGGGTTGTTCCTACCCAGATGCAATACTCTCTCTTTCTCATGTCGTTCATAAGGCGAAAGATTTGTCTATGCAGCGTAAAAGTTAATGACAAAGACATCAAAGTGTTGTAGCACCTTACATCATTTTTCACTGAAGCAAGTTGTCTCGATAAGCTTGGATTCTCTGTAGTATCTGCTTCTGAGCCACATTCCTGACTGAGAGCATTTATAGTCTGTTTCAAAGCATACAGCAATTATTGGAAAGAATCCCATAGATTCCACTGGTCTGTGGATCAGGCCTTTTATAGAAATATAGTATTTAATATGTCCTTTCTTGTGCTTTCTATCCTTGAGTAAAAGCCTATAAGAGAATAACTCAATACAACAAGCTCATCCCCAGCATCACTGGAGTTACCCATAACCACACCTGGCACCTGGGAGCCTCATTCTGTGTATGGTCCCCGTCCCTTTACATCACAGTGCTCCTGATGGTGGGGACATGCAGGTGCTGTTTCTGTGGTGACTGACTATTTCCAGGTGAGGGTAAACTTTTTCTGCCAAAGGGAAAGAGAACATCAGTTTAAAGGGATCCTTGAGTAACACTAGTTCTGACTGAGAAAGCACAATTAGTTGCTTCACTGTGGTTCCTGCTGTGGTTGGCAGAATCTCACGGAGGCAGCAGTGCCCTTATTTAGGGCTTCATGGCCCAGAAGTTCTAGCGTGGAGCGATGAAAACAAAGACAGGCAAAACCAGACAGAAAATATTCTGAACAAAGCAAACCATTGCACTTAATTCCAATAGAACAACAGAGGAAAAACCTGCTGTTCAGGCACACAGCCTGGGGTGCTGCTGAAATATGACTGCTTTAGCACACTAGGCAGTCGGACCTATTACTTTGCTGTAGAGAAGGAAGCCAAAATGAGGAAAAAAAGGCATACACTGTAGTTCATTTCTCTCTAATTGTGACAAATATGTCCCCAGGAGAAGACATGCAGTTTTCTTAACTTTGGGAAGCTCAAGAAGGATATACTGGACCCAGTAGTTGCCAAATATGATAACCTCTGAAATACCCTAGTATTAGTTTGATGTTTCTTTACAAGTTTACTAAATGTAGAAGCCTGCCTAAATTATGTCTGTATCCTATCTCCTAGGCAGAAAGCTGGAGGTTGTTGTGGTATGAGACGAATACCTGGCTGCTGAGAAGTGCAGTCCTTGCTCCCTGTGCGTCCAGGATTCGAGGACCCTTTTGCAGGCTGAGACTGAGAGCAGTATGTTGGGTCTTCTACTGTTTCACCAGGGAGCTTTCACTGAGTGTCAGGGGCTGCTGGGAATTTTTAGCTGCAGTGTCCTCTCTGACTTGGCATGACTTTAATTCCTCCTTACCCATAAGAACCGTAAAATTATGCAGAGTAACTACCTAATATTCTGAGTCTACAAATACTGACACAGATGCTGTGCTTTCTGTAACTGAACAGCTCCTTTGACTTTATTTTTCCTGAGAACAGGACCAGAAGCACCAGAGTTAGACACAGTCTGTAAGTATTAGTAATCCAAGTTTGGCAAGCAAACTAAATAACTTCAGTAAGAAAAAGGCTAAAAGTTGTACTGATTTTTTTTTTTTTTTTAAATCAATATTCACCTGGAATTTAATATCCAAATTGAACAATTAAAATAGTCTTTGGTATGATGTAAGCACTCACTACCACAACAGAGGATTTATTGAATATCTGATATGGGGTGATGGCCTTTGAAGGCAGCTGTTAGAAAGCACTTAAATTTATTGCCCACTTTTGTAAGATTTTTTTAAACTAATTGTTGTAAAACATGATGCTAACTTAGCAGTTATAAACCTGTCTATCATATAAATTAACTAATTTGTGGAATCTCATTGGTATATCAATGAAAAAAAAATATTTACTATTTGGAACATACTGTTTTGCTAAAAAATACAAAGCAGATTGAGATAAATTTTATTGCACTAATTTTTTGTACTTGTAAAAACAAGGCAGGAGAAGCTTGGACAGTTCTGAAAAACAGCAAAACCAACTCCCAACTTATCCTGCTTTTTTTTTTTCCAACTGAGAAATTAAAATGTGATCGTCTTAAAAAGTCCTTTGGTTTATTTGTATTTTACTAGGGAATTTCATTTGCAAACATTGACTATATTAATCATTACTTCATCAGCTCATTCCAATGACAGTTAGCATTAACCTCTGGTAAGTGATATGCTAAACTTGCAGTTTTATAAGTGTGGAAACTAAAATTAGGTTCACTTATCAGTGGTTTCCCCCTCCCTCTTTACTCTGGGAATGAAAGCTCTTTCATTTTTTACTTCTTAGTGAATGATTAAAATGAACTTGTTCAAGTTAATGCTTAGTTATTAAGCAGATATTAAAGAGGTTAAAAAGTAAAATGCGCAGAAATTTGGGAATTTCTCAAGATCATAAGAGGTTTATTCCATGTTATACTTGAAAGATATAGAGGTTGATTAACTTCTCTACATAATTAGCCCAAACAATTCCAGTTCGAGTTTAGATTGTTTGCTTTTACTGGTAGCGTAAATTTTTGAAAAAAATGGGAGGATAGTTATGAATAACCTACAATACAAACATCTTATACAGCAAAGTAGTACAAATATGTGCATATAGACTGATTTCGTAAACTGTTACAGCAAGATCTAGGTGGAAGTTTAAAAAAAAAGCTGTGAATTTGGGTGTTCCTTTCTGAGATAAAAACAACTCAGCAGTTTCCACTTTAAGATGTCTCCAGTTGGCCATCCAGAGTCACTAATAAATTATTAAAAACACAGCTACTTGGTGTAATTTTGAACCTATTCCCCAAAAAATAAATAGTAAAGATCCTTCAGCTGTTCTGGGTTGGAATAAGGCTCCCTTATACCCGTCACCCCATTCCCCCAAAAATTCATTCAGGAATGGTGATCCCAACTTAGCGGAATTGCAGCTTCCCTCATTTACCACCACAATTCACAGTTTATAGAGCACATAGCATTTACTCATGTGATCACAGCTGCTGAATCTAGAGGGAATAGCAATCAGCGGTGTTCCTCCATGTACTGCTCCACTTCCATTTTCCCTGCACTCCTATGAGCAAAACTCAGGAGCCAGCTCAGCTGTTGAGGAGGTAACGCAAAGGCAGAAAGGTGGAATGACACCATACTAAGGACAGGCACTATTGCTACTCACAAATCCGTGGGGTGTGGTTGTCATTTTTATGGGTTTATTGAAGAAAAATTTAACTTATAGTTACAGTGACGTAATAAAATGTAACAGTATTTGTTGAAGTTGGGATCTTAAAAACCACATACTAGAACTTTCTGGCAAATCACCATATAAAAAAGACTATACTGTTTAGCATTTCCCCTTACATTGATTTGCTCAATTGTTAACAGTATGTATATGCTGTATAACCCTTAAAATGCTAATAAATTATTCTGAGTCAGGTTCTTTCTATCATCCTGAATATATAGCAATGTACAAAGGTGGAATGCAAAAGACATGCTTTACAGTTTTCCTTTCAGCTAATGGCTTGCCTGTAAAATGAAGACACCACTGAGTCTGGGCAAAGACCTTTTATATGGTGGTATATTAAGGGACAGTGAGTGATTCAGCACATTTCCTGTATGCTGCTTCATTCCCTATATAAGATAGAGAAGTTCAAATGGTTCCAGACATTTTAAATGCTTTTGTTTTGCCACAAGATCTTTCTCTGCCTTTTTTTTTGGCAGGCTAGGACAGGGTTTCTTTTTTTTTTTTTTTTGGACTCACAGCCTAGTGATATTTTCTTTGAAATTTTGTTTTATCATCATATTCATCTATTCTGGAAAATGCTACAACAGAAATTATAGTTACAATTTAAAATTTATCTGGTAGAACAGAGCGACATAGACAGTGGTAACACATCTGTCACTTCTATCACTGCAAGTGAGAAAGTTAGGATCTATTTTTCAAGCCAATTCATTTCTCTGCACCATCCCAGGGAAGAGCTGCCCTTGTTTCTTTAAGCAACAATCAAATAATCAGACTTAGGTCTACAACAGAGAAGCGAATAAAGAGACAAGTGAAACGGGACTGTAGAACAACACAGATTAATTTTGTTAGCTGTTACTTTTAAGACTAATTTGCTGATTTATGATACAGAACTATGATTACAATAAGTCATCAACCCTCCAGTACAGTGAGGATGGGCAAAAAGGAGAAATAATTTTGAAATAGACAGGTATGTCAACATTTAGCTACAAATGCTGAGATGTTCCAGCAGTCCTAGTACTTCTTTATTTATTCACTAATTCGTCTGAGAACATCAGATTCATCAGATCACAAGGTGTGAACCTCATCAATTTGATAATTGTGCAATATTTCTGAATTTACCCTGGATTTCCAATCTCAAGCACTGGTAAAGCTTCAACATTACTTCCAAGAGTTTTGTTGCCTTAAAGTTTCACATGGTCTAAGAAAATATAAATTTTGGTACGTATTTCTCTATAAAAGTCAAACAAAAGAACCTTCATCTTTGTGGCCACTCCCTCCAGAATGGGTGGATGCTTTCAGCTAGTAGTTTTAAAAGTTATCAACACAATAATTGGAAGGCTGTGACTGTGACTTGACCATAGGTAACAGAGTGATTCTGTCACCCATCATCACATCTCATAATATATATCTCTTCAAAAAAGGAGCAGGATAGGCAGACTGCTTCATAATGCCAAAATATTTGTATTAATTGATTTCCTTTCTGGCCCACTGAGAGACTCCACTGACAAATATAGGTTAAAACACAACTAGCAGCTCTCTCTGAGCTATTTCCCTGTGTTTGGAGAAGCTACACCTGGAGAGAACTGGGTCAATATGTTTGATTGAGGAGTTTCTAAGGAAAGTGCAGGCTATGGCAAGAAGTGATTAAAACTATTAATTTAGCATCTTTTCCCCTTTCTGAATCACTAATGAATCAGCAATAAATGTGCCCACTAATAAAACTACTACCTGTTGGAGAGACACTGTCTTGTACAGTTGACATCCTGGCAAACGTGATGATTGCAGATTCCATTGTACTCTTGCAAGAAGTCTCGAGCAAGTTCCAGGCTAAGGAATTACATTGCATATACCCTAAATTACCAATTAAGTTTTACCTGAAAAAAATTGGCATTTTATATAGGGAGCATGTAAGGTTTAGCTAGCTCACTAGAGACCGCATTTTATCACTGCTGTGAGAAATGATTCACTCGTACACCCTTATCCCTGGAAACAATTGCTCATAGAAGAACTTTTATCTGTGCACACATCGAAAAGTTAAGGACTCACGTCCCAATAGAGTCAGCTGATGTCTCGGGTCCTACCCTGCAAATGGTTTTCCAGAATTTCTAGATTATGCCAGGTATACAACAGATGAAATAGGCATTTAGCTATTTTATCATTCTCCCTGAATGCAGTGAAACTGTTCAGTGACTTCACATGAACAAAGAGACTAAGTACTCAGGGTGTAACAATAATGAGAAACGTATCCACCAAGTTTGAAAATGCTGTTGTCTGTGCAACAACAGTTTCAAACATCTCTGTTTTGCAGGCTGATTCCAACATCTGCTCACCATTAATACCCACACACAGAAAACTAGAGAGAGTAAAAAGGACAAAGAATTTTTTAGTAGCATAACAGTTAATCTTAGCATACAATTGCCATGAAAACTGGTGTCTCAGCATCCTCTAGGAGCTCTCAGACCTGCAGGCTTTACCCATTGCTGTATCTGAATTACCAGTCTGCATCCCTGATCTTTCTCATGCTCTGTCCATATCTGCACTTCTATGCTTGATTGTTGTTCTTTGTTTGCAGGGAGCAAAAAGCACCTTTCAGCTTCAAGCTGTGAGTAATTTTTTCACTGACTGGTCAAATTAGCTATCGTATTCTCTCATTTCAAAAAGGACTTTTGAAATGCTCAAACTTAATCCTTAAACACTAAAGGATGTATTGCAGTTAGGGCCACTATCCCACTTGATAAGGTTTTTTTGACCGGAACAAACATATAGCATTGATTTGTTTCTAAGCATATTTGCTCATGAGCCCATGCAACAGTATTTTTCCCCTACAAAGAAAACACAAACTATAAAGAAGGATATAGTTGTCTTTACATGCCACAGTAGCCCATCACATTGCTTACAAACAAGAGGAAAGGTTAAATTAAAAATCATTAATAGGAACTTATTTCTTCAGGTGAGTGGTAGGTCTGAGAAACTTTACTATTTTGCCTAGCTATTCTATGCCTTATAAAACAGGTTCTTGTAAATCTATACTTCAGATTTAGCATTTCTAAATTTTGCACCATCAGGGACCAACAATCACCAATTGTCTTCCAATCTCACTCTTCAGATATCTTTATGTCATGACTGTTCTCAAGTGATAAATATTTATAGGTAATTGCATATGTTGTTTCATTTGCAAAAGAAAGATTTGCAAGTAAGGAGAAACTGGAAAAAATGAATATTAATAAACTGTACAGGAAGAGAAAATGAGAAACACTATATGGCTCAGATCCATGAGAAGAGCAGGGCATCAATTTGTAATGGGCAAATAATTCATAGCAAGTAACATATTCAATACATTTCATCTCTTTTTTTTTTTATTCTAGCAAATTGCACACCACCAGATAATGATTTTCTCTAATTTACTCGTAATTCACATTTTCCAACTAAGTACTTTCTGCGAAGCGTTACTGGTCTTAGATAGTATGTTGCAAGGTATTTCATAGGAAAAGGTAAGAGCTGGGTTTAGAACAATCTTGGTTACAAACTTTAGATAATTCTTTGTTCCCTGACTAGATAGGTGTAACTCATAAGGTTCAGCTTTCTGATCTAAATTCTAACATTTACAGGCATCTTGACTTTCAAGAAACATTCCCAAAACCTATTTAAAATATTCTGCTACTACAAACCGTTCTGCTAGAAAGCTCATTGCCTTGATTAACTCTAGAAGGTGACTAGAAAAGTAGCAAAAACACATAAGCAAAATGAAAGTGTCTGAAAAAACATGGAATTGATACTCAACAGTGAATCACAGCAGCTTTTAAGTACGTAATGGAGTAGCATTTATCAAGACCTTCAAGACAGACTAGAGTCAATACATTCAATAACTTTCTACATTAGCTAGTAAAAGAGATGAGCAAAAAAGACTGGTCCTTCCTTCGATGTGTGAATGAAAAAAACACAAGTGGGAAAGAGGTTTGCCTTTGTATTCTTTCCATTATTACAAACCATTCAGATTTTTCTGCACTGATGTGGCTTACTTAGGGTAATAAAAAATAAACAGAAAATCAGAACTATACTGGAAATGCTTAGCTGAGAGAAACATCCGTATTTCTGTGGAGACTTGGGTGCCAAAACAACTATCTTAGATGGTATCCTTACATGAAAAAGATCCAGTTTTTTCTGGATTAATACAACTCCATTTTGATTTAAATAAATTGAAAGCTTTGCCCTGTTCTCTTGCCTTATTCACGCACAGAATTATGCTGCAGGATGCCTAGAGTGACCACTTCAAATATGCGCATTGTCCTGAACACCTCTTTGCAACACTGACTCTGAAGCTTCTGCAAGGGATAAAATGCCACAACTGAGTCCTCAGCCTGTGGCACTTTGGGGAAAGCACCTGAGAGAAGAAGGATAATCTTGTGCACAATTGCAACGATGTTTTGACAGTGCTATGTGTGTGTATTCAGATTCCAGAACTGTTTAACTGATGCTGCATTCATACCTGTGTAAGTGTGGGAGAACTGTTTGATTTCACAATGGAAATACAATGAAATTTTTAGCTCTTGAAGGGAGCTCTTTTTTTGTGAAGTAGGTGGAAGGGAAGAGCCACAGAGCCATCTTCCAGCAGAGCTCAGGCACTGCGTGAGGAAGTGCTGTGCAGTGACATGGAGCCTGGCTCCAGCTCAACGTCAGGCAGACACCACCACACTTCCCGCAATGCCACTGAGACACAGTAGTCTACTCTGCTGAAAGCTTTTAGCTTAGGAGTTGCATATTTTTAGGTGCTGTTGCTCACTTTTAAATTAGGGTTCTCTTTTTGATAGGCAGTAGTGGAATGTGAATGCTTTCAATAAATCCACATCACAGAAGTCTACACAAAAGATAGTGCAAGCTCTGACATGCTCAGGTAGAGGCTCATGAACATATTGGCCATCAAGCCTCAGTCTCAATTACAGTGTGTGTGAAAGATTGGTATCTGACAGCTTTGTCATTTATTAATAAGATCTTACTAAGGGCTTGTTGGCTCAGATTTATTGTGTTATCTGCAGTTCTTTGCTTTTCGTTAATGAACATACTGTTGAACTCATGACTTTCCAGCAAGAGCAATATTCTTACTTGAGCTCTCAAGGACTGCAATAGCACTCTCAGCCAGAGTGAGAAACCTTTTTTTAATCAAAGTTGATAAATAGGGAAGAACTGCTACTCTTAAAAGCCTGTATCAGTGTTGCTACCTCTAGAGCCAGTCCTAAGGCCCAATCTTTTGCATTTCCTTCATGCACTGTGGTCTTAATCTCAGAGACATCTTATTCATAGTTCTGGCATAGACCTCACAGTACCTCATCAAGTATGTTCAAGTTGTCCCTAACCTCACTGGCAGGTGTTCTAACATCTCTCAGCCGTATCCTGCAGGTGTGATGAGTCACACAAGCTTATTCAAAAACTGAAAGATCTATGGGAATTTCCCCAGGAATGTAGTTAGATCCACCATGAACGGTACAATACTATTAAATGTACTTGAACACTTTTGAGAAGACTGAGAGTCACAATGAGAAACTATTTTTCTACAAAAGTTGTCTTACAACAATGCCATCTATCCAATGCTCCATATACTTTCATGTGTACGCTCAGAATGTAACTATTTTTTCTTCATTACCTGGACTGACCATGTGGTACCAAAGCAGTAGAATAAGAGGATAAGAGGAAAATCATTTGGGAAAGCATGAGTAAATCCAAAATATCTTAACTCAGATTTTATGGAAGCAGTAAGTATAATATTGAAGAATGAAATTTTGTTTTGTTACAGTTCTGTAGGCAAAATTGATTCTGCTGCCCACAGATAAAAGTATTATTTGTTTTGACCTCTTTGTTGGAAGCAACAATATTCCATGCTGTAGCAAATGAAGAGTGAGCTCTGTGGGAAGATTTTTTTCTCCCCCCTTTCTCTCAGACTGTGAAATACAAGTGGAAGTTGGGGATGTGGGAAGAGTTGGAGAACCTAGTAGAAAGACCTTCTTTCCTTTCTTGCCTTTCCACCACTTCCCTAAACAGCCTTTTACCTGCATCACCTCATTCCAGTTTGCTGGGATCTGACTTTGTAGGACTTGGTGCTGCAGCACAAGTGTGGGTAGTGCCAGCCTGGCCTCTGGTGGCTGTGCTCCGGCTGGTAACGCGTATCTGCCCTGCTCCCTGGACACACTGCCCTCAACTCCAAACCTCCTCAAAAATTTTCCTTCTCTCTAGGATGCTGGTTAAAGCCAGATGTTTGTTCCAAAGCGATGCAGCAGTAATAGGGTATTTTTAATACGAATACTGAAGAAAGGTGACAAGGTTTAAACTACTGTGTACTTTAACCACGTCAGTGATATTTTGGTTTGACTTTCATGCCATTTTTGGAGGGAGTTCTCAAGACACATGAAAGCCACCTGGGCTGACTCTGCTTTCTAATGTACTGCTTCTGTTCCATGGCTTGATTTTTGCAATCTGCCTTCCAAGCTAAGGGAAGCGTTTCAGATTCAGATAATCTTTTTGACTTATCATCAAGATCCTTATACCATGTAATTTGTTGTTCACTAAGACACACCTTGTCTCAAAGGGAGAGTTAATATTAATAAAATATGAAGCCCTTCAAAGATGGTTTCAAGGAACAATGGGAAGAGAGCAAGGTGCTGAACATAGTAGAAACCTTTTTCTATTAGAGACACTTGTCAGTCATGGAGTATGTAGTCTGGTAGCTAGTTTGCATCTGTACTTGAACTAATAAAGCCCATTTCAATCTGTTAAACTACTTGGTTTATAATTTTTTTTTCCTTCTTCTTCCCCCCTCTCCTCAAATTGGAATCACCTCCATTTCCAAATATCATTAAAAACTGATGGACCTAAATTTTTCCATGCTTACTTAGACATGTTTCAAACGTTTTATGAATAAATCACGTTCCCCACACATGAAGTCCCATTGCTTAAGAAATCATAGCATACTGCTGGAAACAATCCTGGCTGGATGGGAGGATGAAACTGATTATTTAATAGAAATTTTCCAGCTCTCCCAGTTTTTTACCCTGTGGGCACAATGCTTTGAACTGGACAACTTCAGAAGTTTAATGGTATTTCTCCTGTTTATATCAAGGCTAAATCTGGCTCTGTAACAAGAAAGCAGTTTGTTATTCAAGAGCAATACCTTTTGCCTTTAAAGCCTAATCAAGATACCATGATGTCTTCCAAACAAGGCTTCCAGAGGCAATGGAAGGTATATAAAAGAATTGGAATAAATGGAAGAACAGAAACGTTCCAAATTAGAGCCAAAATATATAATTTTCTTATTGTCCTTATTGAATCAAAATTCACCTTGGTATAAATGACAAGTTTGCTTGGTTAGAGACAAGCTGACTGGCCTATGCAGGGAAATCAACAATCAACAGTTCCAATATTTAAGGGTGTCTTTTCACCACAAAGACAGCTTAGAAACTTATCATTTGACACACATAAAAAGGAAGGTTTTATGGACAATTCTGTAAGAACAAACACTCATTATTGAGTAAGTTAGTAAATAATAATGATAACAGCATCAGACTGGTGATTGCTGTCAACGAATAACGAGCTTACATTCTTTGCGTATTTATTATTAGATTTTCTGTGCTCATCAGAAATTGAGTGTTGCCTTGTTCACTACATATATCTTCATATTGCAATCAATATAATGGTACACTTTTCATAGACATCAGACTTTAATATTAATTTGTTCTTATTTATACACCACAGAAAGACACAGAACATCTTCACTTCAATGATAAAGCCTTCATTCAAGATAAAGTATGGTTATATCATCACTGGGGTTAAGAAGATTTTATGTTTACTACTCAAAAGATTAATGGGTCACTCAAGCATTTACATTCTCATGCATTTTTATGACAGTGCTACGAAGTAAATTTGATGTATGTTCAGAAGAGAATGATAGGTTTAAATGTCTAACAGCTGCTCTTTTGAATTTCAGCAAATGTTTTAAGTGTTGCTACCATTTAGCACTTCCACTGCTCACTGCAATTTACTGTTTGCCTGCATTAGTTATTTGTATTTGCACAGGAAGACAAAAGGGAAAGAATTAGGTGCAGAGTAGAAACACTTTTACTTCCTTTAAGCCACCTGAATCCAATCAATCTTACGGCAAGAACTGCTGGGAAAAAAACAACACTTTTCAGAGTGTTTATTGAAAGATTTCAGTGAAAAAGCATCTTCAGCACAGCAGCTGTGTGCACAAATACACACCCTTTCCTGGATCTGGTTTGAAGATTAGTCCATGTTTTGAAATGCATTTGATGTCCTCTATATCGCAAAACCAGTTTTGATGAGTAAACAACCCGGAGGGGGGCTGATTTCAGCAAAACAGGCCATTGAAATTGCATGGGGCTGGGAGTGGCAGCAGCAGCAGCAGGAAGCTCTGGTCTTTTAGCTCCAATCAACTGAAACAGCTTCAAATGCTGCTGTAGTCTTTTCCTATGTGAAATACACTACACTAAATGTAATGCACTCAGTACACTTCACTTAAGACAAGACTGTTTAACACAGCAGGGGAACACAGTTGTCTAATCACCCCCTACTATGAAACAGAGCTAACATAGGGGCAATTAAATAAGAAAGAGCAGAATGTCACTATAGGCAGGAATAAGCTGTGTTAGAGAACAGAGTAGTCATCACTAGGGACCACACAGATCTGCTTTCTCATGCCTTTGCAACTCCTTATTCCACGTATGGCACCAGCTGTTCCATGAATACCTGTGGACTACAGCAACTTCCACAGCGAGTACAGCAGGAGTGGATGCAGGAGGGTGCTGGGCGGCCCTTCTCTCACACCCTTTGTGCTGCTTACAGATTCGGTTCTATGATGAAGTTGTACATGTGTGACCACACACTCCCATTTGTCTCCATTTTGAAGAGGGCTTAGTTCACTCCTGAGTCAGGATTTCACAACTGTCTCATTATGTGAAAGAGCAAAAAGACGACTATGTTGAATTCCAAAAGCAGTTAATAAATCTTTCAGAAGCCTAATTTTATTTTAGGAACGTTGCCTCAGGCAAGACTTGTGTGGCTTAGAAAGGAAAATGTTTAAAACATTTGCAAAAGTTCTGTAAACCTGGTTTACCTAGTTTCTGCTCTCTGTGTTACGCTATTGTGAAGAGACTCAAAGCTTAATGGCTCCATCAGGTTGGGAAATAGAAAGAATATCCTGTCACTTACAGGAGAGACAGGCTGTTGTTAAGTCTAAGGCTATCATTGCAACACATTTATTTCATAGTCAACTTTGTGACTACCTGGAGGAATATAACATGGAATTTAGTCAAAAAAGGACTCTGTTAGAGCTCTAAAGTTACAAGGCAGAGGTTTATCACCCATCTTACCATCATTTTCTGGTCATGTACAGCAGACAACACAGTCCTGGTAAGTACAAAATATTCACCTTGCTAGACTAGTCTTAACCTTCCTAAACCATGTTGTCACTATTCCTAGTTACATCACTCACTGACAACCTCTAGCCACAGAATAGCCTGCAGAAGTGCCATTGTTACAATTAGCTTTGGCCCCTGGCCATCACGTAGCCCCTTCAGCCCCTCAGCACTGTGCCCACCATTAGACAACCACAACAACAATCCTGTGCCTTCTGCAGAGGTAATCTATGACTAGACATCATGTCCCAGTACAAGGTACTTCGCTATATGGGAAATGAAGTAGAAAATCACTCGTTAGCTCAACTACAAGTCTCGCTACTTTGGAGATGCTAGAAAGATAGAATCCCAGAATTAATGAGGGGAAGGGGAAACAAACAAACACCTATACACCAGAGAGGTGTCAGGAATCAGACAGTTTGTTTATCATTCTCTAAGTGATGTGCATCTGAGAAGACTTTCAGCCTTCCTGCCTTAGCAGTATTCCAAAACTCTATAAAAATTGAAGAAAAAACAAAAGAAGAAAACGTCTTGTGAACTTGTAGATGCCTCATAGAAGTGAGGCCAGCCGACATGGCCATGCAGAGTGAAGTAACTCAGAACTACAAACCCGAAGTAACACAACAGAGCCGCCCATCCCTAATTTGGATGTTGGCTAAGCAATGCTTTGAAATAATCCACAGACTGCAGAAAGACAAAAGAAGATGCAGAAAAAGTTTATATATGTCTAGTACAGATAAGTTGACTTAAGATATTTTAAGGAAAGCATACAAAAATTTGATCATTCAAATTATTGATCACTTTATCTGAACTCATTGTACCTAGTTTCCCTGTGCCTGAGGTTTCTGCTGTGTGCAGTGAGGATCATCATAGTTTTCCACTTTTCTCATATATTGACGAATTATTTGGACTGAAGGAGATGTGTCAGCAGAACTACAAATTCTCAGGTTATTTATTCTGTGACATTATGTGTAAGGCAGAACTCATTCCAATAAGAAAATTTGTTCGATCTGAATGTCTCTATGTTGGTAAAAATGCACAAATCAAACATTTTCCAACAAATATCTTCTGGAAGAGATTAATTTCTGTAATGAAGTATCAAATAATCATAAGTTTGGTTGACATTAAATTCCATTAATACGTAACTTTTGAACACAAAGAAATTTCTCAAGTTCATTTTTGAATAATTTCATTTCCAGTGTCAAACACAAAGTTTTTTCTATTTAAACCCTTGTTATGCAGCAAACTTCCCCCAAACAAATTTTTTGAAACGTATTAAAAACCCTAATAGCAAATCTATTATATTATAATTTCTATTCAGTAAATCCGAAACAGTCTCTTATTATTATAATGATATTCCCTAACATTATTTTCTTCCATACATTAGGTGCCTCATTTCTCCAAACATACTTCATTATGACTAATAAAAATCCCAGATAAATAAGTATAGGTACACAAATTAGGACAAATAGGATGTTATTAATGTTACTATAATTTATACTCCCAAGAAAACTTACAGCAAGGTATACATTTACTTGCTGAAGAAAATAAATGAAAATATAATTAAACTCTAATTAAAATTACTCTCTGATGTACAGCTGCAAGGATGAGCAATTCTGGCTAGAGCATCATTAAGCATGCACGCTAGCATTTGTTTGTACTTACAGCTAGGCATGAATTTATTTTAAAAACCCACAGATCTCATTTCAGCACCCAAGCACATGCTTAGTCCCCTTAAATATGGTGTATTTAAGTTGTTCAATAGCAATGGATTATCCATATGCTTAAGATCAAGCCTGAGTGAGTGCTTTGCTGAATTCAAGTCAAAATGACGCTTAGTCACAGGCTCAATTTGTACATCTGTGCTGGGGGGTTAGGGGGAAAAGATGTGGAACCAGATTGCATCATCTTTCATAAGTCCATATTAATGGTGCGAATTCTGTCAGTTCTTGAACAAACAGAGCAGAAGTGGGAAGATTTAGCTCTAGAAGGTGGACATACACAGAAAGACCACAGCTCGCCCACTGCTTGACAGCCAGCAGAGCTGGACCAACAGGTCCCACCACTTAAAAGCAGGTGGGACCAAGACATAAAGCACAGCACGCTGAGATCACAGTCTCAGCTCTCTGCATGCAAACATATGCCTAGTACCTGCCACTTATAACATGCACAGCTGCAATTCATGCATTTCTTTGCAAGAGTACACGATAGCATGCCAATTGCCTATTCAAAACAAATATGCAAAGTGAAATGCATATTTGCACATATGCATGGTCAATACAGTATCATACAATTTTAGCCACATAATGAATTGCTGAAGAGCCATAAGTAGAGTAGTTCTTCAAGTGCATTTAGATATATCCCTACCACCATCTCTTCCGTCTACTTTATATGAAGCTGAACAAATAGGAATTGCACATCTGTATTCACTTCGATGTCCTCAGACACCACGAACAGTCCTTATATCCTACAGTATCCTAGCAAACTAGACTAGAAAAAATAGTTCAGTTGAGAACCATCTGCTTTCATTACCCCACAAGCATGTTTCTGTGGTACCATGTTTCATAACACTCTGATGTTTGCACCAATGACAATTGACAGATCTGTTAAGAGACAGCAAGTACTTGCCTCTGTAAGCACAGAGGAAGAGTGAATGAGTAAACATGTAGTCTTCCCCACTTGCGGGGTTAGAAAGGTATTTCTAACACACATGAAATGAAATTCACCGATTTCTACATTCAAAGCAATATCTTGCTGACTGAGTAGCTGGAGTGAATGATCTAAGTTGTGAGGAAGATGTAGCTATGTTCTGAATTGCTCTGAAGTTTGTGCCCGGTTTTGCAACAGTAGAGTGAACACAAAATGGATCTGAGATCCAGCAAGTAGAAAGATTCAGTTTTACATTTGCTTTCCTAGCCTGATAGGATGCAAAGATACTGAGGAGTCTGGAATTACTCACTACTTTGTATATGCTTCTGAATAGTCTTTATAGATTTAGAAACCAAAATAATTTAATCCAGTTACAATGAGTTCGTTGGTGTCAGCAGCTATTTATATTCTTATGTTTTCACCACTATCTACACAAAACATTTTCAGTCATAAGAACAATGGACAGTATTCATTCTGGCCTTCAGCTTTCTTTTTCTTATACCTTACTGACTACCCTGACCTGCCTTTGGACTAGCAGGATCATACTCCCAATTTTTTTTGCTTTGGGAAAGGCCTCTCCTTCATAGCTTATGGAAGAAATATCATGGGACAAAACACAAAGCACTCCAGACTCAAGGCTGCAGCTCTCACACTGTGGTCAGCATTAAAGCCTGGATTGTACAGCTAGAAAATTTACAAACAAAGAGGCATCTCTGACTGTCTTGAATTAATTCTCATGAAGAAGGAATTACAGTCCTTCCTAAAAGGCCTCACAGGAGAGGAATAATGATGGAGGTCTCTCAACAAAGCATTTTAAAAAAGCTAATATACTTCCATTGAAGTTAATGACAAAAAACTCAATGCTGTTGAGCTCAGGAACAGCACTTTAATGTTTCTAAACAACATGTAACTGTAGAAAGCTATTTGACAGAATTGATGCCATTTTTCCTTTTAAATTATCTCATGGAATTAAGTCTGTCCACACTGTGTTTTAAGGAAAATTCTTCTGCAGTTGGTTCTTCCCACTGTACCCTAGTTTGTTTAATTTCTACACCAATCAGCAGCCAAAAAGGTCTAGGATCTGCCCAAACATTTAATAGTTTCAGGCAAGAAAGAATTCAGCACCCACAAAGTCTGCTTTGTCTCCTCCTCCTGGTTAAGGTTATTCTGATTTACAAAGGTAGTTCATCAAGAGTGTAACATAAGAAAGCTGCTTTGAGCAAACATACTGTGAAATACTAATAGAAAAGGCACAGGCTGAGCTAACGCACAGAACATTGGGCGGATGCATCAAGTGCATGAGGAGAATGCCCTTGGTGGGAAGGGGCTATCTCAAAGTTGGCCCTTGTGGTGAGGAGGGGGAGAGGCCAAGGCTGCACTCAGGGATGCTGAGATTCCTTGAGGGGCTGCGGGCAACGCCAGCAGCTGCCAAGGCCATTGCACAATCCTGCATTTGGAAGAGGGGACAGTGGCTCAGAGCACTTTGAAAGCCATGGCTTTCCTGACCTGTGTCTCTTGGGAAGCACGGGGAGCTTGGGCCTTAAACTTTTATTTTCTCATTCATGACAGGCAGAAGCATTTTATGTTACTTGCCTTAAAGAAAAATGAAAAAAAAAGGAAAGCAGAGACAAACATTTCTAGAATTATTTGTTAATATTTTTGGCAGCTGTACATGTACTACTCTCTTGCTGTGACCATAATCGAAGCCTAACGCTGCTCCCAAGGAATGCTGTGGCAGTATTCCCACCAAATGCACTGTGAGCACATCTGTGGCCTTTGTTTGGTGAAAGCTGTTCCAGATGGAGTCTGGAGGATTCCCACCCAGCATTCCAGTTGTAAAGAATGACTCTGCATTTCTCTTCCAAAAGGAGCTTTCTGGTTCCATCTACAATTAACCTGTTGTGACCAACAGTGGAAATGACCTGCTACCATTGCGCAGGATGACCCTCCTTGGGAGAAAACGACAATGCTGTGGTTTATTAGCTGCATACCTGTCTAATCAAGGTTAAGATGGTTACGTTTGGTGTAATTCCATTTAGTGTTGTATACATTCAGAAGGATTTTGGCTGGTCACACAAAAGTAGTTGCTTGTGGGATAGAAATATAATGCTAGCACTACCAATGAGACAGTTTTTGAAAGATGTGAACACTTAAACACCAGTACTGTTGTACCTGCCCACATGAAACAACACCAGGAGTGTAATGCGGGAAAAATGTAAGCTACCCCAAAAGGAAATCCGACAATCACAAAAAGGAAACTTCTTTAGTTCACCAGTGAGCTTTCCCTGGGATCTTTAATGATGAAAAATTGGTTAGAAATGTAAATTTGCATTTCACTTCATGAAAGACTAATATTGTCTGTCATTATTAGTGAACTATTAGCCTAGCAGTAATTTCTGTGTCCAACCGAACTGAGTCTAGTTCTCAGAGGACAGAGGTGCAAGAACACCAAACTCTCCTGTATTTTCAATTTCAAAAATCACTGGTGACCTCTGAAAATTTAGGCTGCTATCATCATTAAGTATTACTTCTAAAAAAAAAAAAAAAAAACCAAACAAAAACACACAAACAACTTTCCTCCCTTGACATGGCTAATAACTCACTGCTGACCTATAGCTCTAATTCTGTAAGCAAGCTGCTGCTTGTTCATGCAAGTAGGACTTCTGAGTAAAGACTGCAAATTTAGGTCAGTAGAAAAAGAACTACCTCCCAAGTTACTACAGTACCTAGTTTGAAGTTTTTGCTCAAAAATGTTTGATTTGACAATACTAAAAAGTGTTGCAAGCTCTCAATTCAGATGAGAAGATTCCCCAAATTATGCATAGCAGTTTTTCAAATCCACACTTATTCAGAAACTTCCAGTATAAGAAATTAAGCTTTGTCCTCCCTTATGTTATGAGGCTGAGCCCATGCATGCTAAAAGTCAAGCACTCTGATTAGTATTCTAGCATGAAACACCATGACACCAGTGAAGAATACATCGACACAAGGCACTTTATGGAAGATTTTGTGTTTCTCAAGTGGGATGGGTGCTGTTACAGCACATGGATACCTTTGGAACACAATACAATCACCAGCTTAAGAATTTGTTTCATAAATCAAGGTTTTCTTGTCTTTCTGGTCAATTTAGCCTTAGAAACCAAATAGACCTCAAACACAAAAGGACATACAAACACTCTGTTAACATTTTCTAAGAACTATTATGCTAAAATGTAACTCTTCAGTCAAATTTCATTAAGGTATGCATTGAGAAACAAGGGAACATATCAAGAAAATTATTTAGGCACTTCTGTAATGCATTCAAGATTCTTGTGCATTGAATAAGCAGTCAGAGAAAAACAGGAGTTCTGATCGATTGTTTTGCCTCCCCCTCCATGCTATTACTGTACAGGTTTTGCTTTTTAAAAAACAATTGCAGATGCACCTGTTTGCCAGAGATGCTTCATTGGCCTAGTTATGTTACAAGGGAAGAAAATAAATACAAGTTTACAGAAGCTGAGAGAAAGCAGGGGTGGTAGGATGAGGAACAACTCATTTTTTTTCTTCTACTTTTTTTTTTTTTTTTTTTTAAATACACTATTATTCACTGAAACAAACTTGTTTCTTGGGAGACACTGATTAAAATAAACCAACCAAGCAAATAAACAAAACACAAAAACCACAACCAAAAACCAACCCTTAAAAATAACCTGAACACTATTTTTCCTCTAAGGTTCTGGAGCAAAAAAGCCTTCCTTTGGCTTTACCAAACACCAAACTGGGCTTTGAGTCCATATCAATATGAGGAAACTGGTGATTGTCTCCAGGATGACGCAGCAATGAAACAGACTTTGTAACCAAGAGGCAGAAATAACTATAATGCCTTATGGGCTTCCAAAACCTGCCTGAGAGTTTTGCCTTTGCTAATGCACATTTCAATCTGATGAAAGATAGGCAAGGAGCAGAAAAAAACATGAAGAAGGTGTGTGATGCTTTGTGTTCAGCAGGCACATTTGTATGACATTTTCTCCCTTCCGTTTTCTCAGTGACTGAGTGAAAGCTTGCGCGTGTTTGTCAGACTGGCCCTCCATTAAATGTCTCTTCATGGAAATAAGGGGATATTTATGCACAGTGACTAATGAATGGATGCATTCCAGCATCTGCTATTGTGTGTTTCCTGTAAAGTCATTTATTATTCTATCTAACAAACACAGTGTTCTTCAGTTGATGCTTAAGATTAATGAGGCATTTACTCCTATTCAAGAAACAAGTTCAGAAGACACATTTTCTCCCATTCAGCTGTGCTGATAGTTTAATTAATGCCATTAATATATATAACTCACCAAAAACTGTTTTATGGTAACACTAAGTTGGCAAAGCAAGGAAATTTCAGAGGTAAAGCTACAGCATAACACTTCCCTTTGTTTCCAGGTAGTACAAGATTCTCCAGACAGTGGGTGAACTCACAGACTACACAAGTAACAAAAAACCAAGATGTAATGAGCTGAGGTAATGACAGAATATCAGTCTTAACTCTTTGCTTTTGTGGGCTTAGTCAAATCCTTAATGTGATTTCATTACAAAATTTTGTGTGAATGCCTGTCATATTTTTTCTCCTCAGTATTACACAGAGAGGAAAAGAAGGAAAATGCCTTCTTATTGAAATGTATGAGTTAATACAGCAGACCATAACCAGTGCTATGGTCTATGGTTTAAAGATATATTAAGGGAATTTTCAAAATCTGTACCATTACACTGATACAACAGGAGGAATGTAATGTCTCTTTCAGTGCTCCTCAGGTTTTTTGCTGAAGTTTCTGCATGGGTTCATTTTTGTTAGGGATACATGGACACGGTGCCTAATTGCCAGGCCCACTCAGGCCGGCACCAAAAGCTTGGTATAAACTGAAATGTCACTGGTTTCGTATTTCAAAAACAGAAAACTGAAATGCAAGGAGTGAGCATGGGAGTATGCAAGTAGGGGGTAGGAACCAAAAATACACTGAAAAGGTGGCACTTAACATGGCTTCGTAACCCTTCTCCCAGGAGGAAATAACATATCAAAATAAAGGTATACTACTCAGGCACCAAAACACAGACCTTCTCACTCTGAAGTCTTACTAGAATTATCTTTCAACCATAGTATTTTGATTTGGATAATCTCCTCCCTGCTGTCACCCAAAATGATCGTTTGATGGTGGCCACAGACTCCTGGATCCCAGAATAAGCACAAGATGTGAAACAGCTTGGAGACATCATTCTTACTGAATTAGAACACTGGTTCAAGGACAAAATCCATTGGTGATCAAGAAAAATAAACCCAACAACATACAGCCATATTACAGGCATAGACAGCTGCTTGCTGAACTTCTGGAGACAGAGCACTGATTTCATTTGTTTGAGCCTACTAATTATAATTTTTCTTTCCTCTCTTTCACTATGTTAATCTCATAGACTGATAACAGGAAAAGAAACCCGAACAACAACAACAAAATGCCAAACCAAACAGGCTTTCAATGTTATTTTGACTCCTCAAACAGGGGAAATAAGCGAATTAAAGCACAACTCGAACTGCTTATTTGGGAGTGGTAGATCTGTGTGTGTGTATAGGCTGCTGGCAGTGCTGTGTCTCCCTACAGTGGTGCTGCTCAAGCTGACACCTGTGAAAAGCTGCCCCCAGTCTGCAGTGGATGACTCCAAGCACTGGGATGGATGTGGAGGTTGGTACAGTGCCTGCTTGAACAAGGAACTCCTGGACAGTTGAATAAAGAAAAGGCCATTAGCTGCTCTCAGTGTTACTGTAATTCCTGAAGTAAAACAACAAAGAAGCAGGAGGCCTTGAGAGATACACTTAGGTCTTCAAGAAATCTTTCTAAAACCTGTCCTGCAATGAGACGGTTTTGCTTATACTGGAAATTCAGTGATGAATAAAAGAAAACTATGAATACCTTTGTTACTTATCACCTCCTCTCCTCAATTGTCCAAGACAGAAGCTCTAAATGGCTGAAATATCATAATAATTTTCTCATCCTGAAATGGTGATGCTATCAACAGGTGTACAGACACACTATGGACCACAAAGAAGTAAGACCTGCTAAAGATATGCATTAGGTGTACAGATATCAACACATCCCACAAAAAAAAAAAAAAAATTAGAGTAAGATAGATATAGGAAGCAGAATTTCCTTCACAGAAAATGTTTCCACAAACATATCTAGTTATTTTGCTTGTTTATCCCTTTATTGTGGGAGTAATACAGATATCTGCACGTAAAAAATGATATAGAGCAAAGTATAATGCATAATCTAATTCTCAGTGTCACTTAATAGAGAAACACTTTATTTAAATTTACTGCCCCAAATTGTTTGAAAGAAGTTTTACCAATAGCCTCAGAAAACTTTATTTTTTTCCTACAAAGGTTTCCTAGTGCTTAGCCTGTGGCTGTTAGCATTAGATTTCAAGACACACTGTACTAAACTGTATTAGGCATGTGAAAGGACTTTCATTCCTCATTAGCTGTGCATAAGAAAGGACTGTAACTTTTTTTAAAAGAACTAAGCAGCTTTGTAAAATTTTGAACTTCGCTTTAACAAAAATCATACTTGTTAATTTTTTTTCTTTTAATTCCCAGCTGAACTATGCTTCAACTCAAAGCAAATAAAGTCATCAGTTGACTCCATTCTGTTAGAGGGCAGCATTAAAAAAAAAAGTCCAATGGGTCCTTGAACAGTGGTCCCTTGTCTGTCACATCAAGACTCCGCTTATACTTCACACACTATTGACCATGAAAAGCAACCTTGCGACTTTTTGAAGCCCTATTACAAAAAAAAAAAAAGTGCAACAGAAAACTTTTCTTGAAATGTCGAGGATGGGGGGCTGACTGCTCTCATCTCCTATGATTAATGACTTGTGGCCTTATTGTGTAGAGGCTGCTAATCAGCTTCAGACTGATTAGGCTGCAGAATGGAAAATTCAGCTCGATGAACTTGGATGGTCCCCACTCTCCATGCCAAACAAGCCCGATGCAGAAACTCTGGTATCTTGCTTCTTGATAAAAAACGGTGAACACACTCTCATTAGGAACTAATATAATCCCAAGTGACTCTGGACTTCACCTAGCTAGAAGCTTGAACTGTAGCATTTTTCTATACAACACAATAGCTATTTTTCAGTCTTATTCAGGTTCCCCGCTTTTTGTCTAAAAAATTGCTTGGCACCTTTAAGACTTCATACTAACAAATCTTATCCAAGACCCACTTAAATTTAGTTAAAAAGTAAACAAAATACCAAATGGATACTTTTAATCTTCTCTTTTCCACTTATTAACAAGTGAGAGGTAGTTAATTATAATGTTTCTAAATAGCTGCACACAGCCTTCTTGGATGTTCTTTATAGATGCATTAAAAAGAGAGAGCAGAAAAGTGGCAACTTCTAAATTGTTATTGCCCAGCGTTTTGACCACCTGCTTTATTGATATAAATCCTGAACCTTTCATTCAGTAAAAATAGCTTACCCTAGCTATAGAAGTGGAAGTCTAGTGCACAGAGGGTTTCAATCCCTTCTGCTCCAAACCCCCTCCTCCTTTCCCTCCCGTGTCAGGTTAAATCTGCTTGTTAAGTTGGTCTTCGCATGAAAAAGCATTACATTCCACTGATACAGGAAGGCTGCAAATACTTAGGCCAGATTTTTAACACCAACCTCATCAAACTGATGCACTACAACATAAGGCTGATTAGCTTAATAACTGATTACTTGTCCTTTGGGCTCCAGCAACCAAAATTAAAAACTTTAGCAGGCCATATAACAAAGTAATATGACCTTGCTTTTTCAGACACTTACAGTTCCAAAAGGGTGGAAAAAAACTTTACAGACACAGAACAGCTCTGAAGAGGGAAAGCTCCTTGGTTTGGTGGGATGGATTGAAATGCTGGTAATTTTCCTTCTACTGAATAATATCTAGATAAAGAGATAATTTAAATGTCTGTGCACAAAGGATATATTAACGATATTACCTTAGTGGAACTATTTTTAATTTCATATATGTACAAGTTTGAATGCCTTCAACACCTTAGCTGTTTGAATTCAAGAGGCTTCCTTTTGTGCTTTCTATTTCCCAGAGCACCCTTTAGATGTGCCGGTCCAAACAAGATGCTCGCCTGCATTACTTTACACCGAACAGGGCACCTGCTGCACCAGGTACTGCATGTTGTGTAGTGAGAAGACAGTCATACCTCAAAGAAGCAAGTTCCAGTACTGCAAAAATACTTCCATATGAGTTACCACTACAAGTAACTGTAGTGTGACTTGCCAATGGAAGCGCTTATAAGGGCGGTACTAAATTTATGACGAAAGGCAACAGATGGTCATTGGAAATAGTAACTTAAGGTGTGAGATGACTGCGATAAACAAAACAAGTAGGAGGGCATCATCCACAGCCTCTTTCAAGTCCCCAACAAGAAACCTGACTATATGCCTATCTTAAAACATGCAAGCAATGCCTTTGAAGTCAGTAGTAATCAGGTTTTTAAGTACTTCTGTGCCTACACATTTATTTTCACTTTAACTATACAGCGTACACACTGTGTGGTGTAAACACTAATAAACCAAGTTCAGCACTGCTGTAAGGTAGCACAGCTCCTCTGAAATCAGTGGATCAATGTCTCACTCAGGACCTGGGATTTAACTTGATGTTTGTAAGAGTTTTTCTATGCCTTACCCTGTTTCGGTTTTGCCTTGTTTTGCTTTCAGCAAGGGTCTTTGTAGTGTCATAACTCACAAACTTTCTAGTCAGACTTTGTTTATAAAACCTTTATTGTTCCCGAACAATGGACTTGTGACCTGTTTGAAGGCAGGATTGCAATCGGGGCCCTCTCCGTACTTTCTCAGGGTGCACTTTCTGATGGAGTGAATAGACCATGCAACCCTATTGATGTCAGCCGGGAGGGGAAAATAGGCCCCCCCAATAAATCTAAACATAAATCTTCTTGCCCTGTCTCACCATCAGCATGAATTCACCTAAAGCACAAAATTAATAAGCAGAGCAAGTAGTCCCAAGCCTAGAAGGCTGAAATACTGTTTCCAGAACAAAATGGAATTGGTTTATACTTCTGGCAGTTTTAGGGAATTCACAGGCATAGAAAACAACAAGCAGAAACATAGTTTGGGCCAAGACAAAAGTGAAGGAGCTTGACCCTAACATCATGAATATGCTTCACTGTTATATGTCGCTTCCCTCCTATAAATTTCCTCAGGGAGAAGTTTGTGGCTTTTGTTGCTTTCTTAACTCTATTCGAGGACTCTTAGTGCAAACATTTCAGTGAATTTTCAAAAGGAGTGGGCAATTTTTGAAATCACAACTTTCTCCTGCACGCTGAGTAATGACTTATGCAATTTGATTTACATGATCAAAGGGAACAGCAAACACATTGTCCTAATACCTGAGTGGCATTTAGGGCCTTAGCTGGTAGCAAGCAACTCAATTCCATTGAAGTCAATGAGCCATGCTAGCTTACATCAGCTATGGAACTGACCCTTCTGCCTTGGTTTGGATCTTTTGTCTTTTTATACAGCCCTTTATAGAAGATAGCACAGTTGCTTTCATGCAAGCAGAAATCACAGTTTTCAGGTTTTTTTTTCCTAGTCTGTAGGCACCCTTAAGTATCCTCTGCTAATTTTCAGTCCAGTACTTATAAAAGCTGCTCTCACAGACGCATATGTGTGAGAGAGGAGTGAATCATCAAGTGACAGCAGAAGTAGTATTACCTCTCCTTTTCCTTCCCTTGGCCACTATATACACATTTTGTAGAGCAAGTTCCTCAGGGTAAAGCACATGCTGTTTTGCCTCTATGATTCCATGTGATACTGACTATATTGGATATCCAACCAACTAGAATCAGCTATACATACAACTGTAATACAACCAGCACTACTAATATTAATTTTCTCCATCCATTTGATTGTTTCGTTCGCCCTCCCCTGAGCTCCCACCCTGATGCTATGTTTTCTACTCCTTCTTTGCAGGCTGAGCACCTCTACAGCTACTTACAAGACATTAAACCCAAACCATTCTAATTATAAAAGGCTGTACAGCTACCAGAGGCCTTTATAACTATCTAGATGTATTTTGGTGGCTTACAGAGCAGATAAAAGCTTTACTATATTAATGGACAAACATTTAACTAAATAGATAAGTTAGTGCAAAATGCTTATATGGGGATTAAAATGTTATCTAGTACTGGGTAATTTTCAGGTCATAAAGGAAATATAGCATCACCCAATAAAATGTATACCTTTTTCAAGTACAGTTCTGCTCAGTGGAATTAATTTTCCAAATTCACTGAACTGCAACATGGATTGATTAGTACTGACTATTTACTTAAACAATATACTCAGGGACTTTGTCAGTATTTAACAGTACAACAAGATAAACAAAAGCATACATCTAACGCCTTTGACCTTTGCTATTCATATTCTGAAGAAGTGGAAAAAACAGCTTCAGAAGTCTTAAATTGTTAAAATTTAATCTTTTTCATTCCATAAAATATGTCTGCAAACAGGCATTTCTCTCATTTACGCATTAAAAGCCTATGGTGTTATTTATGCTAGTATTTATATCAGTGCACTGATCAAATTTTTATCAAAAGTACTCAAAGCTATAATTTAAGCTTTACTACTATATATATATATATATATATATATATATATATATATATATATATACACAAACACATATACACACACATATTACAAACATGCATGTAGACACATATTCCTTTTTCTGAATCTCATAGGCCTTGGCTAAAGAACTGTTGCTAGGAAAAAGAAACTGTTTAAATTAATTAGCTGGCTAGAGAGTTTAAATTCAATTCACACCAAATAATTGTGCAAGTGAATGTAGGCCCTTTTCTGGAGAAAGGAAGGTCTTAGGATCATTTAAGACCCAATTCTGCCCCCAAGGCAAATACAAAAACTTCTGTCGGCTCCAGACCTTAAATGACCTCCAAATCAGGTTTAGCAGATGAATGCTAGGAATACAATATTTTTGTGAAGCTGAACAGTCCCAGCAGAGTGGGCTTAGTCCCTTCTGGAATACCACTGAAGACTTTGGTTTTCTAATTTTGCCTCCAATGTCACAGAGCAATTATCCACACAATGTAAGTGTTCGCACTGCAACAGCCACAACTTTTTTGCCTTACCTAAAAATACCGCATTCTGTAGTTCTGGTTTTAGAGATCAGGCAAGAATCCTCAGCTTGAGGATGGCTATATCACCTTCAAAATATACTTCTAGTCACTGGTCAGCCACACTTGCCCTCATTCAGATTTACCAGACTTTTGTACATATGTTTAGGAACACAAAGGAAGACAATCAAGGAACAGAGAATTTGCTGCACAGAAGTAAAGGGTTTTCTTCACTTCAGTGGATAAAGCCTTCAGATAACAACACCTGTGTATTTTCTAGCAATTAAAACAACATGTGCATTCAACATAAATTTTCATTATCATTCAGAAAAGAAGCAAACAAAAAAAAGCAGAGCAAGCACCCAAACAAGCAAACAAAGTGAACCTCCAACTTAATTGCTTAAATGTTTGTGAGAAAACTGAAAGCACTTCAGAGCAGTGGCTACCGTTTTGTCCAATGTCAATACAGCTTCTAGCACAGCAGGGTTCCAGTTTCTGACAAAGTCTTTCAAATACTACTGCATTGAGCAACAAAAGCACAAATCCAGTTTAAGTGAAATTATTTCTGAATTTGAATTATTACTTACGTTTTTCAGAATTCACTCAATTCTGACAACAATAGAATTCTTCCATAATGTTTTCCATCTGAGCAGAGCATATCAAAGTGCTTTGCAACAAGAAATTGCTGTTTAAAATGTGGAAAAAAATTCAAAATAAACATTTAATTGTTACAATGGAAGGCAAAGGATCCCATCTCAATCAAGCCCTGCTAGATAGAAAACATTACTGTAAATACATCAGAACTAAAAGAATGACAATAACTAATTTCATAAAATAACAGTTCTGTTGAATCAAAGTATATTCATCAAATAACCGTATATAGCAAATTCCAGGCAACTTTTTACATATTCCTTCTTAGAAAATACTTCAATGTGAAATGATTGTTCAGGTAACATTAGTAAAATTGCACACTTACTGCTAATACAAGCTAGTAATGCCTTTGATATGTATCAGCTGACCTAGTCATACCTACTCAATGAGTAATCACTCCTAATGAGAAAAAAACAAAGGAGGAAAAAAACCCAACACTATGAAGCAAACACTTAGCTTGGAGAGTCTCAACAGAAAAGTAATGATCAAACAGTGCTCCTTACGTGTGACACAGGCACAAAGCATCAAACTAGGAGGTGAAGCAAGGCAGGAGAATCCATTGCTGTTCTTTCAGGACTTGCAAAGACAGACAGGAGTTGTCCAACCAGCAACTTTCACGAAGAATTCATTCATTTCTCTGTGTTGGAAGTATTAAAAAAAAAAAAAAGGAAGATAAAAAGAGCTCTACTACAAGGTCCCTCTCTTCACCCCCCTCCAGACAACCAACCTATTCACAACATCCACAATCTATTCATTTAGTAGCACTGAAGTTATTTGGCAACTCACAAAAGAATGTATAAAAAAATTAATTACATATATTTTTAAATCCCACTTCTAGTAAAACTAGAATAACTCTGCTGTGCTCTAACATCAAGCAGTTTACAAGGTACCATAAAGCAACCCTAGTATGCACAGACAATGCCTTTACTGCTCAGTATTAAGCAAAATACTCTGGTAAATCGACAGTCTGGTGACTGGTTCAACAGCTGAATATCACCACCAAATCAATTCAGGTGTTCCCATTAGCACCTTCACTCACTTTGACTATGGGTTGTATGCTAATTGCCTGGGCACCAGAGGATGGCAACAGATCCTGCCTGACATTGCTCCCTCAGCAGAGGGCCTGTGGGAGACTGCAAGGACAAATGGAGTTCAGGGGAGGCTGCAGCGCCATAGGACAGGGTGGGGTGGTCAGAGATACAGTTGGCCAGGAAGTCCCATTTCTATCAAGATACTGGGTGTGAAGTTAATTGTGGTAATTGAGAATTAAAAATGCTTATCTCTACATGACAGTTTTTGTGTCCCACAGCACATCAGTCAGGTTGCTATGAAGTCAGAAGAAGCAACCTAAGAGAACAGAGCATAGAGCTGCTAGAGGAACGCATGTGGGAAGAGAACTAGAGTGCTGATAGGGGCATGTGAAGACCTGTGGTGAGAAGCCAAAAAACACATTCAGGTTATGCATCTGCTTGACAAATAAAGATATCTGAAAACTGTTTGTCTGAATATTGTGTAATAGGGCTTATTATTGGAAATCTACAAGATCATAGTAGGGGCAACCAGAGTAGCATCAGAGATAATCATAGGTCCATCATAATCTACACACATTTTTAGGCAATATGTTTTGTTAGACCAATTTAATACAGTATGTGTAAGGACAGCAGACTTTTGAGCATATAAAAATCCTGTTTGATGGCAGAAACATAAAAATCTGTAGCAGAGAAAACCTGGCTTGTTGGCACCTTGCTTATAACACAAAAAAGTTTGGAGAAATACATTTCTTCTTGCACAACATAAACCAGCTATACCAAGCCAGGTCACCTCTGATTAAGGGACACCCAGAGCTTCCGCTTCCACTTAGCAACTAGGAAATTACCTTTATTTTCAAATATTTTTGTGTGCTACAAAGCTACGCAAAACAAAAACACTGTGTATTTCAGATGCTGTTTAAAAATTAGTGCCCTGGGATGTGTGGGGGAAATCACCAGTACTTAAAGTTGGTAATTAAAATTATTAATAATAGTGAAAATAATATATCCATTCTCCAAGCAAGCCATCATAATGCTTAATAAATAATTGTAATTTCCTGTAATAAATACTAATGACTTCATTTACAAAGTAACGTAGCTTTATATGCTTATTCACTTTCCTAAGAAATATTTGTGTTTGTGTTATGTCAACAATTTAATACACTAAAATAATTTATAATATGTATTATTAGTTTCAACACTTCTTAATAAAAAGCAGTCACTTCACATAAATACCAAAGCAATCCTCAGAACACATCTGTGTCCCCAGCAAGCACTCCGGCTGGCTTGCGAGCCCTGTTACCATCTGTGAGACTGCATGTTGACAGCACACCAGCCAGATGAATGTCCCACAGAGCAGACTGAGCAGGCCTGCAGGGACCTTCCCCTAACCTGGGATTTACCACAATCCAGTCTGTTTATCTCCAGAGCCCAACATTTCCACCAGAGGACTTTCAATTCCTCCTCAAAGAGAAAAAGATCCCTCCATCCCAAAGACACTGAGGTAAGCAGCTCTGAATAATCTCTTCCACTTCTATACACTTTCCTACATTTCTTGAGATCTGTCCATGTACTGCTTCTACTGCATCATCTTCTGAGACAGCATTCCTCTTCCTCCATTAACTCTGATAAGACTGAAAATATTTCCAACAGCTTTTGCTACCCAGCTGTTTGATTTTTCTGTGAAGGTTATTGGGCCCCACATGGAACTCTTCAGTGTCACATGGGATGTGTATCTCCCACTGCACTTGCATTCCTCACGTGGAACTTCTCTCAGCAAGAGCGCCAGCAACAAGCAGTGCCATCTCTGGAGCTCCTAGAATGTCACTGCTGGTGGTTCCTGCAGGGTGAGGGGACACAAACCTCAAAGCTAATGGTGAGATGAGCTGTTAACCATTTCACTGCTCATGCTGTGTGGAAGATGTTGGGGATTCTTGTTTCTTACACAGGGCAACTGTAGGATCAGCATTCTAATGTGATCAGTAGCATCCTGCCTCATGCATGGAATTGACTCAGGACTGACCCAGGTGTTGTCCGGGTGGCATAAAGATCACATCTTCTACAGCACTAGCAGGGGTGGTAATGAGGTCTGTGGTAAATACGCCACATGAAAACTTCTGTCTCCCAGGGTCCCCTCAGAAAACTCAAACTGCACCTGTGCTGCACAGTGGTCTGCATGCCCTTAAGTACACCACTGTTACAACCAGCTGACAATGCCTCTCCAGTACGGTTTCATCTGATTGATCTCTCAGCTTTTCATCCTTCTGAGTTATGCCATCAGCACCAAAGCCTTATAGCAAACAGAAAAAGAGTAGGATTCACACCACCCTTCTAAGGTTTATAAGTGTTGACATACCTTCTTTATTTCTCTGAGCTTGAAATCCAGAGCACATGCAGTGCCTGCCTGCTTTCTCAGGCACCTCCATGGTGTTTAATGATAGCTAGTTGTCCTCTCATTTAAAGAGAATTATGGATCTGACTCAGATCCAGCAGAAAGTGTAGGTTGTTGTGGGTCAAAGAGTAGATCTTACTTCAGCCCAAAGTACAAAAGCGAAATGAGAACTTACAAGGGCACCATTAAGTGACCTGTTCTTAATCCTCAGCAAAAGACAAAAAAATCCTAGGATGGCAGTGGCTAGACGTCTCCATTTCAAGAGCAGTGGGACAAGAGCTGGATATTATCCTAGTGCTTCCCCTGCTCTTTTAATAAGGCAGGTCTTGATACACCCACCAAGACAGCATGAAGAGTTGCAAAGCTTGCCCCCCACAAGATACCTCTGAGGGTACCACAATGTAGCTGTTTCCAAAGGGAAGAAGCTGATCCCAAGGAGCTCAGACCTGGGGCAAATTTTCATAAACTGAAGTTTGCCATTTTGGTCACACCTTTGCTGTGAATGCGAATCTCTACAGTACGAGGTTAAGAGCTGGATGCTGTGGCTGACTCACCTAGCAGACACAGAGCTCCTGTGGGCTGTGCTGAGAGAGAGAAACACAAGGAGTAAAGGGATTAGACTGTATTGTAGCTTGAGAGCCAGTTTTGGTGGAGTGTTAATCTCCAAGAGTATCATTGCCAAAGTCACTTCTTAATGTAGCAATTCAAGAGACAGCCTCTGTCTTAGGACCCGAGGCTAACTTATTTGATGTCACGCTACAAGTAGAGCAGGTGCTGGGTTAGCAATGTATATTTGATGTCTAGTGTTGAAAAGTGAATTGATTGAAATGCTGTCAGGCTGCACTTTGAATGATTGCACTACTAATGTCACCTACAGGCATCTTGATGGACATTCTGCCATACGCAGAATACAGTAGGCTGGAAATCATCATTTGCAAATCATCACCTTTGAAAGTATAACTACCAACTCAGCTGAAAAAAAAAAAAAAAAAGAAAGAGAAAAAGAATAGGAAACACGTTGAAGAAACATTAACCTGAGGAAGTGAGCAAATCAGAAATGCCAAACGTTTAGGCTCATGGATTTCTCATTATAGGAATTTTCAGCCTACTGTATTTCTTTTGAGGTGTTGCATTTCAAAACCTGTATTTTGTTTGATAAAGTACTTCTACAACAGGAAATCTAATCAAGTTGTCTTCTAAGTTTTTACTGGAATTCATCAGTATAGCACTTTGGGGTTTTGTTCATTTATAAAAGTAGTTTTAAAGAATCTGTCACTATGTACAAATGCGACAAAATTAGTAGCAGAACACTAGCATATTTTTGGAAGGATATGGGGATTTAGCTAAATGATTGTCATTGAGATTAATGAGAAATTACTGTTTAAATTCTATAGTTGATCATATAATTCACAGTTCTGACCTATATTTCTTTGCCCCTGACACCAACCTTGGTTAGAGTTTATTAACATTCATGTCACAGAATAGGAGGGAGAAAGATTTCCTTACTTCCAGAGGCTACTGTTCTCCACAAAAGTAAAATTCTGTGGTTACTTTTACATCAACCTGGGCAATTAATTTTAGCAATGTGATAAAATCATTGGCTAATAAGTCCTCTCAGAACCAATACCCCAGAAAGAAAAAAAGGCAGAACTAAGGAAATGTCTGTGTTTCACCACAGTTATCTACTATTGTCAACTTTCGTTAGCTAGTTACCAATAATGCTGAAGTCTTTCATCAAGTACTCTTCTGTCAAATTTTCTGATTAAGTTGGTATGAATTTACTGTGAGAATATGCTTTAAAAAAACAATAATAGCAACAACAGAAACTAGGATACAGGGTAAATGTTCAACTGTTTATTTAGAAATACTGAGGTTTTTTCCAGATACCAGTGTATTTACATATATATCTCTAAAGAAATTATGTTCTTCTTGAGGATTACAGAACACAGCATCTCATCTAGAAGAACATTTCAAATTCCATATACCTTTGGTACTGCATCAGGGAAACACTTCCACTAACAAATGGGAATAGGGAGGCCATTTTGAACCTGCACAAAATCACACAGCAGGTTAAAGAGTTCTGTGCCTAAATAAAACAAAACCATTACGTGTTGAAGCAGGAACTGCTTATACAGGTGCAAAACCAAGCAGACTCAGTAATGGACTTGTCCCCAGCCCATTGAAAACCCATGCTCATGGGCCTGAGAAGATGTCTTCAACTTCTTGCAAGAATCATGAGCAGAGTAGTATCACGTGTAGCAGTGAGATGTTCAAGCAAACCCTGTTCTTGAGCAGGGAACATGGGATGGGGACACAGAAGGGCCAGACCCTGTCTAAAGGAAGGCTGGCTGGGAGCTCTACTGCTTCATGGCACACTTACTGATCTTGAATCCTAAAAAAACACCACTCATCACGGAGCAGCAAGACCAGTGCTTCTCCAAGGGAAGAACAACCTGGGAGACGGCGATAACCCGAGTGCCTCACGTTGTCTGAACAGGACTAGGCTGGTGGTTGTGATGGTGTCTATCGACAGTCACAGACAAGGTGAGATAAACAGTCAAGTGTAGGATCCTCCCAGGAAGCCCAGCCAGGAAAGGAGGTTGGAAATGAATCTGCGACACAGGTCTGAGCTTCACTCAGAACACAGGGCAGGAAAAAAAGCTACCTTGCAGGGCAGGCCTGGAGTCCACCCAGGAAAACCAGTCAGCAAGCCAGAGTAGCAAATGGGTGGCTCAGGAACACCTATAACCTGGCTCAGGGGACAGCTCGGTGCCCAAAGCTGAGCTCAAATGGGACTGCTGAATGTGCAGATAAGGGTTGTGAGTGGGTGTCCCAGATGAGCCTCACCAAAGCCCTTAAGGCAAATCAGGGCCCTGACACAAGCCAACCTATACTTTGGAAGGAGATGGAAGTCTAAGGCCCTATTTAGGCAATAAATGCTGTTGCTTACTGAAGACCTAGGTTTTACCTTTCAATAAAATGTACACTCACTCTTATGTTGAAAGGCTGACTTCTGGCCAGAAAAAGATCAGGTGTTTCTTCAGTGCCTGATACCACCTCCCACATGGGCATGTGCTGGGGCAAAAAAAGTTCTGCCCAAAGCGTGATGGGTAGTATTTCGCCTTACTTGTCTGCTGGGTAAACTTCAAAAAGCAGTTTAATGAAGGAAAATTTAAATATATACATAGACCAAAAAACATCCAAGTTTCCATTTTTCTTTTTTTTTTTTTTTTGTTCCTGTCCCTAAATTAAGCTTTAAACTATTATCTTCTAGTAAAAATTGGGTCTAGGTCTTTCATGAGTAAATAGAAGGTTTATTAGCTTGTGTGTCAGTTTAAACATAAGCAGAATTAATGGCTTCCAAAGGAATCTTTCAATATATAGAAATTAGCTGGCTGCCTGAATACAGAGAATTTGTATGCACATTCTTTTCTTTCAATGATCTGCTCTTTCAACATCAGGAATGGTAACACTCTGGGAATTGTTTACCCACGATCAGCATGGTTCAAGTGTTACTTGGGACATCAGTTAGGATTTCTCAGTTTTTAAATGTTTAGTCCTTGGGGGGAAGTGAAAATGACAGCAGGAAGAACCTGGAGGTACTAAGCACTGTTGAAGCTGGCACTTGATGACAGGAGGGGAATGAACACACCAGACGCTACATTTTATGACACAGCAAACAGGGAAGTTTGTATTAGATTGTATCAACTTTTGCTGTGCCTTGAGCACATCTGAAAGGAAAGAAACAAACTGCTGAAAGTTACAGGGTACAAAAGTGAGAAGACTGCATAGAGGCTGGGAAGTTGGGAATATGCATAAAATGGAAATAAGCACTCTTGGGAGAAAAAAAAAAAAAAAGAGACTTGTCATCCCTCTCATGAGAACTATTGTAAGCAATGGTTTTGCAGTTCAGATGAGACAGGACGTGTTCCTTCCTTGCATGCTCCCAGTCCCACCGGAGGAGCCACTTTGCCCAGGGGGAATAGCTTTAGCACCCAATGATCTGAGCCTTGGATCAAAAGGACTAACAGGATCATTTTCTCAGAAGAAGATTGTTCAACCAAGAAGGGTAGGGTGTGTAGAGGTTGGGTGCAAAAGCCACCTTTGGATGGCCTAGAAATTTAGAAGCGCATCCACCATGCGAGTAAGTGATTCTCTTATAAGAAATGCTAGAAGCCATGGAGTCTTGTTTTCAGAAAGGCAACACCAGGTTGATTCAGAGCTGTGAAGACTACATGGACATACTGATTTGAAATATGAGTACAAGAACCCATCTGTGAGCACTCATGAGAAATTTGCACACGTGGAAACCAGCAAACATCTTGCTGACCCTGCTGTACGTAACCTTTCAAACCTGTAAAGTGTTCCATCGGGTTGGGGTCCCTGCCCTCCTGGGCAATGTTACTGAGCACAAACAGTGGACTTTCATTTCCTGCTTCCACCACTTACCATTGGTCAAAATTACAGCAGGGTGGTAACCCACTGCAGAACAAAAAGGCCGAAATACACTCTCCCAGGAATACAAATGCTTTCTGAGGCTTACATATAGCTATAGCACATCCATCCATCCCTGTGTTTGGAAACAAGTTGGCTTAATAAGAATTCAACAACAAAACACTATTTTCTCCCTTTCAGTTGTGCTACTCTCTTTCTTAGCAGGTCAAAGTCCTCTCCACTAGCTGCAATCATTCTGGGGAAATACCAGCACAGAAGAGTAATTCTTGCCTTTCCTGTGTTACTTTCACAATAAAATTGTAAAGCTGAGACACTCTGAGCAGGCCATGAATTCTGCAGGCCAAACTGTAAACACTGCAGGAATTCAAGGTCCTTGACATTTCACGGAAAGCAAAACCGTGAGACTGAGGCAAACAAGCTAAAGGCTAAGTTAAGATATGTCTACCAGCTCCTAAGAAGGATCAGTTCAAATAAGGAGCTGCAGCTGCAATTTCCTGCTTGATTGTCACTTTCTTCCAGTGAAGAAATAGTCTGCTACTGGCCCTTGTCAGGAACAAATTACTTTCCCTTCACTGCCAACTCAGCTCCACACGCCTTGTGCAGAAGAGAAGAAACACTGCAAAAAGCCAGTTTTCCCCAGAGGATATGAGCTACACAGGCTGGTAATCTGCAGAGATCATTTTAAAGGGATAACTTACTCCTCTATACTGCTCTCAGTAAATGCAGGCTAAGTGGGAGTTTTCTCCTAAACGATTTGAAAGAAAAATGCCAAACAACTTCTTGCATAGGAATTCTCATCAACAAAAATGTTCAATCCCTTGAGAGCAAGCTTTAAGGAGGGCTAAGACAGAATCTAAATCCAACCATAACAGAAATGTGGTGAAAGCATTTGCTATTTTAGTTTGTGTTCTTGGACAGATCTGCAAATAGAAAAAATATTTTTTGTAATTAAAATTAATTACAAAGAAAAACGTTTTGAGGCATACTAATTTAAGCCTTCCAATTTGTTTGCTTTTAGTTTGGGCAAGATACAATGAGCATGACACAGGCATTCTGCTTAGGACTTCCTAACCTTATCCTTTCAAAAATTGTTACACATATGAGAAAAATGGGAAATCATCATCAAAGAGGGTCCAAAGTGCAGGGTACTCACATTGGAAGGCCATTCTATGATGCAATCCAGAAGTCCTTTATTCGACAGTTAACATCAATGGTAGTTTCACCAACGAAGACATGCCTTTTGGAGTTCAGGATTTTAACCTTAAGAAACAGTTTAAAGAAACCAAGAACAAAATCACTAAAGCCACAATGTAAGCTTTAAATTCATTCCATTATCAAAAAGCAAATATCAAATGCAAATATCCTAGTTACTCGATTAGGAGGTGTACTTTGGTGCCTTGTTTTACCAGGATTTGTTCAGCCTAAATGAACATTTATAAGTTTACTGTGCCTATCACACTTTAGTAAGTCTGAACTTGGACAACTCTTGCCTGCTTACTCAAGTTTCTGGACTTGTTCTCTCCTAGGCAGAGAGTAACTTGATCCGTGCATCCTGTTGATTCTTTCCACACCTAAAATTAGCTCTGTGCATGCATACTTTCTCTACCTGGTGGCATGCCCTCCAACAGACCAGAGGGCAGGCACTTGTGCATGTGCTGGGTGCAATAAAGCCCCAACTGTTGCTTTTTGACAGGAGAAACTAGAGATTTTTAATTTTACTTAACATAACAGGAGAAGATTCCACCCCGCTTTCACATTCAGCACAAACAACAAGTGTTATTTTGTTCGGCTAAATGCTGAAAATGATAACACTGGGCACAAGGGGTAACATTCATCCTAACACGACTACCGGTACCCATGATTCTGACAAGTCCAGGCTTGGTAGAAATTATGTGGTGGTCACAGGACTGCACACAGTTGGAAAGGTTAAAGAGAATCCCCCAGCCTCTCATTCTTCTGCTTCTCTGCTCTTCCGTTCTTGTGAGGATCTCTTGGGACACCCCTGCTGGAAAAACGGTTGTCAGAAAGCGGAAGGCAACCCAATGGGAAACATCAGTGAACCTGTGTTTACTTTATTTAGAAATGACACACCATCCCTGTCCCCTGGGGCAAAACTTCTTTTCTAGACCTGACCTCAGAGATGTGCTACACGCACCCTGCACAATTTATCACCATGCTGCCTATAATTAGGTTTGTTAACATACAGCCTAGTGCAGTCTTGTTGACTGGGAACTTAATCAAGTTACTATTGAGTTCTTGTATGCATTGCTTCGGGTGACTGTTTTACTTGTAGAATTATAGCTGCAACCAACGTGAGGAAATTAGCTCTGGACACAAGTTTTTTTACTTTTTTCCCCCAACATGTGAAAATATTTAGCAAACAGTGACAATGATGGAAAACAGTAGGAAACAAAATGTTCTACATTAGTATAAAACATGAAAAATGCAGCAAGGACCCTCAGTGGTACAACATGTGTTATGCTGGCTGGCAGTCCATTAGGCTTGATAGACATTTCACTTACCTAAGTCAAATATAACAGTCTAGTATTCATTAATATAAGAAGGGGGTTGTGGAATCAAGCCTACCATCTGGTTAGAACGACAGAATAATCTACAACTCATGATTAGGTCTAAGGAGTGGAATTTCACTTTAATCTTTTTCATTGCTCGAAATTTCCATCTGCGCAGTACGGCACATCATTTTTCTTCAAGACAAATGTGCTGTTTTTCATGTTCCAAAATTAGATCAGAAGAAAACGATTAATCATGTCATGGCCTGGGAAAGGAAACAAAGCCCTGATATTTCTCTCTCTCTCTCTCTCTCCCCCTCTCTCTCACTAGCACTGGCTGTTTGCAAGGTCCTTTCTTTCCCATCCTCAATTTTCATCACAACTTTCTGGGATTCACACTATGCTGGGCTAGAAACATTCAGGAAAAGGGAATCTGAAATAAAGACACAGCTTTGATTTGCATAGCTGTTTTTATTTTCCCCTTGCATATCCCCCACCCCCAGTTTGCCACTTCATCTTTTCCCTCTCTCTCTCTCACTCTCTCTCCACACCCCCTACCATGTGCCCCCTGGCATAGGACGACAGATGGTGACCTGTTTGCATGTGACACCGTAACTGCATCTAAACTCAAGGAAACAAGTCACCGGGCTGCAAATTAGTGAGACCACACAACTGTCAGGTGGCAGTCCCCTTTGACAGTTGTAGGCCATTATAGGAACATTGATGTTTTCGCAGTGTGACAAAAAGGAATCCTTTTTGCAGCAGACCTGTCTGTCAGCTGGCTCTCAAGTCATAACAAATCCCTGGCACTCAGCTGAGGCTGAACATTCGCAGCGTCAGGAGGATGATAAATGACCTGCAGGGCTTTGAAGTGCCTTGGCAGTTCAGATGGGTCCGCAGTGCTGACAGAGAAATATACACAACAGCGTAACCAATAATGAGAACATTAAACATTCCTGCTTTGTGACAGGCTGACAGAAAAACCCAGCCTCACATCAATCATCTTTGGAGATATAACCTTGACAATTAGCCCCCTCTCTGATACTCAGAGTAACCTTGCACCCCTCCTTTTTTTTTTTCTTTTGCCTGGCTTATCTTCCATAATCTTTTTTTTTTTGTATGACAGAAAGGGAAAAAACAGCAGAAGAAAAAAAAAAGCCCACATCAAAAAAGATCTTTTCCTTTCCCCCCATGCAAAAATAAAATATGCTAGGACAAAGTTTATTTGGTGGACTTCCACCTATTTCCCTTTAGGAGAAAGGAATATATTTTTTGCCCTATCTACCAAAGCATCTGTCACTACAAATACTCCTAGCAGATTTTTGTTTACATTTTATGCTTATTTTGTTCCTTAGTTGTTTTTTTTTTCCCTTTCCCCAACTCTTACATTCATATCAGTGCACTCCATTGTCAAGCATCATTTCCACATGTAAGAGTGAGATGATTAAGCATGTGACTGTCCCTTTGTTGCTGTATTCCAGGATCATTCAATAAAACAGATAGAATCTCAGCTTCTTCCCATAACCTTGTGTTTTCTTCTTTTTTGTATGTGCCTGTGCACTGGTTTGCCATTTTAAAAACCCTTTTACAGAGCAAAAATAATCTTCAAAGGACAAATGAAAGGCACAGCTAATCTTCCTGAAAACCAAACACTTAAACACCCCTCTGGAATCACTCTCCCCGAGGAGCTGGGACACATCCTGACCTTGAGGATATTTCTCCACTCACAGGGAATTCCTCTTGCTTTGCCCAGCACAGGATCAGCAGAAATTCCTCCCAATACACACAACTGACTCCTTGCCATGGCTCTCCTGATGGCTGAGGGGTCCAGGAGGTGGGGTCAATGGGAGCGGTTTGTGGTCTGTGAGAGATGAATTAGGCTCCCGAGCACTTTTTGCACACCTTCCAAGTGGCCTTGAGTCTCCCAGGTTCAACCCCACCCAGAGGTTTCAAAGAAGCCTAAGCACCCTTGTGAAATAGCCTCAATAATAAGCAAGGTTCAAAACAATGTTTGTTGCAGAAGTTTTAATCTGAAGAATGCTAATAATGTAAAAAAAAAAAAACCCTCCTGTCATTGCAATTAATGGCAAATCCTCTAAGGTGTGCTGTGCTCAGGTCTCTGTCTCCTGCTCCTGAAGGTATTTCTGTTTTGCTTATGCAATAACAAACATGCAGTCTTGCTCTCATCAACTACAGCACAGCTCAAATACTTTGATGTGAAGTTATGGTAGTGAAACAGATTTACACACAACCAACCACTTATAAATTAAAAAAAGCTGAGTTTCTAACCCTGAAGTGCCCAAGGCCCATTTTTCTATGTGTACTTCAAGGTCCCTCTGCAATGCCGGTGTAGAGAAAGGAGATGAAAAGGAGAGAAAAAACTAGGCCTTCAACCTTCAACACAGTTATAGGAGATCCAGCTACAGACCCAGATGACGCTGCTGAAATAATACATTCCAGAGTCTGTCAGCTGAGTCCTGCTGCTGTCAAAGTATGTTCTGTGCACGTGGCCACAGCTGTTAACTTCACTATTAGAAGAGGTCAATGTGAAGGAGAAAATAAAGGTATTAGAAAGATGAACAGTAAGTGGCAAAAACTGTTAAGCAATTGCATGGCCTCATTTGTACTCCAATTATACTATTTGATAAAAAGACAAACCATACAGTGCCCATTTCATAAAACAGCAATAGAAGATTGGCCTCTGCAGAACCATGTGGAGCCATTTCACTTTCAGGCAAGTACATTTAAGAGACCAGGCTGAAAACACTGGAAGCCTTCATTATACCTGCCTAGTGGTCACTGACTGACTGTCTTACAGGACACTGAAAACATAGTGTGTTACCACATTGCAATCCCTGGAGGGATTGGAGTCAGAAATTGTGATTGCTAGGTCCTGCTCAGGCTTTGGAAAACCTAGGTGCAGTTGTGCTTGCCCAGAGCAAGCTGAGGCTCCAGCAGAGCCAAGCAGCAAAGGACTGTGCATGCAACAGCAGGAGTGTCCTCTCTCTTTCCTCTAGGTCTAGGCCAGTTTCTCATGACAAAGGGACATAATTCAATCTTTGGCTTCTGTGCTGGAAGAATGAAAAGTTGATTCACACCACTGACTTCCCAAAGACAGATTCTTTAACTCATTAAAACTACTGCTCTGCTTGTTATGAGTTGGTCTCACATCCAGAAGACTTTCTGTCACCACTACGGCTGGAACAAAGGGAAGGACACTCTCAGCCTGCACACTGTATCTATGTGATCTCTCACATGCTTGACTTTGGTCTTGTTTCACACACCTTCAGAAAAATGGCCATATCAAACTTTTCAAATGCCAGCACACATCAGTTCTAGGTTTGCCAGACAGGTTAGATAATACTGTCCCCTCTGCAGATTGGAGCACAGAATGGGGAACCAGGTGCACATGAGACACTCAGAGAGCTGCATTCCTCTCAGAGTCAGACTCTGGTCAAAGTGGTTATGATTTCCAACCCATGGTCACTGAGGACTCAGAAAGTGTATCTTCTCACTTTCCTAACCCACTCCTGTACGATGCTTTAAGGCCTAACCTACAGCATCATCAGGAACCATGACCTTTGTAAGATAAATATGCGGAGTAAAAGAACACTTCCTTCCCAGCAGCTTTCTTTTCCTCCACCTGCCTATCTGGCAAAGAGGACAGGCTGCTTTCAATACTTTTCAGTGAGGAGAAGGATGAAAAACACCCCATTCAGCACTGGAAAGGACCAGGCAGGGAGCCCCATGTCTTTTGCAACTAATATTACAGTTTATCTTGTAGAAGACCATGACTTTAAGAGTTGATGGATGCATTCAGATTTCATCCTAACAAGCCTGTCAGTGGAAAGCAATGAAAGGCCTATGCCACATACCAAAAAGAAGATGGAGGTAGAATGTAACCATCCACTTGTTTTCTTCTGATCATGCTGGAGGGCTGAACAAACACCAGGCATGCCCAAAGGTTTGAGAAGCCCTGAAATTGAAATGAGGCATAAACCACCAGTCATCACAAAGGATAAGGAAAGGAAAAGTCCAGAGAAGCTATTTGGCTCCTCTGCCAGATCAGGCGGCCATCAATTGTGTTGTCTATTTGATGAAATATTTAAGAACCAAATCGTGCTGGAATTATACGATACTAATCAAATCTCCTGGGCCATAATTCTTACTCTGACATTTACTTGGCTCACAGCCTTCAGTTAATCACCAGTCCCTGCCTCAGTTTCCTCACAAACAGGAACGGATGCATTCAAATTACACTCACCTGAAAGACGTGCTGTAAAATTTAATTAAGCCCTGAAAAGCACTTTGCAATTGTGAGATGAAAAGGTGCTATTAAAGGCTTCTAGTATTATATTTCACTAAGACTCTCAGAACTATTTTGGATGGAGTTAAAGAGAGAAAATAAAAGGGGAATAAATCATAAACATTGCAGAATAAATGCTGCCCACCCCTCCTTATCCGTAACTCACAAGGCATATAGATTATATCTAAACAATCCTTTGTATGAGAAACTGTCCATACATTTGCACACAAGATGTAAGGACAATGTTGGTTTTATATGAAAGGGAATATACATGTTTCCTTGCACACCCTCAGTGAAGTTAAAAGGGTTAATAAAATATAAGTTGAGATCAAAAGAAATCTGAGGCGACATTTTGGCCTTGAGGCCTTCTCTTGGCTGTGGGAAAACAGAACAAGGTTGCTCTGCAACCTACAAGCCGAAGCACAATTAGTGGTGTTTTCAGACTGCACGTTTTTTTTCTAGGTTAAATCCATATAGATATGAGCATATGTAGTGAAAGCACTGTGAATTTAGTTTTTCCAGGGAGAATTACTAATAGTCTTAAAGACAGAGACAACTTGAGAAAATTAAAAATTATATAATTAGAAGATTATACCCACCCAGATCAGAACCAGATAAAACATTACCATCATCGTTATAAAATGCACTCAAAAGGGAAGGGCTTGGTGCATGTGTGTGCAGCTGCAGTGTCATGCACACATCCCGAGGACAACTGGAGGCAGTGAGCCTTTCATCTTTTGACTCAAGACCTCCCCAAGACCTATGCATTACAGCATGAAGAACCACACACTCTATCAAACATCGTTATTTACATAACACATGGCAGGGAGTGGTTATGGGATAAATCAATACTTTGTGATATTTGTTACAAGCCACATGGCACAGCTGAGCATTTCTAAGGCCTTACCCAAGGTCTGGCTTAAAGGCAGCTTGTTACAACTATATGAAAATTGCCTAATAAGTGAGGTCCCCAGAGAACTGCACTGGAACTTTTTTTTTCTTCACTGGACTGTAGCCTTGTGAGGGCAGGGCTTTCATTTACAGACAAGCTCCTGACCTGATTCTCTCCAACACAGACTCTTTTCTGTGTAAACTACAAGCTGATCTCCTTTCCCCACTGCCCCGCTTCCAATAAAACTGACCCTAAGCATAGCTGTAATTACAGGTGTCAACAGTTGCCCTAGATTCAGTGGTACACATCTTTAACACACTCTTAAAGCCATAACTGTTCACTCCTGAAGATTATTCACTGCCTGTTCAGACCCCTGCTTGGAGATAGCAGTGTGGCTACACAGTGGGACAGTGACACAGTCTTCCCTTAGGTCCCTGGGCTGGGAGGTTTATGTGAAAGTGGACCTTCCAGAGGATGATGAAGGTGTAGGTACCCATTCCCTTTTGTTGAGCATATGAAGAACCTAAACAGCTAGCTTACACACACAGGCCAGGTGTCTGAAATTTGACAATGTGAATGCCGAATACCCTGCACAAAAATCTTTGGGCATTATGACAATCTCTTGTACAAATTGCACGATTTTGTTTTAAATACTATCTGACCATCAGTTTCCTGTGATCTCGGAAATTAGGTTTTGTTTTAAAAACAGAATCAGGGAACTCAGTCAACCTTTCCAGTTTCATTCTGACAAAGCATGTTCATTAAAATCTCCAGTTCGGTGAAAACTGTTTTAGAACAGTGATGACACTTAAAATACAATGTTATCAGTCACAAACACCAAAACAGCGGAACGTGTGACAACAATCAGTAAGTTGCAAATTCACTGGCACAAAGCACATGCTTTCACTTTGTGTTTGCTGAGCACCTTGCACTTGGTTCACAATTAGGCCTAAAAAAGTATCTAAAATACAAAGTCGCAGTAATTGAGAAAAATGATCCATCATATTAGGGTATAGTTATTAAATAATAATCTGAAAGCCACTAAATAAAAATTCCTCTCAGAATGCAAGAGAGAACTCGTGTTGTGCAAAATGAAAAACAATAAACAAAATAACTCAATATGTTCTTTCTTCTGAATTAACAAAATAGGCAATCACAAAGGTAAGGAAGAGCAAGCAATTCATAAAAACACGTCAGCCCAAGTAAGGAATCTCCACTGAAGTAATACAAGCACAGGAAAAAATAACCTGCAAGAACTGTGAAGTAACATAAAGCAGTAACAAAGAGGTTGTATAAGGAACTTGCCAGACAAACTCTTACTAAACTGTCAAACAGCTAAACTTAACCAGAACAAATCAATGTACAATACATTAAATGCTAGTAAATCATTTAATGGAAATTCACTTGAAATATTCAGCTGTTTGTTTAGATGCTAGCATAAAACTGGGTCTAACAACTTTAAAAATTCAGCCTGTTCTTTATTCTACTGTTCAGAGTTTATATATTAGTCATCTGCTGCCTCAGCTACATCAACATTTCTCTTTTTTTTTTTGTCTCACAGCTTTCTTACTCCCTTTGTTTCAATGTCCATTTCATATATTTTTATCTTTTCATGCTCTTCCTTCTCAGCTCCTTGGTTTCCACTTATTATAAATCAAGGTCAAAACAGCATTTTAGAGTACCATGAAACACTGCCCTTGGACATCTTTCTTTACTACTTCCTTCACTATTCCTGCTCCTTAAAAGAACTATCAGGCTTGTTTGGACTGAGTCTTTGTTTCCTACCGTAGCTTTTATTTTTTCCTCTGTGACATGAAGTATGTTTGTGACAGCTTTGAACTCACTTTTGCTAGAGGCTTCCCATAGAAAACTCATGTGTTCAACTGTACAACCATACCCCCACTCCATATTTATGCTATTTCACACCTTTGAGATGTCTGTAGCCTAAGTCTTTCAGAGCAAAGAAAGCACTAATTTACATCAGCAACTTCTATTGAGTAGTCTTATGCACATCCACACTGTCATATATGCTAAGCATACACAAACCCCCCCAAGAATAAATGATTCGAGGGAACTGCCCCTTGGGAAATCTGCAGAGACTGTGTTAAATTCAAATTTTTAATATTTCAGTAGTATTTTAAAAACCACTGATCAGGTGAAATAAAGAGCTGATGCAATAATTAAATTTGCAGATGACACTAAATTAGGAAGTGTTGCAAACATAAGCGAAGACAAAGAAATAACACAGAGGACCGGAGAAAGCTTAGAAATAAGAGCAGGAAATAACAAAATGGAATTCATCCGGGAAACATGCAAAGGTACAGTACATCTGGGGGAAATATTTCAAAATTAAATACCAAAAGTAATCCGATCTTGTGGTTCAAGGTGTAAACTGATTGCCACAGCTGAAATAATCCCCTCAACCCTCTTGCTCAGCAACATATAGCTGGCAAGGTACATTATGAAGGGCTTTGAAAGATCAGGCACAAGTTATTTTTGGAGGCAGGATGCCTGTCCCTTACAGAAAATCCTCGGCAACATCTATATTCAGAGAAATACCCAGGTTCCTTGAGAGCACATTGCTACTCCTGGGCAAGCAAAATGTTTGATTGCCTCCCCACTTTCATGTTCAACAGTTACCTCCATCCCCTCATTTGTATGCTTACTGGCAATTCAGCACAGACCTAAGCCACAGTGGCAGCGGTAATAATGGTACAAGTTGAAAAGAACAGAGAAAGGGGATGCCAGGCTAGTTAGAGGGTGAATTATCCGGGCTCTTAGAATTCCCAACCTCTGAGAAACTACCTCAGCTACGTCTCACTCTCAGCGGCCACAGGGGCTGCTGTACCAGACAAGCAGTAATGTTGTCAAAAACACAGAACCCAGATACTCAGGTGATGTCAGTCAGGGTTTTTTTCCACTGACTTCAAAGAGAATAGCAAATTTAACGTGAGTTTGCAGTGAAATAAGATACTGAAATGCTTCAGAGCAGTTTAGTTTTTCATCCCCAGGCTTGCCACAATTCAGGAACTAAAGAAGAGATGAGGCTTTGTACGGCATTGATAAAACCAAAGCAAACATATCACAAAGCTTTAGCCCTTGAATGCCATCAACTCAGAGAAGCTGGAAGGAGTTGAATGGAAATCAATAACAATGAAGGATCTCAGAGAGATGGACTTTGAAGAAAGTCACTATCTTATTTTGTTATTCATCAAGCAAAAGACAAGAAATGTCATTAAAACAAATAAATTAACTATATCCTATAGCAAATCAGTCTCTCTTTGCTTCATAGAAGAGTTTCTGCTTACGAATTAGCTTCCTACTACAGATCTAAATAAACAGCACATATATCCTTCTATATTTCCTGCCCAGTTCTTCCCAGATAAAAAATCTGAACAGGAATGAAATAAGAGACTGAGATGAGTCATTGGTTTCACCACTCATTCAGATCTGTTCATTGTCTAACCCCTGTCTATGCATTCAGTTGATTAAATGTATTATGAAATTCCAGAGGTGTGAATGGCTGGACTATAGCTTAAGGAGTTTTTGCAGCTGGATTACGTCCCATCACTGAAGTGTGGCACTGTACCACACAGGCCAAGAACAGGATTTCATAGAAAGCAACTTGAGATTGAATATATTTTCAGAAATGTTTGCTGTAAAGAACAAATCAAACACTTTTTCACAAGAATTTTTGAGTCAAGTTTACGGTTTGTGTCAAGTTAGGTTGACAACCTTTACATCCATTTGATCAGTCTGAAGCAAGTAGTTTCCTGCAGTGCAGCTATCCTTAAAAAGTCACACTGAAACATCTGAAATGTCCATTCCCTCTTGGTTTCATGGAAATTAGTTTTCTGAGGGTATTTCTGACAGCAAATGAAAGGAAAGAAAAACAAACAAACAAAACCCGATTTTTCTGAATAATCTCATTATAACTTTGTCAGCTTGTCACACTGGAGTGGGTTGAAAGCTCCAAGAAGAAACTCTTAATGCAACTAAAATGATCTAATGGAGAAACTACTAATGTGTAGCTACCAGGGGATAAGGATGATCTCTAATTAAGGACAGTACTTGGAACTTAAGTGATCTGTGGTCTGTTCCACACTATGCTGCGCGCTTCCTGTACAAATCCAAACAAATGATTTTAGATGTACCTTAATTTCAGGTCTGTAAAGCTAGTACTTTCTCAGCCATGCCTATTCATGCTGCAAGCTATGTACATGTACACTGTATCTCACAATTTTGAACAGAGAAGCTATTTCCAAAGCAGGTAATACTATTAGAGGCAACTGGCACTGTCACACTTCATTAGACATGTAGGTCTGCAAAAATCTTTTCCAACCAGAAGTCAGACAAGATTTGTGCTTTGCAATTTCTGGACCAACAGTTCGTTATGAATCATTTTGGGTGGGCTAAACTTGCACTTAATCATCAAAACCTATGCAGAGATTACAGGTAGCACTATTATGCACTGTCAAATAGCTTTGGCTCTCCATGGCATGTAGGTTTTCCAGCAGTCACGAACCACCACCCTCCACAAGCTCTTTATAGTATGTAAGAAAGTTGGGCATAAAGATGGAAATGCAATCATGATATAATGGAGGGTGGTGCCTGATACTATCAGAGCTTTTAATATTAGTCTCATTGCTGCCAGGTCTGAGCACTTCCAGCTCAAGGGGGGTGCTGGCATCATCCAACCGTCTGATAGACAGACCTGCCAGCAAACTTGTGGTTATGAAACTTGAGACAAGCAGATCTTCTATCTGTAAAATAAGGTAATTAAAAATTAATTTAAACACAGTCTGTATAAAGTGCTGAAGCATATAATGTAGGGTATAATCCTATGCTGGATTTGACAACTAAAGCTGCTACTGCATATTCGGTGTTTTTAGATGAAATTATATGCTCCTTCTGCCAGACTCCAACAGAAATTTTCACTGAACACTTCAGGATCTGACTCCAGGACACAGACTGAATGGTTAGTCCATGTGATGACATGCAGAGATAAGAGTTCAGAACTACAGATCATTCGGCTGTGTAGGCACAAACACAATGTTTCTTAGATCCAGCAATGTTCTACAAAGTGAGTGTGGATACATCTGCCACCCTTTCCCACCATTCCTGGTTCCAGACTTCCTTCATGCTGAACCAGCTTGTGTCTCAGCACTTTTAGTGTTGATGCATCCAATAAATGGTATGGAAATGTCTGTATTAGTAATAAGTACAAAAGGTATTTTGTCTGCAAGGCATGTAGGCCTCTAGGAACAATGTAGAAAGCTGAAAGGCAAGCTCTGATTGCATTCCTCTGCCAATGAGTCTCAACTGGGACACAGATATGAGGTATCAGTAGCTGAGAAATCAATAATCAGAGTAGTAGGAGTTCACTCAAGAAGCCATGAAAGAGAAAGAGCTCCTACAATTCTTGCCTTGCTTCTTGGACAGCTGACTACCACAAGCCATAATTGATCCTTGCCCCTAATCGAATGCTGATCATCATACTACAGAGACAATAGAATTAGTGGATTCTCCAATCTGCTCCCAGCAGCCAGCCCAAAGCTATGATATGATACTACTGCACTGCTTGCTGGACCAGCTTGGGGAAGAGATATTCCCTTGCTTGTCTGCTTCTTAACAATGGTGTTGGAATAGCCTAGATTGAACAACCACTGCAATGGGCTTGTTAAAAGAAAATTCTGTTCTGGTTTGATTGAGGACAACTGGGTGGTTGCCTTGGCTTAGAGACTGAAAATCGTATAAACATGAGTCCAGCTATATGAAGCAAGATACGAATAAAAGGATTGCTTCTGAATATACTTACTCAATGTGATAATTTTTTTAATCTGAAAATAAACTATCACTGGTGGTTCACTAGACATATTAATAGGTATGTTGGTAGTTTGTTTACTGTATTAGTAAATAAAACATTTTCCTTCTTGCTTAATAAGTATGTTAATTAATCATATAGAGATATAGCCTAAGACACAACTAGGTAAGAATTACGCATGACCACATTCAATTTTGTGGTATTAGCAGGTACAGAACAACTATTCAGCCTCAAACAGTCTGAGCAGAATAGAACAGCAATCATGAAATAACACCCTACTTACTTGAAAAAAATCTTGCATATTCAGGATACTTTCTCAAACCACAGGAACATATTTGCTCTTTACTTACCCCCCCCTTTATCCTGCCAGTGCTCCCAAAGTAGGAAAAGCACAGAGGTGCCACAATGTTCTCTGTATTACAGTGGAGGAGTACAGGGATAGTGATCCTCTTGGATTAAGAAAGAGTATCATGAACAACAGGTACCCTGACTGACACACACAATGTTTAAATTGAGAAAGAGCCTTCCATTATTCCCTTAAAGCCTTCAGTAGTAACAAATCAGTGCAGAAGAAACCCATGTTTAACTTGCTGATTCTAGCACATTACTGTGTATTTCTTATTAGATTCTCATGGGAGTTAACAAGAGACTAGTTGGTTCCCATTAAAGGGCACAGCTGTGAGTTTCCTCAGTAGCACTGTCAGCACATTACCCTTGTTCTCTACTACCTACAATGACTTTTCATAACATTACAAATTTAGTTCAAAAATCTCTTTTTCTTTTTTCTAGTGTACTTGCATGTACATCCAGGATGAACACCATGATCAGTTACAGCCCTCCGTCCAAATAGCACTCTCCACAGAAAGGCCAGAGATCATCTGCACAAGAGGTGGGATCTCCCATCGTGTGTTCGAGACTTCATTATGAAATGAAGAACAGATTGCCAAAAGAGCTGAGTAACACTAGAAACCCTTGTATCTTCTGCTTTACGCACATAGCACATGCCTGTTACCTTGCTTGCTATGACATAAAATGGAATCACATGTAGATGGTATTACGGAGATGACCATAGCACAAGAACATATAGAGAGCAAAGTATTTAAGAAGAGATTGGATAAAACTTTCCTCCTTAACCCTTCTTCACATACAAATGCCAAAGGTTTGGTAGTCCTGACAATTCGCTTAACATTTACCATATGAGACCTGATTGGGGCCTCCCCTGTTGAAGCTGATCAAATTTGCAATGATTGCCTATTATGAAAGAAGCAATATGTTTACTGTTGAGCATAGAAATTAATGTTAGAAATGAAAAACAATCTTCTTTGTCATAAGAAGGAAGCAATACCTTCACGTCCTGTACCTTGTACTTCAGACCTCTCCTTTGCAGTTCTATACACAGAGAAACTTTAGACGAAATTTTTTTGAAGACCTGATTTCTCTTGGTGAATTTTAATGCAATATTGAAAAATAAATTCCCTGGGAGCTGTTTGGAGTTCACTTGCAGTCCAAACTGTTCAACACAGAGGCTTATCACAAAGTTTTGCCACAAGGAAAGAGCAGAGCAAGGTTCCTACGGAAGATTACTCAACTCACGCTCAGGAACAGTTTTGAAAACCAGAGTTCAATTGTCACAAATAGAATTTTCCCCATTTTCTTTTCATCTTCATCTGAAAGGGAAGAGTAAAATCATCTTACATCAGCTTTCTTTTTAAGCTGTAGTTAGATACATGGAGGGCAGTTGAATCTTGTGTAAGTTCCATGCAAAAAGGGTGAGTGGTTTGAAATAGATCTTGATCAAAGACTTGATTTTTCTATCTTTCTCAGGCTCCTCTGATGTGGTCTTTCAACCACACCTATTTTGAATTAAACTCCTACTCAAAAATACTCCTTCAGTGTATCTTTTCAGAACATACCTGCACATGATAGTTCCTAAGTACACAATGTCAATAACAGTCTTTCAGTTTCCATTTGCAGCAGTGCCAATCTGGTATATTTGGAATGTAAAACAGCAGCATTATTTACAGGCCCGACTTCAACTGTTTCAATAGAAGGGGTAAAAAAAAGGTGTCTTCTTATGATGTGTGTTTCTATGCACATCAAGGATGTCTATATGTTTTGGTTTTTTTTTTCCTCACCTGCTGAAGGAGGCATTTAACAAACTGAGGCCTAAACAAGAAAGAGTATAAATGCAGCTGCAGTAAGGATGTGATTTTATGGTCAGCTGCATCTAGTTGAACTTTGAAATGCCAGTAAAAAGGACAGACCTTCGTTTCCACCACCTCACCTGTCTCTCCTCCATGCTTTGTGTCAGCACATGTGGTTGCCTGCCTCAGCAGACAGCCAGACCTGCTCCCCCATGCAGCTGCCTGCACAGCTGGATGGTACTGCTGCTGACACAACACCAAGGACAGGGGACAGACAGCCTTTCACTGCCTTTTCAGCAGGTTAAAAATAGATTAGCCTTGCATGATACAAAACTGCATCCATGTATCACCTGGTTTTTGTGATGGAAGGAAACAACAGATTCCTGTGTTATTCGCTGCACAAAACCAAATCACATTACTGATAAAGCATAAGCATTTGGAACACCTGTCTTTATGATATCATGGTCATTGCTAATACGAATGGAAAAAGATGTAACTCAGACAAATGTTTGTTTCAGGCAAGGAGACAATAAATGGAAAAATTAAACCATGTTAAATGAAGTTCTACATGAAGGTTTTGTGGAAAGAGAACTGTAGGGCTTGAACATTCATTTTTCCTTACTTTCTCATCTTCATCTCAGAGAATGCTACTTCTAAAACTATATTTAATATTGGTGTCTTACTAATTAGTAGTATATGAAAAGCTGGCTTAGGAAGCAGATCTAAACCTAGTAGTAGAAAAGGCAATACACTAGTGGATTAAGACTTTAATATTTATTTCTTCCTATTATCCATCTCCTACACTGCTAAATTCTTGAGGAAGACTGCAGAAAAGCTTGAAGAAGTGTAAAAAGAAAAGTCTAGAGAACTACAGAATAGTGCAAAATGTTTGTGGGTTGGTTTTGTTTGTTGTTTTTTTTTTTTTTAAAGCAGAAATTCTTAATATTAAGGAAAAAAAGTAATTTAAACTCCTATCAGAGAAAAAAACTAAATAACAAGAAGAAAAGGGACAGCTTCCTCTGTGGCAGTTAGCACTATCCATTATCAGTGCCAAGATATCAGATTAGATAGATCACCACTCTGATCCTGAATGATGACTTCTGTCCAACTCTCCGCCCTTCACATCACCGCCAGTGGCATGGTGCCTCAAACCTTGATCCTACAAGGCAGCAGGACACAGACACCAGTGCTCTGTTCTTCAGTAGGATACGCAACAGCATTTCCCATGGCCGTCAGGAGGAGCTGGTGGATGCCTGTTTCCAGAACAGGTGGGGTGAGAGCACTTGGAATGCAACTACTGAAAGTTCAAGTCAACAGGTTTGGAAACTTGGCAAAGACAATGCAGACAAATAACTCAAGGTTTGCAGGGCACCTCTGTGACTGGTATAAATCAGATGAGTACTGCTCAGTTCAAGGGAACCTGCAAATACACAACAGATGAGCACCCACTCCTTTCCAATGCTCCTCTGAATTTTGGTGTCTAAACCTCCTGGATCACATCCAGCTTTCTAGTGCTTCCTCCATGCCAGGAAGAAGGTGAAACCAGTGCAAAATATTCTGCCATTCTCAGTGCAAAGAAAAATAAAATCACATTTCATCATGAAAGTTGATCCTTCATTTTCTCAGAGCAGCGAAGACAGGGAGAAGAGCTGTAAAAAAGAATAAAGAACTTCCTCCCCTTCTTTCACACCCCCACCCTCTAAGTGCTTTCCTGCTGTTGACAGAAATGAAAGTCAGGCCTGGATGAACCCAGCAGAGATACCCAGAGGCAGCAGAGCAGTGCTGGGCCCCTCCCAATGCCACACTGCAGTTCAAAGCCTTGAAAAGCTACAGAATTCCCACCATGCTGCAGTTCGGCTCCCCACCCAAAGAGCCATATACCTAGCAACGTCCTCTCTCCTCAGCATGTCTCTACTATGACAGTAGGTCCATATCTTCTTTGCCTTCTACCAGTATAGTCACATGTCACTCTCATTGCACACAAAGGATGAGCATCTCTGCTGCTCCTGCTCATCGTGCCCCCAGTTGCAGGTCAGTGCCAGCCAAAGCTCTTAATTTGTTGAGCTTTACTAACTCCTCTGCCCCAGTTCCCCATCCTCATGTTCTTAGTTTGATATCTAACTTTCTACACAACAAAATTCTCTTGAGGATTTCTGAGACAATGGACCCTGTAGTAAATGGAAGCCTTGGTAATACTGGAGAGATCAGATGTCATGCCTTGAGATGCAACATTACTCCATGAATGCTGTGCATGCACAGGTCAGCTGCACAATGTATGCACTGATGTGCCCTGTGCTGGAGCTGGCAAAATTACTTTCCTGCAAATGCATAGTACCTTTTTTTCCAAGCAGCCACTGCCACCAGTGTCAAAAAAAATCCCCACCCAGAAGATGGGAAATAACAGAGAAAGCCTTTTTGTGAATTTTTCATATGAAGTGTAAGACTCTACTAGGCAATTACAATAGACATCTGGTAACTCCTTCATTGGCTGGTGGGATTTGGATATGTTTCCACACTAGCACTGCAACAGACTGCTTGGGCTTGGACATCACAGTCTCCAGGCCTACTAATCAAAATAAGTATAAAATAAGGAGGTAAAATACAAATGAAACAGAGAGGTCAAAAGCAAATCAAACCCTTCCAAAACATAGCAAGTAACAACTCAGCTGGGCTACTGAATTAGCCAAAGATGGTTCCCAGTTACAAGACTTGTCGCTATTAATAACAGCATCAAAAACAATTGAATTTGTCAAGCATTTGGTTCAGCCTGCTACAGAAAGTCAGGCAGGACCCAAACTCTAGGTACAGATTTGAATTTCACTGTCAGGGCTGATGGTGAGAGAGTTCAGCTATGGAGCTCTAGTTTTCCTCTGGTATATCTTCAATAAAATTATCGCAGCTCTCTAACTCCATTACCTTCCCAAGATGCTGCTGTGGTGCATGCTGAAGGGCTGGGAGGAGAAAAAAGTGGAGGAGGAGAAAGAAGTTTGCCCCTCTTCCTGTTTCTGTGGATGTGTATTCAGAGGATTGTCTTTCCACAAGCAAATGACTACAGACAAGCTCCCTCCAAATGTATGTTCTCTCAAGTTTCAAGCACTTGGTCTCTGTTCTTGCTGAATGTTTAGTTACAGCATGAAAAATTGATATGTGGAATGAAGACATTTCCCCTTTGACTAGCACATTTGCAGAAGGTATGTCAAGGATCTGAGGCAAGGGGTATGGGCAAGCTTTCAAGAAAGTTTTTCCCCCTGCTTCTCCTTTGCTTACTTATTGGAAGAGCAATAAATATCAAGCAGACAGGCCCTTCTCACAGTTACAAAGCCTACCTGTAACTGAGCTGGATAATTAGCAGCCTTGAAGATGATATATGACTTTCATTACCCTTTGGGACTGGAGACTAAATGAGGACAGAGCTAATTGCCGTGCAAAGCAGTTTGGCATGAATGAGAAAAATGCAGGCCCTGTCTCCTGCCAAAAAAAGGCCCTATTGCTGCTCTGATCTCATGGCTGGTTTTTGCCGCAGGAGTTCACTTGGTGTCCATAAATCATGGTCTGCTTACAGCTGAAACTGCACTGAGTCATCAACATGCAATAAGCTGAGTGACAGATTCCAGCCTGACTACATTAGAACTTCAAACTTAGTCCTCCCCCCCCAACACTACCCATACTTAACAGAAAATTAAACCCAGACTACACAGACATGAAGGCTGTGAGAAACACAAGGCTTGTTTACTTGACAATAGTTTTTTAAGACTGATGTTTCCAGGAAATAGCATCATGCATTTTGAAAGGGAGGGGGCCCCACAAGTACTGAATTTATAAAATGACCCTGTGCTATAGCATTTGCTTTGTCCTTCCTCACATAATTGCTGATTAAAATGTATTACCCTTCTTTAATGATCTAAAGTGGCACTTTGTCATCTTAGTTCTTATAGAGATAGATTTAGTCAGCTGAGAAAATATTTTGCTGCTCTTTAAAATTAGGCCATAAGAACCTGAAATCTGACTAAACCTGTTTCCAAAGTGACCTGAGGCACGTTAACATCCATATAGTACCCTTAAGAAGTGTGGGTTTCTGGGGAATCCAAACCATCAATGCAAAAAAGAGTCCTTGAAGATATTCTTTTCCTCTCCCCACTCTGTTCTACAGAATTTTTTTTTGCTTTTCCCTAAAGGTTACTTAGGTCTATTTTTTTTAATGGAAGAGATTGTGCTGAATTTGCAATATGGTATCCTGTCAGATCCTAATCAATTAGCCCACATCAGCTCAGTATAAGGCAGATACCAATTTAACTCACAGAGCTAAGCCTTCTGATTTTCTCTAAGGGCAGTCACATAATTCATTCTTTGTAGTGCCAAATTATATTTGACATTTAATTTAAAACTCAAGGTACCATAATGCAAAATCTCACTAAAAATAATGGTGATAAAGCAGAGAAACATTTCATTTGACAGTGAGGATGTTTTTAGCTTATTTATGCACCCAAACTTTCCCCCTCCTGCACCTTTCAAAGCCCCAAACTTACCAGTGCTGTTTGTACAGGCAATCACTTTCAGGTGATTTTAGCCTCTACAGGTGCTTTCAGACAGTAAAGGGGCACTTGAAGGTGAAGCAAGAAAGCTGGCTGCTGCTTGCCTTTTGGCAGGTGAGCTCTCCTCTCCCTGATGACACAATAAGCTCAAAGACATTTCATGTATCATTGCTGCTGTAGCTAACAGAAAGAGATATTTCAATAGCATGCCTGGGCTAACTGCAATGGTTGAGTGTGGAGTGGAGAAGGGGCAGGCAGACTGAAAGGCTGAGTTTTTTACTGTTAGAAGACCCAAAACAACACCACCACCGCCACCTAAAAAATCCCAAACAACAAAACCAGTTTAATGGCTTCAGTCACCATTGTCTGTCATGCAACAATTCCATTCATGGCCACCTGGTACAATGGAAGTCTCTTGGTTCATGAAGCACGTCCAGACTCTGATAATACAACTTCATGTGTAGATAACAATAAAAAGCCCGAGTTGTCCTCCTTTCTTGAAATGTGCACTGCCAAACCGTGGGGAGTTCTACCCACGGGCTCAGTCAGTACTTCCAGTGGATGAACAGTCAAACTCTAATGAAAACACTATTTGAAAAAACCGTGCAGCCATCTCTGTCAAGGTGAATTGCTTTTAGGGACTATTTCTGCTGGTAGTGTGCAAAATGCTAAGCAGCCAGTGACTTGCCTGGCTAATCCAGAACAGCTCTGTGAGAAGAGAAAGTAATGGATAACAGTAGGCTCTGCTTTGTTGAGACAATACCATATAGCAATAAGTAAAGAACACTGGTAGTGCAATCCTCCTGAGAGTGACTCAACTTTTGTCCTGTCAAAAAACAGCTACTACTTTACAATAAAAGAAGCAAATGTCTAATGTTCTCATAATTTATGTGCCAGATTAGCTCTTGGGGGAAAAAAAAAATAAAATCATCGCTTGCTGCAACATGCTTCTCAACATAAGATACATGACTTGAATTCTGAGATGTTTGGTCTTACCACGGATTTCAGTCCCTCATTAAGATGAATATAGTCCAGGGTTGAACTCTGGTATTTTTGGAGTGAGTCTGTGGGCCTCGGGTTAGGCATTCTTGCTTTATTTCACATTTGCATGTAGGTGCATGCATATGCTACTGGGAGTCAAGTTCAAAATTTTTCCTGTTTGCCCAGGTGAACAGGCATCCCCAGGGAGGTGTCACAGCCCCAAGCCTGACAGTGTTCAAGAAGAGACTGGACAAGGTCCTCAGAAACATGGTGTGAATTTTGGGGTTGCCCTATGCAGGGACAGGAGTTGGACTTGGTGATCCTTGTCAGTCACTTCCAACTCCCAACATTCTATGATTTCATTTCTTTTAGTACATGCTATATGTTTCACATTTGTCTTACAGAATACACAGGGTATTATCTGGGATATGAAATGTGGACAGGAAATAAAGTTGCTATGTACCAGAGTGCGAGAATACATTGTCAGCACAATTGGAAATGAAATAAGATATATTTGATGTTGATGCAGTGTGCCTATGTGACAGGTTTAAATTAGTGAAACAATCGCAATGGCATAACACTGCTGTAAGATTCTCCTAGATTCCATCAAATTTCATTGTAGAATAAAATAAAACCACAAACCCAAAAACTTCAGGAAAAGCAATGCTTCAGCATTATACAACATAGGGGGCTCCTTTCTATGGCACGTATCCTGTAATTCAGCTCTTCCAGACTTCCTGAGCTGAGACTGTATCAAGACCTTTGTTTTCAGCAGTAAGGATTTTTTTTTTAATTGCAAGGACAAGCGTACCCTTCACAAGCCTAGATAATTGCTTTCTTAATCTAATTATACTTCGGCTTTTATGGCATCCTGTGGCAAAGAATTCCACAGTTTATTAATGCTTTTTATGTGGAAAAGCACTTCCATTTGTTTAAGTAGTATTACAATTTGAAGAAATAGTGAATAAGAATTCCCTATTACTTCTTCAAACAATCTAATACTCTATCAAGAAGAATTATGCAGCCCTTGGACCTCTTTTCTAAGCTCATTCTACTTGGCCTCTTATATGGAAACCTTTCCAGAAATTGGCTCGCTGCTGTTACCTTTTCTTCTATGTAGGCTCTTTTTGAATTGAGGACAAGAAACAGGTATAATTTTCAAGATGTGAACCTCATTCTCAGTATTGTCACAGTTTTTTGCAATCGTCTATTTCCATAAGTATACAGAACTTGAGGGGGGGGGAAATATAAGTTTTTAACTGCTCACCAACTTAATAGCAGCATTTTGGCACTCAAAAATACACATGCACAAAATCTTCAGAACATTTCCATGAACTTAAGATTTTGCATCAAATTCTTGAGAAAATTCAGCTTGGCAAATATTTTTCAGAATAGTTTGAATGTTTTCAAAAAGCAAATTATGAAAGTACTGATGTGACTGCATTGATCTAAGGAAGCTGGATTAGCTAAATTGCCATTTTAGTAACCTATTTATATCACTAAGTTTTTACTGTTGTGGAGACAGAAGTTTTAAAAATAATGAATAGTTTAAAATGGTAGTAAAAAGTACACAGTGAGTAAATATGCAAGATAGAAAACTGACATTTCGTACAATGAAGAATCCTGAAATGGAAGTGAAGGGATAAATGCATTGTCTGAGATTTCAGACCCTCAGATGCTTAAAGCTGGTTCCAAGTGTCAAGAACTTAAGCACTTTCACTGAAAAATAGATAAATACAGAAATAAGAGTCTGAATTTAAATTAATCCCTTCTGAAGGTCGTTTCTTTAATCTCCTTTCATATATAAGATTTATCATATTGCTTTGCGAGGGGTGTATCAAAAACAGGGATCTAACTCAGAGTCCTTGCATTCAATAGGGAAGCTGCTTTTTAATTGCACTGTGCAAAAACATTAGCAATAAAACTCCATTATAAATACAAACAGAAAACTAAATCATGGGGTAGGAAGCCATAAGGACTGGAATGCAGAGAGAGATTGAGAGAGAGAAGATACAAATGATCTCATGACACTTCTGCAGTCTAGTTTCTGGAACAAATTCTACTTCAATTTACAGTGATGTAAAAAAGACTCAAAAGTTAGCCTGTTTGCTCCTCAATTAAAATACTACCAGAGAAATAGATTATGTTTTTTGAACCCTTTATGATTCAAGATTCTACAGTTAATAGCACAGACACGTTTGTCATCATCCTTAATCACTGATATTTGGGCAAATATTTCAGCAAGCTCAAATCTGTTCCAATTTAAACTCATTTAAATCTTGCTCAGCTCTCTTGTAGAACAACTCCCCACATAATATAAACCTGTGCCTGACCACAATTCTGAATCCTTATCAAATCTATATTAAGAATCATCTTCCAAAGCACAAGCAGCAATCATTTAGAACAATTTGAATTCCCTGGCTAGTGTCTGTCCACCCAAATTGAGGAGCTGTTGCACCTTATGCTTTCTTGTCACTGTTCGATCAAAATATTTCTGGAATTCCACATTAATTAGCACTAGAGTGTTCCAAGAACTGTAAGAAGCAACAACCCACTTTTCAAATGGGATAAGCATGGGTGGCTGCTGCTCCACATAAAAATCAACCCCCTACCCAAAAACCAGTGAAGTCTAAACTCACAGAAAACAAAATATGGGGGAGAGAAGAGAAAAAAAAAAAAGAAAAGGAAAAAATCTTACTCTCATTTTATAGTTTAGGAAATCAAAGCTGTGAGAAAGATTGCCAAGACCAGGCAAAACAAGGACAAAAATATAATCCGGATTTATTCAAACTCATTATGGATCTTGTATCGCTTAAATAACTTTTGTCAGTGAATGAATGTTAATTACAGTCTGACCAACAGCTCACCAAATTCAACATTAAAAACTTTTGCGCTTTTCAAAGGGAATTTTTATCAGAGTCCACTGGGTTACTCATTGAATGTAGCTAAAAGAAACCTTCAGCTAGAATAAAATTGAGGCCATACCAGGGCAGACTAGATATTTATTATTTTTTAACGCATCTCTAATTGAATGGCCATGAATAATATAATATTCCTGGAGTCTTAACTGTTGTTCAGTTCTGTGTATTAAAATAGTTTGCATTGTTTGTCCAATAATTCTGACTAAAACTGGTAAAGTGACATACAGGCTTCTTGAAAACAGTAGTGGGATTAAAAAAATAACAAATTGAATACAGGAGAAAAAAAAAGGGCTTGCCTGAGTCTGAAAAGAATAAAATTGAAGCCTTTTAACCTTACACATAAGTTCCACACCATTGCTCTTTAAAATCAGTTGAAAATCATTTAAAATCAAATTGATTTTGGCTTTTATATTCAGATGCACTTCAGCTTTTTGCTTACTCGCCTATACAAGTAATGTCTTCAGTCAACCTGTGTTTAAAATGGGTTGAAAATCAGTTTTTATGTTCACATGCTTACTGGAATTTTCTCATTTCCATTTCACTCAGAGCCAATCATGATCAGATTAACTTGCTAGGGAATATGTCAAGAGGCTGATTTCATGGATGTTTTAGCAAAGAAATGGTTCCTAATGTAGTGAAACATTTTTTGCTTATAACACATTGTCTATTGTCCATTTTGTGTCAATAAATAGCATGATGGATAATCAGAACTGTTCATATTTGTTCTGAAAAGCTCTCTTCTCCGTCATTTGTAGACCCAAAATCAATCACAAAAAAACGGAAAAATCACAGGAGAATATTTCCTAGTTTACATCTGCTTCTTTCCACTAACAAAATCTGGAATATCTGCAGCTTTCCATGTAGGGAGTGGTAGGGTAGGCTTGTGAACTGGATGCTCCTCTGGCTCACCTGCTGCCATCCAACAGTGGCTCATTTGGATTGTATAACTGCTATCTGAACTGACATTTAGTCATCCAGCCTGAAAGCAAGTATGCTGAAATAATGCAACATAACACACTATCAAGGCTGTAATAGGACATAGAACACCTGCCATTGACTTGGATAGAAGGGATAAAATGCTCTGAATTGCTTTGTTTTCAATGTTGTCTTCCCCATACTCCTCACATGTCCACTTTTACTTAATCTGTCACCGATGCTTTAAGGAAAGAGGAACAGCATAGCAGGAGAACAAGAAAATGTAAAACAGATGTCCAAGTTTTATTACTGACCGTGTTGGCGACTGCTTATAGTGTTGTATCAAGTTCATTGATTTAGATGGTTTGGGGTTTCCAAACTCAGAAGATGTACATCGTCTTGCTTTTCACTGTGGGTCAGTACTTCAACACTCACCATCTTCGAAAAAAAGTTGGAATGAGTCTACAAGTAAGGTGGCAAATGTCTCAAGCCCTGCATCTAAAAATTGAACACCTACAATTAAATGATATCAGAAAAATAGACTGTAAGCTCACAGTAAGTCAATTTAGTTGCCTAAAAATGATAAATTAAAAATGTATAATGAGGAGAGATGTTGTGGGATCAAACAATGCTTTAAAGACCTCTGCAAATCTCAAATGAGAAGTCAAAAATCCACTTGCAAATATTACAGCTCAGAGATGATGAGTGGGAATGGAGTGGGAGGTTATATAACCTGATAATATCAAGGATCTGAAAGAGATTAAACTATTTAACTATTCAGCAGTAAAGAGAAGTCAAGAAGGATCACTGCAGACAAGGAATGGAAAGACAATACAGAAACTGACTTGCACAGGCTGACATTCTGCTTCAAAGAGTATTAGTGCTAAAGAGTGGTTACAAAACTATAAGTCTTTAAAAACAAGTCTGATTTAATAAATATTTACTAAATTTTATAAGAAATGCCTGGTATCAAGCTATAAATATTAAATTGCAATGTAAATATTACAAGAATGATGGTTTTTCAAATAATCAATTTAAGATTATAAGAATTTTTAGATTAAACATGAAAAAAAAAAAAAAAAATCTCTGAGAGTCAAACAAAAACTCTGACGGTTAGATTCCAAAAGAACAATCCACTCAGAGCTCCTTTCATGTGCCAACAACTATTATTTATATTGTTTATTCACTTTCATCATGACAGCCCTAACATTGAGCAGAGCAGATAGAGTCTAACAGTTACCACATTAGAAAAAAAAGCTCTCCAAAGGTAAATAAAGTGAAGTGAGGCTATATTTTTGGATCTTGGGAGATGTAAGGCCATTCTGATATTCTGTTTATACCGTTTAATGAATTTCTGTACTCTCTCCACAAAATAAATGTTGGCTCAATGAATAGAGCGTGCATTTAGAGGAGCCACCCTATTAAAACTGGTTTTGTTTGTGCCTGGAGAATCAGAACTGTTCCAGGCAGTTTGTTTCAGATTTTACTTGAAAGCTCCCATTCCATTAGTATGACATTGTTTCTGAGACAAAGCTTAACCATAGTGTCTTTCTGCTTTAAAAGGTAGTGACACCATCTAAGCAAAAATAACAGGGGGTGGGGAGGGAAAGACCCCCATTATAGCAAACTGTGATATTAATGAAATTCTGTTTGTATTAAAATTTTCTTTCAACCCTGGTCTTCCTGTTCAGGGGGATAGTGTCAACCTGTCAAACTTTAAATCAAGAGGAGTTCATTGATGCTTCCATTATGTCAAAAAGCCTCACCTAGGTGACTTCAAGGGAAGACAGCAGGTTTGACTTTCTCAACATCCAAGGCTATGAATTTTTCATTTCCCACCCCCAACTTTCAATTTCTAGTGTTTGTATATTAACAGACACTTTTTTATTGTAGCAAATTTATAATTAGTGTAGATTTTTCCATCAAGTTGTAAAGCCAAGATAATGAAAAGGAGGTAAATACATGAAAGACTATGTTCTCAGTTTTTAGGCTTGTAAAAAGGGGCTATTTAGAGGACTGAAATGTATGCTTTCAGAAAGCTTTTTAGATGACAGATACTTCATGATTCGCAATCTAGAATCTCCCTAGAAATTATTTCACTAGGTGCTGCATTTGCAGACATGTTAGTATTAATTATATAATTCAGCATCCTAAAGAATCCTCATTCTATTGCACAGAACTCAGATTTGGGGCCAGATGCCACAATCCTGCAGTAGCTACTTTCCAGCAATGGGTAAGAATGAAACAGACAAGAAGTCCATTTAACCAAGTACCTGTACCTTCATACTCTGTTGGAAGAATGCTGGCCTTGACAAACAAAACTAAAAAACCCATCTGGCAGCTTTACAATGCCCTCCTCTACAGCATATCACTTACTAATCTGCTACAGGCAAAGTTATAAGGGAACTGTGACTGGGAACATCTCTCTCTCCCTTATCCCAGGGAACTGACATGATTTCTTGAGAGTGTTAAAGAGGCGATGGTAACTGAGAGCAACCTTGAGACAGTTCTGATTTCCTTCTCAATATTGGCATGATATATGATTGACCCAGTGTGAAAGTCAGAAAAAATTTATACCCTGTGCTGCAGACAGAAGACAAGTCCCAAAGAAAGGTCCAGTCCTCCTAGCTTCTCAATTTAGTCATGTAAGAGTCTGACTGAATTTCCACAATAAAGTTTCCATTTCTACCATAATCAGGAACAAAGCCATCCTTTTGTATTCACAGTAATATCCATTATTTATCCATTAGATGTACGGTGAGATGACTTTTGACAGAAAATACTGTGTTGCTTCATGTTCAGGAAGTGAAATCAGGGAGAATTATGATATCCTGAAGGTACGGTTAAAGGAGCCTCCAGGTCTTGGGTTTTTAAATAGGTTTGCAAAGGTATATTAATGGGGAGTGTACCACATAATCCATCTAAATAATTTACTCATCACTATTCTGCCAAATGAAAGATTCTCATCCAAACAGTTTGGTGGTTGGTGTTTTTTGTTTTGGTTTGTTTTTTTAATATATTTTTTTTCCTGAACATATCATGTATAATTATAAGACTACTATACGGATCATTTATAAAGCCAAACAACAAGACCGGAACTCTGGCAACACAAAATGACCAGCTAATTACAACACTGGTTTAAATTATGTTCCTAGGTATTACTTATTCTTTCCAAAGTGGGCTGGACATCTGTACTATTTATACAGTCCCAAAGACCAATTCATGCTTGCAAACATATTGCACATTTTAAATGTAGCAAGGTTTAAATCATCCAAGCTTATTGTTTTAACTTCCAGCATTTCATTATTCTACTTAATGGTTTGCACATTGTTTTACACAAGTACAATATCATTTGATCATATGATCTCAAAAAAACTCCATGTCCCATTATTCCAAAAGAGATGAGAAGTGATGGGATAGGAGACCTATAAACTACAGAGATGTTTTGCCTATAGACAGAAGAAGCTCAAGGTTGTTCAATGTATGCTTAATTGGGAAGATACATGTCGGGATATTAGCAACATATACACATCTGGATTAGTCCGTCCCTCAAAGAAACTGGGCCAGCCCAATATTTTCCCCATTGTAGTCGACTGGAATGTTGGCAGCTTTACTGGGATAAGAGAAGACCCTAATTTAGGCCCTATGGCTTCTGTAATGGAACAGGTTCTGTGACTGCGAATCACAGCTTTGAGAGACTCATCTAGGGGGTAAAGTAGTAAATGTGACAGGTGGTCGTTAAAACACAGAGGAACTGAAAGTAGAGCCTGCAGTCTCTGACACAGCTTCCTTCTCTCCCCTGAGGAACCTCAACGGGCAGCATCTGTGGGTCAAGAACCACACAGGAGTGGTCTATTTCATGATCTCAAGGACTGCAGCTTCCCTTAGCTAAATGAATGGAAACAACAGATCCCACAATGCATTCTGGTGGACCGCCCCTGCAAGGTGCAGGTATTTGACTTTAGCATTAGGAACTCTACTATGAATTAAAAAAACATATTTCAAATTGCTCTTTTGGGTAAAATACAAAAATTACTTTTTTACAAAAATATTTTTACCAAATATTTCCACAAAGCACATCCAGTGTAAAAGAAGCACTGTATCTGCAAAGCTGTTTAAGGATAGGTACTTACCAAGTGCCCTCAGTTGCTCCTGTTCTACTTACCTTGACCTGTTGTGTCATGTTATGCGATATCAAACTGCCATCGTGTTCCATTTTAGAAGTGATTATGCTTCATAGGTGGGCAAAGTTGCTGCTTGCAGAATATTTGTGAGGTTTGATTAATTAGTGCTTATGAAGTGCTTTGAAATTCTTGCATAAATGATGTTACAGAAACACTGAATATTGCCGCTGCTATACAGGCGGGTACATGATTAAAGATCTTATGTTGCAAGGTGTGGCTGGGCCTTACCTTCTCTTTGGGAAAATGTTCTAGCTTCCTCCAGATTGCCTCTGGCAAGCTAGTTCAGTCTTCCAACAAAACCAAACCAAAACACTTCAGTCTTTCTAGGGTAGGAAAAAATAATAAAAAAAGGATTAGATGTATTTCTGAGAACTCATTGCCTGTCTAGGATATTGCACCTCTAGGTGGTCTGATAAAACTTCAAGGGTACTTTGAATATTCATTTTCAGATCAACTCAATTTTCTTCAGCTTTTTTTTAAATCTTAAATCAGCTAGAGCTCTTTTAATTGCTTTCTCCTCTGGGTATTTTACATAGACACCTGACTGCCTGTTAAAGCATCTTCCTAAAGCACTTTTGTCTGCAATATCTGCTCTTTGGCTAGAGAGACCCACTTGTGAGTCCCACCCACCCCCGATCTCTCCTGCCCCAAAGGAGCTGTTACACATTGTATCCCTTTCCATCATTTCTGACTGGGAACCTGACAGCTCCCATCTGCTCTGGGAATTACAGCTCCCCACAGGCAATTCTTTCTTGGCCAAGGCAGGAAGCTTCAGGGCTAAGCCCACAGCCAGCCTTAAAAAGCCCAAGCTGAAGACAATTATTGCACAGACTTACCTGTTTAAAGACTTCTCCAGCTTGCTCATTGCTGCCATACTTGGCTGCTACCATGCTGTCATGGCCTTTCAAAGCATGCTGCTTTGTAAAGCAAAGGCCAGGACTCCTCTTCCCAGCACACAGGTGCCTGGTGCCATTTGAGAGGCCCTAAGGCATCCAGGACATCTGTACGGGAATAGCAGTTATGACGCAGGACCTAAATCACACTGACACTCCACCAGGGTAGCAAATGGATGCCACGCAGGCTACTCTATAATAGCTGAAACACCACTGTATGCCAATGATGAATCCACCAAGTTCTTTTCATACAGTTCCACTTCCCTGTTTTGTTGTTATTGAGAACACTCGAAAGGATCAGTCATATTGATCCTCTGTGTTGATCACACACTTCGCATCCTTTTTGTCTTGCTTACATTAGCCTAACAGACTACGATCCCCTGTTGATATCTTTGATTCCAATCACAGCATGGTGTCTCAGGTTTCATTTTTCCTGCTTGTTCTACTCATTTCACATCGTGCACCCAATGACAACTTATTTGCTGTTACCTTTTGTAATAAGTTCACGGCTAATATCATACATACCTTCCTGAATATATAGTAACTTCTGGATTTTAGGTCCTTTGTGCTTGCTTATGTTCCTAAGAACTGTAAAGAAAAAAATATCAATTGGTTTTACCACAGGCTTTAGTAAACTGCAAGGCCAGTGCCTGAATAAGTCTCTATTTAAATCATGGGAGCATTTAGCTTTTATGAGGTTCAAAACAACCAGGCCGAACACTCTTATTATCTGTCATCAGCTTCTTGGCTGCTGTCACGACCAATGCCATCTTCACACTCTGTGTGCATTTTCAGGATCATAAATCTTATGCAGGAGTTTTTAAAAGCACCAAAACCTTCAAATGTTTAAATGAAGGGTATCAGGAGTCCCTCGCTTGGTCCCAATAAGCGAGGTATAGCGCATCTCAAAATCTACACCTTCAGTTTTCTGATCATTGTTCTTGTCTGTGTACCTTCCAAAAACTGGGTTAGTAATCTACCACGGCCATAAAGTTTCTTTCATTAGAAATGAACAAGTCTGTTCTGACCTTTTCCCAGGGCTGCGCTGGGATTTCATGAGGCGTTTCTTGTCAATCACTATATTCTTTGCACAGCTTGCACTGTTTCACGTATGCTTTCAACTGGGTATTCACGCCTGGCCTGTAGATACATTTCCTGGCTCATCTCGGGCATGTCTCTATCCCCAGGTGTGAAATATGTATGTACTGCATGATCTCAGCTCTTAAGTCTCCTGGGATGACTGTTCAGTTCCATTTAAAACCAAATCCACGTAGTTCTTCATTCACTTGCTAGCGTGGCTGGGGGCTGGCACCACCTCCTGTGGCACTTAGTCCTTTCTGTCTGGCTGACCATGTATTACAAATTGCTTTACTGCCCATCACACACCATGCTGTTCTGTTGGAATGCCTTGAATGGCTCAATTTGAAGGTGCAGACCCAGTAGTTAACTTCTTACCTCATTGTTTCCCCTTTTGGCATATACCAGGATTCCAGCAGTAAATGCTGCAGTCTGTATCTTTACACCAGAGCTGTTTCTATTCCCATTTCTCAGGCACATCCAACATTGGCTCCTCAGGTGTTCTGCAAGTGTGTAATGCTTTAGGCATTTCTGATCCACTTGCCGTTTTCTTCTCTAAATGCCTGTTTCTTCTAATCTCTGAGCATTCTCAGAAGATCCCACATCATTTTCAATGGTCAAGAAAAGTCCAATGTGATAGATGCATAGTTGGGCTCACTTCCAGTTTCCCTTCATTCACCCTAACATTTTGTCTCCAGCACCCATCTAGAAAAGTTATCACAGGTAAATATAATGATCTTAACTGCCTATTAATTTTACAACTCCTTCCTGCAATAAAGATGTTCTAAGCTACAACATCAGTGGCTAGAGGCACAGTGTTCAGTTAATATAAAACATATTGGAGTTACAGCTAACACTGATAGGCATTTGTGCTCATCAATACCTGCTAGAAGGTGTGGCAAAGGTTGTCAGGCAGCTGAATAGCTCTTCCTCTTCAGGATGCCATGGTAATTGATTCCCTGATTTCCTCCTTAAGTCTTTAACCACCTACTCCATCATGACAGGATACATCCACACAGAAAATAATCCACATAAAAAGGACACAGATGGGAGTGGAGAGAATGAAGGTGTACACCTGGCCCAAGCCAGGTGATTACTCCTACTTTGCCAATTTAAATCACATTGCCATTTTTGCTAGTTTAACAATAAGCATCTATTTTACATTCCACTCTTTCTTACAGTGCAGATGTGTTCATTCTTACTTTTTAAACTGTCACCTTTCCTTCAATGTGAGCTTAGGTTAATAAACTGTACATCAAGCGCTGCTTAAAAGCTGGCTTCGCAGGATGATAACTGATGAGGGAATTGCTTTTAATTACTGTACAAGCGAGTAGATAAAAATCGCAGCCCTAGTAATCAGCTCCAGAAACTGACAGCAGTGAAGTCTCACATTTCAAATGTGGATTATTTTTTCTTTCAGCATTCAGCTACAGAAGGCAAATGTTAGTGGTTGGATCATCTTCTGTAAGCAAGCCAAAGTTATGTGTAACATTTTTGGATGCTAATAGGACACAGTTCTGGCAGAACAGAAATAAGGGTAATGTTAACGATTAGAGCAATCTTGGAAAGGAAGAAAAGTGCTTTTCTCAATCCAGACTTTCAGAAGAACAATCATCTCACCTACAACTGCTGCTAGATCTTTTAAAGTCCAAGGACAGCAAAGCAAACAACTGACTTGCACAGCTATCAAGAGTCAGAGAGCATGAGGCTTCCCAGATTGCCTTCAAAACCAGCAGCATTTGGCCCATTATCATCCACACAAGGCTAATGTATTTTTAATAGTTCACCTCCTAAAGAGATACTTCAGGCCATGAGATGAAAATTAGCCAGCCAGAATTGAGCGAGTTTGCACTATGAGGAATTTCAGGGGAGGATGAAATAAATGGAAGTAGGATTACAAACTGGGTTTGGTGCTCTGGTGAGAGGAGAAAAATGTGCTCATGAAGCCCAGTAAAACTTTCTTTTTCTGGTTTATTAGGTGTTTGCAAAAAAGTCTCAGTTGCAAAGTACAACATGTTCTTTTTCTGAAGACTCATCTACAGCACAGAGTCTCTGATAAATCTGCTGCCTTTTTTTTTTTCTTTTTCTTTTTTTTTTTTTTTTTAGCCAACTATGCAGTGTATGGGAAGCTGAGGCTTATATTATGGCTTTGTTAAAACATTAGACATTGCATGAAAGCTGCCATGTGAATTCCATTTTGAATGTATTTCAATGCAAGTTTTTACAATAGGAAAAATAAACACTTAGCAGCTCAGGAAACCAGAATCTAAAATACTGTAGACATGGCTTTGTTTATTTGTTGCTTTCCTGCTATAGATCAGCCTGTCAGCATACCTCCGTCATGTAAATATTTAAAATCTACAACAAAACAATTCTGATAGGAAAAAATTAAACTCTGAAAAGGAGAGGGGAAGAGGAGGATGCACAGTTTTATTTATCTAAAAAACCACACGAATGTGGCTGTCTTTGGATCTATGAAGTATATTCTTTGACGAAAAGGAGAAATATTCTGATAGTAAAGGTGTTACATGTAGTGACTGACACTTAGGTCTATGAAAGAACATGTTCTATAGATTCAAAGTTACCATATCCCTTTTTTTTTTTTTTTTATGGGGCAATAATTTTAGCTCTCAAAAGTCCACATGAAAAAACTGAAAATCCAGGATTTGAGAACTAGAGAAGTTCAGAATAGTAGTCATCTGGAAGTCTCCTCTTTTCATGTCGGTAAAGTATAATGTTTCTTCACGCCATTTGGCTGCAAATGTAAATTACACCTTTTTTCAGTTGTTAGGACAGGACAGAAAACCACATAATTCTAATGAGTCATAAATGTTTCACCATTTTTTTCATTTAATTCATATGGTGCCAACACCTGTGAAAACAATCAGCATCATAGCTGTGTGCTCTACTTAAATTTGCTTTAGGGTATGCTTGAGTAAAAGCTTTTATATCTCATTTCTCTACATTATTAACAACATGATACCCTGAATCATTCTATAATTTAAGTATGCTCATTTCATTCTCAGCTATTTTATTAGTACTAGAAAAGATGCTCAAAGACTATGACAGTCTTAAAACAGACACAGACACATACCCATTCCTGATTCTTACTGTAACAAAATATCTATAACAAGATCTTCACATTATTTTTTATGTGCTTTGGCAGTTTTGCACCTTGAATTACAAATCTAAACTGTTAGTACAAGACCTGTACTACAAAGCTTTCTCCCAAAACGCTTTACAACCACTGCTCTAAGGCGAGTTCATTTCATGAGAGCAGCATCTGCACTGAGCTGAATTTTAAGCTATTGCCGAAAGAAAACACGTCTTGTTTTCCAATGAGAAGACAGCAGTGGTTGGAAGCCTAGCTCTTGAGTCACTAGATGGTGCCAAAGAGGAAAATGCACCAGTAACACTGCAGTCTCGCTTTTGTTATAGCCAGGCAATGGGGTGGTTATTTTTATCTACAGCAGAAGTACACCAGCTAAAGGGTAGGATTTTCAAGGATACTAGGGGTGAGTTTTACAAACACACTTCGGTGTCTGAAGAAAAAATGTAGTGACTAGAGGATACAGAAAAGAGCCTAAATCCTCTTGACTTTCAATGGACATCAGGCCTCTGACCACCTCAGAAAACACTGGTAACTCCCCCTGGCATCTAGGTAGCCTTAAATGACTTTGAACAGTGAAGGGCTTTTACCTACAACATGGTAATTTAAGGGAAGGAAGTACTAAGCTCTACCTACATTTTCATGGGATTGCAGCTCAAACTTTCTCCATAAAATTCCCCACCTAAACCCACACAAGTTAATAAATAGAGATGAGTGAGCATAGTGTACTAAGCTGGAAGGTGTAGAGACCATGATATTTCCCAAAGAGATCCTTTCCTAAAATGTGTTCAACATGTACATTCCAGTGTTAAACAGCATATTACAAGTAACCATCCAGGGCCAATTTGTGATCAGGAAGCAGGCCAGAGCTCAGCTGATAAATGCTTCAAGCAAAATGTTTGGAGTTGTGATTCATTGCAATAACTTCCATTGTAATACAGAGGTGGGGACATATTCCAAGTAGCTTAAACTAGCCAGCTCAAATACTCAGAGCAGCACAGGCTTCAGCAAGGTCTTGGGTAAGGACTCAGACTGTCACAGCTGAGCAATTGAAGTCAACCAAACTAGTTAATTTAAAGCTTCTGAACTGCAGCCTTCTCTCTGCACTGAAGCATGGTCCCACCTGCATACATGAGGGCTGAGCTGACCACTCCTTCCCATGTCTACAGAATTTCAACACTGACTTTGAGATGCTTAAAAACAAGCAGTTTGACAGTCATTTCAAATGTGGTTATTCCAGTATCTGTCCATTTTTACATGGTGTGTTACTTTGGGGGAAAAAAAAAAAAAAGAACCCCCCTCAGTTTATTTAATGGATAAGAATCTATGCCTGTGATCACACACCAGTGCCCTTACTGGCAGTTTGCAGAAAAGAAACCAACAAGCACTAAGGATGAACTTTACTTTTTTCTTTGCTTTTCTTCAGATTTGTTCTTAAGAGGTCTTCCACACAGCTATGGGACTTTGGGGAAGTGGGATGAAGCATGGAAACAAGCCCTGCTCACAGAACACCTATAAATATATCTATTGATTTACAACAGTATGCACCATATCCAGTGTCATTCAGCACCAGACTGAAACACACAGCAACATGACTAGATGACATCAAATCTCATCCGATCCTATCTCTACCTATTTCAGTACCCTCCATCTGCTGGGAGCAAAAAAACAACTGCTTCTTCCACTTTCACCTCTTTCTAACCTTTGTTCTCTTGGTCTACCAAATTTCACTTTGAAAGCCTAAATGAAAATTCTTGTGATTTAGACAGAAACTATCTTCATATTTATGGGAAAGAAGCTGTCCTTGCAGGATCCATTGAAAATGCCACTCAGCACAGAAGGGCTGTGCTTGCTTTACATTGTTTAATTCTCAGTAGTTTACTCAGCTGAAGGCTGGTTTGATTTGAGTTGCTGCTAGGATATTTAGAAAATCTAAAATAAATGTATTTTAAAATTTCACTAAAACTATTCTCTATGTTCTTGAAGACATCCAGACTTCTTGATCAACACAGTACTCATGAGATGCAGCATTTTCCATGGTGCCATATATGAATTCTTAACTTTGAAATAGAACAAGAAGGGAATATTTACACTGCCTCTAACTTAATTTAATTTATTAATTGAAACACTGAAGCTCTCTCAAACTAGGAGGTCCTGAAGCAAAGAATAGAAGAGAGTGAGCTTTACCTTTCTCAATAAAACCAATCTCTGTTATTGAAACGCTTAACTAAAAATCAGATTTTTTTTTTTTTTTTTACTTATGGGAATACTTATTTTCCTGATTGTAAGCTGCAAATCTTTCTTAGTTTAAGTTCCTCCACTGTCAAGGCAGCTTCTGTGTTAGGAACTTTAGGAGGACAGTCTTGAGATGTTATTAATGAGAACTTACTGTATACTTCATATTTGATGTAGGTGCACTCTGCCTCCTAATGGAAGTCGCATGTGTTTTTCCCCCAAGAAGGCACTGGTAAGTAATGACCCATCATCAGGCAGTGCCTGATGACAATTGATCATATGGCCATCTACAGCAGCAAGAAATTAATCTCTCGAGAGAATAATCAGAGAACAATTTTTCAGGGTCACTACTAGGCAAAGAAGCTTGCTGAAGAAGAAAACAGACTCAAGTCTTCACTCCGGATTTTCTTTTCTCTCCTGGATTTCATTTTATACACAAGGTTCACATTTGTTTTTAGAAAATTTTATGAGGCAGGCTGAAATGTTAAGGGGATTAAGGAATGGGAGACAGTCTTTCACCTCCAAGTCTTCAGTTCAAATCTGGCTTAGGCTAATAATGAGCAAGAAGAATTTACCATTGCTGTTCAGTGTCTATGCAAAACGGATTGGTGGTTCTGGCTCACTTCCTAGCAATAAATGTGCATGCCACAACTGGCAACTCCGCTGCCATTCTCAGAAGACAGAGCCAAGAATTAAATGAAGCATGGGAAGCAAAGTTACCTCTCCCCCGCTACAGGCCAGTGTGGAGGCACATTGGCAGGAGAAGCCTCTGCTGCTGCTGCCTGAGCAGGGCTGTACCACAGTGGAGCACAAAGACATCGGTATCATGGAGTGTCAAACTAGCACCTCTCTCGGGAACTGAATCTACATCATCATAAAAAATAGACAAACCAGATACTGTTTAGTGCGATTGGTGATTCAGACTGGGCCACGTTCTTCCTCAAGCTAAAGTGTAGATTAACCTGCATTTTAAAGAGATTGAAACTTGATGTAAATGCAATGGACTCCCAATACATAAGGCTTCTTTGTCCTGCCAGGGTCACGGCCCTAGGACGAAAAATAAAATCAGGGCTCTTTTTCTTGGCAGCAACCACATGAGGGATCGTTTCTCAGGCTGGGAGACTTTGACTCATTGACACCAAAAGCCACTAGACCAGGAAGTTTGTTTTTCCTTATACCATAAGCTTACAGTAATTCCACTGAAATGACTGGAAACAACTGGCCACAACTGGAGCAGAACATGCCCCATTTTTATCTGGCCAAGACCGGAAAGATAAAGTGACTAACACAAATGATAAAATGCCACCACACTGCTGCTCTGAGGGCATCAGCACCATCAACAGGAAGGGTACCTAACATCCTTGTACATGATTATGGCAAGAAAAGATTTCAACCTAGGCCTTTAGCCTTGGAGTGATTTTACCATTGAACAGTGCCAAATGAAAAATGCGTGAAATATATTCTAAAAATAGCAAGATGGGTCAAGAGTATAATAATCGTAGTATACGCAGCTAGGTGAATTTATGGTGATGCCATCTTTCATATTTCATAATATATTCACTATGGACCCTAAAATTTCCATGTGTTTGAACACTTTATTTATCCATATTTTATTACCACTGTAAACATAATTATCACAGCATCTTCATGCTGAAAGTGATTGATAGATTTTGTTACTTGCTTGTCAGGATGTTCATGTTCTTTGCATTCAGCAATCACACCAACCCAGAGACTGATGACTGTGCTAGCCTATTAATAAAAGTCTATTACAGTACATTGATGCTACTCCTCTCAAACAATATTAATGCAAGCCCTGCGGCAAAAGGCATATTTTTAACTTGCAACAATACAATGATGCCTATTTTGTCACAGTTATTAACCCTTTTATGTTTTTCTCCAACTGTCCATTCTTAGCCATGAAGAACAATCACAAAGTCTTCTCACCTGTTATTTTCCATTGTTTTAAAAAGATGTTGTTCACCCAGCCCAAGATTTCAAGTGATCAGTGATTTTCAGTACCTATATTTGAAGCTGATGAAATTGAGACAGTATAAAGCACATGTGATTTTATGAAATGTTGAGCAGTTACCTTTTAGAAGTAAAAGAAACACAAGCTGACAGCTCAGAAGCTGAAGGACTCAAGACCAGTCATTGATCCTAAAGATCTCAGCTATTAGAGCTCAACTAGCAGCAGGCAATGCATGAAAGATATTTATTCATATAATACGAGATAGCAAAGCAAAATAATAACTAAAAAAAGGTGAAAATACCTTGAACATGTTCAAACTCCTAAATTCAATACGCTGGCAGAGCTGGTTTTTGCTGGTTAACAAGCAGGACAGTGTATTTTCCTATAAATGCTGCTCTAGGATGAACTTGTTGCCTTCTGTCATTGGAATTTTGGCTTGATTCAAAGATACTCAAACTGAAGTGTGTTGATCCTGCTAAAAAAGCCAAATTATTAACAGTTAAGATACTTTTGCTACTTCAAGATATAGAGGTGGGGTAAAAAAATCAGCCTGCAAGTGAGGAAAACAAATGATAAGACATATTGATCTTTTCATAACAACTTTTTTTTGTTTTTTTTCAACAGAACTTGCATAAGTCTATACTAATAGAACTTCCACAGTATTTTAAAAAGACAAACTCAGAAAACTACAGACCTCCTGACTCTGTCCAACAAAATACTTACAAAACATTTAACCTACAGCATAAGAACAATACCTTTTAGTTTTCTTTGGTGAAGATAATTATCTTGCAGCTGTTAAGCATGTGCTTAGTTGTTTCATTATAAAACACTGCAAGGTTTTTATATCAGTTTTTTTTTGTGTGCAAAATACATGCAATTTCCATAGAATCTAGGTTCAGCGATCACAATCTGAATTATCATGCTTAGATACTCAGTCTGCACAAAAGACTGGTGCTCTACTGACTCTAACTGGTCTTATAACCCAGTGTAGATACGGCCTCTGGACCGCAAACAGTGCTGTTAGTCCTAACAGCTCTCAAAGGCTTGGAGCTCAGTCAGAGAGGCTGTGCTGGATTTAGTGGTAATGGCTGAAGAGGTTACCTCTCCCAGCTGTCTGCAGAAAGCCCCCACCAGAAGCTGAAACAGAGCCATCAGAAAGCAACATGGTCCAACCCTCATCCATACAGCTCAGAGCCAGCACATTAATTTTAACTGCCAATGGACTGCAAACTGTGACAGTTGATAAACTGGCACTTGCTTGCATCTGCTGCTGCCACTAGCAGGGTGCAGTACTGTGGCAAAGTGGCAGGGTAGACACTAAGGGTGGTAACCCCTTCCTGCACCCCAACAAAATTAATAGCACTTGTTTGCCAAAGCCCTAATCTGCTTAGAGTCGAATGATATGTTGGAAGAAGCAACTCCATTTAACTTTGTTTGGGTGGGGGGGAATAGAGAGAGGATTTTCTACATTTCGTGAGGCAGTAAATGGGAAAGAAGTTCTGTATATACAGTACGCCTTGTAATTTTAATTTGCATTGCCCCCTCTCAGTGAATAAATCTTGTTAAACCTTATCCTCTCAGAGACCATCTGGATGAAAACTATTCAGGAAACGTCACCGTTGGTACAAGAACTTAAATCTCACCATAAATCTCAGCATGTCAAAGCCAAGCATGCATGCCTTAAAGAAACTCTGCAGCTGTGACTCACTCAGAGTTGCAGACATGTGTGTGCAAATGGTGCCTCCCAAGAAACACACTGCTATATTTCAGTAACTCTTAAAAACAACTGAAAGCAAACTTGAGGATTTTCTCATTTTCAGATATCTTTGACCTCTTTTATATAAAAGAAACAAAATACTTAAACAACAGCTACAAAAAATTTACTACTCTATTAGAACTGTACGGGCTCAAATGATCTCCACCCTCGTCCTTTGTCTACTTCTCCTCTCTTCCAAGGTACATGTGCTAATGCCGCAAGCTATGCTCAAACCCCTGTATAGTTAGACACCTGCCTTCCTGGCAAATTTCTTTATGGTAACAGAGTATGAGCAGGTTGGCCTTTTAAATGCAAGATATGGTCAAAAGAGCTTTGATATAAGCTCAGTGAGAACACTACTCTTATCGAACAGTAGATATTTTCCTCCTCTCCACCCCAAACCTTGTATAAAGATTTTTCCAGAAAAGGATTTCATATTTAATTCACCGATTTCAAAATCTGGCAAAACATAATGCAAAACTTACTATATAAGGCAATGCATCCAGTAAGTAAAAAAATTAAAAAGTAACTAGAAGAATTAATCAAGGCTCAATGCTTTGACCAAAACATTTTCAGGGTGAATGCAGGCTTGGTGAAACAGAAGGTTCTGCAAGTTTGCTTCATTTTCACCACTGATTTCCATAAAGAAACAAAACCCAAAATGTTTGAAAATGACTGAGATGATACATGTTTGGTAATTAGGGAAAAAAAAAAAATTCCTAAAAAAAAAACTGAAAAGGAGATTGTTTAGAAAAATTTTTCAAGTAAGACAAAATTCTCTTAAACATAGGTAAGTCCTAAATAGAGCATTTTGTTTGCATTTAAGCAAAATACTTTACTTGACTGAAACTGGTTTTTTTACTTTTTTTTTTTTTTTTTAGTTTTCTGAATTCTGATTTTTTTTTCCACCTTAAAACTGCCACAGAGCTTAACAGTCAGCTACTTTTGCACAATAAAAGGAATTCAGAATTGATTAGATGTGCCAGATGGAAATAAGTTTCATTGGCCCAAGCAATGGGATATTTTGGATATATATCAATGTATCCCGGTTGATGAGCAGAGCTTTCTCCAGTAGCTGTGGAGATCTCCTGATGAGTAAGCTGAGATCACTAGACCTCAGTCTTGAATTCAATACCGGTGATCCTGGTTAATTTTTAGCTGGAAACTGCAGTTCCGTGAAGCTGCTGAATACCACTGCAAAGCATCTCAGCTCCCGTCACAAGAGCAGACACAACACTTGTTTGCTAATGCAGGTTCTTGCTTGATGATCTACAGGAAAGAAAAAATCAATTACCCTTAAAGGTAATGTGGGTAATGTGTACTATCCAGAAATGCAAAGCCTGTCCTGGTGGCTCCCTGCAAAGTAATCCATCCGTTCCCCACAAGTGCAGAGACACTTATTACTAAGAATTACCAGCCTCTCACTGCAGAAGCAATGTTACTGGGGGCTCAATAAATGGGCTTCAGCATATGGTCATCTAAGAACCACAGAAACAACCAGTCATGTCCCGACAAAGAAACATTTGCTAGCTCAGCATGATGATCAGCAATGTTTTGTTGTCGTGCAAGGTGTATTGTTTCTTCTTTTTAAAGCTATACCCCATACTGGGCTCTAATTCCTCCCACATGACTTTCTACACCAAACTGGGGAGCTAAATTAGGAAGGGGTACCGTTTTAGTCTGCCTGCATAATCAATGGATGGAGACACATGGACCGAATTGCCCTCTGGAGGTGCATATCACTTTCCAGCATCAATGGGAGAGCTTTGGGTGATTAGGTACTAAATTAGGTGCCTCAGTTCTACGCTTAAAGTCAGGTGGCTCAAATTCAGGAGCAACTATGCTGCTTCTTCCATCCTAAACTGGTGCATTCTGTTGCTACATGTTGCAAAACAAATGTCAAATACTAACAGGTTTGGTGGAAGCTGTAACAGCTAGTATAGAAGTTAGTGCTTTGGAGCTAAGCCTAGGGTAGGACAGAAATCCAGCTGACTGTTTTGTATGTCCTTTAACTTCACTCCTTCAACTATACAGTGCAGCATAACTGGACATATCGTGTGAGATTATTTTCACTTTTCTTGGAAGCTTCACCTAGAACTGGCCACTACTGGAAGCAAGACAGCAAATTTGCTAGGCCAACTTGCTGCTCTGGTACAGTAAATCAGTTGTTCCTATGGCAAGTAGTGTGTGTGTATATGTGTATATATATATAGATATAGATATAATTTTTTTCCTTCAATGCACAGTACAAGGAAAGCATGACTCAAGCTGAGTTTCACAGGTGAAGTTCAGATGAGTTCAGATCTGTTCAAGCCCTCTCAGTGTTCCCATATGCTTGACTCAACTCCAAATATTTAATTGTCAGTTCCAAGCAAAAACTTCCAAAGAAGCAGCAGAGGATGGGATTTGTGAACTCTGCTTTCCAGCACTAAGCACTTGAGCACTTTTTTTTTTAATAATCTGTCATTTGTACTTTTTCATACTAAAGGTGACAGTCTAATTCACATATGACCAACACCCATAAATCATGTTGGGGGGAGGAAATATTCATAAATCCATATCAAACAGCACCCAAATTATGACAAATGACATGGCAGTCATAAAATTGCACAAGCACAACTCACCAAGTCATTAATTTCATGGCCGTGGAAAATAAACAGACACATTTTTTTCGCAGCCCTAATAAATTTTAAAAAACTCAAAGAATGGTCCATCTGCTTCGAATAATTTTTAATTTCCTATTCTGTCTCGTTCCCATTAGCTATTCCACTGAGATATTTGCTAAATTCTTTCATTTGCCTCCTCCCATCTGTATTCAATTACTCTATTCCCAAATAGAGTTAGTTTTTCTTTCTCCTAAGCACAGTACAAAATATCCCCACCTGTACCTTAAAGCAAATGTTATGTGTGTTTTATTATCTGTTAGACTCTATGAGTCATTCTAACTCGATTGCCTGTGCTGAAAGACTTGGAGGGCAATCTGATTTTGATGTTTTCTGGCTTTGGTGAAAAACACCTGCCTGATTCTCATAGCTAATCTATTAACTTGGTAAATGCCTCAACAGATGTTCTAGAATCAGCTAGGGATCAGGGTCTGTCCTCGTGACAGCGTCTGCTTGTAAGCTTGAAATATTTAAATGTTCAGAGATCAGAGGCCAATGATGTGTTTTGGGTACAAGCTTTCACTAAATCATATTTTTTCAGTCAGTCCCTGGAGTGCAATCCACATACAATAAGTGGCTGGAGCATTCTGACTGAGCAGGCCAACAATACAGGCCTCCTTGAACTTTGAAGGGACATGAATTTCAAGGCAGCATTGGCTTCTTTTATTGAAAAATGGAACAAATTTTAAACTGTGCTGAAGCTGTTCCCTTTTAAGCTACAAGTATTTTTTCCAGTTCCTTTCCTTTCTGCCTAATGAAACCCATTAAGAAAGCATAAGCCTTGGCTTTGAGACCTGCCTTTCCAAGGATAACTTGACGTCTCTGAGGAACCTGTTCTAAGCTGTCATCCTCTTTTGGGTCAATGCTGTTCTGCATGATTCACTTACTGTGTGCCCAATCCTCCACTTTGTTATGTTGGTTTTAAGCCAGGGTTGCTCCACTGACTCTAAGCCATTTCAGTCTATGATAGCCCCCAAGGCTGCACAGGCTGGCTGAGACCACTGGAGCAGAGCAATCCCTTGAGAAGGCTTTACTCCTCTCATAGGAAGGGTGGGAGAGATGCATGACATCAGTGTCAAGCCCATTTAAATTCCCATTTTGCAGGTTAAGGCAGTTTTCTATCCAGATAGCACCACAAATGAGAAAAGAAAGACTCACCACGCATGGCCACTGCTGCTCCATCTCTGCTTTCAGAAATGGTTCCTTGTCAATCAAAGCTGGACCTGAGCAGCTAAAAATGTTTATTACTTTTGTGAGCATTTATATCATCTTGATTCTTGTAAGAAATGCTCAGGCTTGTAACAAAACATCCCAAATGACTCAATTTGAAGCCGCATGCTTCACTGGAAAAAATTTGTCAATGACATCACATGAAAGGCAGGAAAACTAGAAATCAGGACACTTTCTCTGATCTTCACTCACCACGTGATGCCGGTCGCTTCACTTATCCTTTGTTTATTTTCACTTCTTTATCTGCTAAATAGGCTTTATCAATGCAAACTTACTTTACTGCTTTGAAGCTTAATTAGTTAATGTTTGTAGAGAGTTTTGAGATCAATACGGTATTATTACTAATGTACTCAAAATCTCATCTCTGCTGCTATTTGCTTTTGGAGGCTTGACAAGAAGGCTTTCACTGTTCCATGTCTTCAGCAATCCTCAGAAGCAGATCTGCTGTTAGAGCTCTCATATGAGTGATCAGCAGATGGAGTTGGAGGAGTGAGAAGGAAAATGACTGATTCATACTGTTATTGCTGTTACACATGCTGCATTCTAGAAGACAAAATAGGAAAGATGAAGGGAGGGTTGAAAACAAATACTTAAGCATTTAAAGGAAGACACTGAAAGTACAGAGAACTGCTCATATGTTACCTAAAGTAATGGCATTTTTCAAAAGCATCCTTTTGGTGTAGCCATCTTGTTAGCCTTCAAGCCTGAAGAGTTGGAGAAAGATTCTAAATGTGAGAGGAAGAAGAAGGAAAGAAAGGGTCACTGGAAACAGTGTTCTCATCTGAGGATCTATGACAAGAAGCTTCATTAAGGAATTGACCATAGTTTACCTAACAGGAACAGTTTCTTTCTCCAGTTTTCAGGCTGTATCTGTGCTGAAATCAAATCTACTACTCTCCTGCCACCGAGAGATTAAAAAATGGAACTCGTTACTTGAAGATACAATAACAAAGTTTGATTTTTCAAGTATAATCCCTGCAAAATTCTCTTTATAAATTAGGCAGATAAGTACACTTGCTTTTCACTTCTTGTCTGTTTTGACACTTTTAAAGTGGTATCTTTTTCAAAAAAAAAAAAAAAAGAAAAGAAAAGAAAAAAAAAACAATGGGCCACATCCTGGTTCAGCCTTGCTGGCACAAGAGATGCCTTGATGTGAAGAACTAGCTAGGGACTGTACTGGCAAGAGAGAATGTCTGGATAAATGAGAGCCAACAAAGCCAATTTTAACCAACGTGCCTCTGTGCATGTAGAAAACCTGGCACCAGAGATAGAAGTGACATGATAGGACAAGGGCTAATGGTTTTAAACTAAGATAGGGGAGAGATTGAGGCTAGACATGAGGAAGAAATTTTTTACAATGAGGGTGGTAAAACACTAGAACAGGTTGCCCAGAGGGGTGGTGAATGTGCCATCCCTGGAAACATTCAAGGACAGGCTGCCTCTGAGCAACCTGATCTGGGTGAAGATGTCCCTGCTCATTGCAGATAGGTTGGAGTAGATGACCTTAAAAGGTCTCTTCCAACCCAAACTATTCTATGATTCTATGATCAGTGCACATTCCACAGGAACAAAACAGGGCATATATAAACTTTTCCTTATAGCATGTGCGAGACTGGTATCTCCAGACTCAAGCATGGTTGCACGTCTACACTACTCTTCTGCAAAGATTAAGATGTTGGTTCAGGATCCTCTCTAATCTAATCTAGAGAATATTTTAAAATCTGCATTCTACACATATTTTCTTCAGTAAACATTTGAAAAAAACTACCTTCCAGATTAACACAAGAAAGAATACATTTTTCATACCAGATACATGCAGTTCCACTGACACAAGCTATGTTGCATTTGTAGATCCTTCGGTACAAAAAGAGATACATACCTTATAAACCAAGAACAATTAAATACGATGTTATTATAGCCGTCCACAGCAGAGGGTGCTAAGACTAAAGAGAACTGACCATAGAGTTAACATCTGAGGCAATGGGAGCAGATTTACAGCAAGCAGGAGATGGAGGTTTGTTGATTAGCGGAGTAATAAAAACGATGGTTGACTCTTCATGAATGCTACCTGTTGGTTTTTCTGAAATTCAGGCTTTTCGGAAGAGAGGACGTACAACATCCAGAGCAGAAAACGATGCATAGTTTCTTGAATCAATTTTTTTTTTCTCAGAAATTGAATCTTAAGCTCATACTAATAAAAACAAATCTGATCAAACAAACAAGCAGACAGTGAATGTTTTCCTATGCTCTGCCTTCTTTCCACCCAGAAGTCTTTCAATCAGCCTCAAGAAGATACACTTATCTCATGCCAAAAGCAGCCTTAAATAAGTAAGAGTGGAAAATTCAGAAATACTTCTGCCAGCGAAACTGGCTTTTACTTCAATGAAAATGAGGTATTTGACTGATAGCTCAGCTTCTATTGTGTTTCAGTGAAAACACATACTTGAATTTAGAGCTGGGTAATGACATTATTGCATTAAGCTTGTTATTTGAAAACAGACAAACTGCTCCAGAAATATTCTGCTACCAGACACATATGTTTGGCTTCATTTCTTCAGAGATGACTGAACATGTCATCAGTGCACCCTCCCTATACCTACTTACCCACCACTTTTCACAGACTATTAAATTTGCTTGTGGGGCAGGATGAAGCAAAAGAGGGGAAGAGGCAAGAGGTTGAATACCAACAGCTCTGAAGTATGTGTCCAAGAGCCTGGAAAGCTCGCAAGTTTGAAAAGGGACTATCAAGTCTTTGGCTGGTGAGTTAAGCTGAACTCTGAGCAGGAGCAAGTGAAAACTTTTACCCTTTGGTGAAATGTAGTGTCCTCTATCAGTTGTTCTCCATCTTCCCCACACGAAGCAAGTTCACCTTGATTCTTTGCTCCTTCACCTACACCTCTGCAGAAAGCAGGCTTGCCTCCCATTGAGCCCAGGAACAGCAATTGGGATTCTCTCTTTAAAACACATAGGAAGCTGTCATCCTTCATTATCAGCTCTCTGGCCTGCAAGACCTGAACCAAAATCAGACAAAAGTCAGAGGAAGGAGTAACTTTGTAATGGGAATCACAACAGCAAACTTGACTGCTTCAAGATGTAGCTCTAGAAGTTCACCTGTGACAGCAGACGTGATGTCCATTCCAGATCCACGTTCCTGTGTGCAATAACTAGATTGCGTATCAACCTATAATAGTGAAAGGCTAAGAGCCAGGGGGACAAAATACCTTCTCCCTGCATATCACAGATGTGTTTCTCTAGGTCAGGACCCCACCACACAAGCCCAGCAATGCAGATAAAACTTACAGCTGCCATCCGTGCAGTTCCCATGGTGGGACTTTTCACCAACAGTAAGTTCAATGCAAATATCAAACAAACAACTCATAAAAGTAGTTTGTTTTATTAGACAAAAACAAACAAAACTTATTACAGGAATCAGAAATCCACGGTGGCTTTCTGCTTGCTGGTTTTGACATCAAGGGAACTTTTGATTTACACCAGAGCGAGTAGAAATCAGACATGGGGAGAGAATAGTTGGTTTAACAGTTTACTTAAAAGTACAGGATACTCACACTGGAGAAAGCCAAGAGGGAGAGGGGAAGGCTGAAAGACTGCCTCACAGAAGAAAGCCCACAGAAACCATGGCTGGCAACTTGTTGGGAATCTAAGCTTTGGCCATCAAAGAAACTGAGGTGGCTCCCCACAGACATCTACTAGTTTCAATGGAAGCTACAAGGCTAAACAGGCATTTTGCTCATCGGCATTTTGAGGAATCTGGACTTTATCATTCTGGTGTAACCTAACACCTTTGTGCCTGAAGTCTCAGGTTTAAATCTGATAGGAAGATGAGAGAAATCTGGTTACTGACAATAACCCAAAAAGAAAAGCACAGTAATGCCCACATAGAGCATATACGCAAGTCCTCAGGGCAGAATTCCTGTTATGATTAGCAACATAACTCTGAGATTAATTCAACCACTATCCAATTACATGTTCTCTTTTCCTTCTCTTCCTCTCCAAGTTACCACTCTTACTGGGCAAGAGTACTCACTCAAGAGTGAAGTCAAGTAATGAACAAAATGCAGTGAAAGTTGGTTTACATCTCTTCTCATACCTTTCATGCAGCTCCCTCCACCTTAAAATTCAGGGGAATAAAGACCAGGTTTTCTATGCAGACAATGAGAAGGATATGCATTGAATGTCACTTCTATAGGAGAGCAAAGGAGAGACTGAAATAAACCCATGAAAGGAAATGCACCACATTCTTCCACCCTCTACCCCAACAAATCCAATTAAACTTGCCAAGATACACACACGCCATCAATCATTCCAGATCCTATCTGTCCTATCAATATTTCACCAGCATTTCGCTCTCTTATTTTCCAGGACTATGCACACTCCATACAGCATGCACCCGTTGTTCCCCATGCTCCTTCCTTGCCCCTTTTTAAGCAGTCACAAGAAGCCACATTCTTTTCTTCCCTCCACATTATGCTACACCAAGCTAGCTGGTTAGCTGGCATGGCAGAGCTGCTTTGTTTTCCACTGATAGTTTGTGGATTTGGGGGTTTTTTTTAGTTTTTTTGGTGGGTTTTTTTGTTTGGTTTTTTGTTTGTTTGCTTGGTGAGGTTTGTTTGGTTTTTTTGTTTGGTTGGTTGGTTTTTTACAACAGGAAAATGCATGATGAAAAATGTGTCTGTTTATGTACTATTGCTTATTGGGAAACACTGCTTTCCTATTGTGGTGGTTTCATTTTAAAGAGCTTAAGGAAAATGGACTTAAAAACATAGAAATTTTCTGGTAATATACAACATTGGAAGTCTCCCAGAGAGCTTATCTACCTGACACGGGTGTTCTTAAAGTTTGCCCCAGACATGATACCATTATCAAAATAGCTTTGGTAATTTGAACTTCTGTTGTTATGCAGGTTGCAGGGTTCTGGCTTCAGAACAGAACTAAGTTTCCTTAACAAGCAAGGGAGATGCACAATGGCTTTTTCATTCGGTGTTTCCTGTGCAGGACTGAGGGCGCTCTCAGGGCTGCCCTTAAGCCACAGACATATACAGTAACTCACTTTCAAAGATGAGACTTATTTTGGGTGCACTGGAAAGACCACAGCCATACCTTGTGCCAGTATAATAATGAGTCTGTCAGCTTTCTCTTCAAACTCTTCTGTGATGTCACCAAGGGAAATGTATAGAAACCTAATCTCATTGAGGATTTCACTAATTGTTGGGCTGCCTTTACTGACACTACAGGCAGTGACCTAAACTGGCTCCAAAAGAATGACTGGGCTTTCAAGCAGACAGCAGCTATTCCAGCTGAGCAATCTGTCGATACGAATTTTACCCTCTCCCAGTGTTTCCATGTCTTGAAATGCTTGAGTGCTGAGTGGATTCCCAGCTTGAAGGTAAGCTCCTGCTGTGAGCTCCTATTCCATCCCTTGACTTTTTTTTTTTTTCTAAAAGGTCTAAAGAGCTGATATTGCAGCCTAATGTCTGCACATGATGACTTAAGCACACAAATGAAATAGCACAAAAATACACATGCTAGTGACCACTGTGTCTGCTGGCACAACCACCAACCAATAGAGACAAGTCGTGAAACTTGATATACCGGGTTCTGAATAGATATGCCTAAGTTCCAGTGATCTGCCTGTACTCTCCCTCAAATCCAAATAGAAACTGGAAATGGTTAGATCTTTTGTTTTCTCTCTTTTGCAAAGGAGATTTTTTGGGTCTAAACGTGCTCTTCGGTCTTCAAAGTCTCACCTCCTGTTGTCAAATACACTCCTAAAAAGTGTCTCTTGACATGACTGCCCTAACCCCCAATGAAAGGTCAAGTTCTCTCTGCACAAAATGTGAATTCTAAGATTATAAAGCTTCTCACACTTCCAGTAAAAACAAAAAAAAGCCAAAAAAAAAAAAAAAACAAACAAACAAACAAAAAAAAACCAAAAACCAAACCCACACACACAAAAAAAAAACCACAACAAAAACAGAGGGGGAAAAAAAGAGATAAAGACTATACGGACTCATGGTTTATATGTATCTTTTTTAGACAGAATTAATTTAAACATTAACTTTTCATCGTCGGTTTTATTCAATTATCAGGGAATGCTGAGCTTCCAGTAGCAGGAGAAAGTTCACCTGGATAGCATAACTTCATCTACCATCATGGTGAGAACTAACAAGTACACTCCTTTGGAGGACTTTCTTCTGCTTCTCCTGCTGAGACCTATCACACAGTCCTCTGGGGTTCACAGGAAAACCTGGCTGATCACGCCTTGAAAGCACAGGGAAGGCCAACTACATGTAGGACACTACAGCTTCCTCAGACAGCAGACACCTTGCGAACCATTTGAGAGTGAGCTGAGATTAATAAGCTGGATAGACAGATAGCCTTGTTATTCAAACAGTTCTCTATCTCCTTTCATAATAGCATTCTCACTGCAGATCTACACTTGGGAGAGCCCCAATCCCTCATCTGAAAGGGACTTTCTCCAGTTTAGAGCTTCTTCAAAGCAAAGCTCCCCCAAAATACAAAGGGAGCTGTGCAATATTGCATCCAGGCTGAAAAGGGGAAAACTTTGCTCTGCAAAGCTGCGGCTTTAATATAGAACTCAAGGTTTTGAAAACCAGTTTCTAGACAGCACATCCTGGGATGCTATTTCTTTCCTGAGCCTCTCAGTATTCTCTGCTTTCTTAACTCTTTGAGAAACTTCCCTACACCAGGCAGAAATCCAGATTTTGAGGGGACAGAGAAAGAAAAGGGGAAAAAGATAATTGCTCCCCTGGGCAATTATCTATCCTGTGAATAATGAGTGTTTACTCCCACTCGTAACAAGGCTAATATCTGCTAATACAAACACTGCTTCGTGTGAACAGCCCAACTGGGAAGAACCAAAGCCAAAGGGAACTTCTGAATGAGTCACAGCCAGAACTGGCCACAGAGCACCTGTAAAATATTGACTGCAATGTGATCTGTTTCCTATATTTGGTGAGCAATGTATAATTTCCACATAAATTGGGAAATTATTTTTATGACCGAAAAGAAGTCACGGTTGTGGAGGCATGCAGTCTGAGCGCTACTTGTTTATCCCTGGTAACACAAAATCAGCTGACTTGGGGATGCCTGGAGGCCTCCAGGGCACTAGTAAACACAGCATCAAATGACTCCAGTACAGCCTTTTCAGAGAAAGAGGTTTAACATGGAATAATGCTGTGAGTCACCCTGTAGATGGATTTATGTGCAGTGTTTGTGGGCAACAAGTGCAAAAAAAAGAGCTGAAGAGCAGTCAAGAATGTAGCTGGCAAGGTGCTAATATGTGATTCTAACAAGGAAATTACAGTTTTTCTCAGCCATGCTTTTGGTAAGGGGTCACTTGATGCAACCTGTGGAATTTCTTTGCAGTGACGCATCTTGCATACTGTTCTTGGGAATGCAATGGGCAAAGCTCCCAGGGGACGATTAATTAAAGTAGCTACCACATGTTTACCTGTCTGTTTATCTGATGGTAGAAACCATGTGTACACACAGAGCAATTTTGACCTTCATTTATAGCTGGGTCACTTGCTTTCTACTGCACAGGTGATGTTAAGGGGTAAAAATCACAGCTAAATGGAGTAAAGCTCCCTCTGTTTGTCCTAGAAGAGAACATGAGCACTGATGCACTCAGCAGAACAGACCTGGTCTTATAGGAATCTTGCATTCTAATATTTGTCATAACACTTACCCCCAGCACGTGGGGAGAGCAAGCCAACAACAAGAACAAAAAGGGTCCTTAAAACCAACACCCTGAACAGGGAACAAATTGAACTTGCCAACAGGGAGTTCACAGGAGATCCTGTCTCCTAACTTCCCATTCCTCTTTGCAATTTAGAAAGATATCTTCCCAGACTTTGACTTCAGCAGCTGCCATTTGAAGTCACAGCCTTGAGTATGAAGGTTGGAATTATGATCTCATTTTTTCAGAAATGAGGAAGGGCTGCAGCCTTTTATTCTAGAAGAGTACATGTTCCCTTTTAATACAGCAGCCTAGATGTTAGGCTCTACCTTGAACCTGTCTTCTGAGAAAGCCTATCGTTGTTAGTGCAGTGAATGGGCACATAAACACTTAGTCTGTGCATCTGGGTAGACTTAGTTATAAGCAAGGACCTGAATTGGTCAGCAATCTCAACATCAAGAAGCTCTATGGTCCTTTGATAACACTAACATCAATTAATTTTATGTGTCTTCAGAACTGGGTGACAGCAAATACATTTTTGAGAATCTAAGCAGTTTGTCACTTAGATCACTTGGCGAAATTGCCTTGTCCTCCTTTCATTTCATCTTTCCCAATGAGCTTCAGAAGCTACCATCCCTTTCCATGCCTCCTATTAATTCTTTGTGCACTTAACCAGTCTGCTACACTGTAGGTGCCATTTTAAAGTTTTGATCTTAATTGGCATCACTACCAGGTACATGCTTCATATGCCTCTGGGTCAAAAGAGGAGACGATGCTCCAGCAGATTTATTCTGATTGCTTTGCCTGCTCCATCACACCACTCACTACCTGAATGCCCATCCTCACTTGTACAATTTCTAGTAGTCAGAATATGAGCAACACCTGCATATCTTATGGGGAAACAGCCAGTTTCCCTTTATTCGACTTTGAATGAGTGGGGCAACGTATTCCTCTCTCAATTATTTAATCAAACTGAAACTGCTTTCTGACATAGCACCTGGACAAGCTGCCATTTATCAAATGAACAAAAACCCCTGATGAATCAACCATTCTCTCCCTTCCTTCTATTTTCTGGCACTGTTGTTGCAAATTAGGTGCAGTTGGCAGAGTGTGCTTTCTGGTAAATCTTAGACTACTTCGTCAGATCTTGTTTTTTCAAGTCACTTATCCCTGAGTGGGAAACTATTCCAAATTTGTGAGTGTCAACTGAGATGTGGGGAAAGACTTTGATGTGTTTCTAAAGCTCAACACTAGAAAAATATGAATAGATATTCCCTTGTGCTACAAGGGCTGTTCCTGGCAATGCTGTGGATTCACTGTTCTTAGTCTGAGAAGCAACTAGTGCATTTTTAGGAATGAAGCAAAGCCATAAAATTTAGACCTAAAGGTTGTCAACATGAAAAGTTTTGGACACGGTTGGTCCATTAGTAATAAAGAGGTTTAAAAAGATTGCTTACAGTTAGCGGGATGAGGCTTCACAGACAGACTTTCAAACCATTCCAGTACCAGGTGTTACAGATGGATTTTCAGAAGCTGTAAATTTTTAGGATCTAGGATTCATATTTGCAAAAGATAATAAATTCAGACTTGAACCTAACTCTGCATTTTCTCTATAGGAGCATGTGTGGACATGGAGTGGGTTTGGAATGGTTCATTCAAAAGATGGCAGCCAGATGCAGTCTGTGTCTGACCTTTGCATTAGGCAGGTATTCAGATCAAATGCGTAGTTTCAGAGCTGCCTCGGGCTGGCTATCTTTCCACAAATTAACTGATTTTTCAAAGGTGGTGTTCTGGAAAATATTAATTTGAATCCATGTGTGCCGCTACTATTGTGTTATGAAAGACACCTAGAGAAAAGGCCTCAGATGAGGGAGTTACAACCATCAGCCAAGAGGCTGATAATGCACCTAGGTACCAGTCTCTAGCATAATGTTTTCTGTCAGCTTCCCAATTTAACGGTTTGTTTTACTAAAAAGACATAACACTCCCTGTCACCCCTCCACCAATCCAAACATTGAATTATTTGGAAATACTTAGGCTGGTGTTCTGTGTCTGGGAGGACACCTGCACCTGAATATCTACATGTAGCAACAAAAATATTTATCTTCTAGAAATACAATGTATATTTTTAAGCTATATTTTAAAATGCACACACAGTTTCCTTTAATGAAAGATGGTGAAGTAAGATTCAACAAAGGAGTCAACACAAACTAGGAAATGGAGATAAACAGACACTTACCAAAAAACTTGATGGAACAATAAAGCAGCCAACTGCATTGAAGTCACGTCTTCATGCTAAATTCGGTCCAGGCACTCAGAGTGTTTGTTCCAACATTTTCATACAGACCTATGGAACTGACAGCACCAACGTTCTTCCATTAGCAAGGCAAACAAGTCCATGTGATGGGAAAATCTTTCCCTCTTAACTCCTCCTCGAAATGTCTACTGACAAGGATAAGGTATAAAATGTGATTTTTATGGCTTTACTTCATACTTAGATGCTAATACTGGGTTTACCATTTCTTTCCTCCAAATTAAATATGAATCTCTTTACAAAGCTCAGCCTGAGTGAAATCACTCTTAATGCTGTTTTTTTTCGCTTGTGTGAAGTAAATAAATGGTTGGTTTCCCATTTCAGAGCCGTGGCTGTGCAGTTTTGTGGGTAAGGGCAGTGCCTTGCGATCAGCTGTGAATACTGTGATTAATAAAATTTTAGCTGATTAAAACCACTCTTCAACAGTTTGTGTTGCAGTCATCTGGCCTGAAAGATCTATTAGGACTGCTCCTGAGTTGCGAGTGAAATCACTACTTGAGTAAGTCACAAACATCACAGTTAAGTACCTCAGCTTCACAAAATACTGCAAGATAGAGGATGCCAAAGACATCCATCACATTTCTTAAATATTTAGATCACCTGTATTGAAAGAGATGGTGAACCCTGCAACCTCACACTTTTAACTAGGAAGGAAAAGTTGCAATTTTGTTTTGAAAAAAAATGTATTGTTACTTCTCTGACAAGAGCAAGAGAATACCTCAAGGCTTTGAAAGAACTAACCCAAACTGGGGTTGAGGCCAGATGTATTTTGTATCGCTTGTTTTTTCTCTTGAAAACAAACCACACACATATCCGTTGTAGGACAAAGGCAGACTCAAACAGCAGTTAGGCAATATTCTCTTCCAGAAGTCACTGCAGACATACACAATGCTCAGTTCTTGGGGTATGATTTTATCCTTACACTAGTCTTCAGAAAAGCACTGAACAAATTCTTCGTTAACTTCCACATAAGGTAAAGTAACATAACACATGCTTATTTAAAGTTGAAAAGCTATAGCACATTCACAAAATCAATTTTCAGTCTACAGAAAAAAAGCATCATGTGAAAACACCTGCTACAAATATGTCTTTCTATTGCAAAGATATGGCCCTTGTGATATCGGGTTAACAAAGGTAGGCCTAATCTGTTAATTTGAAAAGAGCCTCAAAATTCTATCAGCAGTAAAGCCAGCTTTTTGGGACATGATCCAAATTAACTACACTGAATGCTAACTTTCCTTCTGTAACACCAAAACATTCAAGTTAATATATCATAATGTGAAACCACAACATTAAAACATGCGCAAAAAGGAAAAATAATCAGGAAAACGTCAAGATTTTGAGAGCAACATTGACTCTTCACTATGACATGTCCTATATATTTTTAGCCAGACAACAGAAATTCCATCTGAAAAAAATCTGTAGAAGAATGAACTTCAGCTTTTCCAAATTCTAAAAAAGTTACATTTCTCATCCTTAGTACTGTTTATAAAGAAAGGAATGCAGAAAGATAATGTCACCAGAAGGCAGTGAAAGGGTTAGTGTTTTGAACATTATGTGTGTTATGTAGATAGATACTATCTATTCCTTCTCAGCATGAATTATATCACCAAGTTTGTGACCTAACCACGTGTTGTTGCTAAGTAATACCCAGTCACAAGATCTCCTATAATCCATACTATTTGCCATTTTACTAGAGATGTGCCATGGTCGGTTTGCTAACATTATACCCATGTTCCCACACTGAGCAATAAAAACTCCTATCTGCCAGTAGGGATGGTGAATTCAGGTATTGTAAGATAAATTACTAGAATCTTTAAAAATAAATAAATAAAAATAAAAGAAAAGAAAAAAAAAGAAAAAAAAGGTTTGTCTGAAAAAAAAAAAAAAAAGGTTCTGTCTGCAACAAGTCTTAATATCTTCTTCTTGGCATAAGTCCACCCAGTATTGATGACATGCACTTGGGTCCTTCATTATATGTGACAGCCTCTCATGCCATAAAGAACATTATTTTTGAAGGGGAGAAGAAAAACTGATCTTCCTTCTTGCAAAGAAAGTCTTGGAAAGGTAATCAAATTGCTAGGGCTGAGCAGACCAAGGCAGAGAGGGTTGTTGCATATGTATAAATTTCTGGATTTATTCTTGGCTTTAAGGAATCAGTCCTGTTTGACATAGCAGCCAAAATCTTATGCTCTGATGGAGAATATAGTGATCATCATAGACAGAAATGGGTCACGTCTGGGGAAAAGAACAAAAAATATGGTTTCCTGAGCCACTCAAGAGTACCCAGATCATCTCTGCAAGCTCGCAGGCTGACAGGACACTTAAACCAGTAAAAAAAAAATGCAGGAAAATCTCTCTTAAAACACCAGGTCTTGATGGCTTTTATCACAAAACATGATCCCTTCTCCTTTTTGTTCCTTCTCTTAGGAACGTCTGGAGCATGGTTTGTCCACAGTCCATCACTGTAATGTGTGGGGACAGAAAAACAGCTGTGCTTCACCAGAACAAGGCCTGACTTAGCCCCTTGTGCAGCCCTCTGACAAGGGGCAATTACATGTGCCTTGGGAAGAGCATAATCACGAGAAGAACACGGGTGCGCATGCATATAAAACCAGTAAACCATGGTATATTCTCTCAACATCTAACACATTGGGTTCCAAAGGATTTCTCAAGTCAGAAGAGTACTTGCAGATCTTTGCACACAGTTCTTATATGAGTTTCTCTTGCTGCCATGTGGAAGTGCCTCAAAAGTGACACCCAGAGATTAACTACGCCCATGAGAAGGGAAGAGGAAAGAAAGGCAAGCTATTACCCTAAACAAGGACTGCAAAATCATCAAAACCCATCTGTCTTTATCACCACCCGACAGCTGCTAGAATTTGAAGGACTTGATTCCTGCAGGGAATTTAGGTCTCTGTAGACAGCACAAACTCCTCTCAATTTCCCTAGAAAGAAAGATGAGGGGGCAGCAGAAAACCCTCAAGTAACCTGGAAAGGTCTAGCGACCTCAAAAACTAAAGAAGGTTTTCTTTACATCCGTTTTGACAAGAGCTATGAAGTGCAGGTAACCTGGAGCTAGCACTAGCAAAAGGTTGAAGTCAACTACTTCTGAGGCACCTCTCAGAGGTGGTGGACAAGGGCAGTTCTGAAACAGCACAAAGGGGCACAAAGGACAGAAAGGAGTTTGTGGCCGGAAAAGCTTATGGCAGTCAGCTATAGCACTAAAGACAGTGGCATGGATGGTGCTGTCCTTCTCAGGTGCCATCAGAAGACTATGCCAAAGCAAAATAACCTCCTCTTTCAAAGGCATGTAGCTCATCCACTGTAAATGTTAAAAATCAAGAACAGAAACCATACTGAGGCTAAGATATCCATACTTCTTCCTATCTTGATTATCCTCATTCACTTTTGCAATAGCAAAATTCAAGTAGCAACCCTGGCTATTACCCATGCCCTGAGCAGTTCTCAGAAACCAGGTGGATTTTTTTTAACATGTCATTTGAAGGTGATGAAATGCCCCGATGATGAAGTGACACATGGTGCAGGAACAACAATATGAAGCACCAGCTGAAAACGTTTCTTCCCTTAGGGTCTGGTTCTGCAACTCTTAACACTGAATCACATAATCAGTAAGAGTCTCTATTCACAGCAGAGTCACCCAGTGAGATTAATGCCCGTGCAGGAACCTGCCCTGGCTGAATGCCACTTTCTAGGACTTAAAAATTTGCTTGTGATGCACTGTGAAAGCTAGCACTTACAGATAATCTTCCTGTCATTTCTACAGGTAGCATGTCAAGTCCTGCCCTTAAATATCTAGTTTATGTACAGTTCAAGTCAATGCAAACCGCAGGTGATCTATCTCTTCCTAATATAAGATCTAAAGAATTTGGTTCATCCCATGTAACACAGAGAGGACCAACTTCTTTCAGACTTTACAGATCTCCTTTTTCTCCTAAAATGAACAAACTACTGTTGCAATACCCATAATAAACGGTAACAATCAGTCTCTGACTGCACACCAACAACATTTATTTTCATTTCTCTGGGATGTAGTGTGGCAAAAGCTGTGGATTTGATAAACACCTTCAGAACATGTTATGGAATTGCTCCTCTTGATCTAAAATGTGAAAACCAAGCATCAGTCAACATAAAAGAATGTGATATAGCATAGAGCAGAATAATGGTTCTAACGCATATGGTATTGTGAGAAATTATTTTCTGCAACAGCCAAGCATGACAATGAACAGAAGACAAATGAATTTCCTGCACTGCCTCAGTAAGGGTTCCCTGTCCTGTAAAGGCTTATATAGAACAAACTGACAAAATCACCTAGTATTACCTAATCTGATCAGCATTGTATGTGACAGATAAAACATCTGTTTAAAGAAAATAAAATGTACTTATCCATGGCTCAGATACTGAACAAAACCAGATCAAGTAGTGGGAAACCTTTCTCAAAAAAAAATTCACAAATCTTGCAAAAAGTTCTCAAACAATTTATGGTAGTTCAGAGACATGTAACTCCTCACATTTTCTATCGACAAGCATGCCATAGTTAATTTAAATGTTCTAACTTTGTGCTACATAGAGAAAGGATTGGTGTGTAATTTTGAAACTAAAATAATCTGGAAAAGATATAGGTGAGATGGGAGGTATTCAGAATAATATCTGTCAAGAAAAAAAAATTCCATTGTTGATCTATCAAGAGGAAAGATACTTTAAGCATCGTCGTGTTCTCTTTATCTGAAAAGAAAGTTTGTATCAATGGATTTTAAAATGCTTCTTCAAATTCAAAATTAAATTGTCGTCTACAAAACCAACATTATGGATTTCAATAACTGGTGGTTGTAAACAGCAAAAAACCAGCAGGTATACACATAGGAGAAAATGTGAATTTTAAGTGAGATGAAATGCTCATCAATGAGATTCCACTGAAACATCAATTATTATCAGTAAAACTAACAAAAAACTCATGTATCTTCCCAAAATATGTAAATTTTATCTTTAATCTTCTTCATTATCAAAGTCTGAACATCTCCTTCTCTTTCAGAATTTGTTGCCTGGATCTTAAAATGTTATAAGAGGTTGCTTCAATTTTGGTGACAGAAGAGCAGAAAACTTTAAGCTGTGCATACAGACAGGAGATTCAGAGAGAGAGGACAGGGTGGTCCAGGGGGAACAGCCTGGGAGCCGAGATGGGGAATCACTCTGGTGATAAGGGGGATGTGGTAGATGATAGGAAGGTGCTCCAATTAGGGTGTAGGTGTGACAGCATCAGGGTGATGAGAGGAAAAGTACTTTACCAGAGATGCTTGAAATCAACTGGAAGGGACAATTCAGTCAGTCAGAACAATGCTCATTATACAAGTTTTGCAGGCACAGGGTCTTTGTTTTTCTAGCTGGATGCAACAGGCACTGCATTCATGTGGCTGAAACACGTCTGACATAGGAGGCTGCATGGGAAGCCAGGGGTACACCTAGCCACAAGTTGCCCGAACCCTCTCCTGCTGCAAGCCCAGGGGTCTGCTAAGATAGCCACAAACCACAGTTCTGCCTACTGTGCAATGGTCATAGTTTGGGATGCAGCATGATTGCAGTAACACTCAGACATCTGCTCCAGTTGCCTCAAAAATCAACTGTGTGATTTAATCAGGATCTGCTAACATGAATCTAGCAGCTCCCTTCATGTTAAAAATAAGAAAATAATCATGCCCTCCGCTTAGCTAAGGACTAAGGACTCTTGCTGAGCTAGTACCTTCAGCAGGACTGTTATGTACCACTCAGCTGTGATGCAAATATCCTTTAACCACGACCTCCTTCAGGCAGCAGGCCTCCTTTCATCCACAAGCACAGCTACAGTCCCACAGAAACACAACCCAGAACACCTCTGTAACTGAGGATCTTTGGCTTCTCATAAGATACAGCTCTTTTAAAGGTTCCACCCTGGGAAAGGGCATAGGATCTTTTTCAAAGGCTCATCACCTTACTGCCTGATAAAAGATTTCTGACTGGCAATCCTACCCAATAGAACTCCCCATGGTTTTTTGGACTACTTACACTCATTCCCTAATATATCTACAGCTAATACTGGAAAGATGCAGATAAATCAACTTAAAAGAGACCAAAACTAAAATTGCATTAGATACACAAAAATTTCTGAGGGAAACAGCATTTTTTTCTTTTTCAACAGAAGTTTTACATGCCACCTATAATCAGTGCAAGAGACTGGTGCCTGGAGAGGGCGATTTAGAAGAATCATTTAGATACAGTGAAGTTTTCACTCTGGAAAATCTCTTCCTCCACTAACGGTATAAAGAGCCTGGGAAAAAACAGGGAATGAAAGCACAACAGAAGACTCTCTCCTCACAAGACAGTCTTCCAGGTATCACAACAACTTGCCCAGAGAGAGCAGACTCAGGAGGCAGACCAAAATCTGAATGATAATTATGCTTAACTTTCTCCAATTCTTTCCCTGAAGCTTTTTAACAGCAGAAGAGGTAGACAAATGAGTTTATGTATTGAAATTCTTGGTAAATAGCATGCAGAGAGAGGAGGGAACCTGGATTAAATTATTAGAAACAATGAAAATTCTTTTTGGGTAAATTTGAAAGGAAAATGTATGCTCTGCTCCACTCAGGAGGATCTGCTTATTGTCATGTATGCCATGAGTTTGCCAGCACACTTCTTTACTTTTGTAACAAAATAGCTTTGTGAATATCCTGGTCTCTAAAGGCAGATGTGAGGAGGACTAGGAATCCTTCAGTTCAGAGTTCGACCCATCTGATCAAACCCATTCGCTTCTCTTCAGCAGCAGCAAAGTGTTGCTGCTGCATTGTCTCAGGTCCTGTACATCAACTCTAATCTTCCTCCTGTTTAATCTTTCCCTGGATTTTTAGTCTGGACAGATCATTCTGTTCTACTTGAAGATTCACACACTCTCGTGCAACTGTTTTATTTCACTCCTCGCTCAGCAAGCTGTGCAACAAAAGCCAGAGAAGAAGAGTGAGCTCTGTGCACTGTCAGTGCTACATAGTTCTGACTATTATTTCCGCCTGATGGCTTTGGTTTTATCCAAGGATTATTCAGTTTGGGAATAATGGGAGATTTACATGCTTGCACACAGGTCAAATGACAGTCACAATGCACATGTGTTGCAATTTCTTCACCTGCATCCTGGCAACTGTTATTTTAAAGCTTCCCTAACTGGCCACGGCAGAAATTACTGTTTCAATCCTTCTGTTTGCAGATGTATGCTGATGTCCTCCTGATGTTCCAGTGAGATATTGCTTAGTCCCTGTTTTTTTGCTTTGATATTGCATGATAAATTGTTTCAAATAAAATCAGATTAGCTTTTCTAAAGAGCAATTATTAAATATGCCGAATAGGTCACTCAAACTCAAATTACTTGAAAAATCAAAATTTTTCCACGCAGTCATTTCTTCAACCAAGACTGTTATCATGCAATTTCAAGTTTTAGACAAACTCAAGCAAATGAACATCAACTATAACACCTTCCTCTCTGACCATAGGAACACCTAAAAATGCTTTGCCATTGTTCCTGGCATTCCTAAAGGTTTCAGTAACTAGTTGGAAATATTATAAGGAAAGTAAACAGAGAACTATGCTGATTTTTACTGCATAAAAAGGCAAAATAAAAACAACATGAATTTCACCACCTGCCCTGTAACAAAACAGGGAAAGAAATGACAGTTTTGCAGCTTCCTGTGACTGGCTGAAATAGAGCTGTGAATTGTGAATGTAAATAATGAGAAGAGAGTGTATGGAAAACACACTCTCTTATTGATCAAGTCATTAATTTTTAATGGTGATGTACATATAGGCAAGCTAAGGAAGCTTACTGGCACCTAATTTAATTTTAAAGTTTATCTAAGTTTCCTAAAACCATATACTACCACCTAGAAAAATATGAAAGTAAGCAAAGGATTCTCCATCACTTCTTGTGTCTTTGGGATTGAGCATCTGCTTAAAGATACTCACAGTCACATGTGATCAGGCCTAATGCCTGCAACATCAACAAACTCTCTAGTATGAGTTACACAGGGGTAAAAATTGAAAGAGTAAAGTGGCCTCTTTGACAGTTCATATGTAGCAATGGGTGTGTGGGGAGAGGACAGAAAACAATTCTAGGATTCTGTGAGGGACATGGTTTAGAATGAGCTTGGCTGTGCTAGGTTGACAGTTAGACTTGATGATCTTAAAGATCTTTTCCATCCAAAACGGTTCTATGAATTCGTGATAATCAGAATGGGGTTCCTAAATGCATTTAGCAGAAGCAACAGTGTAATGGACACTCGAAGTCCATCAGCTGCACACCAGCAAGGAGCAACTCTTCAGTTTACTTCAGGATCTCACCACTGGTCACAGCATAAAGGTAGGTCTCACCTCTGGAATCCTTCCCTCAGCTCTTTACCCCTTCTGAGACTTCCTAGGGATGCAGGGTGCATGCTGAGAGACAAGCCTTTAGAACAGGAGCTTTAAAACAGAGCCTATTCAGTGACAGTAACAGATCAGATAGCTTTTTGTTTGCTTAATTTTAACAAAGAAGAGCTCCATCATAAATCTTCACTTCAAATTTGATTGCTTTATAATATATCATACTGTGATGCAACTGGCATCTGTACTTGGCTCCTATTTGGTGATGCCATATGGTACAATTAGAAATGGAGACAGAGAGTGCCATTTAAATAAGTTAAGCTTCATTCATCCACGATTAAACCATCCTCATTCATCTGCATGCATTCGAGATCCTAATTTAAGCTCAAAAGAGATTCCCAGTTGATGTTGCGTATATATTTTGTATTTTTTAAACCCTGAATCACTAAGCTGGACTTTGTGTAACTTGTTAGGTTTTTTTCTTAATATAACAAGATGGTTTTGCACTCTCTTGCAGGGTTAGCCGGATTAGGAAGTTGCGTGCAGTTTCCAATAGCTCACATTCTCAAAGCAAGCCAGACCTCTTTTATACATTGCTTGCCTCCTACTGGGAGATCTACACAATTGAAATAAACTTTGTCTTGTCATACCGACATTCTAGCTATGGCACAAAATAAACCTGCAGGTTATCAATAAAGGATTTTTAATTGGCAAGGCTGTTTATTTATTTATGAAAGAACATAAGTGAGTCCTAGAATGCCTTCTTTCCCAGAAGGTTAGGGGTTGCATACAACTCACAAATCTTTCTTGATAATCCTTTCCTTGAACCAGAAATTATATTGTGCTTTTGTTCTTTCATGCCTAAAACTGACCAAACGGGCAATGATTTATTAAGCTAGAGTCTTGAGTCTCCTGCCGCACAAACCACTTAGTAACAGTAATGGCTATGAAACAGATCACGCATTCTAAGATAGGCTATAATTTGTGTTAAAGAAACTTGTCTGTTTCAATTACCAAATCTAATTTGCAAAGCCATATAAAGGGTTATGAAGTAAAAAGAAACAAAGCAACTAGACTTTAGGTGGTAATGTTATGTGTTACACATACACACAGAGTAGAAGAGAAAACAAGAATATGGAATGGACCCAAAAGATAAAAACCAAATGCTTTCACATGACATTAAGCAGACCCTTGCAAACATGTAGCATTCTTCCAGTCTACAGTTTTGCATCCTGAGTTTCTGTTTAGAAACAATGGGAGGTAAAGTCCATCACATACTTTTATACAGTTCCTGACTGAAAGACTGAAGATGATGCATTTCTCAAAGGACTGGCTCTAGGTTGTAAACGAAGTACCACACATTTTTAAATGTTGATTAAGCACATAATAAATTTGAATTTTAGTCTAATTGATTTCCATTTACATCCAAGGTTATATACCTTACAGAATAATTGAAGTTGATGTTTAAAAGGTTTTTGTTTGGTTGGTTTGTTGAGTTTTTTTCCACAGAATGCATAAAAAATAATTCACCATTTTCAAATTAATGTAGTTTTTCCAGCTACTCCAAATTAATTTGAATATACCAATTCATAAAAAAAAAAAAATCACTTTAGTGACATCTCTGGAAAAGATTGAAGCAACCTTAATGTTACTTTTCATAGGTTAACAATCTAATATTTTGCTTTGAAACAACAAATAACAGAAGATATTATCTGTTATGCCCATTGCAGTCAATTCCACTGGCTACTTATTATAGAGAAGAAAAGGGAGACTGGAAGAGGCTCTTTTGGAAGTTTCTGTAACAAAGCTATACATTGGCAGCAAACACCACAATAGCTTTATGATTTTCTTATCTCGTGTGATCACGCAGTTAGGAGTTGGGAATATTAACTGGGAAGAAACAAATGGAAAGGCAGAAAGCCAGAGTGAAAGAACTGAGTGGATCAAAGTGGAAGATGCAAGGGACAGGCATGGCTGAGGTGCAGAGGGTGAGGAGAAATCTCAGCAAGTTCCTGGCCAGCAGAGGCTGGCACTGGACAGAAACAGGCTCAGGGGGACAGTCCCAGACAGAAGTGAACACCCTCATGACAGGGGGACACTTGCCAGGCTAATTTGGCACGTTTTAAGTGTGAAGGGGCCACTTACTTCCCACCACTGCAATCAATTAAGTTTCATCAGATGATTTCAATATCCAGAATCAAGAATTTCTATCCAACTTTAGTCTTGTATAATATTTGCCTGTTCTCGAGAATGAGAGAACTAGATTTAAGTCTCAGTCACACATGTATCAGGCTGGCAGGTCAGGTGGGAATTTCTTTAATTTGCAAGTTTGCAGTTACAATATGTGCCTAAGAAAAGTGAGATGCTGTACATTTCTGCCCATGACCACAATCTCCTTTTGTGATAACTCCAAGCACAATGCTTCAGTTACCTTTATTTCAGCTTGTTCTGTAAAGCAATTACAGTAATATTTGCTCACTTTGAGGGTATTGCAAAGGGATGCTGGAGGTTGCAACACAAGTTTTGATTCCTAGACTGCAGCTATTACTTGTTGAAATTATTATTATGTAGCAATTGATTCAGACCTAGCAAGTTTCTATGAGAAAACTGAGAGACTACCAAGCCATTTTATTCACCTTTGAATTATTTGAGAGGGATTGATGCAGATTTATTCTAAATGGAGAGAGATAAAGGAAAGGAAGAGGTTGGAGATGGGGCACCTGTGACCACAACGCAGCACTGAACACTGCAATAACTGATCCTACCCATGGATGACAAAGCCCCACAGGATAATATGCACGAAGACACAAGCTTGAAAACAGATGTACACACTAGCACCCACCTAACAGCTACACACTTAAAATACTGACATTATTTTCCTATTTTAATCACATTCATCTCCACTGTTCATTCAGCACCCTGAACTGAGGTATTGTTTTAATATCTTTTATAGCAGCTACTTTTTAGAAATCATCCTGCATTCCTCACAACACATTCTTTCAAAGCAGCACTCTAAAACACTCTATTGCTGGATAAACACTCTAAGCACTCTATTGCTGGATAAAATTAAATGGTTTTGCCAAGATAAAAAGAAATTACTCTGAATTTTAGACCTAGTAACACTGTTTCTTTTAATGATTGATGAGAGATCACTACTGAAACCTTCCAGTGAGTCAGCAGTACATACAGCACAGATCAGCTGTTGAAAGTGCAGAAAAGCATATACCGGAAAAATGGTCTTGATACTTCTCAGTAGAATATACCTCCTTGCACCTGGAGAGGAGGCACAAAGCAATTACCCAAGGCTCTTCATAAATTATTTCTATCACAGGAATTATAACAATTAAAGGATGCTGTTATTAAAAGATATAAACAAAGAAGAAGTAAATTATCGTGTTTAGTGAAATTAATGCATTAAATCTGCTAGAGTCTCTACTATTTAAAGTCAAAGAAGCCTTTGCATTGTAATAGCACAGATATTAATAACCATCTTCATGCAGCCAAGCTGTGAGGGAAAGTCCTGTAATAAAATAGCATGAGTGGGGAAAAGTTTCAGATAAAGATGACGTTATATTATCCAAGGGCTCAACGTTGACTGAAGTCTGACTCACACATGTAACCAGTAGGTCTAGTCAAGTGGTGTTTGTGTCAAGAACTGCAAGATAGAGCACTACATTTGCAAATGTGTTTGTTTTTCCTGCAAATATAATTTTGCAAATAGGCCAACAAGACTATGTAAAAACAGCTGCCCTTCACAAGAATAAAGAAGCCTATATGGGGGGGGGAGCCAAGGGCCTTTAAAAGCCATTAGCTTTTACTTTTCTCTTTGTTTCTGTTTATTTTCCTCACAGAAATATACCAAATAAAGGGGAAAAATCCCCATGGATAAACTACATGAATGTCAGTGAACAAGCAGCTCTTCAAGTTATTTAGACAGTATTTTTAAAAATAATAAAATATTGCAGAAATGAGAACCCATTTTTAATCTTTTTAATCATAAAAATCTAGGCTAAGGTGTTGGGGGAGGTGATTGAGGTTTTGTCGTTGTTGTTTTGGTGTTTGGGGGGGGATTGGGTTTTTTTTGTTTGGTTGTTTTTTTGGAGGGGTTGGCTGGTTGTTTTTTACAAGGATTTATCCTGCCATTTTTATGAAGGTCTCCATCAGTTGGTCAGAACATTTTTTTACGTTGAAATGGATATAATTCATGCAATGCAAGTTTTTCCCTGACAACCTCTTGCAAGGCAGGTGAACCAAAGACAAATTGTTTGTTTTGAGCTCTACCTATACATGGCTGCTAAATGGTGGTCTCACAAGATCTTGTGAGGGGGAAATGCTCATTTCCCTAAACAGACAAGGCACCCACACAAGTTAGTGTGGGATCAACTTTCCACTAAAACAGTTCCATAGAATTTCATGCTATTTAAGGTGACTGTTGAAGTGAGAAAATGGGCATGCTTTTTGACTGATGGTTAGGAATTACTCTAGAGATTTCACAGAAGTGTGGTTGCAAATCATGTTACTCTTAAAATCTATTCACTGTCATCTTAAGCCTATACTAAAATACGTTTTGAAAGAAAGACAAAGGCCTTGACAGAATGGTTAGAGAACCTCAGGCAAACACATGATCAGAAATTATGACCGAATACTACGTAGGATGAATACGCATGCATGAGTAGAGACAGCAAAGTTGAAGTTGCTCAAAAATGGAAGCTGTCCTGAGAAACGGCAAAGGCTGAAGCCCGGACTCTCTGTCTGCTTGGTCCTATCATCTGCTAGGTGTCTGTCAAAGCTGGAAAAGATACATTCGTTTGCACATGCTACTGATTACGCAGCACAGATTTAGAAAGGAGTTGAATACATAAGAAAACAAAGCTATGCAAACTTGACCTGTCAGTTTTTGTGAGATAGGCTTTCTAGTTCTGCCTTGGAAAAACTGATGTTTTTCTATAATGCTCCTGAGTCTGTAAAGGGAGAGAAAAAAAAAAAAAAAAAAAAATCAGCCACTTGAAGTTTGTCCTTTGGATGATCAAAGAAACTTTCTCAGACATGTGCAGTAGCAACAGCTAAGAGTGCACATGGAAGACATTATTTGGGGACACTTGACTAATTGTCCAAGACAGAGAACACACACACTGGAGAGCCCTTTGGTCTCTAGAACACAGCACAAATGAACAGCAGAACAGAACCTGAATGGTAATGATCAGCTCTGATGCATGAAGAGTTCCCTAAGTCAAAGGTAACTTTTTTCTTAATTGTTAACTCTTTAGACAATGCCGGTTTATCCAGATGAATGGGAGGAATGGGAGTGAAAAGGAGCTGGATGACAAAAGGGGAAAAAAAGCAAGCCCAGTGACACTGGAGCTTGGCTCTGGAAGTGCAACACCCCCAGTTAGTACTAGAAAAAACACAAAGTATCTCTCTACACTCACAACAGTTCACTCACAACCTGGGTAATCTGGATATGTCTTAGAGTTATTTGAATGTATAAATCATCAGAAAAAAATTTATAGCAGGGAAGCTTATACTGAAGCTTGGACCAGGTCATCTTTACTGTCAGCTACTGGTTGACGCTCTAGAGTATTTGCTTTGCAAACAACACACAAGTCATCTTTTTTTAATCTCCGTAGTGGCCAGAAAGCCATCCAAATGCCTGACTTCCTACTCCAGCATGCATAATGAGGAAGTTTCTTTGCCTTGGCTGTGAACCTACTTTGGCTTACCTTGGCTGAGGGTTAAGTATCTGGGAAGACTAAAATCTTCCCATCAAAGTGCTTAAAAGATGCATAGCCTTAAGTTTACATAATGGTTTTTTGTGGTGTGCAGCCCAAGCATGAAATTTTTTGCCTTCCTTTATCTCTCTAAAAGCCTGGCCAGATCCTGTTCCACAGAAACAGCATAACTGTGACTTAAGTAAAAAAGTCATCTTCTTCTGTTAGCTGATATACACTCAGTGGAACTCTGGCATACTTCAGAGATGGTATGAGTAGCACATTTCCACCTCAGGTCTACCTATCCAAGTGTTGCCTACTCAGACATGGCCTGACAGGGGCACAGTAGCCAGTACTGACTTCCCTTCAATCAGGTTTTGTCCAGTCACTCTGTACCCAACACACTACATTTTCTTTCAAATCCAGTTGTCAGATAATTATGATTCTTCCAACCAGCAATTGTAACTCATAAATAGCCCAAAATGATCAGCAAAATAAACAGAATTGGCAGACTTCTAAGAAATTAACTTCATGCTTAACACCCCTTTACTTCCCTATTAAAACTAAGTAGAGAAGTACCTGTAAGAGATACTTCTGCTTATAATTAAGCTGCTGATAATTTTTCTGTTTTCAAAACACTTATTCTTCCATTCGAGGTTTATGCTGCTTCCATTTCACTCCCAGAGTGAATGTAAACTCAACAAATTCAGCCACATTTTCAGCAATTTACTAACTCTTCCACTATTTCTGAAATGCAGTACAGGTCTCAACAATCAGCACAAATAGGTCATAAGCAGAAATCAGACAGCTCTAAATCTCCTAGGCTGTACAACTCCTGCTGTGGGACTTTGTGGGGTTTTGAGGCTCTTCTTGAATTTTTGTAGCTCTTAGTGAAGAGTCTGTATGTAGATCTTTCACCTAGGGAATCCATTCTGTAAAATAGTTTTGAATGTCGATCCACCAGTTTTACTCTGGTGGTGGTGGTGGTGGTGGTGTTATTCTCCTACCACAGAATAAACCTCCAGGCTCCATTCAGCAAACTACATCCTGGTGTTACTCAGCAACTGGCTGAGGAGGGTCAAGTGAAACAGCCATCCATGGCAATGTAACTCTGCTGGCATGGTTTGGGGTTCTTGAGTGGGTTGCCATTTTTCATGAATACCATAAACCTGACCTGTTGATAGCCCTGCTTCTGCATCTTCAGTAAGAGTTTAGCATTTGTGAGTTTCCACTGTCTCAACTTCGCTTGCATTTGGTGCTCAGAATGCAAAGCTCTAACAATACATTGTCAGATTTTTGGAAATATAATTACCAGGACACAATTAGCATTGGGACTCTTGATAGTCACCAGTATAACAGCAGTTATCACCAAAGGATCTCATAGACCATGATAAACCACGATTAAGTACTGTAGCAAGTTTAAGATTTAGGCACAAAAGTGTAAAGAGGCAGCGCATTAATAACGTAGAAGAACACTTCAAATAGTTTCAGGATAGGGAAGGATACGGCTGCATATATAACACTTGTGCCCAGGGTTGAGCCATTTTCACTCTTTTGCCTTTATTAATCAAGATCCAAGAGAACTGACAAATGAAAGAGGAGATCAGCTCAGACAATAGCAGCAAATGGATACAGATAAACAGGCTGAATGTTTTAACCACCAGTTATTCCGGGGATACCCAGAATCATTTAACACTGTTTTAAGAAACCTTTATTTGGCTATACCACTCTTCAGAAAATACAGAGAAAGGGAAGGTGGGAATGTATATAGTATTTGAAAAGCATTTTGCAACCATTTTCTTTAAATACTTTTCAGCATTAAATAACAAAACCATGCAGTTTAAATATCCTGAGCAGAAATGTGATAAATGTAAATCTCCTCGACTATCCAGTTTCTTATGTGGGCCTTTTTAAGTAGGGAGGGTTGGGGTTTTTTTTGTTTGGGTTTTGTTTTTTGGGTGTGTTGGGTTTTTTTGTCTTTGTTTTGTTTTGTTTTTTGGGCGGTGAGGGGAGCATGCTATAATAGCGAAAGAAAAAGAACAGAGAAAAGTAAGGCAGGAGAAAAATGCTGAAAATTTAGCTGCAGTACTGGTAAGACAGAAAGAACAAGCATCTTTGCACCTTATGTAAAGGTCTAGCAACAGCCTTTTTCACACAAGCACGTTTTCATCTAGTCTACTTTTTAGGAAAGAATTCTCCTGGAGGCAAAACTCGCCAGACTTGTCTCACGGGTCTTCAGAGGTGGGTGCGCAGCCGGGCGCCCGCTCCTCTGGGAAAGGAGTCCAAGGATTTCATGCTCCTGATACTGCCTTGCCCACTGGTGGTCAGCAGACAGAGTTTTCCCTCTTCCTTTTTATTTTATTGCTATATTGCCATATTTGTTTCATTTGCAGGACAACAAGGTAAATGAAACACAATAAATATTCTAATTTTTAAAACTAGCTAAGATTATCCCTGGATGAGTCCCGCTGCCTTCTCCTTCCAAGACAGGTGCCGGAATTGATACTGAAACTTTTCAAAATTAAAGTTCATTTGCATTAGCCACCTTCAAAAGGCCTCAACAATAACTTTTACTCTAAATCAAGCATTAATGCACTGTAGATTACTACATGAGAATTAAACATTGCCCAGTAATAGTCTACTATTGTTTAGGTGAATAATTATGTGCAGATTCATTCTTGCCTCAGTACAGACAGCTAACTCAGAATAGGTCTCTACAAGCATAATTATCTAATCTGATTAGGATATCAATTATATACTACCATATTTGGAGTTGTGAAAAAGCGGACTGTAGATTTTAAAGATTAAGTTAATTGACTAACAGAAGAATGATCGCTATACATTCCAACATCCTCTACACAAAAGAGGCACCATCTCAATATAAAAAGGAGTTTAATTTTACAGTTACTAGACATCACTAGATTTTCAGTTAAATGCTTTTTAAGTACAATAACCTAGAAGGTTTTATTATGAAGAGAACTCACTACCAAAATCTGTGAAAGGATCTGGAAGTTCCAGAAAATATCTAGTATCAAATATAACAGTATCTATAGTGCTTATTGCATTATTTGCCATTACTGATGCTATTTGGTTTCCTGCTATCAGCTGGTTTTCTTTCAGGCCTCTCATCCTGCTAACACAATACGATTCCTAACAGTTACTCAGTGATGTAACTGATGCTAAATGATCTGGCTAAACTTTATAAGCATGAAGTATAATTTGGGGTGAAAGCAAGTGCTGTCAGAGACCCCACCACAAATACTGAAGTAGAATTTCTATGGGAGAAAACACCACAAGAATGTAAGAGGGTCAGTTCTGTACAATAACCTTATAATCCCCAATTTATACCATGTGTCATGAGGCTTAAGTTTATTAGTGTGTGTAAAGACTTCAGGATGATTTAAAACTAAAGATTACTAAACAGCAAATGAAGCATAGCTAGCATGTCTCTGGTATGAATTCCTGGAGATGTTCAAGACTATCTAGCTTGCAAAAGAGCATAGTTCTGAACAAGTATAAATGAAACCTGACTTGCAAGGAATAGACCAATCCCAGGAGCTACAAATCAGCAACACAAGGAAAAAAAATATCAATTTATGATATTTTTCACGTTTATCAATAGATTGTATACTTATTAGTTATCGTATAAGTGGTCCTGAAGTTGCACTCAAGCTGACACCCTGATAGAATATAAGACAAACATACTTAAAAATACCTTCTAATCTCAGTAAATTAAATGTTGCATTTCTGTTTCCCTGTATAATCATTTCTATGTTAACTGTTTTAAAATTATATTTAGATCTAATACTGCTTAACATTTTGGTGTGAGATGCAATTCCAAAGAAGTAATCTTATAAATCCAACATAAGGTAGTCAAATTTAGGAAATGCATGTACCAAAATTCTTCTAAATCTACTTCCACATAAAAGGTATTTACTTTAAAAATATTGCAGTTTGACTGTCCAAACTCAGTGCTAGGAATGGAGGATACCAGAAAATGTAGAAAACAGCTGCTGTTTCTTTTTTTTTTTCTTTTTTCTTTTTTTTTTTTTTTGCAATGAGAAATCAATGTAAAAGAGAAATGCATCTGTGGCATAAAAGGGGAGCTTGAAAATGAGACAATTTACCATCTGAAACTTCTATCCTGGTGTTTTCCAACACCATGGAGAACACAATGCCTGAACCAGTGAGATGCTGAGTGGCCTCAGCTTCTGCAAATGCTGGAAGGAATGAAGAATGCTCAGCCTTCAGCAGGAGTTCAAAACCTGATGGGACATAATCCCCACCAAGCACGTGGTATTTCTGAGCTGCAGCTGGCTGCAGATGTGTTCTGAACAGAGCGTTCTGGTCCCAGCAGACCAGACGTGAGGCAGGATTATACAGTTTCAAAATGGAGCATGCTCTGTTGCTCACCAGAATGTTAGCCACATCTTTGCATTTTTTTTTTACTCACATAACTGCACAAGTCTCAGTCAAATTAGGATTCCACTTATGTAAGTCTACGAAGAATTTTGCATAGAAGGGCCTGCACACATTCTGGATCACTACAGAAGGTCCATACTAAATACTTCTGACATGGAGTCACTGCAAGTAGTTGCAGAAAGTCAAGGACCTGATTCTGTTTCCAATTATAAATATCCAACCCCCACTGTCTTTAGAGCATCACTTTGTCCTAAAGTTTATTTATGAGAGCATATGTTGATTGGGTGAGCAAAATGTTTAATTTTGTATGGTAAGCAGATCAAAAAGATAAAAGTACAAAGGATGAGAAACGTGCTGAGTGCATGCCTGATTTTTTTCAATCCCTCTCCTCCAGAAGAATTTCCTCTCTACTCAAGCAAAACAAAGACCAACAATAGTATTTTCAAAAGGAGGGTGGGAGAGAAGTTTTGCTAACTGAAAAAGGTATGCCACTTCAAGAGGAGCAACTGCAACAACCAGCTGCAGTGATTTCAGAATCTCATTACTTACAGAGACTCTTCAGATGCTGACACTGTATTTCCAAGGTGATAAAGAAGAATCCTTACAAGGGTATTTAGAAAGAGAGTTCAAATTGCACGTGCTTGGAGGTAGTATAGACAGACTTCATTTATTATGGTATTATAGAAATTTGGCATAAAGTAACACCCAACACTGTCATTTGTTTTAATATTTAGCCTTCCAGCAGCACTGGAGGAATTAAAAAGTTCCACTTTTCTGATGTTTACAATACACTTGAAAGCACTGGAGTTCTTTTCCCTTTCAAAACAAGCGATGCACACCATTCCTGAGGAATGTGAGTATGCTGTCATGTGGCTGTACTAGCACAGTAATACATCTGAAATGGAAGTTAGAGACCAGAATAACCAGAGGCAGAATATAACTATAAGGAATTCTTTCATCCTCTACAGTTCTGGCACTTCAAAGAAATTGTTTTGGTACCAAAGGCTTTGGTAATGCCATCTCACTGACAAAAGTCAAATAATTTTATCCAATACTTGACTGGGTAATCCATAATCCCAGATGCAAAGGGTTTGGATTACTACCCTGTCTTTGGTTTTGCTTTTATCTTTATTTTTAAAACTGAAATCCAGGAGCTCTTTGGAGAAGATGATTTCTTTCTGACAGGTAAAAGAAAGGTGATATTTCCCTGTCAGGGTTGCCAGATTAAAGACACAATAACATTAGAAAGCATCTCTACACACAGAACAACCCACCAAGGCAGATATCTGCATCCATACACTCTTGTTAAGGAAAATTATGTCAACACTTCACTGTGAAAAAAATCAAGCATTGATGGAAAAATGCATCTCTTGTCTCCAAAATAGAAGTAATTTAAAATCAGAGGAGGGAGAGGCATTATCCTGCTGTCTCAAGGCCCAAAGCAGTATACATGTACACACACTCACATACAGATACATGCAAGGCATAGCTCTCAAGCATTTAGCCCTGATCTCATGTAATGAAATTCACCATACAGACATGTACGTATTTTGAAGAAAAAATCGCTTACAACATACCTAACAGGTAAAGTGGTCACCATCAGGTGAATGACATCATTTTCCATCACAAGAATGTTCCATTTTTGTGTTATGACTTACAAGGCATTTCAAAGACTGACATATTTAAAATTTCAGATTAGGACCTACTAAGACTAAGTATACAAAACCAGTCTTTGGTCTCAGAATTATCAATTTGTTTCTTAATGCACAGATACCCTGGACTTGTCCACTGGGATAGCAGGCAACCAAAAAGCAAGGACAAGAGTGGGTTTACATTTGTGATCTTACTCTGTTCTTTTACTGGTAGGAATTTAGTCTTCTGGATATTCTGCCACCCTTGCTAAGGCAAAGAAATTCAGATGGTGAAGTCAAAGAAGCCAAGGTTTAAAGGAGGAAAAACTACCTCCTGAGTGAAAGAACAGTACTCTTGCTTTAGTTTAACCTTCTTATGGAGAAGAGACACAAACCACTGTGCATAGCACAAAGAAAAAGCAAGATGAGCTAGAAAACTTGGCCAGTCCCAGGGATATGATTGGCATTAGTGACACCTGGTGAGATGAGTCCTGTGATTGGTGTGCCATTATGGATGTTTACAGGCTCTTCAGAAGGGATAGGCAGAGCAGGAGAGGCAGGTGAGTGGCACTGTGTGCAGCAGAGGGGCTGGATGGCATGGAGCTTTCAGTTGGTGATGGCAAAGTTGAAAGCCTCTGGGTAAGGATTAAGGAACAGACAAATAAAGCAGATATCATCATGGGTGTCTACCATAGGCCACCCAGCCAGGATGACAATACTGATGAGTTATTCTTTAAAGAATTAAGGGAAGCCTCTAAGTCACCTTCTCTTGTCCTTATGTGGGACTTCAACTTGCCAGATGTCAACTAGGAATATCACACAGCTGGCACAAACAGGTCCAGAAGATTCCTAAACTATCTGGACCATAACTTCGTGGTACAGGTACTAAGCGAACCAACCAGGAAAGGTGCCTTCCTAGATTTGCTACTCACTAACAGAGAGGATCTCGTGGGTGATGAGGTGATTGTTCACTGCCTTGGCCACAGCGACCATGAAGCAGTCATGTTTCAAATATATGCTAACAGCAGGAAAATGGCCAGCAAGACCTTAAAGCTGAATATGAGCAGAGCAGAGCAGACTTCAGGTTGCTCAGAGAACTACTTAATAAAGTCCCCTGGGAAGAAGCTGTTGCAGGTGCTGAGGTCCATCAGTGCTGGTCATTTTTAAGTACCTCTCCTAAAAGCACAGGACCAGGCAATTCCAAAATGTCAAAAGTCAAGCAGGTGAGGCAAAAAGCCAGCTTGGCTGAGCAGGGATCTTCTTCTTGAACTACAGTAAAAAAAGAAAATATATGGTCAGTGAAAGGAAGGTCAGGCATCATTGCGAAGACTACAGAGATGCTGCTTGCCACTGTAGGGAGGAAATTCAGGTGGCCAAAGGTCAATTAGAGTTGAAGCTGGCCAATAGTGTGAGGGACAATAAAAAAGGCTTTTAAAAATATGATAGTGGCAAAAGGCAAGCCAGAAATTACATTGGTCCATTAGTTGATGAACATGGTCACCTCACAAACAGGGACATGGCCGAAGCAGAGATATTTAATGCTTTCTTCACCTTGATTGTCAACACCAAAGATGGGGTCTGGGACTCCCAGAGCCCTGGGCTAGAGAACCATGGCTGTGAGAATGGTAAACTCCTAAACAGTCCCAAACTCGAGCAGGATTTGCCAATTCAGCTAGATACCTACCTATAAGTCAAAGAGGCCTGATGGGATTCATCCAAGGGTACTTAAAGAGTTGTCTGATGTCATAGCAAGACATCTCTCCATAATTTTTCAACACTCCTGAGAATCTGAAGAGGTCCCAGTTGACTGGAAGCTGGCAAACATTCTTCTGATTTTCAAGAAGGGCAATAGGGATGACCCTGGCAACTACAGGCCTGCCAGTCTCACTTCTGTGCCTGGCAAAATCATGAAGAAGATTTTTTTGGGAATTATTGAAAAACAGAGTCCCAGCCAGCATGGGTTCATGAGGGGAATGGTTCACTAAACGAACTTAATTTCATTCTACAACAAGGTTACCTGCCTAGTTGACCAAGGAAAAGCTGTCGACGTGATCTTTTTGGATTTCAGTAAAGCCTTTGATACTCTCACAGTATCCTCCTGGACAAAACGTCCAGCGCACAACTGGGTAAACACACGATGCAGTGGGTGAGAAATTGGCTGACAGGCCAGGCTCAGTATGTTCTAGTAAATGGGGTTATGTTGGGCTGGTGACCCGTCACTAGTGGGGTTCCACAGGGATCCATCTTAGGGCCAGCACCCTTCAATGTCTTTATGAACGACTTGGACACAGGACTTAAAGAAATACTAAGTAAGTTTTCTGATGACACAAAATTGGGAGGAGCTGTCAACACTCTCAAGGGCAGAGAGGCCCTGCAAAGGGATCTGGACGAACTGGAGAACTGCCACTCAAGTGAGGGAGGTGATCGTCCCGCTCTACTCTGCACTGGTGTGGTCTCACCTGGAGCACTGTGTGCAGTTCTGGGCACCACAGTATGAAAAGGACATAAAGCTACTAGAGAGCGTCCAGAAGAGGGCCACAAAGTTGGTGAAGAGCTTAGAGTAGCAGAAGCTGTATGAGGAGTGGCTAAAGTGTTCAGCCTGCAGAAGAGGAGACTGAGGGGAGACCTCATCATGGTCTACAGCTTCCTCACAAGGCGGGGAGGAGGAGGGGTAGGCATCAATCTCTTCTCTCTAGCAACCAGTGATAGAACCTGAGGGAATGGAAGGAAGATGTGCCAGGGAAGGTTTAGGTTGGACTTTAGGAAAAGGTTCTTCACACAGAGGGTGGTGGAGCACTGGAACAGGCTCCCCAGGGAGGTGTCACAGCCCCAAGCCTGACAGTGTTCAAGAAGCGATTGGACAACATCCTCAGACACACGGTGTGAATTTTGGCGTTGTCCTATGCAGGAACAGGAGTTGGACTCAATGATCTTTGTGGGTCCCTTCCAATTCAGGATATTCTATGATTCTATTAATGACTAAAGGGACAGGGTAACAACTGCACCTTGAAAGCCCCAAATTCTTTTAACATACTACATTTGGGGCTTCTTTCCACTTCTTTTTCCTGCAGTATGTTCTGAACCATCACTTCAAAGGCTGTTGTGTAACTTATATCACAAACATCATTTTCTCTTGCCCTCAGGACACCGTCCACCAGCGTGCTGTTGCCAGGGATGCAGATGGTTGAAATGTGCACATCGATTCCATTGAATAGTTTTAATGTGGAATAAAGTAACCTACCCCAGAATGAACTACATGTAAATGGGAAAACAAAGAGCAATCATTTCTGTGCAGATTCAAGTAGCACCTGATATTCAAGAGCAATAATCTTAAGTCACAAGAAGCACCTTCTTTCAGTGGATCCATCTGTGATGGGAACACTCATAAAAAGTATTGATTCCATGCCAGAACTGCAGAAATCTTAGGGAGATGCTGTGTATGAAAAATGAAGCAGGATTTTAGGAGGGCCACAGGGTTGACACCTGCTGTTTGGTCTATGTAATTTATTCTGGCAATGACAATAATGCACTTAGAAAGGTGCAGAGCTGGGTTCAAGTACAAGCTACAGTGTCACGAAGCACTCAACAGACATACCATACGCATCCTCTTACACCAGCTGCCTTTTCTACAGGAGGGAGGCTTTAAACCCTTCCCTCCTCCGATGTACCAGAATCTTTGTCCTTTTTATGGCATCATTAACCTCACTAAGCAGTTATTTCTCCTGCCTTTGGTAACTATGGAATAGAGATGAAAGTCAGAGGAAGAGAAACGTGAGTAAGAGCCAGGAGATATACATAGAGTGAAACCAAGAGGAAGCAGAAAAAAAGAGAGCAAAGGAAACCAAATGATACAAATGTAGTACCCATCTACAGCAGTTTCACGTGGTGATAGTTGAAAAAATTAAGGCATGAGGGAGATACCAGTAGGAGAGAGACAAATGCTGCCAATATAAAATCTATATTCAGCATTCAGAAGAATTTAAAAGAAAGGTGAGGTCAGTGTTACAAGGACCCACAAGCACGACCCCTATCCACCTTTCTCCAAGGGGACAAAAGAGCATGCTAAGAACAAGATGGATTTCCCTGATAAAGCAAACATTAAGTACAGATGTGTTAAGTATAGAAAGGCAATTTGCAGAGACACAGCGCGTGCAAGCACACACCAAGAAGCAGCATCAGACTACATTTGTAGGGCACGGGAGGTGACAACAAAGGGGACTCTGGAAAGGAAACATGAATAGTTTTGATAGGTAATCCTGAATTTAACTCAGTGATTTAATGAGGGGAACAAAAATGACATAGAAGGGAAAAAAAAAACAATGGGACAAAAATGAGTTACTCAAGTCCCTTATACAGACAGACTACGAACTTAGCAGGAAGCTAAATACCATCTGTGCTGGAGACAGAACCTCACTGCTGTTGCTCCTACTTCTAATTATTGCACAACCCTCTCTTTACACTGGCAGTCCCACAGAAAAACCAGCTGACTTGCTGTAGATGTGGTCCATTCATCTATTCCACATGAAGTTATACAACAAATAAAACTTCTTTGGCCAAATGGCATCACAAAGAAGAGTAGACCACAAACAACAGTGGAGTTGAATAGGAAACACAGAAATATTTACATTGAAAACACAGTCTGTTGATAAATAATGCACTCTATGAAATATACAATATTGTGACTAGAGACAAGCACAGATGCAAGACACACATGAAGAAGGGCCAGATCATCTACTGCAGTAAGTTACACTATGCCATTTCATACCCCTTTCAAGTTTTTTCTTCCATATTTAAGGAACTCAAATCACAGCCAGCTAGAGGGTCTCCAGCACCCTGCCATGCCAGCAGGACATGGCTGCCCAGCCACAGTCAGAAAACGAGTGCACGGTGCTGGCGTCATAGCCGCACTGACAGAGCTATGTGCTGAATTGTAAGTGTGCCTCTAGGCATGGGATGTTCAAGTGCAAACTTTCTTTGCAGGAAAGATAGACTGATTTATGGATGGCAGGGACTGCAACACAGCCCTGTCCTCCCAGAAGCAGGATAGAAACTTTACACAATTTTGAAACCCTGTGCACTTTCCAAGTATCGCCACACTTGGCTTGATGCCATTCTTGCTTTTTGAGTCTTCAGTATGGTCATTTACCATGTCAAATAATCCAGACATAGGTTTCCAACAACACAGAAGCACTTTTCGTACAGATGAGCTGCAAACTTCACAGCCAGGCTCATCTGACCACATAAACCCACATCTAAGACCAACACTGTGTCCTACCTCCCTGGTTATCTGCAAGTGCATCCTTATAAAGGATGTCCTTATAAAGTGTTTGAAATACTCTCACCTTGTGCAAAGCCACAGTCCAGGCAGACATCTAGAGAGAGAAATAGCAAAAGACAAATATTCATCTAAATTTAATCTTAAAATGTGTGACCTGGCAGGAATGGCCTGAGACTGCAACCAGCTAAATCCAGCCAGGCATATAACAACAACAAAAGGTTTGTCTGGAATATCCATTAATTAGAAGACCATTAATAATCACAATCCACCCTACTTTTCTGACATTGTGCTGCCTTATGCTCCAAGTCACTCATTTAGATCCACATCTGTTGATCTGCTGGTATGCCCTAAATATCAATTTGAAGCCATCAGATCCAGAGCCTCTAGCAATTATGCTCCACTATCGTTATAATTAATCTCTCTTAGTTTGCATAGCATCTTTGCAGTAAAATTCTTTCTCGAGAAGAGACATTCCTGGGTAGAAAGACAACTGGCATGCTATATATTATTTATAATTACCAAAAGTTAATGCAAGTTAAATCCCTGAAACAAATAACAACAACCCCACCTGAAACTACAAAATAAGACTAATAAAAATCAATTTCATATATGACATGAGAAAGAATATAATTCAGAAAGAGATTACAGCAATAAACAAAAGTGTAAGTAAATATATTAAAAAAATAGTATGTAGGCAATCATACTTCAGCTTTGTCACAGTTTGTTTCGGAGATACTGCACATCTGTGGACAATGTTTTGCATCACATTTGGTGATACTAAGGAACAGAAAAGTTAAAGGTCAAACATCAAACCTATGTCAGCATTGCTTCTCTATCTCTCACTGTACCCTCAAATGTGTTGAATCAAACCCTGAAGTCCAATATGGTATCCCACATAAAATTTCAGAGTAAGTTCAATATCATCTCAGAAGGAGTTGAATCTCAAATCAACAAGCAAGAATCTTAAAGGAAACAAGGCAAGTGATGAAAAGAGAACAATTATAAGGCTTTCTGTATGTTTGTATCCTTACCCTGAAACATTCACAATTCCTAAATGAATGACATTTCTAGGTAGAGACTCTCAACTATTTAGCAAATTATTTTATAATGATGTGAATAGTTTCTCCCACACATAGGTTAATTATGCTATATAAACGGTGTATTCAAGTTGTATTCATATATATTAATTATATAGAGCAAAATTAGTTTTGGTAGTAGAGTTAGTAACAGAGTTGCAGCAGTTGGAAACCACTTATCACAGTTGTCAAAATTTGCTGGGAGATGCCAATAGTCTATTTACTTTCCAGTTTGCCCAGAAAACTCAGTTATCCCATAAATCAGCGCAGCGCTTTTGACATCCATAGTTCTTGACAATTTATAGCTCACCCCTTTACACAACACTAAAACACCCAAAATTCAGAGCAAGGCGTAAGATCATTACTTAGGTATCTACATCAGCACTCACAGACAGGACACACCAGTTTCACAGCTACTTCTCCAAACTGAATTATGCCATATTGCGTGCTCACCCCTACATGCTATACAAAGTGGGGTCCTCTTGAGTAAAAACGACACCTCATAATTGCAAGTAGATTGGAACACCTTAAAAGCAACATACAAAAGGAAACAAGATAAAGGAGCCTCTATCCCCACACAGCTCATCTGCTTTGTGATACAGGTAGAACAGACTCCTGAGGCTGACACCATCCTAGCCCTGCAAGGGACATTACTCACCAATCGATGCTGCCTGCAATGACAGCTGCTGTTGCTCCCAGGGTTGCAGAAGGCCTGAGTGCAGATGCTGCTTTGACTTTCCACCAGTATCCTTCAGAAGTCCACAGCTGACAGAAGGGGGAGGCCAATTTCAAATATTCTTTTATTAGAAATGAAAAAAAAAAAAATAAAGAGACACACTTCTCCAACTTCTCCAGCTAATTAATTTTAATTAATTTTCTTCCCAATAAATTTTATCTGTTGGCTGCAAAAATTCACACATTAGTGTAAACATTCTTTAAAAAGCCAACAGGAGAGAAAAAACAAATCAACCAACCAACACACAAACCAACAACCTTTTCTTCAGATGCAAGCTTGCATTAAGTCCAGTATTACACAGATCAGCTGCAGATGTACTCATTCTAGAGCAGTATTTAAAAAACTGAAATATTTCAATCCAGGAGATATTTCACACTAAAGCTATTGCACATCCAGAATACTTTTTAGAGGTTCCTGTTCTGCCATAAGCCCACAGTGTCTGTTTAAGCTTACTTCATCTCACAATCAAATTTATTTGCAACAATATGTGACAATGCGAATTGCCCTATGTAAGTAGCACTAATTTTTGATGATCTTAAGCCAATTGCATCAGAAACTGGAGAAGAAAACTTGAAAGTTCTGAGTTTTAAAACTAACTCAAAATCTGCAGCAGCCAAAGCAGTAACAATCAAGAGAGCTTTTGTTTTCATTTATGAGGGAGGGAAATTAATTTTGTTGATTTGGAGATGCTGAAGAAAGAAAATTAGATTCCTTTTTCCTTGAAGCATCTTTGCCACTCCACTGTTTGACAGAAATCTACAGGATTATAGGAAATGTTTAATTTGCTTCTTTGAAGATGGGCAGATGTGACTGCTGGTAACAAGTTGGACAAATCTTAAACTACTCGAAATCTATACAGCTCCATTGATTGTATTGGAATTAGATCTACAGAATAACTCATCCTATACAGTTTCTCAGTGCAGAGTCCAGAGTACATTCTCTGCTGGAAGTGGTCCACACTAAACACTGATCTCACTAAAAAGCATCAGGATTCCTATATTGTTCCTGAGGGCTAATGGAAACAAGCAATCAGCACTTAACACGCTTCTCATATTTTTGCAGTTAAAATGTCAGTTGTCCCCTTTATATCAGTAAAAAGTAAACTTATTAACCAGCCTGAACTGAAATAAATTGCGAAATGATTTACATGAAAGCTGTTCCAGGCACAAATTTGTGAATAAATGGGGGCTGTTTAAAAGAAAAAGAGAAGCCTTCTGTTTTCTTCACTCCTAGCCACATGCTATCAAGATGTGATCAAGGTGCATTGTAGCTGGCTGTCTCCAAGTAAATTACAGTAGGGGCTTTAGGTTCCTACTTACAGCTGACATGTAACTCCATCAATCACATTTGTTTTCATCATAAATTACTGAAGTCCCAAGATACTTGAAGGTTCACCATACTTCAGAGATCTCTGCTCCCCGTTTCTAAAATTTCTCCAGTAATAGAATATACATGAGGAAGAAAAAAGTTTAATCTATATTGGCTTAAATGCATAGCTTGTCAAAACAAGTTTTCCCTCCAGCTGACATTGCACTTTGTAATTATTCCTGAATGTTGTGTTTTATAGACCATCTCTGTGCTAATTTTATAGAGATCATGTTTTCTACATCCTGACTGCATGCCTGCTTCTCTCTGAATAAACAAGAATATTGTGACTTTTAAAAAGACACATCAGTTCCCTCCCTTCACCCTTCCTTCCCTCATATGTTTTATTCAGATATTTTAGCCCTCAGTTTTGGGGAGTCAAGCTGCCATTTCACTTTGAGGAGCAAACCCTCAAGGATAAATACAAAAGCACAAAGTGAAATGCTTGCGCACATCCCGAGTTTGACAACCATGCTCTGCAACTGTGTTCCAGCACACGGCACAGACATGAACTTTAAGTGAAGCAGGGTCTCAGGGAGAATGGAAATCTTCCCATCTCTAAAGCTCCTGGGCATTACTTTCCTTCCAACCTGAGCACTAACACCTGAAGAGTTACTCATAGAATAGCCCTGTGGATAAAGCACCCGCCAAGAAAGTTAGAAACCAGGGTGTGAACCCACACCTTAGTCCCAGAAGACTGTTCTGCCTACCAGGGTGTCAAAATGCCTTAAGTGGGGTTATCTCTCCTCTTGAAAGTGTGCTATTGTGCACACAGGAGGTGGCAAGACAACAAAGCATGTTATAAGCTGGTGTCCAATGCACACATCTGAGTGGGACAAGAGAGGGTAAAGCACAAGTTAAATTAAAACTATTGACCCAAGTTACACAGGTTTGACTCCTGCAAATAAGACTTAATTCCTGATGAAGAGCACGTACCAAGTCTGCTTAAATTCAGTACACAAGTAAGTATGCCTAGACACACAAAAAAGTAAAAATTTCAAAATTAATATAACTGAAAAAAAAAAAAATTACCTGAGATGTCTCTGTCACTTAAGGTATATTGTTAGCGCATAATTCAAGCTGAAAGACACTGAATATGTCATGAAGGATGCTCTCAGAAAACCCAAATACACCAAGAAATGTATTAACTCATACATAATCCCATTAGAAGCCATCATCCTTGTGCTACAGGGCTGCACTGCAACTTTTGCAATATCTGTTAGTCAAGCAGGCAAAAGGTCACCAGTAAGAGTGCTCCTAGTATAATACTCAGATTTAATATTGCAAAATTAACATTCTTAAAAGGCTAAGTAAGATAAGCTGATTACTGTAAATGGCTTTCCCTCTTGCACATTTGTAAAGGGAATGGAGACAAATCACACCAGAAGAGGGAAGATGTGATTTACAAACGAGACCAGTGGCTGGCAGTCCACAGTAGCACAGTCCTCTCGATTTAAAGCTACCTTTTGTATCAAGCTGGGAAGAAAGGGTCCACAAGGTGTCAATATATCAGCATTTCATTCTCTTCATGACCTTTCAGAGGTGAGCTCATCTACCCAACTAGGCAATTTCCCCTCTCCCCTCATATTCCCCAAGAGGAAGCTGTTGGGATAATCGCCTCCTTCAAGATCCTGGAGACTCAGAAAACACAAATAATGCACTAGGCCAGCAGTTCAGCACTCTCCTTCAATTACCAATATATGTAAGTCAGTAGAAGCAGGCAATAAAATATCCACTTTAAGGTAGACTTTAAGAGGCAGAAAAAACAAACCCACACATATACCCTCCTCTCCCCCATGGCATAAAAGTACAAATTTGTTCTCCCCCCACCTTCTTTGAAACATCACCTTGCAAGGAAAACTTTTTAAAAGGAACAAAACATATATTCCTCCTTAGACTCTCCTGTATCAGAAGGGAAAATTATCATTTTGTGTGCCTCAGCAATATTTTCTGCTTCAGCCTATATACTTTCAAATTCCCTTCCAAACATAAAAGCAAAGCATCGATGAAAATAAAATTGATGTCCCAACAAGCAAGAGCTCTTGCAGTGATTACAACCAAACAGCAACTGGCATCAACAGAGCCAACACTTAATACCATTTTAAGGTATAATTAAAAAGGAGAGTTGCTCAGAAAGGGCTCTTTACTATAAAATATGGCAGGTACACACTACAAATACTCCATGAGCTTCCTCCCATGCAGTGGAAGCCTAAAAACCTTCAGATGAAAATGTATGGTGGGTCTGCAGAAGCCCTTTACAATAACACTTAGGGGCCTCTCAGCACATAATAGACTTTGGCACCCTGCTCCCCTTGTCATTAAGGGTGGCACCAGGAAGATTTAGGGCTGCAGTTTGCCTCCTCCCTATCTAACAGAGCGAGTGCTATAAAAGGTTGGGGTGCTTCCACTCCACGTCTGGCCACAGTATGATTTAGAGCGATTTGATAGGAGGACAAATAAAAACGGATTTGTTGTTAGATGCCTTGTCTCCTGTTGTAGAGCTTGAGTAATACTGCAGTTTAAAAAGAGCTGTGGAGTAGACAGGAAAACCAGAATAGTTCAGCAGCAGAGCACAGTAACTGCAGAGATAAGAGCTGTTTCACTGAATGAAACAGGAACTTCATTGCCAGGAATTTACAAGGGAAAGCAGAGAGGTATTCAGTTGTCTGGGGTTTGGTACAGTTCTTTACTTACACGAGAGCCAGCTGCAGATGGAACTGGATACAATTTTTCCTGCAAAGCCTCGGGTCCAAGTGTAGTCTCAATGCATGCAAGTACCTGACTGTGCAACTGGTATAACAAATAGAGGCATCATTGCCAGCTGTCAAGAGCAAAGGTGTCCAACAACATACTGGACAAGAGACTCAGTAAGATGTGTCCATACATCTGATGGCTGGGTCTTGACGCTGAAATGACAACCCTCTCAGGCACACAGAGTTCTCTTTTCTTCTTTCAGGACAACCACATTAATTTCAAGGTGTGGAAGGCAGGAACAGCTTTTGTAGTGTAGAAAAGACCTTCATGCAACGTGTCAAGGTCTTTCAGCTTTGGCACCCGGCTCTCTCAGTCATCATGGGTGGCACCCAAAAGATTTAGATTTGTCTCCATCTTTCATGGGGACTGCAGAAAATCTGTAGTTAATTAGTGGCTTTAGCCTCTCAAAACCATTTGCTGCATCTGGCCTGCAAGAGACAAAAATATTCCAACTCATCTCTAACCCTTCAAATACAAATAACGTGATTTTCTATGCTAGAAGCCCAAGCTAAAACTTTTCACCAGCAGCCGTGGGATTAAGTAAGACACAAAGCAGGACCATTGCATCACAGAATTGCTGGAAGATAGTTGTAAAGTGGAGTTTCAACACCTAAGAGAAAAATAACTCTCTGTGTATCCGTGAATTAAAATACCACAAATTAAAATCATAGAATCATTTGGGTTGGAAGGGGCCTTCAAGCTCATCAGGTCCAAACCCCTGCAATGACCAGGGACATCTTCAACCAGATCAGGTTGCTCAGAGCCCCGGCCAGCCTGGCCTTGAGTGTTTCCAGGGATGGGGCATCTACCACTTCTCTGGGTAACCCATTTCCAGGGTTTTACCACCCTCATTGTAAAAAATTTCTTTCTCATGTCTAGCTTGAGTTTTCCCTCTTTTAGTCTAAAACCTTTACCCCTATCACAACAAACCCTGCTAAAAAGTCTGTCCCCATCTTTCTTATATGCCCCTTTTAAGTACTGATCTCTTATAGCTAGGGATGGTTCTGCAAGATCACATATGATTTTTTAAAATAAAGTTATTTTGTCTGATGTGAAGTCACATGGTTTCTTCCAAGTCTCACTGAAAACCAACAGGAAAAGATAATTTCAAAATCCTTCTTCACTCTGTTCAGGCTAGGTAACTCTACTACCAAGAAGCTGACAGCTTTAGTGGCCTCTCAATTCAGAAATGTGTTGCAAATCCTTTTTTTTCCTAGAAACCTCAGAAATAAGTCTGTTTACAGCCTGCAGGAACAGAGATGGCAGACTTTCATACTACTTTTACTCCTAACCAGATGTTTAAGAGCCATACTAACGCAGCCATCCTTGCACATTGGTGCAATCTCAACAAACTCTTGAGACTTCTGAAATTCATCACTTCCCTCCTCACAAAGCACATACAGTGGCACTCCAGTTTATGCATTCTACTCACTAGCCAGCATTTTGGGTCATCAGATAAAACTGAGTCAAGGGAATATTCTAAGAGTAAATACAGTTCTTGTTGGAAAAACAGCAACACAACTCAATATTTTACTGAGACAGAGCGTGTCAAAATCTAGGCTGTAAACAAGACAGGCACTACCATCTGACAGCCTAGTGCACACATCAGTTGAAAGCATATGAGAAAAATATCTACGAGAAACAACTAAGTACAGAAACAAATGCTTCAATAATCTCAGCTAAATAATAAAACCAGTTTTGTTTCAAAGCACCAGGTCTAAAAATTTGTTAAGCCAGGAGAGGGAGACAAACACAGAGATGGACAGTATTTCACACCACATTCAGCTTTCACTATGAGAAAGTTCTATGGAAAACATGGATGCGGTCAAACAGACACAACTTTAACTTTGATCTTGTAAATGAATGTCCCATGCATTAAACTTAAAGTATTCCTAGGTCTAGTGAAATTCAAATCCAAGCCAGCGTACTTGCATTGATGCTTGCAGTAACAAGACAACTATTTTTGCATATGACAATTCCAGCGCAGTAGGAGAATATCAAGACCAGAGAGGAAACTGAATTTTCATTTTAAGCATTTTTTTCTAGAAGAAAGATCTTGTTGCAGTGATGAAACAGTTTGGCCATAAAAATCAAACTTTTCTGAAACATCAGGGTTAAACAGAGTTCAGAGCATTCTCAAGATACACTTTTATGACATCTATAAGCCTATCATATGTTATAAATTAATAGCAGATACAGCACATTCTAATTATACCACCCATGTCTATATCATTTAAGTAATAGCTCTAAAGGGTGGATTAAAATGATAAAAATCTAAGGAATAGCTCAGATAATTGTTCAAGGTGCTACACCTCATAGATTTACAACCTACTGTACAATATCACCCTCTGCTGGGTGTCAATGAGGAGAATTTGCACAGCAGCATCTTAAGAGATTCCCACAATGCACCAGGGGCAGAACAAGACTGGTGGTGCCTCATTTGATTGAAGCATATCATGCACAATTTTAAGCATTTAGACTGTAAGAATTCATTACAGCTCAGCATAAACTGATCAACTGACTTGATAGAACAAAGTGGCAAAAGTATATTCAATGTGTGGTAAATAAAATATTCCAGGCAGCTGGTCTTACAAGGTTCTGCTTCCCCTTCACCTGCTAAGGCTGACTTTGCAAGCTCAGAGAACCTTATACAGCCAGGATTAGGCCCAAATTGCCTTTTACTTTCAAATCTTTAGGTAAAAAGAAGTCATTTTAAAGAAAGGAACTGTTTGGAAAAGAGCCATTTCACAAATCAATGAAAACAACAGAGAATATAATCCTTACTTCATGTAATTCATATAAGCTGGCATTTGCAATATCAGACTACCCAGCACCGCAATTTGAAGTTGCACATCTGGCATTTTCATCTGTAATACCACTGCAGCAACACAGCAAAACCCATAGGAAGTCCAATAACGCAAAAGGGAGGGGACTGAAACCATTACTTTCCCCATGTTTCACAGGTGGACCAATATTTAAATCTAATATTACACAACATCACTCCATGGATTAATTCACATTGAAAGGAACATGCATTTGTGCCATATGATGCAGGAAGCTCAGGAATGGCAGGCTGCAAATCTCCTGCTGCTGGGACAAGCTGGGCACAGTGGGAGGGGAGGCAGTGGTAGTTGCCACCTGTCCAGCACCTCACCCTGCTGAGCTGTCCCTAAGGTAAGTCAGAGGCTCCCCAGGCAACACCACATCTTTAGCCAGTTGCAGCGACTTCCTATGAGACCGTTTAGCAGCCTAGAGTAGCCAGAAGCAGCGTGATTCACTCAGCTCATTCTTCCCACATCTCTGTGTGGACTTTAACCACTGGGGAAATCGCCTTTACACCAAGTGCAGTTCCACAAGCTCTCCAGCCCCAACATTTCCCTGGAGACAGACCTTGATTGGAGTCCTTATATTCAGGATTTGTTCATTTTATTTTAAAAATTTGTGTTCTGACACGGGGACAATAACACCAGAAGCTGCTGTATTTAACTCATTTTAGAAAGAACTATCCCATTATATGATTCTATTCCAAGCAAATCCATACAGGCTACAGTTTTCCCTGACTCCAGCACATGCTGGAGACAGCATGCAAAGACATGCTACAGATTGCCAGCCTCACCAGAAATCCAAACTGCTGTGGATTTAAGGTATACCGGCGGAAATCTGATGCTGTAATTTCCTCAAACTGAGATGCCTGAGAGATATAACACAACTGAACTTCTTTTTGTTTTATGCATACATGACACATCAACACTTAGAAAAGCATGGAATGATGAATGCTGCTAGAAAGAAACACATACACTTGCTAGACATGTCTAGATATCAATTTTTTTTCATGTTCCAGCAATCAAGACTTTTTGTGGACTTTTCAAAAATCCACTTTGAACGGAAAACATACAGATCAAATCTTTTACAAACTTGCATACAAATTAATACTCTATTTACTGATTCAGGTTAAATGAGCATAAATCAAGCTTAAATTGAAATCAAAGTGATTATCTCAGTTTGCATCATGAGTTTAAAAATGCATCCATAAAAAAAGCCCACAGCAAACAAAAAAAACCCCCACTTGCAAACACATGTATGAATTGATCCAAAATGTGAGAAAATACACATGCTCTCTTTAAACCTCTTGCAGGCAGTCAGATAAGACACAACACAAACAATTCATTACCCAAAGATGTATAAGCACTGTTTTAAGCTAATACTTCTTTTCTTTATTCTCAATAAGTCTGTTTAATGTTGGAGAAAAGTGATTATCACTGCCATATGTATTAGGGCTTAAGAAACTTTGTCTAGCAACAGACTGAAAACAAAATAACCATCCCCCTTACATGACCCCCTAATTGTGCAAGGAAACTCACTGGTGCTAGAGAGGTGGCTCATGTGCACAAGGGTGAGAGAATCCAGGCCACACAATTTTCCTGATGAGCAAAAAGTTATCCTCAGTCTACAAATTTTCTTTCTAGGCTGCAGAGAAGTCAATAACTTCTGCAGCATGAACTGTGGAGTAAATCCCTGTATCATCAAAGTCTTGTAAGTGAACCCAATTTGCCTGCGTTTGAATTCCCAGTGAACAGTATAACCCATCTCTGCCTGGAAGAAACTAAGCCAACAGCAGCACCAATCTCAATTTTATTCAAAACCACAAGTCATGCCTTGAGGATATAAATTTATCCCCTCCCTTTCCCATCAACACACACATTTTGCCATTCGCCTTGGGAAGTATGTTATTAAAAAAAATTCATTTCCCCCATGGATACATTTTTATATTGTATACTAAATTATGCATTTAAAATCAAATAAAAAGAATTTACTGCCTTAAGATTACTGCACACATCAGAAAGCTCTCTGTTTCTGAATTTTGGAAGAATTTTCCATCTTCCCACCCAAGCCAAGCAAACATCCAATGTTGTTACAGCTGAAGCAGCAGGGTGAAAAAAAAAAAAGGACAAAAATATTTTTCACATTAGAAAACTGTGCTTGAAATAGCAAGGAGTAAAAGAGCACATCTCAGAAAAGGTACTGCTCAATGTCTCCAAGAGAGAAAGGGAACTTTAATTTTGAGGCCATATCTGAAAAGTTCACATTTCAGGTCAGTCTCAGATAATAATCCTCTGATCCTCTCCTAAACAACGTGAAACTTAGAGCTTGATTAATTGGCAGACTAATGCAGAAGTTTATTTTGCACCATCTCACTCCTTTTGGTCATGGTTCTCCTTGTTGGCAGGAAACAAAGTTGTTAAACAATACACAGAGACAATTCAGACATGGTAAATGTCATTCTAGGGTTTTGTTTGAGGAGGACAGAAGACAAGGAGGAGAGGTGACATTTTTTGCTGGTATTAACACAGACTGGAACCTACACACAACAGCAAACATTTGCAAAACCTGAAAATGTAAAATATAGGCCCCCAAGGTCTTATTTAGAGACTTAAATGAAAGTCCCCTGATTTCCTGAGATTATTCACTGCCACACCCCCTTCATCTGAAGTTGCATTTGCTCAAATCTTAAAAAAATCATGACTTAGATACTTAACTATAATTTTATTTTATTAACAGCAGGTAGTCATATTTGGACAAGTTCAACTTGAGTTTCTATAAGGTGCAAGTGCAGTCTGTGTCAGTGTCTGACTAACACAAGATTTGTTCTTCAGCTTACACAGAGGAAATTTATAAACTATGGTAAATAGGACAATAAGCAAAGATAGACTTTAATTATAAACCAGATTTTTTTTACCATGAACTGCAGTAAAATGAGAAACCTCAGCTGGACAGGGACAGAGACCCACTATGCTAACACTGCTGAAATTCTCCTGTGGAACTCCACCAGCTCAAGTGAGACCTGCTGCCCTGCTATTCATTGTGCCCCCAAGCTTGTCAGAGACTGGTAGCTACAACTGAAGAGAGGTGAATGAGAATAGCAAAGAAATTGGAGACAGAAGCTCAGGAACATTCTTGGCTAGAGAAGGCAAAGTAGAGCAGACAATACACTGATAGGACAGAGGTTTAGGACACAGAGGTACATACATAGAGATCATGGTGCCCAGCAGGATAACTGCAAAGAGGAGGTAATATAAGGAGGAAAAAAGAATGCAAAGGAGCTAGAATGGTATAGACCCAAAGATGGTCTAGGAGCAGGGAGAGGAACATGATCCAGGTCAAGAGGCAGACAAAAAATCCTACCAGGGAAGAGGAGGAAGTTTGGGACCAGTTACATATGCTGCCCCAAAAGAGAGAGTCTTACAACTGAGAAAGCCAAGGATAGAGCAGAGCAAACACCTCAGTCTAACCAGTAACTAGTGTTGTGGGTACATTTATTTTCTTGTTTTTAATAAGCAAGGGAGTGTTATAGAAATGTGTAGTGAATGCAGTATCATCCCCATTTTTAATTCTGTATGCAGAGATAGTGCCTCTTCTCTTCTGCAAACTCTGCAAGCAAACAGATTCTGAGGGCAGGGAAGATGACATTTGGAACAGCAAGAACCCAGTAGCAGGCTACAGCATATTTATGGGAAAGTTTTGGTCTTACCTGAACCATCAGGAAAGGTTTATGGAAAACCTGCATACAACTCCACCGTTTCCTCACCCTTACACTTCAACCAGACAGAACACATGTTGGATACCATTACTGAAATGGGTTTAACATTCCTACAGTCTTCCCCAGTTTTAAACTCCAGGTCTCTGTGTTGCATGTAAAGGATACCATCATAATTTAGCTCATGGACACTGAAGCAGGTCAAACATTTGTCAACTCCCTTTAAGCGTCTTATAAAATATTTCCAGAACTACTAAATAAGCCCCCAGAGAAGCATGAACAAATAGTCAGAGTCTGCTAAAGCAAAACGGAAGGATTGCTCTCTCCCAAAAGGGGAGAGTCAGGACATCTGTTGAACACTCCCGTTTTTTTCCTTTCCTAAGACAATTATTGACACAGTCCCATGGTCCCACTTACACTTTCAACTGGAAAACTAGAATTTGGATAGCATCATAATTCATTGCTGGACCTTTCTACCCCTGAGTTAGATGAGTTATCAGCATGGCTCCTGGGACTATGGTTGGACTCCCTGGCACTGCACATTTGCTTGAATTGGAAGTCTCCATAGCCTGTAGCAAGAAAAGTGATTCTCTTACCAGGTTCTATGTAGCATGGCTACCAGATGCAGGGAAGGCAGCAGGTTTGTACCATCGGTGATGGTGAGTGGGAAGACATCTCTTCCAAGAGAAAAACAAACAAAACAAACAAATCATGCTTTGCCATGGCCATGTCTGCTACAGCTCCAGATTTGGTGTTCTGGATATGATGAGGATGTGACAGGTGAGTGCAGTCTACAACAGTGGGTATGTACCATGACAGGTGGCAGAAACCTCAGAATGAACAAAACAGATTGGGAAGAGCGTGTCTTTTCCTCTGTCCCACTTGTGCTGAAAACAACAAATTTAGCATTTCTACCTCAGACAAACTGCTGCCTTCTGCGAAGACAGCAGTTGTTGTTCTGCACCCAAGATAAAAAACTATGTGTTCCCGTCCTGTCAGTGAATTTAACGATAGTAACAGTTGCCACATCAATGGAACACAAGATTTAAGTTTTCTCCGGCAGAAAAAACTTTGCACACCCTTCTCTCTCCACCTGGTGAGTGAGTAGCTCTCTCCCTTCCTCAGCACTCGACCACAGTGATGGGATTGCACAGAAAAAACAGTGAACACAGAAATAATGGCGAAGTTTGGACTTCAGATCTCCATGGAGCTGATCTGAGTAAAACTCCTTTCAGGCAGGCCATGGTACAGATGCCTCAAAGTCACATACAAATGACCCTGCTTCTCATGTGGTTTTGATATCACAAAGATCTTTGCTAAGAAACAAAGATCTAGCTGAATCAACCTCTGAATTTCAAATAAACTCTCAGGCCTCATTCAGTGGAGCCCACATATTTATCTAGTTCCTCTCACTGAAGTCAATGGAAGTCCTGTGATCAGCTTCAGCAGGACCAGGATTTGACACCAGCAGAGAGAACAGCCGCTTAGTGGAGCTTTATGTAAAATCCAAGCATACAAGTAAAATATCAAACTGCTCAAATATTTGTGAGTACTTTTGACAACGTGTCAGCTTATCTTCTAGAGATTCTGTCAAGTGAAAATTGCTGCTGCACTGTAGATTGGTGAAAATCTAGCCTCATACCAGCAGGTATTCACAAAAAATGAGTGCTTCTAAAGGAAACAAAGAACTACTCCAAAACTACCCTGGTACATTGGTGGTCAATAGAACAATTTAAAATGTGTTGTAAATTCAACATTTTGTAAACTTTGTGCGTTCACATGAGAAACCAGAATCCCACAATGGAACCTGGGGCAAATAAATATGCACTCCATCTAACCAGCAAAGACAGCAGAATGAGGACTGTACAGAAAATACTCTGCTGCTTGATGAGCTGTCAAAACCAGTTCCAACCAGCAAAATGCATCTTGCATGACTTTTCCTATGTAAAAGTACATTGTGGGAGATTATCTTTAAAGGCTGTCCAGTATTGAACTGTGTGACAAAAAACACATTGGTGCTAATTCAAGAGAAAGAACTGATTGTGAGGAGACAGCAACCAATATTTCACACTAAATGTTTCATATATACAACACAAATTTATACCTCTGTATTTGTTTCTGTCCTAGTTCTCTCAACTGCTCCCTAATGACATGTAGTCAAGTGTTATATTTTGATTTGCATGTTTCGCATGAATCATTAATGCAACAATATAGAACATCATGTTGCTCCCGCCAAAGCCACATGATCTTCCTGGAGATGGAGCATGCCCACATATGGCTTATAACAAGGAAAATCACACAACAAAAGAATAGGCATGTCTGCACGCTTGCTTAGCTTTCACAAGCTGCTGTGAGGAAAGGTCCCTCTTGTTTGCATTTACCTATTTTCATTTGTTACAGTTCGGTGTTTTATTTGTTGTTTCCCCTCAATAGCTTATCTACAGTTACATTTGTTTTGGTGTGTTGTTGTGGGGCTTTTTTCCTTTTTTCTTTCTAAAGACTTATGGAATGTTAAACGGACTGGCTTAAAGTAAGTGGAGCTGCTAAGTGTTAGGCGATCTCTAGAGGAGCGTTGCCATGTGGATCACAGACTGTAGGTTTTTGTCTCAAAAGATGTTGACGCGTGCTGGCACAACTGAGCTAACACTTCACAACATATCCCCAAGCACCAGCTGGTCCTTGCTTTTAAGACAGACCTGCACATATTTTCTACATATCTCATTTCCCAAACTCATTGCTAATGCTACAAATAAGACGACTTCACCAGCCAGGAAGGCCAAGCAACTGGTCAAGAAGATAATTTACAGTTAATGTAAACCTACTCAGCAGGATTACCAGCACATTTATACACTTACAAGCATTCATGAGTGGCATATGATGCTAATGGACATTAAAAGGAAGGCTGCATGATGAATGATGGTAATTAATGATTAAAGCATTACACAACACATTTCTCTGGGAGTGCCATGTTAGTGTCACTAAGTTAAGATCCATCAACCTGCAGCTTAAGAGGTCTTGGGGTTGCAAATCACTGTTAGAAAAATAAAGGTATTTTTTTTACCCTTGCACTTCTACTCTTGTAACCACATGTAGGAATGTTAATACAAGAAAAAGGACATCTCCAGTTTGATAAACATATATTAAATATGTGTATGGGGGGTGTGCACACAAAACCTTCTCTAAAAAAGCTTTAGCCTTTCCTAGCTGCTAACAAATCCTGCCTTCCCCTCCATCTAAAAATGCTCTGTTAAGAAATACCTCACATTAAGACATTGTTTGCATCAGTAATTTTTCTTAATAACCAAGTAGGCTTGCTTACCAGGACAGACAGGGGTCCTCTTTGCTGTACTCTTGCTCATGGTCATGTATTATGGTGCATAATGCTGACAAGGTGGCCAAGTGGTAAAGGTGATCAACTGGTAATCCATTGTGCTGTGTACCTCTGGGTTCATATCCCATCCTCATCTGTCAGCTCAACAATGGTCAAAGTTTCTGAGTGTGAACAGCTCAGTGTGTGCCTCTAAGTGAGCCTTTGTTTTTTTTTATTCTGTGCAGTTTTGGATGCCATACTATAAAAAAAAAAAAAAGGGTGTTAAGCTACTGGAGAATGTTCAGAAGAGGGCTATGAAGTTGGTGAAGGATTTGGAGAGGTAGCTGTATGAGGAGAGGCTAAAAGTCACTTGGCTTGTTCAGCCTGGAGAAGAGGATATTGAGAGGAGACCTCATCATGGTCTACAGCTTCCTCACAAGGGAAGGAGGAAGAGGGATAGGCATCAGTCTCTTCTCTTTAGCAACCAATGACAGAACCCAAGGGAACGGCAGGAAGATATGTCAGGAAGGTTTAGATTGGACATTAGGAAAAGGTTCTTCATGCAGAGGGTGGTGGACACTGGAACAGGCTCCCCAAGGAGGTGTCATGGCCACAAACCTGGCAATATTCAAGAAGACACTGTGCAACACCCTCAGACATGTGGTATGAACTGTGGTGTTGTCATATGCAGGGACAGGAGTTGGACTCAATGATCCTTGAGGGTCCCTTCCAACTCAGGACATTCTATGATAGTTGGTGAGAGGAAAAAAACAATAAAAACAATGACATTCCCTGACCACCATTTTCTGTGAGGAAAGGCGATGATTTTTATGTTGTACAAATGTACACATAGCTCACACAATCCTTCCTTGGAAAGAAGGCAGTGACAGAACATGCTAGTCTGGTCATTGTTAAACTAGTGAGCAGTGTTAATTATCAGTACATCAGTGAGTGTGACACTAATGCCTGGACAGCAAAGTAGCTGAGGGTGCCTCAGCTTCTCCTCTGGGCAGGTCTAGAGGAGGGGCACAACACCAAGGTGGTGACTGCCTTGTGATCTTGCAGTACCCAATGCCAGGACCAGTTGTGGTCATACACGACTCCAGCTGCCACTCAGACATCACCTGTTCCAGGTTAACATGCTGCTTCCTGCCCAGCCTGGCCCTGGACACCAGTGCATCCATGTCGCAGTCAATCCCCTTTAGCATCTGCTGTCTTAGTCCAAACACATGGTGATCAGCACTTGAATTTAGCGGCATCAATTGCCAAATTGAACAGCTAACACGTAGGTATACATGACAGCCTGCCAAAACTGCTGTGCAGCCAAGAATCCTCGAATAGGGGAATGCAGTGGACAGATGGACATGGTAATACCTCAAACTGAAGCAGAAAGATGAGCTAAGAAATGGTCTATCAGACTCCTTGCTTGACATAAGATCTCCGGGTGGACACTAATGGCCTACTTAAGGGAGCTACTGAGGCATGAGGGTTTTCTTGTTGAGGGCTTTTGTGTGTGTGTGTTTGACTTTTTTTCTCTCTTAAGCAGGTTCAGTTTCATAACCTCTGCAAGCCTTTAACATACCTCTCTCATGCAATTTTTACATCACATCTGTCTAACCTGTTTCTAGGAGGACTAGATAGCATGGTGCTGAAGAGACAAGCACATGCAAGGTGGTGCAGGTCAGCGTTAGATCTTCCTAATGCAGTAAAGATGTGATCCAGTCTTACAGGAATCGGTTCTTAGTCTGAGAAATCTATTTTCCCATTCTCCCATGCTAACTGCACAGACTCATTACTTTAACTTAGAATCTATTGAAATGATGCTGACTCTGATAATCTGCATAAAACTAGCTGTTATACCAAGAGATGCAGGTACTGGAAGAGTGGCCTTGGGTCTGCAATCAAAGTTATTCCCTGTAATAAATTTCCTTTAAGAACAATAAAAGTTAATTTAAAAAACTCAAATTCGGAGAACACCAGTGTATGCAGCTGGAAAGGATAAAAGACACATAAAGACACACATAAATTTCCCCAGCTATATGGTCAACCAGGTTCATTTCATCAACCATCTATAGCCTGAACATATTTTTCCATTCTCAGTACAAACAGGGCACAACATTTTCAGAGCATGAGAAGCACCCACGTAAAAAAGAATGAGAAACTTGAAATGATCACTTGATCCTCATAAATGCTGCTAAATCTGATTTCAGATTTTGTCTTCCTAATCCCAGTAATTGCTTTAATTGAAATGGCAGAAGTTGTTCTTTTCAGCAAGGAAATGCTAGTTATTTACTTTTATAGTGACTGAAAGGCTTTTTTTCTTAGCCTGATAGGTAGGGTTTGCACAGAGCACACTAGCTGAAGGATTAAGAAAGAACACTGATCAAACAAAAGCTTACATGAAATCATCAGACACTTCATTTTCACATGCTGAAAAGCAGATAAAGTGCTGTGAGGTCTGTAAGAAGGAAGAAAAAAAAATAAATAAAAAGAGTGGGGATTTTTCTTTCAGTGTTATTTTCCAGGAGGTTAAACTGGAAAACCAGCAGTGATGAGTTGTTATGAAGAAGTGAAGAGGAATTATGCCTTGGAGTTGTGTTCTGGTCAAAATGAGAGGACAACTAGGAGTCACAGGTTCTGGATTCTGTTTTATGCTCAGCTAGTGACATGAAATAAAATATTTGGAGCCTGATTCAAGAGAATAAACCAACATGGGGCCACTGAAGGACACAATGTCACTGGGACTTCAACATGGGATCCTTAACCATTCTAGGGCCATACTCAAGTTCAGCAGTAGGAACGCTTATTTCTGATTTCCAAAAGAAAGCTAGTACATGGTGCTATACAAATTTCCAGCAAAGAATGTCACTTTGTCCTGGAGCAGGAGGAGGAGAACAACTAAGGCAGCACTGTCTGTATGCCAGGACACCAGCCAAAGGGCAACTATGGGACTGAGATTTTTTTAAAAATACATATGTATAGTGGTATCTTTAAGAGATGGTTCTCTGAAAAGGAAAGGGTTCTCTAAAGAGGCTTTCCAATTTTTTCTGCAACCCAAAAATAGCTGGAAAGAGACCTGAAGGATGAAAGCCAGCACACTTCCAGTTCTAAGAAGCCAGGCCACAATCCACCTGCTTTAGGATATTTGATCATGATCTAATTGCAGCTTGGTGCTTGTAGGGCCCAACGATGATACCCAACAGGCTGTATTTGTTTTACGTGAAGAAATGTAAACTTTTGGAGACAGAGACATCAATAGATGTCCACGGTAATGAGTGTACCAATACCACTTTTAAAAAGACTTTAGAAAGTTGGAGAAAGAATGAGATTGCTTAAAATGAAAATATAGCTGTTTCCATCCAGAAGTGGGAGAGACAGATTTCAGATGCTTAAGAAATTACAATGATACAAATATAAATATTTTATATTAAAAGTGCCGAGATACCAGCTGTATAACTAAAGATGAAACTCAGCTTTACAGATTTCAGTAGTACTACTCTAGATTTCAGCTGGTATAACTGAGACCAGACTCAGCCTGCTGCTGCTAAGAAAGTCCAGGCATCAAAGTGAGGATGAGAAAAAGGAAATGGGTAATGAGTATTCCACCTCCACCTACAAAATTAACAGATGTCACAGGACTGTAACTTAATAAGCCCTTATGAAAAGATCTTCCACTATTTAGTACCCAGGCTCTTTCAGTGTTGTCTATTCTTGCCCAGTTTTCCATCAGCCAGAGTAGACATAGTTGGTCATGTTAATTGGGTGAATATAAGTGGTTGCACCTTCTCAGCTTTTGAGTGATCAACACAAAGTAAACAGTGCAGTTCAAAGGATTAATACTGCTTTTCCTTTCCTATGTACTGTGACAAGCATATAAGTGTGTAACAAAGTTTTAATAAAAAGTGGTGATTATTTTAGTTGGCATACACACACATTACACTAAGACTGTCCTCACCTCAGAGCTACTGTATGAGACTGCATGCAAACTCTGGCAGGTATGGCACATCAAGCACAATCAAGTCACCCATTGGGTTTTATTTGTTTGTGTGTTTGGTTTTTTTTAAAAGTCATCAGTAGCTAAGAAAAGGAAGGTAAAATGTCTGACCCTTGAAAATAAGGTCATTTCTTGGACAGCCAGTTCTACACATAGGAATGCAGTGGCATTTAGACTTGTCAAAACCGGCTTTATGCAACAAGAGTCACAGTACATGGGCAACTTCAAGCAGACAGAGGCTCTTTTGTTTACATCTAGACATGTGAAATTAGCCTCATGGTTATGCTCAGTAAATTCTTAACTACTCTGCTGACTACCATTCAAGACATTCAAAATATTTTCAAATTTTTTTTTTTTTTCTTTCCTCCGAAGACCTTTATCTTAGTTCACAGGAGATGAAAACATACCATTTCTCTTTCTTTTAGTTTTGGATCACTTCATCTCCATGTTCAGCATCTAAACAGAAACCTACTTGCTTGCACTTATGCACAACCTCTTCTTGTATGAGGAAACCCAAACACTCTCCGAGTATTTGCTCATTAAACTCCCCTCTACAGAGGAAAGAGTCCATCTCCCATCACCAGTGCCCTGAGCCATCCAGAACTGAGATCAAGGATTACCAATGGACAGAATACAAGCTGGATGACCAAAAGTTTCTATAATGAATTCACAGGCTTCCACAGCCTTTTCTTCTGTCAAAGAAAGTTTGAATGTTTCACCTACCCTTAAGGAAGGAGAAGCCAGGCACAAGAAACTTCTGCTACCCAATGAGTATTGTTAGTAATATACTTACAAATACTTTAACCTAGCCCTAATTATAGTAAAAATGAAATAGCATCAACACAAGTAGTTTGGGTACTCTTTTTAAAAAACAACAAAGCACACACAAACATGTTGAGAAAAAACAGAAGAAAAATAATTATACACACTTCAAATGGTATTATGTTAATGTTTATCCCATTAACTACCTCTGATTTTTGTTCTACTTTAGATACATTAATATTATTATTTTCTGACAGAATAGGAAGGACTGTGAAGTGACAAGATTTGAACATCTTGAATTAACTTGTACTGCATCAATAAGGTCATAATATAGGTCACTAGCAACATCATTTTCACTAGACTGGCAATAAGATCTCAGATTTGACATATGACTTCACTGTCACAAGATGTTAATTATCCCCACTGAGGTAATATGCAGGCAAACACAGAGAAGTGCATTTTCTCTTTTGATTTATTAGAAACTGTATTAATTTACAAGAATAAACACAGAACTCATTAACTTCAAATAATGCAATTTAACTACACTGAATTACACCTGTTCCTTAGCTCCACCACAGAACAGAAAAGCATCAGGTATAATAAAAACCTGAAAAGCATTAAAATACTGAGTCAGGCCAGGGACTATTGCCTTTTTTATTTAACGCAGGCATTGTCTATTACAAGCAATTTTCTGAAGGCTATTGCTCTTGCATAATATGCTGTATGAACATGCAGAGGGAGGGTGGGGTCCCAATAGCCCAATTCTTTTAATTCAGTGAAGTGGAAACAGTCAAGAACAAATGGAAAGCAGAGATCAATTGCTCCCACTGGCGATGTCACCAATTATGAATTTTGTGGAATTAAAATGAATTTACCATCTTGGCTATGTTATTATGGTTACATTGTGTAACATTATGAAAAGCACATTCACCTCATATATAAGATTAACTGAAATAAATGTATGATTTTTCTCCTTTTGAAATACCATGCATCGTAATGATACTTGATCTGTTCTAGCAAGATGTCTCAGGCTCACTTTTTAACTAGTCACAAAGCAGCTGCCAGCAGTGTTGGAAAGCAAATGCAGCAAAAAAAGGTAAAATTCATTTAGCCACACATCAGCAACATCTGGTACAATCTCTGATAGCCACCAAGGAATCTGACAGCCCCATTCCCCCACACCAGTCTACCACCAAAGGTGAATTGGCTTGCCTTCAAAGGAAATGCTTCCAATACACAGTGATAGAAGAAGGGACAGGAATTTGGTCTTCAACTTTAAACACAGGCTAGGTAACTCAGTGATCCAAGTATCAAGTAAGCACAGCAGCACCCTACATAAAGAAAGTGGCCAAATAGGAAAAGCAAAGGTTTTGTTATTCTTTATCCAACCAAGATTGTACCTAAGGTTGTACCTAAGGTTGTAGTGTTAAGAACCAGACCATGAGTGACTGCAGCTGAGGGCCGGACACACAACCATCTCCATTGTATAACAAGGCCTTACAGACGGGGGGTAAGGAGTAACCTTTTTTAACCGTTCCAAGGAAATTCAACACTTATTCACCACCTCTTCTAGACAGCTCTAAAGTAATTTTGTCTTCTGGGTTTGTGGAAAGAAAAATGCCTCTTATAGACAACTGACACTCCAAATTTGCCAAATTTGTTGTGTTTGAAAATGAAACAAAGAGAAAGTAAATATTTATTTACATTCAGCAAGATTTGGGAATGGAAGTCAGAAAACACATATGACTATTCTGCAAGCTAACATGGAAAAAAGGCTTACCTACATCATTAGCTCCTAGCAGAGAAATGAGTGCTATGGCACACCACAGGCAGCTTAAGTCACTCTCTTATTGTATGTTGATGCCAACCACATACTAGACTTATTGGGGAACAGCATTACAAAGAGAATAGGAACTGGGAGAGACAAAAGGGTGAAACAAAAGCTCTACAAAACTTTAGAGTCAAATAGAAACTAAAACTCCTAATAAAATGGAGGAAGGAACACAATTTCAACAAGTCACAAGGAAGAAGCTTTTACAGGGTAGAAAGAGAGGCTGCAGGTGGAAAAACATTGGAAAGGTAATCTACTTGATCAGAACAACACTGGATAATGATACTTTGTACAACCTGGACCACAAAGGAAAACACGTAGAATCTGGTTAGAAAAATGGCTTTTGTCCTGTCTGGTAAGATAGCACTGATCCACAGCACTTAAATGGAGAGGACTATACTATCTGCTCAAGTATGAGTTCAGTAAATTATTTCAGGTATACTAAACTAATTGATGGGCACCTTGCAACACTGAAAAATCCACTTATTGTAATGGCATTGCATTTTAACAAGTAGAGGATGGTGGTGCTCAAATACAGTTATAGCTAGTATTTTAGCACAAATGACAGGTGAGCCACAAATAGAAATGTTTTGGCTTGGATCACACCTGCCTCAAAATCCACATGTTTGGTTGGGCTCTCCCACTCCACAGTTTAAGGACAAAAGTCTCCTGTGAGCAGAGTTTTTTGCAAGACTGAGGTTCTCCTTTCAACTTTCATTCTTATTTAAGAATCAATGATCAAACTCTATCAAGCTAGACACATGCTGGGACAGCACTCTAGCCAAGAGCTGAAAACCTTAATACAGCAATTACACAAGGAGGGGGAAGAAAAAGGTGGTGAAATATATGTCAAAAGACAAAATAACTTATTCAGGGCCTAGATCAAAAGAAGAGCCAGGGAAACAATCGTACAGCCTAAAACTCACATGGTTGTGCTACCTTCCACTTTTAAACTGAAGTCAGGAATATCCCTGAAGAATTACAGAACTGTGCAAAGAAATTATGTGAGTATTTTCTAATCTGGATCAACCAGTCATACTGTTAATAACAATAATAATTTTACTAGAGAACTGAGAATAATTGCCTGTTGAGTATAAATATGAACTGCCCTCTCCTGGACAGAACTGGAACACTCACATATCTCATTAACCAAATTTCACAGCTATACAGTCCAGAAAACATTAACACTATTTTGAGCACATGGAAATTCTTTGGAGATGGGCACTGAATTTTCCAAATAGCATTCAAAATTACAGGTGTCTCTTTGTGAAACCCAATGTCAGGGTTCATAATCTCTATAATCTGATGCAAGATATTGTCAGGCATTAGCCATCAATTCATGGTAATACATGATAAAGGCTTTTGGGCTATAAACTTCAAGTAGGTGACCGACTATCACGAATGCAAGAATTACTGAAGCTAGAAGCAGCAACACCCAGCCCTCCCCCCCAAAACACAAACCCCAACCAAACACGCCTATTGCTGCTGCTTCTAGCAAAATGAGGGGACGCAATTCTGGGGAAAACCACGCCACAGAACACCTAGCTCCCCTTTGTTTTCCCAACAGCAGTATTGTAAACCATGAATAAGGAGACTAAGCAAAGGATATTCAGCAACATCCTGCAACAAGGCCAAACCCAGCAAGCTGCTGAGTAAGTACCTCCCACAAGGTGCCGAGTGCCCCTGACTCCTGCTTGAAGTTATATCGCAGAAGCCTTGACACATTCGGACGTGTGGAGGACACCCATTATTTTAGCCATTTGAAAGGAAGCCTGATTGATATAAGACACCCACAGGGGCAGTAGAAGATGGCTGCAGCCTGCACAGTGACATAGGAAGGTCAGAGAGAGGTAGATGGACTACACTGTGTCAAATTTTAAAAATAAATACCCCCTCCCCCTCCTAGAGCTTTTGGAAGTGACCTACATATCATTTTGTCAAATAGTTTCTGTGGTGATACAGGCTAGCATAATAGTTGCTACAGAAGCCCTGAGTAGGATGGGGCGGTGGGAGGGATGCAAATGCACAGCAGAGAGAGCTTGCTCCTTCCAGTAGCCAAATGTACTTGGGATCACAATAACAGCTTTCTTTTGCTACATTTAAAAAATATTAAGCAGCTTCCATCAATTAAGAAGTTTTTTTAACACACAAATACCCTATTAGAACCATATAATTCACCAGACATATGGAGTGAAAGAAGCATTGCATTCCACGAGTTAGTAAACATATCTAAAGATATATTTTTCACTGTGGTTTAAGAGGGTGAGGACAGGTAAATTACAGAAACAATCCTATAATATACATTTTCTGCCTAGAAAACCTAGTTTCAGAGTCAGTATTTCTAGAAATGTAAGTACTGAAACTGCACTTTAGTTGTCAGTAAATTCATTATCACATTAACTAGGTCTAAATTATTAAACCTTAATGATGTAGGTTCTCAAAATGTGTTGGGCTTTATTTTCCCACACAGAATCAATGTTAAACATTAGCAGTATAAATTAAGTAATACTTTACCATGGCATGCTGCTGCTTTGAATTGAGTTACTCTAGGAAGATGTATATTCATGGCTACAGGCTCTCTCTGGCCTCCTAGCAGGGATGGTATAGTTTATTGTAACAAATGAGCAGTCGACCTGTAATGACTTAAATGATGTATACATTTTTGCCAGTGAAAATGTACCAGTGAGGACCTTTCTGCTTAAGGGAATGAGAAGAAAACAGAAGCACATACTATAAACATAATTTCCATGAAAGCCTGGGGGAGCATCTCCCTTTACACAGTTTAGAAGCATGGCGCATATCACAAAACATTTTAGGATAGTTAAATTAATAGAATATAGACTCGGGCAAATCTAAGAAGGATAATTTTTTTTAAACAGTATTTTGGCTTTAATCCTGTGCTGCCTTTTTTTGTGGTGTTCAATCTGAACTGTGCAAAAGTCAAGTTAGGAAGCTGTACAGTTATTATCTTGATGCAATTTATGGGTCCTTAAAGAAGGAAAGTGTTTATATTGCAAAGTCATCATAACCATTGTCACATATTATTGCTGGGCTTCAATTTCTCCTGTCACTATTTCTTTTACTCACCCGGAGGGCTGTAAAATTGCAATGAGTAGTTTATCTGATAGTCTAAAGGTTACAGCAGTCCACATTTTGCAGTGATATTTGAATCAGAGAAAGCAAGGTAAAATATACATCTTATATTTCTTTTGCAGGGTGCCTAAAATCAGACTGAATAGCCACGGATGCTAGCTTGTCAAAGTCATCAGCCACTATCACCAACACACACTAACAGGTTGAGAAGAACAAATTAAAGACTGTGATAATCCAGGCCACTTGCTACAGATCCCTTGACTGAGCTGCCATACCCAAAGACTATCTCGCCTCATTCGGAAGTGCAAAATGAATGCTGATTCTGGCAAGATACAGAATCAGAGACTACTGAACCGTAAAAAAGGTATGTGATAAACCTAGAGGTGAGAGACTGCACCGTCAGTGTGACAGAGAGCCGCTTTCTCTTCTGCTGTTTGAAATACTAAAAGGTAAAAGAAATATATCCTCTAACCATCATGAAGTATAACAGACAAGTTACCAAAGACAAATGAGAGAAACTTAGGCCTGACCCAGGAGGTAAAGAGAGGATAAAGGAGGAGACAAACTTACTAATGTTAGCAGCATGAGACAGTCCCATGGATGGCATGTGGAGATTCAGATGTCTCCTACCTCTCACATACAAGTTTCTCTCTCATTCAGGTAATAATTACACAATGACTTTTTGAACAAAATCTTGCTAAGCAATGTCTTTTGACACTGCAAAGACAGATTATCTCCTATTAACCCGTCAGGCTGAAGAATAAATAAATGGGATAACTTCCATCCCTATTCCATTTGAAGACAGGACCACCAATGCCAGCTGGAGCAGTTTGGGCATAAAGAGGATCACACCAGCACTTTACACAGTGGCATATGGTGCGCTTTTCTCCTCCTGGGATTGCATGTGAGATAGACCTTTGTATATAAGACTGCTATTCCTAACTGCATCCAAGTAGATCAATGGAAAAGATGTCCCACAACCTTCATGGGAGAGCAAAACACTGTCAGCATAATGCAGCAACTTAGGCCTTCACACAGTGGCTTAAGTCAAAACAACCACACACATACACACACCAAAATCAAAACAAAACAAATCAACAACAGCAAACAAACAAACAAACAAAAACACACCACACCAACATGCTGCACACCACAAACCAAAACAAATCAACCAACCACCACTAACCACACACACCCCAACCTAAACCTCTGGAAGGTCTGGAAAGGCAAAAAGAAAGATAAAACTGCATTTTCAGCTATCTAAAACGTTTTTATCTCCACTGCAAAAACTTGTATTTGCATTCACATATGCTGAATTTCCTTACAGGTAGCCAATATTTCACAAATGTGAATCAATGCCTTTAGTAATTTCACACCTGGTTTCCCTTTTTCTATCCATTGTCAAACCTACAAATGCAACTGATACTTAGAAGTAGGGATATGAGACTTGACCTCAGCTGTCATCCATATTAGATAGTTGGTAACACATTAAAAACAAATAAATAATAAAAAAATAAAAATAAACCAAACAAACCCCACCAAAACAAAACAAAACCCAACCACAAACACAAAAATGCTACTGTGTCACTGGTGAATTTTGCTCTCTCATACTTCTGTTTTCCTGACATGCAAAACTTCAGATCCACCTTTTATTTTGTAATAGGTTGATTTTGACTAGACATCCATTTTCACCATTTTATTGGTCTAAAGGTAAGCAGTTCCTAGATATCTGGCAGTGAAATGCAGACTGGTTTGAGCAGTCTCATCCAGCCTGCAGTAAAAGATTGCACTCCGTGGTACCCCCAACTGGCTTCTAAGGACTTGGATTCAAGAGCATCTTTTGAAAAGTTTGATTAGGTAGGGATGCTGGCTTATGAGAAGAGCAACATTAACTCTCAAAATGAAGGTATCCACAGCATGGTACCAAACATTGCTGGAATACATCAAGTATGTTTAGAAATGCTTCCACAATACTGTCTGCTTATACTTGGACCTCTGCTACAGTATCTCCTAAAAATTACCATGTAATAGTTTCAACTTGAGCTGAGTGCTTGCTTTCACATATCAGAAATGGTTTGAGTCAAAGGCTGCTTTCAGCAACACTTGTCCTAAAGAAATTGGCTTAACAGAATTATGAATCAATCTCCTTCTACATAAAATACTTATCCAAAAATAAATGACAATTATATGGTGCTTTAAGAGCTTTCTACTAACAACTAATGTATGTTGTACTACAAACATACTGTTTGAGCTATAGAAACTACCGTAGTAGTAATTGTGGTTGGTAAGACACAAAATAAAGCTAAACCTGGATTTCCATTTAAATAGTATGTTTACAGCTAGAGTTACTTGTACTTATGCATTTCCTCTTGGGTTTCATTCCTGACACAGGGGATCTTTAGCTCCTATAACCCTATTACAGCATTTTTATATAACAGCAATTCAGGTACACACTATAGAGCACATTTCTTCCCCCTGGGAATGAGTTTTCCACTCATGTAACTTTAAGTACATAGAGTGTTATTGCCAGCAAAATAGTAATAAAGCCCTTCCTTGACTCATTTGGTTCAACTTCTCATTGGTTAAACCATAGCTCTCAAGTCTATCTGTTCCACTTGTATAGCAAACCCAGAAAACGCAGCAAATTGCTTCCCTGCTCCTTCTATCTGAATTCTATTCAGAGGACCTCAGAAAGGGCCTGTTTCCAGTTTCATATTAAAACTACTTCATCAGTGCCAGCATCTTGACCAGTAACAGCAGGATTAGGCTGTGCATCTCTTGAGTGGTTTTAGGTACCATGGTAACATAACAATAGTGTGACTGAGTTTGAAGGTGTAATGTTACCATCTGTTTACACAACATCTAATAAACAACAGCTTTGTGTTTCCTGCAAAAAGGAAATTAACCTAAGGAATGAAAAAAGAGTTTAATCTATCTGTAAAGGACACCAAAGGCTCCAAAACTTTGTCATGGTGAGGTCTCATCTGGACAGAGAATGCACATGTACACCACTGAAAGGGATAAATTCAGAGTAACTAGAAACTAAATACACTAGTTGTTAGGCCACCAATCTCAAACACTATCATAATTCCCATGACACCTATTCCAGAGAAATTAAACAATAAGTCCAAATTCTAACAATTTACATGTAACAATATTCTTTACTTCTGCAACAGCAGTCTCTCAGGGTCTCCAGCATAAAGCCAAGATCCTTTTATTCACAAACAAAACCAGAAAGAGTCCAACCTATTCATCACTTTACAAAGTTAACACACACCTCAGTGGTTTCAGAAAAAAAGTGCTCCACAAACATCAGGGCAAGCATAGTGAGAAGCTACAGTCACTGCACACCAAACACCCCACTGGTGGTCATGCCGGGGAATGAGATACTGACAGGACAGATGTCTGTGACACTGGAAAACACCGGAGTTGCATTTGGTTGGCTCAGCTCTTACACTGCTCGCAGTCTGGACAAATTCACTGTATACACAGAACCTGAACTGCTGTAGAGCAGACATGAGAACAATGTAACATCCCAGCATACAGAACGTCTTGGAGCTGAACACGGGGGAAATTTGGAGATCTGAGCATTTCAGACTAGAAAACATGAATGACATAATGGGCCAGATAAACAGATGAATACAAAACCTCCAAACCTGTTTGCCATTGCATTCTCACTTTCAACTGTCCAGAATCAAAAGCTTACAGAAATTACAGTATTAAACTGAACATTTCTTCCTTATTTAAAATAAGAAGGTTCAATGTTTGGTGCAACTCTGTGTGGTTTTTTTAACAGACATTTCATTATGTGGCTAGAGGATAAGTTCCAGGTCTTAACATAAAATGGAGAAACTATAAACCTATAAAGCATAGTCATAACTACTGGTTCATACTCTGAACCCCACCATTACATGCAAGGTGCAGTGTTAAACTGTAGCAGTTTTAGGTTACTCTGAGCCAAGCAAAATGTCACTAGGGACCTCTTCAAAGATCAGCAAAATGAAATGATCCTGTATGTTTTGGCTGCTCATAGAAACACCTTCATATTATGTAGGGTTCTTGATTGCTTTTGTGTGGGCAAATTGCAGAGGTGCTATTAGGGATCACCAGGTTTACTTGGGGAGATGTGTTTCTCGAGCAATTTCCTTATTCTGCTTTGTGCAGTGGGGTTGGATACCTTGTAATGTTGCAATGTGAAGGTGAAAATAAAAAATTCAGAAGCAGAATTTTGTATGGGTTGGAAAATACTAAGACTGGAAACAAAGACCCCAAGTTCTGTCCCACATCATTTATATGCTGTATGATATGCTATGGACCAATTTTTAAGAGCATTTAGTTGCCTAAAGATGGTACCCTGTGTAATTCCCAAAGGACCCTCACCCTCAACCACCTTGAACTTCTCCCTGATGACAACATAATGGTAGCTACACCACAGACTGAAACCGCAAGCAGTTTAAGGAGCTCTGAGAGGCAGTATGTGTCAAGCAGGTCTAATATAAGACCTCAGTGGGTGCAGAACGCGATTCCTAGGCAGCGTGTATAGGGTGCGTAAGTATGCGAGTGTTTAAGTGAAGAGAAAGATGTGTGAACCCACTGCTCTGACTAGCTCTGAATTTTCCCAATTTCCATGCGAAACTTCCCTTTTGTTACCCACAGGATCTCCCCATATCTCTGCTCCTTCTATTCTGATAATGCCAAAATTGGCCTCTCCTGAGGTTTGTGTGAACCAGGAGCATCACATCATCAGCAGGACAGAGATCGCTGCTAGTGCTTCCTGCTGGGCTGCATGTCTCCACATTTCCTACCAAACTGCCACACATCCCTCTTGTGCACAGCACTCAAGCACACTCCTCCTACGTTCCGGCAAGGCAAAGAAGCCACAAGACAGCAGCATTTACTCCACGATTTTTGCAGGTTTCCAACTCTTGCTGGGAGAGGGGCTCAAGAAATCCAAGCAGCACGCAAGAGCAGAATCTGCCAAAGGATTGTTCACAAATTTGCACACCAGCAGCCACCAGGGAGTATGAAAGATTTTTACATATTCTGTCTAAAGGCATTTTGATGGATGAAACATAGATAGGTAGCTCAGAAAGCTAAGGAAAAGAGAAGAAAGGAAAAAGCATATACGATATTCTGCCAGTACCCAAGTTATAGACTGCTGCAATGCCCCTGCAGTTGTATCTCGTTCCCCCCCTCATATCAAATTCTTACTCAGCACAAATGCCTATTTCCAGATTCAGTTCTCTCAGTTCTCTAATCCCTTGTGAAATACACTTTCCAAAACACCTGCCCCTGTTCAGTCTCTCCACCCATCCTGCAGCCCTTCGGTCTTCTTAGCTCTGTTTCTAATATAGGTAAACTAACATGTTTTATTTCAGATGCAAAGGTAATTTTTAACCTTGTGCATCTGCTGGAGTGAACCTGGCCTGAGGACTTCAATTAGTCTGCAGGAACTGCTGATGCAAATAATAAAATTATTTGCTGAGAATTAGCAAAAGGAGAAGAATGATAAAAAGAAAGCACACTTGTGACTAACTGGCTGTACATGGTCTAATTTATGTGGCTTTAGCTGCTAAGGTGGAGGTTGAAGTCAACAGCTATGAACCTGAAAACCTGGGAAGATGGTATATCACAATAACCAGAGGCCCAACAATTCAGTCCCTTTTATCAGACAAATTTGTATTTGTGGGTGTGGTGGCAAACCAAATATATGTTACAGTCGACCCCTTAAGCGACATTTCCCTTGGTACCATTTTTTTGGCATGGAGATGTATCACTTCCTGTGGGTGCCAGATTGGTTTCAAGCATTTGTGGATGGAAAAGCTAAACTGTGTAGATAAATTTCAAAAGATGAATGAGCATCTGCACTCCAGTATAATTTATATGCAATAATACATGTTATTTATACACTGTGAAGGCTCTGCGAGCCAAAACATCACCATTTTGTCTATTTTCCAAATGTATAAATAAGACATAGGATTGTAGAGAAATTATACTGGAATGCAAAGGCTCATTTATCATTTGAAATTTACGTGCATACCCCTTACACTAGAAAAAAAAACACCATTCAGAATTTACACAGAAATAAAACCAGTCAGATGAAAGGCTCTACATAAAGTGTTGTGGTAACACACTCAAATTGAGTGAATTCGGCTTTTTCCAAATTCATTAACCCCCTACCATAAACTAAAACCAGCTTAAACTAATCATGTGTTGAAAAAACATGATGCAAAGGCAGGTCAAGTTAGCTGAGAACTAAGAAATCCTCTTGCAAGGAGAGCCAAATTTTGCATTCGCTTACACCTAGGTAACAGCCATGAGTTGAAAATTATTGTTACAGCTTTCCATGGGTCGAAGTGACAGTATAATTTGCTCTAAGGAAATAAATTCTTGCTAAAGTTTTAGGAATCTTCAAAAATTCTAGCACATGTAAATTCAAGTACCATTCCTAATTTCATAGCTCTTCTCCACTATGCATAAACTAACTCTTGCTCAGAAAGAACCTATGTATTATGCTTGTTTATCACCAGCAATTTCAAATTCACTCTTAAATCAGCTGATTAGAATTTACATCCTTCAGTTACAAAATTTGGAAGAAAATATTTCAAAACCACTTTCCCAGTATTTTTTTACATCAACTTCAATTTTTCTTTAAAATAATAAATCTGATGCCAGATGGTCAGATTCCTCTGTTCTCTTCGTAACCAATGCCCTGTTCCTTTTTACACAGCCTAGTCTTTTAATGCATCACCCACCATGGTTTCTGTTTCATGTCCAGAGCAGATCTGCAAGGGTTTTTTTTATAGCTTTCATAACAGCTAAGAATCCACATCAAAACCTGTCCTACAGCTATTCATGCTTCTACATTCTGGCTGTCTCTTGTGGATGAAACACACACTGTTCTCATAAATTCATACTGAAACATCTTCTAAAGGCTTCCACATTTCTCAATTTTTCAGTATAAAAAAAGTATTCAGTACATCCTGTAGGAGAGTTAAGACTCCGTGACAAAACCACCAAAATGCACATGTTGTCAGAAAACCTAATCCAAAGCCACTGAGGTTAAGAGGAGACATTTTGGTCCAGATAACTACAACTAAGTGATACTTCATTCTCCCCAAAATGCTCTAACACTTCTTAGTTTTTGATTTGTCACACCTGAACTTAATTGTACCATTACCTTTGATGCAGAAACAGCACTGGGATTTCTTAGTTTCAAAAGCAAAGATTTGCTAAGCTACTCGAAACTGAGAAAATACACCAAATCCCACATGAAAATGATAGTTTGTCCATTATTTTTGTCTTTGGAAGTTAAAAAGGGGAGAAACCACACTGAGTGAAAAAAAGAAAAAAAAAAAATCAAAGAACACCAAAGTACTTCCTAACCAGGATTCTTCCTGTTATTTCCACTATACAGATGGATCAAACTTCTGCACAAAGCAAAAAATTGGAAAAGGATAAATCAAAAGAACTCAAAATTCCCTTAGGTAGCCTGGGAAATCCCCTTTTCAACAGACTGAATTCTGAAGGAATCAAAACTAGACTCTAGGTTTGCTGTTTATCCAGTCACAAATACAATTGCTGATCATAGTTCTTACAGATACCAGCTCTGCTCTGGTTAAATACAGTATGGTATGCTAAAACTTCTGTTGCAAACTGCACAAATAAATAACTGACATTTAAGTGCACTATAGGATGAAAGCTTTATAGATCCAGAAACATTTTTCATCTGCTCAGTTTTGCAGCACATACCCACTTAAGGCCTTCTGGCAACATCACATGCAGCTGCAGTCAGGGAGCTCCCAATCCACCAGCCTACTCCTGTATCTTTCTTTTTCTGCAGATGCTATAATCTTTTTTTCTCTCTGCGCACACATTCCTAGTACCAAAGAGCAGAACCAAAGCTTGATAAAATGACAACAGAAGATAAAGCATTTCTTAAAATCTAAACAGCCAGAAGCAAACGTAATCACAATATTTCTATACCTCTGGTTGGAAGGCAGTACATAAACACAGCAGTACCTCATTTAAACTACTGAATTGAGCTTGGTATCCAGGTCTGGGCAAGCTGTCTTCTGAGGGTGTGTTTTTTTCCAACACAAAACACTAACATCTACAAGTTCACAACTAGTATTTTAGATGTTTCTTTTGCCCTAGAAAATTAAAAAAAAAAAAAAAAAGCATCTGATGCAGCTTAAAACTGGTGGCCTGTGTCATGTGGTTTTGTTTCTCCCCTTGGACTGGATGGTTCCTAACCCAGTTGTGCCAGAACCAGGTCTATAAACAATTTCAGCAGGCCAATGCATACAGTCCCATGCACGTGCAGCCACTAGCTAAGTCCTCTCTCAGCTGAGCAATCAAAGGAAACCATACAAGAAGTTTTACGCCTCAGAAAAGAAACATGAAGTAAGTTAGATACAAGATGGGTAGGAACTATGGTACCATATTTTTTAGAGATTGATAAAATGAGATGCCAAGCTAGAGTTACATAAGGTATTGGTAATAGAGTCGAATCAGCTTAGAGTCTCCTGGAAAACATTTCAGTGTCATGAAGAATCAAGGTGCTAAGATGTCTCCTGTAGAATGCTGTGAGGCCATACCACACTATCAGGTTTTGCTAGGAGTATTCAAGCACAAAAATCTCCTACAAGGTGTAAAAGACAAAATAGGTTACACAGGAAAATCAGCTTTGTAGATATCACCAGAGCAGATTTTAACTCTTAAATACGTCAGTTTGAAAAAAAGATTCCCGACTTCCATTCATGATTGCTGTCCTCCCCAGGCTGAAAGAGAGCAAGTAACTGTCAGCAGACAGTGAGGAGATTCCAGTTGGTACAAACGCATTACCCACAGTTTCCTAGCTAGATTCTGTTCCAGCATACCACTAAAACAGGTTCCTTCTCCATCGCTCCCTGAGCAAGCAAGCACTTCTTTGGGCTAGATATTAACCAATGCCAAGAAATTAACTTTAACATGGAACTGCTTCTCTGGATGTTTGCTGACACGAGCTCAGACAACCTCTTGAACATATCTTTCTACTACATGTCAAGACTGTAGCACATTGTCCTGGCACTCCAGCCAGGAATCCACAGAATGGGATAGCTGAGGCTCCTACCACCACCCAGATGTTCAAACAAACCAGACAGGACACCTCAGGTAAACGACACCAGGGCAGATAGGTTTGGTTAGGAGGTTAGGATCTGAGACAGAAGGAAGAAGTCTTTTTTTTTTTTTTTTAAGCAAGATGAACATGCAGGACAGCTTTTACACAGATTTCTCATGAAAAGCAAGCACAGAGGTGCAAAGGTCACAATATTCAAAAAGACTGTTTTGTCTTAATTAATCTTTTTTTTAAATTTTGAAAGAGTGTTGGTTGGGGCTTTTTTGCCTGTTTGGCCCTATACACACCCATGCGAGAGAAGAGATGATGGTGTATATAACTCCTTTTAGAAATACCTGATTGGCAGCCCTGTTAGAAATGGTCTCTACAGTTCTGCAATACCCATTAAAATATTATTGCCTGCATTCCGATTACAAAGCTGAAAGCAACAGCAAGCAAGACTCCAATCCAGTAAAACAATTATTTTTATTATTGTATCATCTAGAAGCTTCTAGTGTGGGAACACTAGGAATGTACAGTCAGTATTAACTACCCTGCCTAAGTGCTACCACTTAGATTAGCACCTACTTAAAAGATAATACATGTCAAATTGGATCAGCGACTTCTTGTCGCTCTTCTTAAGACATCCACACTTGCCTTTGCTTCTAGTTTCCAAGCCTGGGCAGAAGGCTACACGCTGAGCACGGAGACACAAGCCCTTTCCCCAGAACAGAGCATCCACAGCTGAGAACCCACTGAGGTCACCAAACCCTTGCAACCTCCAGGCATGGCTACAAGACAGGTATGTCTATGCAAAGCTAGACTTTAAGAACAGACTTATTTTAGCAGTGCTAGGGCTAATTTACTCTGGTTTTCAAGCAGGTTTCACACCCAGTGCAATCTTACTACTGCTATAGTTAGGTTACAAATGCTTCAGCTAGCTGCTTTGAAGACAGCTAATGCAAGCAGCTCTTCAGCAGCAGCTCTCAAACAGCCCTCTACTCCAGCAGACACCTCACACCCCCTCGCTTCGACATGTACTTCACCACTGAGAGGGGACATTGCCCAGGAGCTCCTGGGAGCACACTGAAGGAATGTGCTAATGAAATGACAGCTCGGATAGCCCAGTCAGTGGAAGATCCACTGACCCAGCTTCACCCAGGGAAGGTGCAGACAGAGCAGACAGCAGAGATGACACTTCCAGTAGCCTGTGACACCATTGCAGGACACATGCTGGCAACCCCAGGTTCTTGACATCCATGCTCCACACCCAGGCTGCCCTTTGCCAGGCCAGGGTGTCCCCAGCACAGCCACAGCTCTGCCCACCATCGTCCAGTGCCTGGCTCTGGTCCCCACCGCCCTTTCCTCACTTCCCAGGCACAACCCACCCATCAGGCCTCCCTTTTGAGGATGCTTTCATTTGATTGTGAACTCTGTCAGGCAAAGATGCTTTTATTATTTGTTGGTACAGTGCCCAGAAAAATGGGATTCTGATCTCAAGGCACTACTGTAATATAAATAACAATAATTCACTACTACCAGCCTTCAGTAACTCCAGGAGTTTCACTGGGAGATGGTGAGTCATGCTAACATGCCCTTCTACAGCACAGAAATCAATCATTTTTGCACATTCCAGTATTTTGGGGAGAAGGAGAGAGGAAATGCAAAATTAATCTAAACCACATTTAATTCTTTAAATTTATAATAAATCCAAATGATTTACCAGAACATAAAATTCTCACATGCAGAGTCAAGGACAATATTCTATTCATGTGCAAGAGTCATTTATTCATTTATAATTAGATTAAATGAACTGCAATTTTTTAAGAAAAAAATTTGCATGTGGCAACAGTAATGTATTACAGAAGGGTGGCACTTTGTTACATCCATTTGTTAGTCAGGACACTGTAGCTGCAATTTAATAGACAAGAAATAAGTACAGTAGAGGAAGGGAAAAAATTAAATTCCGCGTGATCAGCAAGGTTTCGAACAATCGCTAGCCAACTGAAGTGGGTGCCATATCTATAAGTCATTTTGTTTTATAGGCCATTAGGATCTCCTGAGAGAGGCTGCATGGAGACCGCTGCTTTTTGTTGAAATTAAAATGTCAGAGAAAAAGAAATAGAACAAAACAGGGAATCTGCAATTAATTACAAGGCCATAAAAATTCAATAATCAGGAGGCAGTGCTGCTGTAGGCACAGCGGTATCTGATTCAGGCTAACAGGAATGGAATACATTAATCTTTTCAAATTAGTTTTTTAATCTGACGGGGATATATAGTGACGTGTTCTTTTACTGTTTGAGCAGTGCTGCTGTCTAATATATAATGCTGAGTGTCTGGAATTAGGACATCTCTAGCCATTTTGTGACTACAACATTTTCACGGCATTTATTCAACCCTATCTGTATACCTGTCCTACAGTAATCAGGTAAAACATGTTCAAGGTTCACATCCTAGACACCGCTTATGAAAAATTATTAAAATGCTGGGATTAAGACAAAATAGCAGGTCCCCAAACAAGCTTGGCACAAGGCTGCTTAAAATGACAGTCTGCTCTTCAGAATATTCCACTGGGCTTTTAAACTGGGTTCTCATTCCTTGTGCACACTGAGTTCTCCTTTTTTTCTCCAAAGGTGACCTGTAAAAAGACTGTCTTTGTGCTTCCACGTTTTGTATGCTTTAGAGTGAAGCCCTGAGAGTTTCACAGGTTGGGGGAATTTCTTACTTGTCCTTTTAAATATCCATAACATCCCTCAGACTTACTATTTTCCTGGTGAATGCTTCACCACTCTTCCTGGTGGCCCTTTTAAAAAACTCAAATGCACACTACAGATTCTCACATGTTACTTAAACACTCAGTAGATGGATGAATGTTTACTGGACACCAGTTATCTAGAGGATGCCTTCAGCCTCAGAGTTGGAGGGACATAAAAAGATTATTTGACACTGCCCTTTTTTTGCAAGCAAATCTTTTCCTCTCCTTTGCTAGGCTTTGCCCTCTAATTCTGCTGAAATGACATCCATTACATTTTCACTTATCACTGGATGTGGCCAGCAGAGAGACTCTTCTATTGAATGAAAAAACAGGAGTCTCTTTACTTTCTCCACCTGCCCAAATCTTTTTCTTTTAGAATTACATAAAGCAAAACAAAACAAACAAAAAAAAAAGAAAACAAAACAAAACACAAACATATGATACACGGGAAAAATAGGCACATAACCCCCTCCTTTTGACTTGTTCATACATCACTTTGCATGTTTTATGAGAAGAGTCTTCTTACTTAGAGTCACTCTAACTTTGCACCGTTATAAACAACAATATAATTATCAAAGCCTACTGGTTCAAAACTTTTGAGTAGGTAGGTAAAATAATTGCCATCTTGTTTTTCCTGGGTGCACTGGGCACACTCATTTTGCTCTGTTTGAGGTTTCAGTCCTATAAGCACACATCCCAAGGAAAAGCAAACAAGCAAACAAACCCCCCCCCCCCCCCCCCATCTCTCCAGGTGAACATTGAATGTTAAGCTCATGTTCGAATTGTCTAACTCCACCTTTAACTTACAGATTTTTTTCAATGATATTCCAGTGCGCTCACTTGAAAAGCCATTTTTCAATTCTTTACAGTGCCTGGATGTACAGTAACATCATTTATGCATTCATTGCTTTTTCCTGCAAGGCAGAATAAATGGGCATGGATATATCCTTTTCACGGGTCCTTCAAAAGGATAAATAATATGTTGGGTAGATGAAATAAAGGAAGAAGGAGTAAGAGAATAGGTAAGCAAGACCTAATACTTCAAGACAGGCTTTGCAGGTTAAAAGAAATAGTACCTCCACTTAGGAAACATATTCCAGACATGGGAAAAGGTACAAAGGGCTTCCTGCAATAGGCATTCATAATTTTCTATACATCATTTTTCTTTTAAATCACGATGGCAGCAGAACTAACCACCTTCTGTTGTTAGTTTATCTAACCCCCTTTTCCTCTAAGTGTATCTGTATAAGTGTGTATGTACATGAGCACCTCCATACTCGATAACAATGCAGGGTACAAACTTACTTCCACTAAGGTCATTAACAATTATCAATGTAACTGTGGCAAGAGCCTCTTCCTAAATCTCCAGAATGAACTGATCTGTCCCAGTTGTCTACTATCCTTCAGTATTTAAAAACCAAACACATTTTAGTAGTTTCAGTACAAGATAACTACATTCTCTCATAATAATCTTCCATGTGAAATTCCTCTCATCAGAATGGGTCCCAAGATGCAGTTTCCTGACTACAAAAGCCATGTGCAATGATAACATACCCACAATAATATTCGAACACAGCACCCATCCCCTGTAATGTCATGTTACAGTCCACAACAACTTGGACAGGGAAGAGCACTGCACATGACAGGAATTTCAGGGGGAATTCAGGCACATGTAATTTCCCAAGTTGTAGTACAGCCACTACCCCATGATGTTCACCTCTACTACACTTATGCTGTCCCGTAGGAAGCACTGCATACTGCATGAGCCAGGGAGAATCAACTCTCATTCTCACATCCTAAATGCAGCCTCATCAGGTGAGAGGTGAAATCAGAGCTAGGAAAAGTGACTTAAAATGAATACATTAAATCATTTCCATGTTTATAAAGTGCTAGGATCATACTGAACATAATATTCTTTCCATTAATGTTAATGGCTCGACGTTATTTGTAGTATCATCATTACAAGTTGCCCACCACAGGTGTTGAATAATCAGAAGAGACTGGGTCTCCCCACTTAGTTTACTTTGTAACCTTGACTAGACAAGCACAAGCAATTGGAGTGATACCAAAAAAAGTAATTTTTGTCAAATTTAATATGCTTCCGAATATACTACTACTGTTGTTTTAATAAAAAACAAAGTATGCACAGAGTTATCATGGGGGGGTGGGCCTGAAGACAACAGATATTAATTTAAAATTTTAAAAGAGAACTGGTTAAGACAGCAAGACTTTGTCTACGCTACACCCTGACAGTTTTGAACACCATTTCACATCTGCGCAGCTCTATTTGCAGTTAGAAATGCTAGCAGAACCCAAAGTTAGGCCAATGGCATTTAAACAGCCAAGATACCCAGCCCCAAAGTGAATAAAGCTTGAGAGACAGCAGCTGTAAGCTGTACTATTATCCTTACTTCCCTGCTACTACTAAAGTTGCAGTAATGATAGCAACTTGGAGAGGGTGGTGGGGCTGTTTGTTTTGGTTTTTTTTGGTTTTTTGTGTTTTAAAAAAAAAAAAAAAAAAAACAGGAAAAAAAAAAAAAACAAACAAAAAGCAGCAAACAAAACCCTGGTTTACATACAGCATCTGCAGAAAAATGTAGAACAGTTTCCTTGTCTCTTTTTTCTACTGACTGGAGTCTGAGGATAAACAGATGTCTCTTGAAACATGTCCTAATGGCAAGAGACAGCAGCCTTAAGTTCATGTAGGACAATGACACATTCCAGGGTAAATATTCATTACGACTTATGGAGAAATTAACCACACAGCTCTGATTAGCAATAATAAAGAGACAGCCAATATCTACAACCCACAATGAATATTAAATATATACCATCCTTTCCTGACATTCCTATATTTTAACAGGAAACAACACATGTTAAAAATGCCAAAAAATGAGAAAATAATCCTTGGCATTTCATTCAGCTGAAGAAAAAAAAAAAAAGAAAAAAAAAAAACAACACACACTAAGAGTTTAAACCTTGCTACGTCCATAATACTTACTATATTTATATACAGATGGTAGCCTGAGCTACCTGTTACGTCAGAATAAAAACCTAAAAGTGTGGAAGTCTAGCCAGTCTTCTTGTTGTAAGACATATTCCTGGTGCTATCAAGATGATTTTTTAAAAAAAATGATATATAAGTCTTCAAAATAATACATATGTTCACAATAAGTTATCAAAATAATATATCAAAAAATAGGATATTATTACAAATTGATGAGACAATAAGGCACTGAAATTATGCTTAACCTACCTGGAAGCCTCCTACAAGATGACTAGCTCAGTGGATTCAAAAAGAGCAGCGTGGGTTTTTCTCCTGAGTTTCATAAGGCTTCTGACACTTCATGCCATAACATGCTCATAGACAAACTGAAGGGGGACTAGATAAATTGACAGTGAGGTAGACTGAAATGTGGCTGAACCGCCAGGCTCCAAGAGTTCTGATCAGTTCATGAAGTTCAGTATTGGCACCAGTACTGTCTAACACCTTCATTAATGACCTGGATGACAGGACAGAATGCACTCTCAGCAAGTGTACAGGTGGTACGTTTACAGATCAGATCAGGTCCAGCAAAAGGCCACAAAGGTGATTACAGGACTAGAGCACCTGTCATACAAGGAAAAGTTGAGAGAGCTGGGACTGTTCAGCCAAGAGAGAGCTCAGGAGGATCTTATCCACGTGTATAAATACATGAAACAAACACGTAAAGATGACAGAGCCAGAATCTGCAGTATTCAATGACAGGACAAGAGACAACAGGCACAATTTGAAACATAACATATTCCATTTAACCATTAAAAAACTTTTTTACTATAAGGGTGATTAAACACTAGAACATACTGTGTAAAGAGGCTATGAATTCTTCATCCGCAAAGTTACTTAAAAACCTGACTAGACACAATCCTGAGCAACCTGCTTAGGTTTCCTTGAATAACTCTCAGTACATATGTATTACAAGGATGACTATTTGCACTATGATATCCCATACAGGGCCCAACCATGACTGCAAGATGAACATAAATATGTTGAGGGGTGGGGCAGGAAGACCAGGGGAAAAACAAACAAACAAACAAACCTCTCCAAAACACTGTTCCACTTCTCTTCAAAAAATTATACATTTAATAAATCAATCCTTTGCTCTGATAGCCTCACAGGAGTATGAACAGGCAACAAATTATCTTTCCTCAACATCCTTTAGGATATGAAGACATATACTTCAGTCTCAAGTCTATTAACAATATGGATTCAATTCCAGCATTCCCTGGACATTGAGGTACCTGGAAATTGCATTGCATATTTTAGATAGGTATCCTGCTGCATCAAACAAGCAGTGCATTCTCACCATATGCCTACCTCTGTGTAATGCTTCCTACATAAATGCTCATTTTTACATAATAGTAACAAAAAACTGTGTGCTTTTAATATACACATTGTTTCACTTATTTTATGTGCTGTCATTAATTCTTTCCGTAGGTAAACAGAAGAACAAAGAACAGATGAGGGTGAAAGCTAAGCAGGCCAGAAATTGAGTGTGGCAAATCAGAGGGCAAAAGTGAAGTGGAACAGCAGTGAAAACAGAATTCAGATCTGCTGAGACAGAAGGGAAAAGTCAGAAAAAGAAAAACAACTGAAAGAAGCCCAACATGTGAATTATGCAGAAAAGCCAACTAAATACGCTAGGTAAGAATGCATTATATAAGCCTGGATTTCCTGAAGTGCTGATGTTCTGGCCATCCAGCTTCAGCCTGCAGAACTGAGGAGCCTCAAAATCCCATGACTAGGAAGACACATACACACACAAAACCAACCAACACACCAAACAAAAAAACCCCACCACCCCAAACACCACACAGGACAAAGGTTGAACAAGAAGTAACCAGCTAGAGGTGCTGAGTGAGAACATGGGATGGGCAAGCTCAGCCCCATGAGAAATGCAGGATCAAGCTGAAGGTGGAAGAAAAAGGAATAGAAGGGGAGGAGTGCTCCAATAGCTAAATGAGTCTCAGAAGCCAGCTCTGTCCCAATAAGGCAGTCATTAGGTGTCATTTTGACACTCTGCTCAAATCCAGAAACAATGTAAGAAACATTAGCTTCAACCTACTGAAAATTAATTTAAAATGCAGCACATGTTTTGGCATCTTGTATTGACACAGTATGCCCTGTCTATCTGTTTTACTCTCACATGTGCAATAGCAACATCAACCTTTCAACAATACACCAAAATAACAGATGGCACAGGAAAAGGAAGCCAAAAATTCAACATGGGACCTTATTCTGACTGGCTCATGGTGTCTAGAGATGGAATAGTAATAGTACACCATTTATGAAAAAGTAATTTTGTTGTGTGAGCCAGGAGACTTGATCATTTTATACAAAGCTTATGACTAATCTATTGTCCTTTGAGCCTTTTCTAGTCTACAACTAAATCTTAAAAGTCTCAGACTCCTAAAGATTTTTCAAGACACCTTGGCTGACATTCTCCACCTCCACCACTTCTTAAAGCTTGATGTGCAACACCCTCCAGAAAGCTGCTGAGAATTACACTGATCTCTACAAATGCATTGTGAGCCCTGAACTGCCAACGATAAAATATTCCCAGCTGCAAAGAACTGACAGTCACAAGGGCAGAGTGAAAGTTCTGGGTCCTAGTCTTCTTCTGCTTGTGTTTGTGGTTTGGCTGGAAGCACTTGCAAGAGAGCATAAATTAAGTGATACAAAGGCTTTAGATTAAAAATTTCTGTCTATAACCTGAACTAGTCACCTGCATGCTCTATTATACAGCCATTTATACCATATTTAAGAAAAAAAAAAAAAATCCCTTGTGCGTTTCATAGCCACCCTCTTTTGGCTCCGGTAGAAAGAGGAGGAAGATTTTCAACTCAGTAGCCCCAGATCAACAAGCCACTGTCGCTATGCAGTGTTACCTTGATGCTGTGCCTATTAGAACTGCAGGAAAGATCTCATTGACTTCACATGACACGTCATAGTGACACAGCACTGCAGCCACAACGTAAGTATTTCTTAAGGGGCAATATAGCGTTCAAAAGAATGAATTTAAACTATTTATAATACAACCAGGTAGAAAGGATGAAGGTAGTGTTTGTCAGTCTTCTCAGACTGGTGAGCCTTGCCTTGTCAAGCAAGGCAAAATGTTAAGATTGCCTTAACTCTAGTAGCAAAGGTAAGAGTAAAAATTATAGCCGTGAAAACACTCCTACACATGCAAAATTTATCTGTATGTTTCAAGAAGCTGATAGAATACTTGGGCTTTAGAAGTAATAAAGCAAGAGAAAGATTTTCTTTGTACTAAGCTGAAGTAAAATTTTCAATGCTTTAAGAACCTCAAACATCTTTCGAAACCTACTGCTTCATCACTAATAACATCAAACTGCCAACTGAGAGATAGCATGCTTTGATGTAATGCCTCTGAGAATCAAGGGAACGGGATTCAATTCTCAGTTTAGCCACATGCTGCAGCCTTGGCTCTGGAAAAGTCACCTAGCATACCTGCACTTCAATTCTTCATTCTGTAAAGAATATTAGTTGACTTTGCTGTGTGTGTCAAATATCTGACCATCCATTGATGACTCTGCCATTTAAGACCAACATGTCTCGTGTATGTATTTAGATACAAGAAGCTTTGACTCCATGGATATAATTTCTCTAGGATGTTCACACTGGGATCCAATTTACTCCTTTATTGTCAGTATTTATGCCATTGAATTCTACTGGTAGAAACGGTCAGAGAAAATTTCTTATGTAATTTATTGCAGAAGGTCTTTCAGTACCCATTGGAGTTCACAAACTGTATGCTCCTCTACTCAGTAACTCTTTTTGCATTTCTGATCCAGAAGCCAAATACGCATTATTAAAGCAAATATGTTTGAGTAGCAAACAATGAGGAAATGACAAAGATTTGGATGTATAAACTACAAATATAGTGAGATATATCCAAATCAAGTTAGTCATTAAGATTAATTTTCACTGTTTCCCACTCCTTCTAGATGATGGTCAGAAGTAAGACAATTTGTTATGTCTCTGATGTAACTAAAGCTCACCTGCACCTCTACATTAGTGTCAGAGTGCCTCATTAATATAACAACACTCATAAATTGAAGGCAGATCAGGTATGGGCTACAGAAGTGATTAATACAGAGATTGATTTGTAGGGAAAAATTAAAAGACTCAAATACAAACAACTTGGTTTACTGAAGATTAGGGCAGGGGTGGAGGAGGTGAACATGATGAGGGTCTACAAATATCTGATAGGTATAACCATCAAGAAGGCAGAAGAATTATTTAGTCCATGAAAAAATAGGGTAATCAGGAGTAATGAGATTACAATAACCATTTAGCATGAACATCAGGGAGAAGCTTCCAGAGTGAGAACTGAGTGTCTGCTGGGAAGCTGTGGTAGGTGCAGCCCTTGGTAACTCACACAGCAAGGAGGTGGCTCCACACCACAGCTGGAGATACAGCACTTTATTCAGTCTGTTCGGGTCTGTACTAGGCAAGCTCAAACACTCAACATGGGTACTCGCAGCCAGTTATAAGAACATACAGCACCTTATTTTTTGCACAATCACTCCTACATTACTCCCCTGCTAGCTACCCGTGAAGAGGCAAGCCTTGTCATGTGAGATGTTAAGAAATAGACTGGACAAGCATTAGAAACTGTACTGCAGGGGACTGGCACCAGGGGACAGATTAGACAACCTCATCCAATTCCCCCCTTCTTCCCCTTATTTATGTAGTCTGATGAATACTCAGCTCTTATTGAAGGTTCATCAAGGATGCAATGATTGCAATAATCATTATTTGGTACGATAGTTTTCTTCCAAAATAGATGGCTAATACAGTCTTTGTCTCATTCCTGCCTTCCTCCCTCTATCTGTAATTAACTCCTCTGTGCAGTGGCTTAGGAATGCACATAATCCCTCCTGGAAGGCTTTTCTTGATCCCCTGTGACAGGACTCGCAGCACGCTGATACGGACTCCAAAAACAGATGACTCAGTACAACTAGAGAAGCATGCAGCAGTCTTGCTATGAAAACCTAGCACATTCTGCTTTGTAGCAACCATGAGTTGAGGACCATCTCTTTTTTATTTTTTAAACTAGCATCCAGTTGACATCCGAGTTCACTAAAGAAACAGGTCAGGACTGTCCAGTTGTGTGGCATTCGCAGAATCCAGGTGAAGAACACTGAAGGGGCACTAACCACATTATGTTTTAGGCATCATAATCTGAACCGCCATCCTCTGTACACTGAACTCCTGAGCCTAGTGAGGAATCCTACTGACTCCAGCCATAGCACTCAGGTGTTCAGAAAAGCTGTAGCAATAGCATGAAACAGCAGAGAAACTAACCTGAACTCCAGTCAGGTTGTTAACAGTTACATTTAGTCATAATTCTTTCCTACAGTGATTTTGTGAAACAAGAAACTAGTTTCAGTTAAAAATCAAACATATATTCATATTATAGAACCACAAAAGCCTGATAAAGAAAAAAAAAAACTAAGATCAGAGGGAAGGAAACTATCTTCAGATTATGATGAAGTGTCACAGATATTTTTTTTCTGTGACTCACCTAAATAAAACTAAAATACTGAAAGTGCCCTTGAATAGTATAAGCTAAGTCTCTTATAAAATATCTACATTATTCAATAAATACAGAACCGAGCAAAAGCAGTATACGTACATATATACACATATATATGAATACTTGGGCAGGTGTATAAAAGGATCAGACTCAGGGAGTTTTTAACATATAGATCAGTAAATCTCTCTGTCCATTTGTAATAATCTCTTCTTGTTTCACTAAAACACGCCTTCTTTCTGAATGTACAACACGTAATGCAAAAAGGTGAAAAGTAGCTAGTCAGTTGAGAGAATAATGAATTCTAGGAAAATTATGTCAAGCAACTGTAAAGATGATATATTGGGGAACAAACCATTATTCTGCTATGTGTGTGTACATTCTAAATACAAATAACTATAGCTTATATTCTCATTTATGGCATTTGCTTGCAACCACAAATCCATATAGTTCTACTGCACAAGAATTTTCAAAAGTGATTTGAAGTGCACACCTTTGGGACTCTTATTCTTTTGGATTCAGACTTTTCAGGACATCATCAACACACAGTGAAAATTCAGGTTCCTTTTTCTTGAGGTGTCTTAAGACAGGCATTGATTAGTAACGCATACAATGCCTTTGTTCTCCACCAATGGAGTATCCAGGTAATTAGCTTTTCCATCAGCAAACTGGTCATGTCTATACTGCAAAGCAGCATAGGGACTCGATATAGCTTTTAACTTAGACTGGCTACTAGAGTTAGTATAACCATGCCATGGTAGAGCATCGTAAAGTGCTTATTCAGATTTCTCTGTACTGCTTCTGGCAAATGGCTTCTGGTACACGAGCAAGCCCTAATATACCCTTACTACACTGTAGCATATTCTATATAACCCTACATGAAAGAAGTGCCAACCACAGTTGCTGTTCACATTTGTTTTAGCCTGAAGAAACACCCACTACTGTCAAAAGAAAAGTACCAGCCCCTCACTTAAGAGTCGCTTTTTATTAACAAAAGACTCTGTTTTAAAACAATTTGATAAATTAGATGAGAGACTTGAAGATGAGTGTAAATAATGCAAAATATCTAAAACAAATGTCTTTTAAATTTTAATTAAAAACAAACCACCCAGGAACAATTTTTCATTAAAAACAAATCCAATAAAATAAAAAAAAACATTCTCAATGGGGAGTAGGTGATTAGCAAGATAGAGCCTGCTGAACCTCAAACACTAAACTGGGTATCAAAGCATACTAGTAAGAAATTGAGACTGTAGGTGAATGAATAAAAATCCCCCCATCTAGTAAGTTTCAGGAATCAAAAAAACATTCATTATAAGTGTCAAAGTAAATCATATAACATTCCTAAACAAGTGGTGTTGGGGGAAAAAAAAAAAAGTCAAAAATAAGACAGCAGATTTCCCTAGTTTATTCAAATGTTTGACTTAACAGGGAGAATCACTAGATCTAGATTTAACATCGTGCTGCACCTAGAATAATAGTGGGTTGCAGTTTTGGGGTTTCTTGAGGAGATGGGGGTAGGTATCACATTTTTAAGATATCTCTTGGACAGATCTCCAGCTGTTCCCTACGAGCGGCCTTAGAACCATTGTGTCATTATTTAAATAAGAATCATGCAAAATTTAATCTGAAGTTTTAAGTATTCAAATTATGTCACATTTAGCACTGCTGTCATCTTTATCTGCAACCTGTTAGAAACACCACTCTTAGGAGTTATTATAGCAAAGAGGATTGTGTAGCTACATGCTTTCAAATTGGCAGGACTCTGAATGAATGATCTCAGGAAAGTCAGCTGACTTTCTTTTTTCCCCCAAGAAAGCATTGGATGAAAAGCAAGACAGCAAAATATACACACCGCACCAAATCAAATTTCCTGACGTAAGAGCTGAACATGATGACTGATCTCATTCATCAAAGGATTTGGATTTCATTTGCAGCGACTCTCACCATGTATGAAAGATGATGGCAGCTTCCCAGGAGGTGCTCAGAGGTTTCAGTGTAGAAGGTAGACAGACAGACAGAGATAAAAAGCTTCAGGGTGAAGGAAGAAGCTGTGATACAACCTGACTGTTTTAAAAGGAGAACTATTTTAGTACAAAATTTCACTATTCAATTAATATCTGCCCATTAGAAGATTTAACAAAGCATTTTTCATCCACTACTATACAGATACAGAAAAGAGAGTCCAAGTAACTATTAAAAAATTATTGAACTGGTACAGATATATAAATGTGTATATAAAATGTAAAAATCTAGCTGCCAGTGAAGACAACCATTCTCATCTTTACTCTGCTCCTGTCTATTACAAAAGCAAAATTTCTCTAGAACTTGAAGCTGAGCTGTGTCACTGGTGGTTCAAAGGATGGTCTTACTTGCAGCATTAGAAGAACACAATTCGATCATGAGTCTCATTTACAAAAAGGATATGGATTTCACAAACACAACAATTAACATTTTTTTATTTTTCCATTTGCCCAGTTATCCACACCTTCTACTCCATCTAAAGAAACAAAAACCGTTAAAGGAAAGTGACTGAGATAAGCACATCAGCTTCACATGTTTTAACATGAGAAACAGTGAAACCATTACAGATTTAATACAGACAATCATGAACAATGTAGCAAAACAAATGAACTCCACCAAATCTCGCAAAACAAATTTCCTTAAAGATAACAGACAAAGGTGACAACAGCACTAAGTAAGACACATCCTGCTTGTATAGTCAAAAATCCTCAGATCTATTAAGAGTTCATCACAAGAAGACAGCAAAAAAGATAAACCATAAAGCATATACACACAGGAGAGGCATTCTAAGTGACAGAAGTGGAGGGAGAAATGGAAAAGGAAGATGCAGTAGTTTAGTAAAAAAAAAAAAAAAAAAAAAAAAATTCTGAACTGTTGGGATTGTTTTCAAAACATTTTCTTTCTTCTTTATTCTTATCTAAGTGGCCCAGATGGGTCACCTACACAAGGGACGGTAGAATGCATCACATAGGATCAGGGAACAGTAACTATATGCTGTACAGCAAGTAAAAATCTTTCTAAAAACTAAACAACAGACTTAAATCCCTACCCCAAACAAAACTTCACTCTTACAGGATGAGAAGTCAGACAGAAATATTACACTGTCACTCAACTTAAGATTGCAAGTTAAGATCATCCCAATCAATTTAATACCTGGGACTTAAGAGAATAAAAGCAAGCAGCCATTAAATTCTTCAAAAGTGCTGTGACAGCATAAACATATCATTTAAGAGTCAGACAAAGATACAACCACCATCTCATGGACAGGGAAAGAATTCAGTGACTCCATAGTTACTCAGATTTGCAGTAGTGAAGCTTAGATTAGAATCCACCCTTCAGTATATTAGCTGTTCAGACATAAATCTACCTGAAGAGAAAAATATTTATCTTCAGGAAACCATGGAGCAATCCTTAGAACCATGGGTGTATTTTTAAAGATCTATGCAGGATATGAGCAACATTGCTTCCTTTCACAATTTGCCATGTCAGTCTACTCTGCAAAATTACTGTAAAAATGTCATTGTGAGGTTCCATATTTCACGTCTTTCGATAACTTTATATCAAATGTAATAAATTTACAAAGACAAGAAAAATATTTGTTCTCCCAGCTACTGGCTCTGAAAACCCACCCCAAGCTGAGTTTGCTCTTCTCCCCCCACCAGCTCCTCCTCATTACTAATGAAGGTCCCACAGAGCAAGCCAGGTCTCCCCAGTAAAACTCCAGCACATTCCCATTATCCCCCTCTGGGTTTACCCAGGTGAAAAAGATCAACAACATATTAAACTGTTCAGAGGCACACGAGGAACCCAACCTATCTGCCATCTCTCCCCCACCCGTTAGCTTGTATTCCGAAATACTTCAATGTATGTCACTGAGAAACAATTGCTTAACCTGCCAGTTGGAGTAGAAAACCAGACTAACTTTCCAAAGTGGTTTTTGGTATATTTTGATGACACTGAAACTGAGTAGAGATTAATGTTTCAGTGAGTTTGCAGATGAGTGAACTTAGAAGGGAAGATATTTTTTGCTGCTAGTAAATTGTATATTTCTACATGAACCCAGACGAAGTAATATTTCTGCACCTATCTTAATTTATTTCTGTGGTACATGAACTATCCCGAGATGAAATTTTCTTGAGCAGTACACACAGAGAACTTCTTCCAGGAGATCTAGGGTGGGGGGAAGCACCACCCTTAATTCTCAGTAAAAGGTCATCCAGTGATGATGCTGTCGAGGGAAGTATGTTATGAATGTAATTTGACTTATAACTTGTGTTGTAAGATAAAGAGTGATGTATCAGAAAATGAGCTGTAGGGTGTAACAAAATCTGGAAGTGATTGCTTAGTTTGACACAGTTCTACTGCATCTTAAAATATGTATAATTCCCTGCGGTTTCTATAGGGGAAAGCTCTAGAAGGATTAAGAAGTAGTATCAGAGACAGCACTTTTTGTTCAAATTTGTTTTCTTTTAAACTTATTTAGCCATTCAGATTTAACAACTGAAAACTAACTCATTACTCCTGCAAAGTATTGTCAATATGATAAATGAGAACAGAAAGATGAAAGCATTGAAAACTAGTACAAAAGTACATAGTTTATATAACATGGGTTATATCAGTAGTGAGAAATCATTTTCATGCATCAAAAGTTTCTTAAAGTTTTCCTGCTAGCCCTGTAACTTTATAACCCCCCTCAGTATGGCATTTTATTTATAGAAGGAGACAGAGGGCTTTGTGTCATAGCTCTGTCTGGTTAGATCCAATGCTTCTCAGTAGTGTGATATTATTTTGATTGGGAATTTGATGAGGGAATGAATACTTTCAAAGGTAAGAAGCAACTTCAGCCAAATAGGTCTCTACTTGCATGATACAAAGAACAACATTTGAACAATGAAGATTACAGTATAATTTGTGCCAATGTGAATGGCACAGCTTCAGAGATACAGGTAGCAATGTCAACAAGAACCTTTAAATAAGAAAGGAAAGGTGGCTCTATATGAGTGTAAATATTTCTCAGCAGCCAAACATTGCTGTTTCTTATCCAAAATATTTGGAAATGAGATACAGCAATCAAATGCTAAGCACATATTCCCCTGACTAATTCTCCCAGACAACCTGACACCCAACCAGATTATGAATTTCGCTGCAATAGGAGCTGATGCAACTGATACTTGTTGTGTTTTCACAGACTTTAATGCAGGTCCTACAAAAGTGTCTAAGGTAGTATTTAAGAAGTGCAGACAGTTGTGTGTCATTATACTAGATAGGATAGCAGGATGTTCATGAATAATGGGTCATCATTCATTTTATTATGGCAAAAGCCAATATCGCTCAGCATTCCTAGGAGGTTGATGTTTGTCTTTCATTAAATAATGCGTGTGTCAAGGATTAAGATTGCGGGGTGACAATCAAACCCTGGCAGATGTATTGTTAACCTCCTCTCCCCTCCACTTCCCCCTTTTGCCCCTCCCTCTCCCCCCTTCCCACTCAGGACAGGCGATCGGGAGGGAAAGAAGGACAGAGAGAAGAGAGTTGGAAAAATTAAAGATGTTTTACTAATGCTACTAATAAGAATAGAGAAAATAATACAAAATATACAAAACCAATCTTGAAAGTCTCAGCAACTGCAGAGCCAGCACCCAAAGTCCTGTATTAGACTCTGTAGCCAACCGGAGCTGGATTCAGTCTCTTACTAGGCCTCAGTTCGCAGGGACGACCAGCAAGGTCCTCTCCTAATGTCGGCCATAAGCAGAAGGGAAAGAAAAAGGGCAAAAGGGACGAGATCCTCGTGATCTCCCACTTTTATATGAAGTATTCACGTGAATGGCATGTTATACACGGTTGGTCAGTCTCTCGGTCACCAGTTTCTCGTTGCCCCTCTCACGAGATGTCCATCTGTGCTTATCAATAAGTTTGCATTCCATTGCTAGGTTTAACCAAAACATGTGTCGGGTTCTCCAGGAAAATGCAGCTAATATGAAGGCTTTAGCTGACAGGCAAAATTCACTAAAAGAGAAACTTGTTTTTTAACAAAACCAGGACAGCATGCTAGTGTAAAGCTGTAAAATAGATGGTGACTGACCTAACGCTACAGGACAAGGTAATGCAAATAAACTTCCTTATTCTTGCCAAGCATAAATATTTTTATTCTTGGGGCTGACTTTGTACAGAATCCTGGTCCTATAATAAATTCAACTTCAGGACATTACTATTTGAATGAAACCCAAATCTACTGTTTGCATTGGAAGATTCTAATGAGACCAGTCATCTAAGTGGATAGGATTCAGAACTGAGACCCAGAAAAAACATTACTTTTGGTTAAAAGCCATGTCGTCATTGGACGTTCCAACCAAATCAACCAAAAACTAGTTGAAAGAAAGATGCCTTACACTATCCAGTGAACTGAAAAGTATCAAAATAATCAGCTACACCACAAGGACTGGAACATTGACGGTGGTTTCTGTGATCTAGAGTAACATCCATCAGCTCATATGTAAGCAAGCAAAAAGTTCTGCTAAGTGTTACTAGCATGACTTTTGCAGCAGCTATTAAAAAGAAAGTCTCTCACACGGGGAACCAAATATTCACCTTCTGAATGGTCTATTCGACTTTGGTGGAAACTGGGCTGAGTAAAGACTGCAGGAAGAAACAATGTTATAGTGAAGGGAATGAGAAGAGAAAACAAAGAAAAATTTCAAAGAACAGTGGCAGAGGGTTTCCAAAGTGTAAGAGGGAAATGGAAGCTGGATGTGCAAGTCGACTTTACTGACCTTGAAATGTTATCCTTTAAGCAAACAACAATGACCTAGGTAAGACTCAAAGTATGACACACATTAATACTGGAGAAAATCAGGAGCTCACAATCCATGCTAAATGGAAAAGTAACTTTGATTTGACCACTTTTGTGAAGGGCAGCTAAATTGTGACAAAGTAGTCAAGATCTTTTTCATGTGACAAAGGATGGATGTTTTCCAAGGTGCCAAATTCCTGAGTAATTCTGTTCATCAGAAAATATTTTGATAAACCATTAGAAGAACCTGGTACTATTTTTATATTACCTCCCCCCAACACACCTTTTACATGTACTTGGAATTTTAAACTTTTACATTGCACTCCCGGGACCTTTAAAAGGTGGCAAGAATTTCCCAAACATGAAAAAACTGGGGAGTGGGGAACAGACAGTAAAAAAGATTCCTCACCTGGTCTTCTAAGTTCTCAGTGTCATTTAACTGATTGTTTCTGAGCTGAGTGAAGTCAGACCCACTCTCAAATAAATTGAAGCAATCTGCAATATTAATTGTTGGTGCCAGACATACTGTTCACTATGTAAACCTCACAGTTGCATCAATTCTTAACAGTAACTGTCCTTTAATAAAGTTCTGGTCTGTTTATGGTTTACAAAGTAATTTGAACTCTGAAGCATCTGAAATTAAAGTTACGCATAACATTTCGGAACTTATTTAATTCATTGCATTAAAAAAAAAAAAAAAGACGGATTATGGTGTTTAATCAAGAACAAAATAATCTCATGTTCCCAGTAGTAGGGCCTTTCATACAACAATAGGAGCATGATGAAGCCCTTAAACTTGTGTACAGGGAACAAAGTACAAATGAGACTTCAACCCACAGACAAGCTTGCCTGAAGACACCAGCTGACAGACCTCAGTCTTGCGCTGTAATTCTGTGACTTGTCTCTTGTCTTTCAAACAGGGGAACTTCTGGTCCTTCCACTGTTGTGGTTTGAATGCTGCCTAAACAAATCTGTGAAACGTGAAATAATTCTATTCTCATTAATTATGGCCTGAGGAGGATTATATTTATCTGACCTAGTGAAAAACACAGAATAACCCAGAGAACATTTAAGTTAGAAATTTGATGCTGGGTACAGAGCAATTAGCTTCTAAATCAGTATTCCAAATCAAATTCAATACATTACTGATGAAGACCTAGTGGCTTTTCAGTGCTCTTCTTGAAATGCATTCATAGTCTCGAAGACAAAATTCAGCAATTCATGATTAGACACAGCTAGGAGAAGATTTCAACTAGAGGGAAAAGAAGATTTTAGGATGGCAAATATAATTTTGTCAACAACAAAACCTTCTGAAATATTGATTTTGATAATGGAATATTTAATTTAACTTCTTGGGTTTGGCCGTAAGACTATATTTCATTCTGACTTTTAATTTTGTATTGCATTTTATTAAAATGTTGGCATGTATAATTTTGTGTGAAGTTGAAGTGTTCCAAAATAGAAGCATTCTGACATCTCTAAAATGAAGTATTTCTGACTTTTGATGCCATGTTTAATTTCACACCCAGTGAAGGGGGAGGGGGGAAATCAAAACATCACAGCTACCTCCAGGGACAACAAATTTATTTCTCAGCCAGTTATCTCCACAAAGAGTAGTTTGACTGGATTAGCTTGCTAGCTCCTGATGCACAGGCATCCACAGAAGAAACATACCGCCGCCTCCATTCCCTAGTGACAAAAATCCAGATTCAGGGACCTGGAAATAAAATTACATTCTACTTCTTTCCAGCAACAGTCTGAAGCATTATGGAGTATTTGTGCCATTTTGGATCTCGTTCTGTGACCAGAGAGGATTTTGGTCTGAGCACCTTCTCCAACAGCAAAATCTGTATTAAGAGCATAAGGGAAGAAACGGTCTTGCAGGCAGAACATTTTGAGAGCCAAGACTTTCAGAGAAACACATTATAATTTTGTCAGCTAAGGAAATTAAACAACCTTCTCTCTGCTTTTGTTGAAACCAGTGCCCTGTGTATGTCTTCCAGCCTTCACTGAAGGCAGTTTCTGACATAATAACACAACTGTTCCATTAGGGCTCACAAGTACATTTCAAGAATACATTTGTATGATGTGCAGTGGTACGTGTGGTGACTACCATTTGTCAAGCCACTGAAATTAGGGAGCACTGGGGGAGGGGGGGAAGCACATACAAAAAGACACAGAACTTCTCAAACTCACTGTTCTCTCATAGCCTTATGAAGCCAAGACTCCTGAGAAATGAAATACTCAGGTAACACACCCTCATGACCATGCTGATAAATGACTGTTTCAGATGACTGAACTCCTCAGTATTGCTGGCACATTCAATTTGAAAGTCAGGAGAAAACAAGGTTTTTCCAACACTTTCATTGAGAGGCTCTTTCCTGTAAATGTAACATTCAGACACTGTTGCAGACTACTCTCACAGAAAGGAAACAACATTGTCCAGTTGCCAGCTAAAGTGTGTTTTACAAAAAGAGAAATTCAATTTTAATGCTGTCAGCTACAGTATATTGATGGCATTGATGATATTCCCCTTGATCCACAAGTCTCTGAATCACCTTCTTGGAGACACAGTGGGACAGGTTGTATGAGACAGCAGAAGTATCATTGTCTGCTAAAGGAACCCCCTCAGATTCATGATCAGTCAGATAACCAACCAAGATGTCTTAGGGATAAACAAATAATTTCTCCGAAGTCCCACACCATGTATCTTTGTGTGGATGCTGCCCTTCATTAATAGACACCTTCCTTTAGCAGCCACAGATTTGCAAGGAAGATTTTAACAGCTGTTGACCTAATAGAATGGTCAACCTTCTGACATGCGGCTCTCTACAAATCCAGGGGAGGATGCAAAGGATAAAAGTCACCTACAGTAACAAGTCAAAGAGAAGTCACTGAAACATCTATCTTAACCGAAAGTACATTATTTTGTATTTGCGATTTCCTTGTGTTAAACTTGGCAAATTGGTGCTGTTTCTTTCTCAATTTCACATGTCATTACCAGTGAACCACATTATTTTCCTTTTGTCCCAAATTGTGTCATGCAGAGAGGAAATATTGTCTCCAACCCAGTTTGCACCAAGTGGCTACTCAGACTCTTCTAGACAAGAAGCTCATTAGGTACCAATGGCATTACCTTACAGCAACAACTCTGAAGCACAGTCAACAGCTTTTTTTTTGTTTGTTTTGTTTGTTTGTTTGTTTTTTCTTTTTTTAATTTTTAGGCCTGTTGCCTTCCCATGAACTAGCAGGTGATTGAAAGCAAGTGCAAGTTTCTTTAAGACCCCACGAAGAGTTAGAGGAAACTATTCCACTTGGTGGCAGCAGTGGTCTAAAATACAATAAAGTTCCATGTTGAAAAACATCAAGTCACACCTTCAAATTCATCATATAGAAAAAGAAGTCCTTCCTTGATAACCTCCCATACTTTATTAATGCTTAAAAGATAAACTAAAGTTGATATCTCTCTGCTTTTTTCTTCTATGCCTTTGAACTTCATTACAGGATTGGAAACAACTTCCAAGGGAAAAAAAAAATAATCTCAAAGCAGCTTCCTTTTTCAGTGAGGTTGGCATAAATAAAAGTCTGTCTGAGAGGAAAATGACTTTGTTATCCAGTATATCCACTGTGTTAGTCCATCAAACTTTTACAAGGAGAGAATATGCAAAAAATGTCACCTCCTGACAGTGTTCAGTAGATTAGCTTTCTAGCAAGAGAAAAGACACTGACATTGGGCTGTATCATCATATGGATTTTGAGGCCAGCTCCTGAATGAGCAATGTTACAGACCAAATTCTTGTGCCCAGAGCAAATCTTTGGTATAAAAACTACGCACAGGGATTCCTCCCTGTCAGCAGGAAAAGTATGCCACCAAATTTTGTCATTCTAACAAAAACACTCCATCACAGACATAGCAGTTCCCCATAGCACTTTATGCTGCCTCCAAGATACACAACACTTTAAACAGTAAACTACACAGCTGCAGACAAGTGCAGCACCTTGAGCTTCTCCTCACTCAAAAAAATATTGTATGCACACAGACTATGCACAAGTAATCTGCCTTTCTCATTATGGTTCTGTCTCTGTTTTGCCAGAGATATTTTAAAATCAGGTTGCTATGCTTAAAACTACACACAGACATTAAATGTTCTTCCCCCTTCTTTTAACTGTATCTCTTGTAGGTGAGCAGGCCCTAGGAATTTGCTGCCCTAAGCAAACTAGGGAATAAGCAGCATTCCCAACTCAGCTGCATGAGCTGTACAGTCACTGAATGTTTCTCTACTCTGGGTCACCATCTGCTCTGAAGACAAGCCAGCGCCACCTGCCCCTTGGATGAGAATATATATGGCCCTTGCAAGAATCTCTGGTGATTTACACCAAGGGAGTTATTGTCTTTGGTCTCCCAGTCATAAGACAGGATGAGGAAGGGGCAACAACTCATTAGAGCAAGGAATTATTGATATTTGACTATCAGAGAAGAAATACCCCCAAAACTGCTCTACAGTCTTAAGTGGTTTGAAGTAATCAAATTGTATAAGGAAGGGTTTCCTATGTAGACTTGAAGCACGAGACAAAGGATAGGGATAGCTGGAAGAAAGGTGGTTAAATCTGGTCAGAGGTCTTTGCTCCTGAAAATAAAGGATCTACAGCTTGAGCTGGAGAGGAAAAGCTTTCTGACCTAGTAGCTGCTGGGACTTTTGTGGGTGAACACAGAGGAGAAGCCGTAACATCTAAACACCAGAGGGTGGGTGCAAACAAACACAGTGAGATGCTACATACACATGGAAGTGCTAAAACCATTGATGAAGTAGCAGTGATTTTCTATGCACCTGTGAAAACCTTCAGAGCAACAGGATCTTCACTATGTCTTCCTGGAATTGCTGCAATAGCTGCTGCACAATTACTAAGAGGCTTCACAAGGGGAACTTGTCTGTAGTTTGTAACACAAGAGCATCCCTATTCTCAATTACATCCCCGCATTGAATTTGACCACAGAAGACTTTATGTTTGTTTGTTTAGGTTTGTTTGTTTAAAATGCGCAAATCTGGCAAAAGCTTCAGTTGTATTGATTACTTTTCAGGTCAGGGGTGGGGAAGAAGAGATCTTTTAAAATTTTAGTAAGTAGTTTAAAACTCATTTTCCCTTCATACCAGTCTGTTTGAAAAAGCAAAATTCATTTGTTACCCCCCAATTTATCATCAAAACAAGACTGACATTAATTGCATTCTGTTATTACAAGCAGAGGTCAGTTGTGCATTTCTTAATAGAGTTTGCAGCTCTTATTTTTATAGATATTCCATGTGGGCTAAATAACATTAAGCAAGCTAAGGTCAAAGCCCAGTCATTTCAAAGGAATAAAGTGAAAGATTTACAAGACAGCTGGTGAGAACAGCTTATAAGGGGAAGCAAGGCTTTTCTTCTGAGATTACACCAATTGAAGCCTAAATTAGGGAAGAAATCCCAGAGGAAGACACACTCCACTTGGTAAATCAATATTCCTCAGAGATGCAGCTGATTTGATCCTGAATTTTAAATGGGTGATACCACCTCATGTTCCAGGAAGCTTCCCTACAAACCATAAGTTTTGATTTCCATAAAGCACCTTTAGGATTTCCCCATTCCCCTCACACTTTGCAACAAAGTAGTCAGATGTCCTGTTCAGGGGCTGCCACTTTAAGGTCACCCCAGCTGTCACCAACCTATACCTGCCCTCAAAGATATGTTCTCTTCAGTCTGCTGGCATAATTGCTTATGAAATAGTTTCCTAAATCACTTCAAACAAAATTACTTGCTTGGGTTAAACATAGCTGATTTTAATCACATTAAATTACATGAGCAGTTATGCCAGTTGACTAGAGGGAGGGATTCCCATGGCAAGTAGCCACGAAGATGGGTGGACATAGGATGGTAACTTTCCACTCTAGTATAGCTAAAGCCATGAGAGGGCTGATCAAAGCCCCATCTTGCTGTACCAACATCTACTCTTACTACCATAAAGCAAGCACTATTTTCTTAAAAAAAAAATCTTATAATTAAACATGTTTTCTTGCTTTCAGTGCTCGTATGCCACCCAGAGTTTTGCTCACGCAAGCTATTGATTGTCTGCCCATACTGTGCTTGAATTAAGGCAAGCACTTAGCACATCAACTAACCTCAGATCCAGAATGAAGTTAGTGAGACCTAATCTGTGGTTTCACCTTACAAAGACATTTTGGTCCGTTTTGTTTCTGTGAAGGCTGAGCAGCCACTCACCCAGCCCACAGCACTGACCTCTCAAGCAGCTGGGCCAGACGATCACCAGCTCCACCTCGGTTTTTGCAGCAGCAGCCCTGCCTCAAGCAACTTGCCCTCACATCTACTCTATCCACACCTGCACTGCATTAGCAGGACTGCTCAAGTCCTTCAGCAGCCTGGAAGGGGAGCTGCTCCAGCTCAACCACCAGCCCTGCTGGGGGAGGAGCCAGGGGGAGTGTTTCTCAGCTGGATCTATCAACCCAGCTCCAGTGGCCCTACTGCTGAACATGAAAGTACTGCTGAAGCAGCACCAAACCATGGGTGTAGCAGAACAAGTTACATGGGGCTCAAAATGCAATAAACCAGCATCAATATTGTACTTTGTATTGTGTAAACACAACCTGGACATAAACAGAGGCCTTTTATTAGATACTTTAATGAGTCACTGTGTCTGCCTATGTATATTTTCTCAGGTAACACACACAATTGGATAAGATTTACTCTACAAGTGCAAACTTACCTTTGTAAAAAGCATTTCTCCTGAGCATTCCCCAGGCTATCTGCACCTCAGAAGTAAGTTTATGCAATCCTACACCCACCTCATGCTGCAAGATCACAGTGAAAGAGAAATGATGTTGTTACATCTCCTACTCCCCACCAAGCCCTCCAAACTCCAAAAGGTAGCAGCAGATTTAACATTATAGGTATCTGCACCAAAGATACCAAGCTCACAACACAGAGTCAAACAGTCATCTAGCGGTGATGTGTTTCAGAGACTGCTAAATCTGAGCTGAATTTAAATTTGTGCGCTAACCTGGAGATGATTAGGTCTCTCCAGCTACCGTTTTCTTCTTTTGCTGCCTAGAATTCAACACACCACCAAATCCCTCTCCCTGTGGGAAATAATACAGCTGGCTGGGGCCCTGCTAACCCATCTAGGGACAGCCACCAGCACTCAGCTCTCACCTCTGTGCATCCACCCCACAAGCTCTACTGCTGCCTGCAAATGCATTAACAATACACTCTTCTACAGGTTACATGGCAAGACAGAGGCTAAGCATCAGGATGATAAATGGCTTGATTTTGGCAGTCCTAGGATACAAGGACAGTAAGCTAGCGATGAGGAAAACATATAGCAAACTATACAGACCAGAAGAAAGAACTAGTCTATAAACAGCAAGTTCCAAACTTCGCTTTAGCTCTTATTGAAATGTTGAGAAAAAACAACCATCTAAACCACAGAAGTCTATGTATAATCACTCACATGCCTGCAAAATAAAGGTACAATTATCTTAATTTATTGAAGTGCTCTCTACACTGGTTGGGTAGCATTTAGTGTTTTTGAAAAGGCATTCCACTACTTTGCCTTATGTGAGAGGTATACTGTTAAGGCTCTCTCTATTCAGACCTTTGCCTTAGCAAACTTTGGGTCCTCCTGCAGTTTCATCACAGTTCTCTATTAAAAGCTGTCAGAGCATCTTCATCATCTTCTCATGAGTGACACTATACAGATAGGAAAACAAAAACCAAAGCCAAATCCAATCCTGGTCTGTCTGTCACAAAAGGAGAAAGAAAAGCAAAGGTCTTCTAATCTGCTAGCTTTTTTCTGTTCTCTTCCTATTTGTTTTTAAAGTACAATCAGTTGGTCCCTTTTCTCTCTCCCATATCCAACACCTCATGTTTAGTTCCAGGGTAGAATTCTGTTGAGAATCCTGCAAAGAGTTTACTTTGGACACAGCTAAAAACTGCCAATATTAGTCCTTCTCAATGACTTCAAGATCTGGCTTCAACAGCATCCATACACCAAACATGCATCATCTGCTTTAATTACCGTGCACTTTGATCTGTCTCTTTCTAGCACTCTACCCCCTGTAAGAGTACTTCCTTTGCTATGGTATTTGAGACTACTTCTTGTGTATTTTCAGTAGCTTTGCAATTAAGTAGTCTGGCATAGCATATGCCGTCTTGCACTGTACATACTATGTTGTTCCACTGGCTTTATATACAAACAGATGGTAAAGATATGGTGGACAAACCCTTTTTCCTCCTCTCAGTAATCTATTCAACTATTACAAATATAATGCATTACCTATCCTTTCAGCACTCATTTCAACCCTTTCCCCAAATATCTATTTAAATACTATGATCTATTATTTTGCACGGCTTCAATTTAGCACATACATGGCCAGCTGAAATATCTGTAGCCTGTAGGTTTGCCTGAGGCTAAACTATCTCCTGTACTAGTAGTCAAAGCAAGTACCTTCTCATTTATTAAAGATGTGTTGCGTTCGCGTATCTCCATCAGCTGCTGGGGCTAACTGCATAAAAGATAAACTATAGTCAACCAGTTTGGATGAGGTTCACATCAGACTTCTATTTCCCATCCCAAAAAATAGGTTACAGAGAAACCTGAGTTTAGAATTTTTTTTTTTAATCTGACCACCTAGAAATTATTTAGAAATATCAGCTAGAAACTGGGATCTTGAAAAAACAGGTATTCTAAGATAATATAAACAGCTCAAAGTTAATAGATCAGAGATCTCAGTCCAATCCAGTATCTAAAGCCAGAGGATAATCAGAATACAGTAAGATCATGATAAAAGCTTAACCTTTAGGCCAGTATCTTTAATTTAGCCATTTGGATTTAAAGATTGCTGTGCATATGCAAGTTGCTTTCCAAAACTGTAGGTCATATTAAGCATGTGAGAAGACACTGTGTTGTATTTCAGTTACTCAAGTATTACTGTTCAGCACATCAATATTCCTTAACTGTTGCAATATAAAAACAACACACCATTAATCATACAGCTATACCACAGGGTCAACCTGTGGATTTCAAGAAAGCTACTTGAAGGCTGAAAGTCAGATGGACACAGGCCTGAACCTGAGAAGGTCCCACAGCCCTCTTTGCTGGAGGTCCTGTGCTAGAAGCCAGCAGAGACTGAAGACTTAGCTGGTTTTTTTTCCCCACTTAGACCCTTTCAAATTCAGTGGTTTCTAGCTTATGCAGAGCCAGGACTCTAATATTCCCCCTGCTGTGACTGAAAGGTAAAAATATATTTAATTTCCTCCTCAGAATTTAATCCTAATGTCACATTTCTGCTAAGGTGCTTCTCATGTTGTCTTTAGGAATAGGTAGAGATATTCCTTTCCTTGTTAGGAGACTACTCTCTCTAGGACCATATGTTCTGACAAAAAAGCTCTAAGTCGTTTTTAGGATCTTCTCCAAAACCCCATTAACTTTATAAAACATGCAAGGGCAGAAGCCAACCAGCCCTAATTGCATAGGTTTGAAGAGACAATCCCTACATTAACAATTTGCAGTCTCAGGCAACAGCATTGGGAATGACCTCAAGATGTTCCTAGAGCAGAGCATTTATACCTACACACCTGCTTGTCACAGGGTCTTGTTTTTGTGTAAGAAACTGCTAAAAAAAAAAAAACAAACACACACCACCACACACAAAAAAACCCAACACAAAAACACCAAACAAACAAACCAACCCGCCACACACGCAGAACACACACACCACACAACCCTCCATTGGTAGAATCTCTATAGCCTTCCTGGGTAATTCATTTAATCATTTGCATATCCCCAGCTGGGAAGTTCTCTCAGCAACTCAGTTAATTTTTAAGAGAACACCATTATTTTGATTTACCTGATCAGAAAGCCTGGTAACACAATGCTAGAAAAAGCCTCAAATTTAAAATATCAGCTCAACGTTTCCAAAATAAGTAGTTTTCTGAAAGTGCTGAAGTGCATGTTTTCTAGAACAGACACCCAGAGATCTTATGAGAACAAGACCTGCTTGCAGGAGCCAATCATCCGGCCCTTAGCTCTAGGGGGGACAAAAAAAACCAAAAAAAAGTGTTAATTCAAGGTGTAGTTTGTCATGAGTAAGATATCAAGAGAGCTGCAAGAAAAAACGAAGGCAAAGATAAAGGTTGAGGGAAAATTATCTGATTAATTTCAAAGCAGCAAATATTTATCTTCTGATAGTTCTGCAAGAGTAACGTCTCTCTGTCATCCAGGATGACTAATATACTACAGATACTATATTGTATCTGATGGATACATACTCAGTACAGTAAAAGCTATTCATTGCTGCATTATTGAAGAGGTGCACGCCGATAAGCCTTGAGATGGTTTTGTTCTGATGCTCAGGCAAATCAGAAATCAGCCCGATCATAAAAAAGCAGCTTTTAAATAATTGCATATGGAAATCTTATGTATAAACTAGTTTATGATAAGCTGAAATTTTACCAATATACTTGCTGACATAATCTGGTTTCATGCCATGCAAGTCAGAATTAAAACAATTACTTCGATATGTCAAGAAACTACAGTTGCATTTTATCATTTTCTTTACTTAATATTTCTGATCTCAAGGACAGTATTCAGAAGTGGGTTTCTGGAGTTCTTGTATCTTCTTCAGCCTAAGTGATTTCGCCTCAAAAGGGCAGTTTTATGGCCAAGATCCCAGGCTGGAACCTGGATTCATTTCTCAGCTATGCAGTAGAATTCCTAGGGGGCTTTTGCCAGTCATTTAAACTTTTATAAGCCAGCGTCTCAAGTATTTCTTTACCTATCAGCTCAATTTCTTTTTCTCTGAAGAGCAGTGATAGTACTTATCACACCTTGCTTTTGCTTGCCACACCAGACGGCAAACTTTTTGAGCAAGGACTAATTCTTAACATATACCAGCACAGCACCTGAAACACTGAGATCATAGAATCATTTTGGTTGGAAGAGACCCTGAAGGTCATCAAATCCAACCATAACCTAACTTGAGCATTAAGCCATGTCCCTAAGAACCTCATCTATATGTCTTTCAAACACCTTCAGGGATGGTGACTCAACCAATTCCCCGGGCAGCCTGCTCCTCTAAGATCCTGAGTATGTGGCTAAAATTAATAAAATACCCCAAACTTACTTCCCTCCACAACCAAAATATCCCAAAACATTACTTGACTACGTATTATGATTTTTTTTTTTTCAGCCTCATTTTTTAATCTAGTATCTTCCAGGATTGTTTTACGTGAAAGAAGGAAGTAAATCCTACAGCAAAATACAGAGAAGGCTTCATGTGTCAAGCAGTAAACTGCAGTTCATCTCCCTGTGGAATCTGCAAACCAGGTTGTTGCATGGATCCAGAGGAGGAACTTCTGCTCAGAAGAACAGAGTCAACATCTGTGTTGCAGAAAATCAAGTACAGAAATAGCTTTTGCACCAAAGGGATTTTAAAGGATGACCAACTGAGGTCTTCTGGACAAACCAGGACATATTTTTCTAACACCAATACAGCAGATATGACCACACAGATGGTGATCAAGGTATGCCAAAGGTAGAAGATCCTCTACTTACTCATACCTTTCCTTCTGTACTGTCCACTCCGGCAGAACGGTATGTTACACTTCAGTCAGCAAAAGTTACTCAGTTCCATACAATAACAGGGTGAGATGCATAAGAAGCAAGACAAGATGACCTAAGTGTCCCTTCTGGCCTTATTCCCCAGATTAGATCAGAGAAGAAATAGGCTAATGATATATTTAGCCTAATAGTAGTTTCTGACTACTGAAAGACACTATTTTCTATGGACATTACTGTTCTCCACCATGCAGCAGCAGAGTTACGATAGCTCTAGCTTGTCGTAGACTGTGAAAAAGCAGCTTGATTTGAGGGCTCAGGTATGCCCAAGATATCCCACTAAGTACTCAAATTAATCAACACTTTCTGAAGGCAACTACACATCTGCTCTACTCGAATCGTCCTAAGAGGGTCTACACTTTTCTTTTCCAGTTGTCACTGCCCCTTGGACCTGCACAGCCTTTCAGGAGCAGAGCCCTTGCCTTTCAGCACTATCATTACGTCATCTGACTATAAAAAAGGCTAAAAAAAAAAAAATTTAAAAAGTGAAGTATATTAAAGCGTGGTCTCTTTTCCAAGTGAGACACTCAACTCCTTTCACCAAATTCATAAAAATACAGTTACTTAAATTTTGAAAGACACAACTCTAATTTACGTAATGATCAGGCAAGTGTGCAGAGACACCAAAAAGTAGGCTAAAGTCTCCTGAAAGCAAGTTCCTAATTTTCATTCAAGTATTAGCTTTCAAATAATACTGCACTATTTCCATACCAGAAATCAAAGTTAACGTCCACTTCCAAGGGATATTCCACTGCTAAAAGATTAAATTCTTGTTCAGCAAAAGCATGCCCTGCTAAATGCACAAACAAAATTAAAATAAAAGATCTCTTTCCAAAGATCCCATCAAGACACAACAGAAATCGGAGACAAAAGCCTTAGGCAGGCAGACAGATTCTAAGAAAGTTAAAATACCTGATAGATTTTACAATCCAATATTGCAAGAAACCATGAAAATATAGGAAAAATTACCACACAATTTTGCCAAGATAATTTTCTATGAACTTCTGCTTTTTCCTCATGCAAGAGTCTCTGCAGTTGTTTTTCTAATTTTTTTTTTTTTTACTTTTATCGGAAGTTAATATGGTTCAGAGCAGCTTTCGTGTGATGGTTCTGTGCTAACATAATACTCCCTGTAAAATAATTCACATTAAATCTTTTTGCTAAATACATATTGTTCCCATCAGTGAACGAACAGCCTATCCAAACGTCCAGATAATTTGTTTTAACAACATGTTACTGTTCTTGGGTAATGCAACAAAGCAGGCAATCACAGATGAGCGAGCAATATGCCAATAAAAATGAAAGAAATAAATTAGTATCATGGTAACACATGTGTCTTCACAATTAATAAATTCCACTCCATCAGTCTGTGATTTAATTATGCATTATGTATAGGGCTACCATGAATCATTCATGTATTCTGTTAACTAAATGGCAAGATACAAAGCTTATGATGAGAATATTTACATAAAAACATAAATGTTCATGAAGAGTAGGACACAAAATGATCCTAAATTAATTTTTAGATTCTAGGGGCTTGGGAGGGTGGGAGCAGGGGGCAGGGAGGCAAGGGATTTGATGTTTGATTTGTACAAGTTGCTGTTTTTGGGGTTTCTTGTGTGTTGTCTTTTGGGGGGAGGGGGGTGGCAGTGTATGTTTGTTTTGTGTGGTTTTTGGTGGTGGTGGTTGGTTGGGGTGGGGGGTAAAAAGGATGAGCATTTTGACCAGACAAAATAGCTTTCAGTACACTTCAGCTGTAATGATATGAGTTTTTACTGCAGTAGTCTTTAACATGCTCCTTTTCAGGAAATCCAGCTCCGTCCATTGTCTGCCAACAGAGCCCTAAATGAGGTTGCTCGAAGTAAGATCCGTCCCTGTGGTCTCCTCATTCTCCTCACACTCTATTGCTCCTTTCTGTCAAGAACCATCTCCATCAGGACTTCCCATCTCCTGACAAACTGACAGGGCTACAGATTAAGACATAATGCTTCCTACAGAGAAAAAAGGCACATTTAACAGGAGCAGAACACCACATAGTAAGTCAGGACTATATGACTTGTATCTATTGCAGTGTAAAAGAATAATACTTGGTCATTTCCCTGCTTAGAAGAATTATTCACCCCCTTACTCTCAGGCCTAACAAAGATTAGACATCCTTTCACAGCATCTGCTTTAAAGATCACTGACAGTAAGAGAATTTTTGTTAACTTTAAGAAGTTATAGATTAAATGCAGCAACAAACACTGAAACAGGCAAACGTGACTATTTAGGGTTTCCTACCTGTCAACTGAGACAAAAGGATCTGAAGTCACAGCAAAATTTAACAGAATTGGGCATTTACGAAAGAAATCCTTACAAAGGCAAAACAGGAGCTGGGGGTCCCCTTCCATACACCCCTTATGGCAGATTTTGACCTAGTCTTTTTAAGTTAAAACTTCAGAACAATTACATGAAGATTTAAGATGGTCTTGTTCCAGAAGCTACTTAATACAATTCTAGTATCTCCCTTTAACATATATTTTATGAATACAGCATGGACAAAGGGTTCCAAAATTTCAGTCATACTATAAGGAATGGGATACTTCTAGAAGTCTTTATCCAGTTTATCCAGATTCATTCTCTCATTTCCAGTGAGTTTTCCTGAATCTTACAATAAAGTGCTGCAACTCCATCACTTCTAGGTTGAGGTTGATAGAGTAAGAAGCTTTAGAGCTCTTTATGTTAAACTCTGCACTAAAATGCCCTGAGTGACCATTACTTCTGTTTTTAAGCAGGCACTGAGAATTCAGTTGCAGCTAAATTGGGATTTGTTGACATCTATTTGTCCAAAAATACTAAAAAAGTATTACCAAATGCATTCTGCCCTGAGTTGCAAAGTGGAAAATATATGGTCTGCTCTGACTCTCGAGCAGTTTTACCTGTAACATCCTATTTTAAAAGAACATGCCAGATCTTTACACAGTACATTACATCTGGCATAAGCCACCTGAAGCATGTCCCAATACAGAACTCTGCTGTCTCTAAGCCCATGGTACTGATTGCAAGGTAAACACTTTCCCACAAGTCTGCAGGTGGGTGGTAGCAGTGGTCCAATTCCCCTCCAGCCATGGAAACAGCTTCTCTTTCCTGATATTCCTGAAGCTCTCCACCTTCCCACACAGACCTCTGCTGCTGCTAGAGGCAGAGGAACAAACTTCCCTCACTTTTCTGCTGCTGGCTTCCTTACTAACCGTGCTGCCAGCAAGAGCATGGTGACCTTGCCCCAGTTACAGACAGCCAACTAGTAAAGACTGGCTCCTGAGCCACAGAGGCACTACAGAAGATAAAGCAGAAGACCATTCAACAGTTACTGTTCCTGTGTTTTCTCTCCTGGAGCTGGTTAAAGTTGTGTGAGGATTCCTCTGGCTGAAGGGAGTTCTTGGGTAACCATCCTCCAGTGACACACAGAATAAATTTTAGCAGCAGCTACTGCTGTGGCCACTTCGCAAAGCTTTCTGCTTAACACAATAAACCAAACACATCAAAAGGGCATACACAATCTCATCTAGATTATTGACTCTGGTTCATTGCTCATTTAAAGAACTGGGGCAGGAGGGAAGATACATGATTTTTTTTAAAACTTGCAGAGCTAGTCTTGGGTGATAGTGATATTGTCAACTGTGTAACTGCTGCAAAGAGCCTGGAGGATCAGAAGCAATTTTGTACTCCTAGAAAGAAACAATTACTTTGAGAGATGGAGTGAAGAATGTAGCTGTTATCTACAGGATACATATTTTGGGATTTTGGAATTCTCTAGTGTGCGGTTCTAAGAAACCCGAAGATTAAATCCAATTTATCTCTTCAGAGTTTGAGGAATACAGGCAGCATCTTTCCTTCAACACTCTAGTCCTTGAAGGAATAAAGCCTGAGCTCACCACCAGAAGATTCCTGCTGGTACCTCTGGAAACAAACAAGCTGTCAGTCTCATTGCAGGACTGTGAGTCAAACAAACTTTGGAATATCTGGAAATGATTTAAAAAAAAAAAAAATCTACCTACATGCTACGGGAACACCATAACTAGAAGAGGGGAAGTGCTGGACTGCTAGCAATTGAAGAGCTCAGTTTGTGTCAACAGTCAGCAGTGCTGAGAGTGTCCAAGTTAAAAACTTGTTTAGCTGACAAGGAAATCCAAAGGTGAGGTCAGTTCATAGACAAATAAGGTTTTGTTATTTTTAATCTACTTCTCTCCCCTGGTAGTTTTTATCTAGGATAAAGAAATCCACGTACTTTCAGCAAGCTGCCTTTTGAAAGGCTGCATCATGGAATCCTTTCCAGGAACTATAAAAGGGGTCAAATCTGTCCAGGCCTACTGGAGATTCTGAGTATTCAAGCAGTGCATCATAAAAACAGTGAACAGTGCAGCCTAACAGCTCCAAGGACAGACATAGAACTGGAAAAAGCGAAGTTTTCTCCCAAAAGGAAGAGAGCATCTGGACAACATACACATCCAAACCCATAAGACCAGTTGCAATTGGGAAACATCCAATTCCTTCCAACTAGCTCCTGTTCTGTTAAAAACTTGAACCTAGCAACATCTTTACAGGATGCAGAGGACCTTACTCAGTTCTATATACAATCAGTGGAAAAATCTAAAAGAGCAAAAGAAACAGAATGAACTGTTGCAAAGTCAACCGTCTTTCTTCACATAACATCCACAATGGCTATGGTAAACTTCCCCTTCAGTTCCATGTACCATATTCATTCCTGGATAAAGGTGGGGATGAGAGGGGAGCAGCAATAAATTTAAGAATATTTTATGCCTATGCCCTCCTTGTTCTAAGCTTGCTCTTTTTCTCCATCACCAATTCTGTTTAACTAATCTTTTCAGGTTTTTTTAAAAGTGTTGCAATTATCATTTATGATTACTCCTACCCACAGCAGAAAGCTGCAGTAGGAGTTTGATGCTAGAGGGAATGTTGTACTTTGTTCAGTGTAAAAAAATTTGTAATGCATGCTGACTGCAATGCAAATGTCACTGGAGGGCATAAAAAATGAGATATCTGGACTCTTTTAGGCAACAGGGCAAGCTACAGATAGACAGAACAGCTGATCCCTGGTTTCTGCTTCACCTGGACCCATGCAGCTCTGTGCGTTCTTTGAACATTTGCATTCTGCAGCTCATATACAAGAGGATCAGGTTTTCATCCCCCATTTGAAGGTGCTGACACGTTTAGCTTCAGTTATGGTGAGCAAAGAATCAGACAGATTTTCAGATGAAGTATAATCTCAGCAGTTCCTGGGTTCAAGCATGAGGAAAATGGCAACACCTGACTTCCAAGGAAGCTGAAAAGACAGTGACTGTGTTCAAGAAAAAGTACAAGGCAGAGCCCTTACAATGCACCTAAAAACGTCTCCCTCATTACTGAGAAAGAATAAATGTAGTTTGCACCCAGCAGCTACAGAACTTAGGGAAATTAAAAGGAAGATATAACAGACACATTCAACAGAAAATGGTTTATGTTGCCTACAGTGGGGTGTAAAAGTTGCCTGCTGTGTGCTTGCTCATGCTCTGTACTAGATCATTGTGCAATTTCAGTCTTATCCAAATATTTAAATACTATGTTTTAATACATAGATATTTCTAAACAGCTTTGGACAATTTCCCTTCTGTGCACTGAAGCATGGGAATTTTTTTCTAGACCAGTTGAAAGACATGGCAGATAAATCCTAGGGAAAATGTCTGTAGTTGTACCAGTTCAGAAGCATGGGATCTCCAGCTTCCTGGGATGCCTTGAAGCATAAGAGCAATATGTCTGAGCTTATTAAAGAAGTGAAAATGGAGGAAGAGGCTTGACAGTTTTCTGGCTGGACCCAGCCTATGTGTATTATGCCAAGTCTGTTCTAGAAAATCACTTTAGTAAAAGGCTTCTTTATGTTTCTGAACTAGTTTGGTTTCATGAAATATTAAAGACCAGCCATCAACAGGGAGTATGTCAGTACGAACATTCTTCTCCCATACAGAAACATCCCACAGTTAAGTGACATGACATTAATGTCACATTCTTACCCTATTCCTTTCCCATGACTGCCTACTGCCTGGGCCTTTGGAGACATCACAGCCTGGTTTTGAGGGCTGATTCTTTCCTGGACCTTTGCATAACACACAAGAGAGGTGAATGCAAAGTAGGCCAAGTTTTCCAGCAAGAGTAAATTGTTTCGGCTGACAAGAGCTATGAAATCTGAGACACTCCAGTTGTCTTGGATCATGTTGGGGGACCAAGCAACACACTAGCAGATGAAATTTAACTTGCATGAATTTAAACTAATGTACACTGGCAAAACAATCTTAACTTCTCATGTATGCTGATGAGTTGCAAATATGGAGGCCTCTCAGAGGAGCAAAGGCAGAGGAGTCAACCTAAAAAACACAGTGAGCTTGCCTACCCTCTTCCCACACAGAAGAGATACTAGAGCAGACAGCTTCACTCCTTGGCTCTGTTTAGCAAATCTTAAAAATTGTTCACAAACAGACAGAAGACTTCTAAATCAACCTGCTCAATCTTCCCTCTGGAAACTCAGGGAAGAAACCAAGACAAATGAAAGCAGATCTGTGAAGAGTGGAATCCAGAAGAGGTTGCACGGAACTAGAAACATTATTTTTATCTGTTATACAGCAGTCTGTGCTCTCTGCCACCACAAAAGAGCACATACAGGGATTCAAACAATATCCTTCCAGTGTTTTTGTGCAATGATTGAAAAATACCTGCCTCCTTTACACAGGCTGTTAGCACAAGCACTGCTCCCTTTTAGCACCTCAGCCATGCTTGTTACTGTAGGCAGGGCTAAGGGGTATGGACAAGATGATCCTCTTCTGGTGCTTGCTGAAGTAGCAGGCAGCAAAACATTTTATTTTTTTTTTAAAGCTATTGCTCAAGAAAAGTACCACACACTACTAGGAATAACTTAGTGTTTCCCAAACAGGAGGTTGGAAAGGCATACAGATGATGTACTAGGGGTACAGCGTACCAGGAAGCCAGGAGACAAAACAAACAAACAAAAGGTTTCAAGCAGCAGAGCCTATGTGGGAGGGAGGGTCAGGAAGAAAAAGGTACTGGGAAGCACCAGTCAAGGGACAGTCACAAGGCATATTTGCTACTCAAGCACACTGTTCACACAGCAAGACCTCACTTTGCTTCTTGGTCTCCCCACTTCACATTTCTCTGTACACAATCTCTCCCCTCCAGTTAGAAACTCTCCAGCAATCAGTGAAGCAAAGTAGGTATCAAGTACTTCACTCAGCTATTTATTAATAACACTTCCACAAGCATTATGTTCATGACAGATGTTCAGTGGGAACAGGAAGAAGGGCCAGTTTTCCTCTCTTTGTAAGCAGCTACTGCCTGGAAAGTTTGAGTTGCCCTCTGCAAAGCTCTTCTGTCTAAGCCAAGTAATTTACAGCAGGAAAGGTTCTCTAATGAAGTTAATGACTGATAATGCAACAATGATTATACTGATGCATTCTTTTGAAGGAGAGCAAAATACAGGACTAGAAGCATATTTCAGAGATGTAAATCAATTTGGCATTACAGACTTCCAGCATATTAAGAAACTAAAATCTATTAAAACTAATTCAAATATGGTACACAGAGGATTTGTCATTTTCAAAGGACAGTTTCCACAAAGCAGCATTCACACAAATCTTGTTATCACACACACACAAAGCAGAAGCCAGCATCTTCCTTTCTAGATTAGAGGTCACCAGCATCCACTACATCTAGAAGTGGCTGTCAGTTTTATAATTAATCTGTGCTGACGGATCTGTTAATTAGAGCGGATCACTGTGCTCAAGCAATGTAGGTCACAATGCTTTAACAATACCTATCCAAAGCAGTCAATGCTTCAAATGACCTCATGCCACAGCCATTTCTTTTGAAAAAAAGGCCTCCACAAAGTGAAATCCTTGCACCTTTCTCCCTTTCCTTTTATTGCAGTCTCCTATCATAAGGAAAGATCAAGCTGAGGGCAGATGTGGGAAAAAGTCATTTTCTATGCTGGTAAATGTTAGAGGCAAACGCTGTACTGTCAGTTGCAATTTGATCTTACAAACTGTTTCATTGGAAAAGTTATGTATAGCAATATATTTGTGTGTTGCACCAAAAATAAATCTGTCCATCCAATTACCAGTAAATTATCAACTGTTAACTTCATTAGTGAATGGTAATTTTCTTCCTATCCCACAGGGAGAAAGGAAGTTAGAAAAATCCTACCCCTGCCTGACTTCAGTACAGTTACAGGACTTTTCAGTTCATGACATGATGTTCCCAGAGCAAGTTCCCTGATCACCATATTGGAGTGGTTTTGGAAGTAACACAAAGTTTTGAAAACCTGCCATGGCAAAACATGCTCTGCAAGGAATAGCCCTGTAGAGTCACATATATATATATATATAAAAAAAAGCTTCTCTACTGGCTATACCAATGCAGGTTCCTTACATCACCCCACAGAGACATCATTTCTGCATCAGACATAGCTGGTGTGAGAACACAGCTCCCCTGCAATGCAAGGAGATGCTCTGACTCCAAACATACACTTGGATTGCTCTCCAAAGCTCCAAAAGTGGGAAGGTTAGTTGGAGCAAGCTTGCAGCTTTAATTTCAAGTGGTTTACCTTCAGGGGCTTTATGAACAGCTAACCCCTACTCATTCCTTGGGGAATGGAGATATTAAGTACAGGCTAAGTGGGGAGATTGAAGCCAACCATTGCATCAGTTTCCATTAATTCCATTTGCTCCAGTTTTGCATGCCTTTTAAGAGCTGATATTTTCTCATACACAAGAAACTTTTTGGTCCTACAAAACACAGAGGAACCAGCCTGCATATTCTTTATTGCCACCTACTGGCATTCTAGGTATTAGAGCAAGGCATTCAAATATGCACATAGAAAATAGACAGCTTCAGGAAATCTTTGCTTAAGTGCCCAGGGTAAATACCTTTCTAAATCCTAGCTTCTCTTAAGTGCTGTGCAAAAACAATGATGGTACAAAAGAAAAAACACAGCCTCACAAAGCCACTACTTGATGAGCAATCTAAAAGATAAAAATCAGAAACTTAGCTTTAAAGAGAATATAAAGATGCCCCTATGGTGTGTTTTTTTTTTTTTTTCCTATCAATGATTACTTCATCAACAAAAAGTCCATCTTATTGCTCTACTGCATTAGAAATTTGAAACTATCAGGCTTTAATCTGACTTGGAGCTCACATAATGACCTGCAACACAAAGAGGTGGAATAAATAGCACCTAAGACTTTCTTCTGTAGCACTTTTTACCAGTAGATAAGAGTACCATGACAAGTCTCCTTCTGCACTGAGAATGCTCCTTGAGAAGGGTTTGTATACTGGTATTTCACTTTGGATCTTAAAGGAAGCCCAAATCCTTAACCCCACTCACCAAACAGTAATGGACACAAGAAATGGGAACAGTTTACCCTAGGCTACCTGGAAGACTAGAGAAATTACCAGTACAGAATGCAGGTCTTCTCTAATCGCTAAACTGCAGGACACCTCCCAAACCAGATCTTTCTTCTAGAGGGGAAGGAGTATTAAAAAAAGAAAGAGTCAGTTTTCCAGAAAGACGACTCTCATGCTGTCAGATACTAGTCTGGAGAAGCAGAGGAGCCTCTGACAGGCTGGCTTCTTAATCTAAATGATTCCACATTGGTAACTGACAGTCCTTTCAATAAAGAAGCCCCTGAGTACTTAATAACAGAGAATTAACGATCTGACAATAGGCAAGGTACTTGCTCAGGCATTAGTAAGGAAACAGAGTGACACCTTACATGAAAAGCTACTTGAATGCCATTTAAACTTGTCAAATTGCAGAAAATAGAGCTGCAAATTGATAAAATCAAGGTTATTCATTATGTGAACTAATGTCTAATTTTCTTCAATTGCATCCATTTTATACAAGTTAAAACAAAAGATATTCTCTGCCCGAAATAATAATGCGTGGGAACGATCCTGGACATGGTAAACTACCCAGCACCACCAAGAACTGCTGTAATGCATTCAGAGATCTTGCAGCAAAAACACACGAAACTAAGCACCCTCTCTGACCTCCTATAAAACACAGATCATACCATTCCCTAAATTAATTCCCTGCTTCAACCAGAGCATGCTGTCAAGAGAGGGTGAAATTGCCAGCAAAGAATCCATGACAACCCTCCGTAAAACCCTCCAGTGGTTAATTACCCTCGTTCTTTTCAAATACAGCTCTTTCTTCTAAACTAAATTTGTCCAGCTGCAACTTCCAGCCCACAGCAATCACAATATGCTTGTCAGCTAGATGGAAGAACATTTCTGGTCTTTATGTAGGTACTTATAGACTGGTCAAGCCACCTTTAAACCTCTGCTCAATAAGCTAAAACAGATTGTGCTCTCAGAGCTTGTCACTAAGAGACATGTTTTGCAGACCTTTTAATCATTCTGACAGATTGACTCTTATTCTCCTCCAATTTATCAGCATCCTTCTAGCACTGTTGAAACAAGACCCAGGCATACTATCACAAAAGCAATTGCACCAGTGACAAAGGCTTTACCTCCTGACTCTCATTTAACCATCCCTTATTTTCACATCCAAAAACCTCACTAATCCTTGTGGTAACTTGGGAACTTCTTGTTCAGCAGGTGCCCCAAGTCCATCTCAGAGTCCTTCCCTTCCCTAAAGAGTCTCCCACCCTGCAAGCATGACCTCTTTAGTTCCTATGTGCCAAATATGACTTTTGGCCCTATTAGGAGGCTCCACTTTCACTTGCTTACATTCTCCTATATGGTACTACTGGCTTGGGAACCTGGCATCACAGAATACTATCTTCCCTGTTGACACAGTCCTGAGGGGAGCATATCTGCAGACTGATAATCACTAATGATGAGTTTTTCTTCCATATTCACCTATTTTTAAAAAATATTGAACAACATAGAGCTGGGAGCCAAATGCTGCAGGGCCTTACCAGGAACACACCTGCTCAGCAGTGATTCCTTGTTAACAGCAATGATTCTTTGTTAAGCATCACAGTTAGATATGTGACACAGTTGGCCAGTTGGTAATATCATTAGCATGTGCCATGCTAATTCTGTATCACACTTTCTTTTTCCCCCAAAATGTCCTGTGGTAGCAAGTCAACTGCTGTAGAGATGTCTAGAGTATTTCCTTTAATCAACTAAATGTATCAAAAAAGATATAAAGTTAGTTTGACAGGATCTATTTTCTACAAACCCATCTTGACTGACATTAATTATATTACCCTTTTTAACTCTTTGCAACTCAAATCACTTTATAATCCATTTCATTATTTTGCCCAGGATAAACATCAAGTTGACAGAGCTATAATTACAAGGTTTGTTTTGTTTACCCTTTTTCTACATTGGCACAACATTAGGTTTCTTCCTGGCTTCTGGAACCTCCCCACAGATCCAGGAATTAACATCATTAGTGTCCCAGAGAGATAGACATGCCATAATTTTTAAAACTGCTTATAGATGCATGGGGAAAATTGGCTCCAGCACCTACTTACATGGCACAGAATGGGCATCAAGTATCTCACTAAAGCACAGCTAAGGAGCAAACACTGAGAAAGGAAAAATGCTAGAAAATGCTACCTCAATCTACCACATTTTCAGGAACTTGAATTACCACAATAGCATTTCAAGACTCCTTAGTCTTGCAGAGGGCTTAGAAGCCCTCTGCAGCTGCTCCCTGACCTATGCATCCAGCAGAAGCAGGCAGAGGACCTCTGAAGGATGCCCTTCTTTGTGTGGTTTGATCAGAGACTGCAAATCAGAGCAACTGTGAGAACTGAGTGCAAGCAAGCGCATTCGGTAGGGTGGTAACAACAACTCATGACCATAAGAGGAGACACCTCTCAGCTCAAGCCTTTTAGGCAGGGACCCTAATTGAAATCAATGCTGAACACTCAAATTCAGGAGATAGGGAAGCTTAGAGATGTCAGCAAAATCTAATTCTCGATGAAAAAAAAGATTAGACAAGTGGAAACCAGGCTAAGAAGAGGCTAGAGGGCCTTGATGGAAGTGATAGTTGATGTAAGAGATGCAGACATGTCAAAGAGTAGCAGAGGCATTGCAGAAGGGCAATAAGGCAGCAGAGAAGAAAGAAGAAGTTAGCATGGAGAAGATGGTGGAGGAGGAAGAAATTAAATTGACGGTACCACTGCAAAGCCAGATGTAATTGCATGAAATCATTTTTCAACAATCCCCTCTCAGCCTACTTCAGTCAGCTTTCACAGCCTTTGCTCAGCACTGTCAAGCTCCACACCACTGCAGAGAGGGGAACAAGTATTACAGGCAGTGAGGAAATTAAGCAGGGAGCTTCCAGGGCTGGAACCTGCATCTCCTTATCATTCACTGCAGTCATGAAACTGTAGCTGCTCTCCTCTCCAGGGCTGTAATACAACCTGTGTCAACACTGGGCAGAGCCAGGACATTGACTCTGACAAAAATGGTAGACAATGAAAGTCTTGTTAGCAGAAGTGCTGCAGGTCAAGTTTGTTATTTGCCTCCTGACACAAGCAGTGTAGTCTTGTGTTGTCTGAAGAGGGGAAATCACAAAAGGGAAACCCAAGAAACTTCATAACTTCAAAGAACCACTCTCACCCTTAAAAGCAACCCTGGGCTTTAAAGGTATAGAAGGTAATTGGAGATGGGGGCTGTGTTTCCAGTCTCACCCTGCTACATTACCCAAATTAATTTTGGTAGGAGAACAGGAGGAATGAAATTTCTGAGTCAGAAAAAGAGCAAGATCCTGAGCGGTGAGGCAGTATGGTGAAGAACAGACATGTATTTTTAAAGTACAAGGATAACTGTACATAATGCCAGTAACTTGACAGCACAAGCACTTCAACTGCAAGGGTGACAATACTGGTAAGGTAACATTAGTTGTGCCTCACTTTTATGGTAACAGATCTGGGCAAAAATTAAAAAAAAAAAAAAAATTTACTAGGTTTAGTAAATGTTTATTGCACTATATTCAAAGCATATTTGCCTGTATGTAAAAGAATATTGAACCCATTGCAGAGCTGGCCAAATTGGCTGGCAACTCAGAAGAGATGGCATAGCTGACAGCAACCAAGCTAAAACGTTGGGACTAAATCAAACTGACAATGTCCCTTTAAGGGAACAAGCATAACCAAACAGGTCTATTTTTAAACCACTTTTACAGAAGGCTGCTGCCATTTCTGACACTGTTACCAGCAGCCAAGACAGCATCTGTGGCAGCAATTTCATGGAGACAGTACAGCAGGAGGGTGGCTCCTCTACCTCCCTTCCCAGCATTGTCTCAGAAAAAGAGCAGTGAAAAGATTTTAATGAATTTTGTTCCCAAAAAACTCACAGCAAAGCAACCAGCATATGGTGCATCCATCAAATGGAACAACAATACCCACGGCTGTGCACGCTCAGCGCTCTGATCTTTCAGGCAGTGTTGCTATTGTTAGTCAGATCACTTGTGGTTCTAGCATATCAAGGAGGAAGAGGTGCAGCAACTCATCACTATCCATAGGTGGTAATGATGAAAACTACAGCCAGAGCCACCAGGTAGCAGATTTCTGCTCCCAGGACAGATTGGTCTCCAGAGGACCTTTCCACCTCTTCTCCACCCAAACAAAAATCATTCCTTTTTCAGAAAGTCTGTTAAGTGCTAGAATAAAATAATGATAAAAATATATTGTTCTTGTTGTTGTTTATTAACAACACTGTTCCTTGCAGAATTATTAAAGAAAAAACCCCACAATTTTTATACTTTCTTAAACAGAATTTGCTTAGGACTTTGGTGGTCATTCCTATACAATGTTAGGAAACACAAGTCTGAGGAGGAGATGTAGAACACCTAGACAAGAGACCCATTTTAAAATACTTAAGCCCATATTAGACTTAGGGGGGGGAAATACCTACAAATGATGTAGTAGGAAGCATTTTACATCTCCCACTTTATCAATTCACTAAAGCAACATTGTGATGAAGTGTCAATTGACCTATCTGATTTATTTAGAATAAAATCCAAGAGACATTCCATATCAGGAAGGCTGTAGTTTTAGATTAGTAAATTCCTGTTGACACAGCTCTTAAAATACAACTTGCTCATTTGCAGCCTATATTATCACAAAACAGGGAAACAGCTGCTAATTAACAGTAGTGCAGCTGAGAACCAAGTAGTTGTACCCAATATTGGCAACATTTTAGGTTTTCACACTAGGGAATACAGCATTAACTTGGGTCAAACTATCTCTGCAATTCTTAAGACCTCCTTCACACTGCAGAACACAATTTAATAGAGACATAACCTCCCCAACATCTTCCCCTTCTCCCATTAACAAACCTCTAACATCCCTGTAGCACTTTGAGCAATTGCTTGCACAGCAAAGCACTAGCAGAGTGGCATTTAAACTGTTTCAGCTGTCTTTCATGCAGTTTTCAACACCATGTGATCAGCAAACACTCTATAGACTACAGCAATCCACAAACTGTAACTTCATTATCTATGGCAAAACTGGACGTTTACATGGATTGCAACAGCATAGCACAGACTTCATAAAGCATCCTCTTCTAACCTTAAAAAGTGTAATTTCCAGAGCAGAAGGTGCTCCCTTCTTCATTAGCATCAAAAAGTCACTAATGGTGCCACTAGACATCAAACAGTATCCTTTGGAGAATCTGGCGTATTCTTCACTCTCCCAGCTTTCAGATGGGTACAGCATTCAGCTGAATAGCTTTTCCAACAAATGACATGTCACAGCCTTGACACAAAATTACTTGCACCTTGTCAATCATTCACTCACCATCAAGTTCAAATGCTTATCGTCACAGAGATGAATTTGATCTGCACTGCAGTTAAGAACGTTAAATATGGACTCTCAGAGGAGAAGATGAGCATAAGTAAAAGCACAAAGCAAATGTGACAAATCAGAGAAAATGCCATGCCATTTGTACATTAAATAGGCAACGCAACTTCAGTAGCACATGGAAATTCAGGCATACAGAACAACAAAAGCTGAGTGTTAGATGACAAGGATGGAAATGTAAGCTGATATGGATAGTCTCCAGTTTTAAACTGGTGACCTAAACATCCCAGCCCAAAGGTTAGCTACTGTTTTATCTATCAAGGTTGTTACGCTGCACCCATCACTATAACACAGAGAGTCAGGTCCTTTATTGCCAGAGAGAAATCCATGTGTCATTTCCAACACCCCAGTTATTTCTTTGATAGATGTGTAAAACAAAGCACTATTGTGCACAGCAAGTTGCCTGTACTAGTCAAGGAATCACTCATCAGTCCATTCAAACCAATTCAGTCTGAACTGAAACTATGGTAAGAGTTTAACATAGTCACTTTATAATTATTCAGGTAAAATAACAGTAATTACTAACTTTTGTACTTAACATATCTGGGTCCATGTCACAAAAGTAACTCAAATATCTTGAAGATGCCTGCAAGGAAAGAGCAGAAGCCAGCAAAAGCCTAGTCTGGGATTTCTGAAAGGTCCAAAAGAATTCAATTCAAAAGAGTTGGATGTTTAATATACCTGCAGCTCACTTCAAAAATAACAATCTAAGATGCCTGAAATGGCAAAGAAAGCAGTCTCTGCAGAGTCCAGACACTAGCAGAATTTATGATAATGCAACATATGAGCTACAGGAAAGGTCTTGTTTATTATTACATTCTTACCGCTTCTCAGAGTCATTTTAGAACGATCTTGGCCTCATTCACCCCTCCTTCCCTAGAGGGCTTTCCACTGAATGATATTGTATTTCACAATTACATTTTTAATGGAGAACTACATTTAATTGAGAAGCCTATTTTCTGGCATAACGCTGCTTTGACATGATGTTTTTAAACAGCCTGTTCCCAGACTTTTCCCACTCCTCCCAAATCAGCCAGAGAAGCCACTTTAAGTGTCAGTGTATGCTGTCTTCCATGGAGACCCTGCTGGGCCACATCACAAAGCTGGGAAACAATTGAGTTTTTGCCAGGTATGTCTCTCTTTACAGTTAAGGATTTGGATATATTATTCCTCAGGTTTAATATTCTGTTTACTTCCTTTTATCCTAGTGTCAACCATCTTAGACAGTGAAAGATTACACAAACCAGTCAGTCAGTGTACATCATCTAAGCTGATACACAACAATTCTGAGGTTATTGATTCTTGTAGATCTTAATATCCCATTGAACAGCTCAATCTAATTAACTCAATTTAATTCAATGCCCCTCATTCATTAGTCTGAGTTCTTAACTTCCACATGCTAGGTTAGCTGCATTTTTGTCTCTTCAGTTTTCTTTTCAACCCTCTTTCATGAATCAGGTAACTCTATACTGTATTTGCAGTCAAAGACCTCAAGGAATCAACTCAAGAGCAGCAATCTTCAATAAAGCTGAGCTTCTCTGTTAAAAGTATGCTCCACTTAATCACTCTTTGAATCAAGGTGCTGCAGCTTCGTCAAGAACAGCTCCAGTAGAGGGCATTCCCAAGACTGGAGGCAATGGATAACTGGTACACCAGGACACAAAAACTTGCTTAAATGACACATCAGGAGACTACATCTGTGTGCAGTGACAGCAGATACAGATGAAGCAGCCTGCTCTTCTACCTCTCTTTTGGTATTTGGATGCTTTTTTGAAGCTGCTTTCAGAAGCCTGGAGATACTACACATCCTCTTTTCACAGTGATCTATACATACAAGGCTCATTTCTGCTTTACTGTGCCAGTGCAACACAACATATTTCCCATTCTAAGCCATTTTATGTAAGGAGGTGGCTTGGAAATTAACACTGGCGTAAGGGAGAGAAGGAACATAATAGCAAGTCCTGAGGCTTTTAAAGCAATGGATTTTTCTCCTAGTTCTAAGTGATTTTATTATATCTCAGATTTTCATCACGTTACCTCAAATGGCAGGAACCAGCCCACCACTTGCTTTCATAGCATTGTCATTACTGCAAAGCAGCATCTCTTAACAGTGCCAAGGTTAGTAGCTCCAGACAGAAAACAGGGATTATGGTAGGGTGCCCATTTACCCACTGCTACCTCATTTCATCAGCCATTTATCAACACATTCTTCATTTGGAAAAATAAAAGTCAGTGGTAGGCGGAGCTCTTTCAGTACATTTAACTTCCCTGGCGTAATACAGGTGGTAACACAGCTGAGATCAAACACTTTCATTTTTCCTCCAGAGCCAGCTTGGCTGCAGACAAGCTGCTTCTCAATTAGAGATTGCAATATTTCTGGCAAGGGTTAAGCATGCTTTTTACAGCTGGGATTTGCCTGGTTATTGCTTTCTTAGTTAAAGAATATTCACTTTCTTCTTACTAGCTCACTCAGCTTTTAGAATCATAGAACATTCTGAGTTGGAAGGGACCCACAAGGATCATGAATCCAACTCCTGTCCCTGCATAGTACAATCCCAAAATTCACACCATGTGAATTACCCAAGGTCCAAAAGAAAGGGCTGGCTCAAATTACATACAAGTGAGACATAAATCTATGGAAAGCTTTAGGCAGATAAATAATCTGTTAAAGAAGTTTCTTTTCTGTAGGTTTCCTGTAGCAGAGACTCAGGCATGGATTCCAGAAATTCTTCTTAAATAAACAATTTACTCACAAGATACAGCATAGAGCAGCTCAAACTGGGTACCTCCTGAAAAGGGACCCTCAGTAAAAAAAAAAAAAAAACAAACCCAACACACAAACCTTGGACAACTATACCCCCATAACCCAAGCCCCACCCACCGATGTCACTCTAGGCCAATTGCAAAATTAGATACTAGAATCTCTTCATTTTCAACCAAAGTCCTGACCTTCAGCTTCTATATTGCACCTACAGCTGGAGAAAAACTATTAGCAAACCAAATCATTCTCTGTTTTGTCTTCTTCTAGATACCATTCTGTTCTTTTACTTATCTCCAGGAATGTAGCTCCCCTTATCTGGTAGCTTAAACCACTCTGAGACCTTTTTTAACCTCAACAAAACAAAAAGTTCACAGCTTGCAGAAGTTATGCTAAAGCAAACTTAGTTATGCCAAGCAAATTCTACATAAGCAGTTTCTAAACAAGTTCTATAAGAAGCAGTATACCAAATAATTCATAAACTAAGGCAGAGACTAAGATATTAGAACACTGATGCTGTGTTACAGTTTATAAGCCCTGTCACATGCTGTAATAAACATTTCTCTGTTAGTTTCCTACAAGAGTCGTTATCACTGCATTGTGAACAAAGTCCAAGGAAGTTTCAGAAGACCTCCTGGCTTGTTTCCAAGTCATTTCTGCTCCCTGAATATCTTTACTCCAACAGTTGCCCAATAACAATTGCCTTGCACAGGGAATTTCACCAAGTTTAATTTCTTGGGATATACACAAGGACAATAGAAAAGAAGTACCATCATTCCAGAGCTTCACACAGAAAAAGGTACTGTAGCAGCTTGTTCCACTTTAGGAAATATTTATCCCTCTCTATGTCTTATATTTAATATGTAAGGTAAATACAAATCAGATATCCTATCTCTAGAAGGATTAGAGATCCTGGAATTAAAATGTTGCCTTGACTTATATTTATGCAGTGCCAAAAATGAGATCTGTGTTATGGCTTGCAAGACTCACCAAGAATGGCCGATTGAGAATCAAAACTTAAAGTCACATCAGCACAAGCTTTTTCTTTTTGACAAGATATAGTATCTTGGAACATAAACCAAGGAACAACAAAGCATAACTAGATGTCCCTCCCTTTACCATTAACTCCCCACCATATCTTTAAGGACACTTATTACTTCATGTCATTTAATATCATAGTAGAATACTTCAGATCTTTACCTGTCTCCACACCTGTCTCCTCTCTGTATCCACTGCAAGGTTCACAGGATGACAGTATCCTACTATGAGTTCACTTAATTTTCTATACATTTCTGTCAAAGTGTTAGTATTTGCTTCAGTTGGTCCGTCTTTGCAATTGGTCAGTGCTTCAGAAGTAATGATTCAAAATAACTAGGGTGCTTGGTTTTCAAGTTTAAAGCCAATGACTTGTAGTCTCACTCGTCAAAGATCAGTAACATATGGCTGACAGGTAACATACTGGTTTACGTATACTTATATACATATATGTGTTTAAAACACTACATACTAGAGACTTTTTTTCCATATTCAGGCTAGCTTCTCATCCAGTGATGTATACATTGTGTTTCACACTCTATAAATTCCTAGTATGCATGTAACTCGATAAATCAGCCACAGCCTTCGTGTTGCATCCATCTTCCCACTCACTGCCCTGAAATGCTTTGTCAGCAAAGACTTGAGCTATTGGTTCCGCAGGTTCATGTAGATCAATATTAAACACATGGTAGTTTGGTGTGCAGTGGCTAATATTAGATCTGCTTCACCAGTCATTCAGATAGTGCAGTTACCTGGGTGAGATTTCCAAAGCACTCAGCACTCCACTCTTGTAGAGACCCAGCACACAGGTTCTCCTGTAAGTGTTATATTGGCTATGGACCACAGTGTTCCTTAAAGTTTAGTAAGTAAGACCACACTAAAAGATACCAGATGGTTCAGAACAAGCTGTTGGATTACAGCTTGTTCTTGATTACAATTTCACCTGCTGAAACACACAAATCTTGGCTGTCCTGAGAACAGGCACATCTTGCCACACTCATACAATGTAAAATTTATCATCAGCTTCATTTCTAATCTTCCGCATGAAAAAAAAAAAAATAATAAAAAAAAAATGGGTACCCAGGACTCTCGCTTCACTAGCCTTCACAGAGTTTCAATGCAAAGTAGAGTCAAGTTTTCTACATATTTTAGGCTGCACACTGCCCTAGACTCAAGGAAGTAGAATCACATAACTGTATAAGAGAAAGGAAAACACACAGCAGAAATCAGGCTGAGCCAGCCACAACCTCACATAAACTGTTTCCATCTCCAAAAGCAATCCTGACTGTTAAATGCATCAACATTTACTCTAACCAAAGAGCCAGGAAATGGCTTTGCTGTTGAAATACCATGTGATTTTAGGCAAGGTATTGTCTTAAGTTGATGAATACCTGGGATATGATGGAAAAAATGGATTATTAGTCAGCTTGGAAGGGATGCGAAAAAGAACACCAAGGAGGCAGCAGTGTTTCAGCCACGGGTGTCACAGCTTAGTATACAGTCACAGAGCAGACATGGGAGGGCAGCATATTGATCCAGGGGTGCTAACACAATGAGAGACTGTAAGTGATGCTTCAGACTGAGCAAGCTGACAGCATACAGGGAAAAAAAGGAACTGACAAACACAGTGTCATTGTATGTTACCTGTGTTACCTGCCCAGCCTGGCTGTGTAGGCAGGCAGTAAAAATAATTCACACTGCAAAGTTGGCAACTCTGTCAAGAGAGACAGCATGCCTATCATGGACTGTCATGACATACCACAGACAAACAAAGCCCTTCACAGCTTTGAAGTGACAGACAAACCAAGCACAAGAACTATTTCCTTCACCACTGGAAGGCAGTCTCCTCTGGAGCAAAATGCTGAGGAGATTTTACAATAAAAATTTAACTCTGCAACTGCAGCTAGTCCAAAGAAAACTGCAAAAAAAAAATAGATGAACTTGAGGAAACAGTCTATAGCTGTAAAATAGCCAGGTACCGGAGATAACCCCAGCTGCACAAGATGATGAGAAGTAATACCACTTGTTAACAGCCACATCTGACTTAAGTCCTTACCTTAGAAACTTCCTGTGAGCTACAGTACAGTGCTGATGCACCTGGAACACAGCCAGTTCACAAAAAAAAAAAAAAGAAAGAAGAACAAGTCACCTACCAAATCATCACCTCACCTCCTGCAGCACACAAGCTCACCTGAGCATCCTCAAGATCTCATCAGTCACAACCTAGATGCAGCTTTCAGAGGGGATTTACAGGGAGGCTCCAGGCTACCATGGCAGGAGACAAGGCAGTCACATGAAGTCAGTTCAGTATGTGTTGTGAATGTGCTGAGAGACTGGATCCTTGTGCCGTACCAAGGGCACCTTTTTACAGTTCCCACCAATATGAAATATGCAGGCAATTATATTTACATATTGCCTTTATGTTCCAGCTACTTTCGGAACAAGGCAGCAGTCCACAGAGAATGCCTCCCTGCTCTTTCCTCTTGTTGTTTTGCATACCCTTGAGCTGCACTGCCAAAGAAACCAGGCTTTCATCCTCCATAGCAGCGCTCTACCCTACAGGGAAACACATCAAAGCTGTCAGTCCCACACATACATCACCATTTACTAAGAAATTGCCCTGTCCTCTCACCCACCCACCCCTCAACAGATGAGCAACTTCGCCACATGCATGTCAGCCTACAGTATGAAATGGAAAAGCCTGCAGCCAAAGCAGCAGCTGCGACCACTGATTTAGCCATTGGTAAAAAAGGAAGTGAGGGAAAGAAGAGAAATCTGAAACTCTGCAGTCTCTGCTGTTATTTGTATTACAGAAAGTCTTGATAAGCACTGTTACAGATGTGGTACCTATACACACTAAGACCCAGGGTAAAGTCCCAATACAGGAGTCAGGTAGGAGAATCAGTATTTGTTTCTACAACCCATTAATTCAGTAACACCACCACACTACTAAGGTCACAAAAGGAACACCAGAATTTGTATCTCCTCTGACACTGATCAGCACCAGACCAAGGAATAACAGGCCAACCCAGTGCAAGAGCTCCAGCAGCCCTAAAGGAGCCTTCAAGAAGGAAATCCAATGGGCAAGCCTTGAAACTGCAGTTGTCAAAATGATAATTCAAACTTTCACACTAATGCTCCTAAGCTGCCCCCAGGCCCTGAAATGGCTCCATTATCTGTATGGAACGGTGCAGCATAGGTGAAGACATGAACACCAGACCCACAGCACATCCTGACCAGGCAATCCAGCACTTTTTGTCCCTCTCCTGAACTTTATTTCTCCTAAGCATTCAACAGAAAGCTTTATACAAAATCTCAAGCCCCAAACTGTAGTGGGGTTTCAGTGTTTTTGGTTTTGTTTCTGTTTTCTTTTCTTTTTTTTTTATTGTTTGCTCTTTCTTTTGTTTTCTTCCTGATGTAGCTTAATTTCCAATCATGGATGATCTGAGGTGGAGACAAAGGAAGAACTGAGGGAAGCTATAAGCCTTTGGACTACTCCATTAACAGCATCTATGTGCTCCTATATTCCAAGATGCTGCTGAAGCCACATAACTTCACAGCCCTCTCTGTTTTGAAGGGTGCATTTTCCATGCCCTCCAAGCACATCTGTATTTGTACTACTGTGGTAACTAATCGCTTCAACCAGAGGAGACCCCATGATGCCAAATGCAGCACACATGCATAAGAAACAACTTCTGCCCTCCAAAGTGGTCCTAATGTAAAGCAAGGTGAAATGAGGGGGATGAACCAGATACAGAGAATGAGATAAGAGGATGGAAAAGCTATTACATGAACAGGTGTTTTCATTGACTGTCTCTACTCCCCTCCTCTTTCTCCACAGAGCTCAGCTGCCTACAACCAACACACCATGAAGACTGAAACCATGAATCGGGGTTTGAGGCTTTTTTTGGTCCAGAAAAAGGCAGAAATATAACATAAAGCTATCCTAACCCAGGGAAGTTCAGCTTTTCCAATGCACTCTTCAAGCAAGCAATTACAAGTGATGGGGTGATTCTCCAGAGAAGTGTTAGGGGAGGCAGGGATTTAAATGCTGCTCTGAATTTTACAACAGGTGAAGGTACTTATCTACCCAGACCTGGCCCTGCTTTTTATGACTGGTTTATTCCATTCTCAGACACCTAAAAAGGACAAGAGAGAGGAAGTGTGGGAGTACTCCTCTTCTTACCCATGCCTGCAGCAAAGACAAAGTCTTATTTATAGCATGCCCACTGCACACACCCCTCCACAGCTTGTATCACTCAGAATTCACACCAGAAGGGCATGACATTTTCTCCAGATTGCAGTATGGCCATTCATTTACAGATACTAGTGCTGCTGCTTAGGATGACTACTGCACACCAGGAAATTTGGGGAGGGTGGGGAGGGGGGACAGGGAACAACAACACAACACACACACCCCCTCCATGTGCCAAGAGAATGTGCATGTGCCAAGCTCTTTTCCAAGATTATGTTAGAAAACTGGGCAGTGACCTGAAAGGATAACTTCAGATGAATAGACTCATATGCAGCCCATGTACTTAACTTGTATGCCAACAAGCAATATAGCACAGTTCTGCTATTCATCCCATCTGATTTTGGAAGAATGGGAGTTGGAAGCTTTGCACTGCCAAAATGCCAGCCACTAGCCAAAAGGTACATTTGGTTGCTTGTCAGTGCAGCAGATGTGAAATGGGCATCCTTTCCCTTCTCTGACCTCCTCAAGGACAACAAAAACAGCTCCAGAGAAGAAAATAACAGAGGTCAGCAAAAGTAACACATTTTCTGAAAGTTCTGCTTTTTTGGCACTGTTCCCACATCATGTTTGTCCACCAGAAATCCCCTTGATATTAATGTCTTGCATTAAAAAAAAAAAAAAAAAAAAAAGAAAGAAAAAAGAAAAAGACAGTTATCAGTAGCATCAAGGAGGGTTTGTGCTGACAGGATTTGACAGGATTAAGCGGAGGACTGACCAGCCCAATCCTACCATAGTATGGAACAGTAAAAAGAGGAAGTTGATTGCAGCAATTAGACAGATTCCATGGAAAACAGAGACAGTGCACATGAGCAGATTTACAGAGGAAAGGTTTCACAGAATTTCCATCCTGCAAGGGAAGGGACACTTGCTTCTTGGTATGCCCACCACCTTTTACAAACTCCATCAAAGACTGCCAAGCCAATTCAGTTTGGGCCTTAACAAATTACAAAATTTTTACGTCTGCCTGCTAGGAAGAGTTCCTGTATTACATATAATTTTAAGCAAGCTGACTGTATAAATCCACCAGTGATAAGCTTTTTAAAAGTTACTAATTTAATCAGCCACTTTAATTTCAAATTCAGAACCACATTTAAAGCCACTGGGACACTGAAGTTATTAAAAGTGGGGTTTATTTACAGAGCCATTCTTAGCAGCATATTTATTTAATAAAATATATGTAAATTGTATGTGCTATTAATAAGCTTATTAGAAGAGTTAACCCAAACAGATTTCTAAGTTAATACAGTGATCTAAGGCCTTCGCAGAGAACACTTATTCTTCCCCATTCATGCAAATTTACAGGGATCGGCCTCCTGCTCTTAAAGTCAGACTGTAAGAGGGACATTCAAATAGGTTGACAAGAATGACCAATGTTTTAACCTGCTCTATCTATAACAAGAATAATAAGAACTCCAACAACATGCTCCACTTAGTCACAACTCCCTTTTTAAATACAACAACTAGAAAAACTTAAAAAAAAAAAAAAAAAAAAAAAATCAAACCACAAAAACCACAAACCCACCACACAAGCTCAGGGCAAAGTTCTTCCATTATCCTGGTACATCCAGTTGACCAGCACCAAATGGTACTGGCAGAGAAGAGCAGCATCTCACCTTAGCAAGGTTGCAATACAAGTAAATATCAGATGGAAACATCTGTATACACAGAACACACTTCCATCTATAAAACTACCACCAACACCTTCAGGCTGGAAATGCCAGGAAGCACTAGGAGCTATTTGTCTCAATAAAGAACTAGGTTTCTCAATGACTACATTGTTATTGTGTTCATTCATTTACTTTCATGTAAATATCTATGAGACTTTCCAAGTATTTCTGACGCAAATTAACAAGTCTTACTATATTCCATTTCCTTTTCCAGACTAGGGAAGATGCAAGGTGATAGTTTGTCATAGTTACACACACATGCACACACCCACACACGTAAAGCAAGCAAGAGTTAAAATAAGAGGTTTTACACCGATGGCAGAGAAAGGCATGTTTTTCTGCCATAAAAGCTGAAGTTACATAGCCTTCCACCAGTAGTTCCTCTACCTGCTGGTCTATATAGAAGTAGGACAACTCAAAAAACTTTCCAATTCCTGAGACTCAGTCTCTTATAACAGTACTTCAGTAACTAATGCTTATCTCTTCTTTACGCTTCCAAAATTCATGAATGCTACAGTCATTCACTCTATGCAATCCAAGACATTACAATCCTGACACCTACATCTGACCTAGTAATACAGAGTCAAAGAGAAACAGGTATTTACAGAACACAATTCACTATGAGCTGTGCCCCCAGAAATACTCATTTGTCTCCTCTGATCACAAACAAGAGTCTAGACTACGTGCTCTGATGCAGGTTCCTAGAGATATTAAGTTGAACCCCCTTAAATTTAGATTTACAGAGCACTTCTTCAGAGACAAACTCTAGTTGAAGCAAAGATACAAAATTAATAATTTCTTAGTTGGTACCAGAAGTACACCTGCAAATAACAAGTGCCACACCAATTGCTCAACTCAATTTACTTGTCACAGTTGAACAGTCTTTGGGCTCAGCTCAGAGCGAAATACCAAGAGTATCCCTTTCCTGTACTGCACATGCAGATTTTCTTGCACTTGCCCTGAACAAGTGAAGTCTCCAGTCCTCATTTTTAGGCCACCTGATGGAGTTTGATCTGAGGATCAAACACTGTTTGCTGCTTCATTATCTGTTCTCATATTGAAGGCTTGAAAAACCAATAGCCCTTTGCCCAAGAGAGTATCTCATAAGCATTTAATTTCTGGTCATTCTGTATCAGGTCCAGGATTTTTTCTGTCCACCACCCACTGTGCTACATTAGAACAGACAAAAAAGGAAGCAAGCTCCATAGTCTAAATGAGTTTCACAGTCTCAGAAAGAAGGGAGGTGATGAGGAAGGGAAAAGTAACTCCTACAACCAACAGATCATGTGCAGACAGCTGTAACCAGCTAACGATTAAAGGTAACATTTCACTTTTATAGGCATCTAGGAGGAACTGAACAATGACAGCAGGATTTTTCACTTCAGTCTTCCTACTGTTACTATTTGTATTGCTTAGGTTCTGGTTTGTGCTGGGGATACTTGTAGTGCTTCACCTGGAGAAATACTGTCCCTTAGAAAGGACTCGCAAAGAATCATTTTGCTACCTCATGGATTCAAGGTTCTAAAAATGCATCACCCTGAGGAAAAAAGAAGTGGAGGATGACTTGCCATACAACTACCAAGCACTGGAAAGGAGTGCCTCTGCTTGAGATTGATACATTTTAGAGAACAATAGAGAACAACATATGGCATCATCCTGCAACACCAGCAAGCCATAGTCTTTGCCACGGACTTGGAAACATCCGACATGCATTTAGTCAAATGTTTTATGTAAATTAGTGACCAAGAGAAGCTCTTGACATCCTCAAAGTGTAACCAAAGCTCACAAGGTACCACTGGACTCCCACACTCTATCAGATTCTGTGGCATCAAGAGCAGTCCTCCAACACCTGCACACCTTATAGCCTTGTAGCTTTCTTCTTTGCCTTACATGTGTAGCCTCAGAAGAAAGAAAAAAATGTATTTCAAAGCATCCAGATCACTTCTTTCGTTTTTCTCTTATTTTACTTCATCTGTCCATTAGGAACAGATCAGTTGTCACCTCTGTGCTTTAAGACAGGAAATAGGTCTGATCCAGCAGACTAGAGCCAGGCTTTCAAACACAGTGAATATTTAGGTCCACAAGTTTATTTTAGCACCAGAAGACCTATCACCATTTCTAAGGATAGGCCAATATAGAAACCCATGGAAAATGTACAGAATTGAGAAGGAACGGTGAGCCTTGTGTTTCCTAGGATTGTGACAGGACACATGACACTGAGTTCATTATGCCACTTGCCCTTTATAAGTCAGAGTTGATTGCACAATAAACACCAAGTCCACATTTCATACCTTATTTTAGGTATGCAACAAGTCGATGGGTGCATAAACATCAAGTAGCTAAACAGTGCACGAAATACACTGCAGCTAGGCTAAAAGAGTTACTAAACCCCATTTGGTCAGAGAGACTGTCTCTGCCTTGGAACCAGACAAACAGCTTTGATTTTCCAAAAGGCATTTCATCAGTAAGGTGCATGGCACACAGTAATTACCTATGTTCTCAAAAGCGGCGAGACAGATGACCAGCTGCATACCTATCCTCCTCCTGGCCCAGTTTCCAAGCACTCTGGCATTTTCCACTGTTGCCTACATGAATTAGACAGAAGACAAAGGCAAACTGCATTGAGGTTCCTGCCAGTTGGGTAGCACTTTAGGTTTTAAGGACCACAGCCTAGGATTCAGTCACAACAGTTACTGTTTACAACATGCTACAAATAGCCTGTTAGGAAACATAACAGCTCTTCAACTGCAGGGCTGCTCTGTACTGTGAAATATGTCAGCAGGGTTTTGCCAGGCCACAGCAATATTAAATATTCTGCATATCCTTGAAATCCAAATGTTCAGGCCACCAAGTCCTACTAGCCTCTCACACACACTCCCTAGATGGAAGATTGAATGTGACTAGATTAATTTCTAACTTTCTGTATTTTTTTTCAGATTTCCAAATAAAATAGTGTGATCACTGTTCTGTATCATTACCTTCTGTCTCTCTAACACAAGGTGTATGAAAATCCAGAGGCAAGTAAGGGCAGCTTCTCTTCAGTGATATGATAGGACCAAAACTTCAATTTACCTTCACCAATTTATATGTTACCTGTGAAGCCTCATTCAGAATAACACTTGTGTCTTTTTGAGGGAATAATGCCTAAAATAAAAAGCAGCTGCTGACTCAATTGCCCCATTACAGCTGCTGATGTTTTCACAAGCAACCATATTATTTCAAGTATTCCTTTGCCTGGCAGAGTCTTTACTGACATCACACAGGTACAGTGTAATTCATTTCAGATAAAGAAGATCAAGAGAGAACAAAAGTAAAGCTCTCAGGAAAGAGCATAGCATGATTGTGTTTCCCCTCTGTGGAAAAATACAGCAACTTCAAGAACAAAATGGCACCAGTAACCATCTTAAAAGACACAAGAATATAGGGAGGGGAGGTGGGAAAAAAGGGGGTAGCTAAAAGACTAGCAGTTCTGCAGCTGTACTTGTTAGACAGATACAAACAATAAGGGACTATCTGCAAAAGAAGTACAACAAGGAGTGCAGGGTAGAAAGGACTACAGGGAACATGAGGTGCAAAGGAAAGACTGTGAAGCAAATTTCTGTTGGACATTTCTTCAAAGAGCATGGCAAATTCAGGAACAGATTCCATAGCAATTGTGCAATGTAACCCAAAAGCACTAGCTGTTGTCCAGAGATATTTATGATACTTTATAGAGGAAGGCTATTATCCCTTGGAATGGACTACAGAAGAATCATTTTGCTGCTTCATGCGTCCAAGGCTCTAAAAAATCTGTGTTACACTTAGGAGTAAAAGTGAAGTATGCAGAAGTGATCAAAGGAGAACGGGCTGGTTTTATAGCCTGCAGGGGAAACAACTGATCATATATTCTTCCTATGACAAACAACTGAGAAAGTAATTGAGAGCCTAGCAGAAACCAATGTTGTTACCTCAGCATTATTGATTTTAGGCAGACATCTTAATCTAACACATGACAAAACTTTGGTCATTGCAATAAGATATAGCTTTCAAGGAAAAATGATATTTATAAAGGTAGTTTACAGTTCAGTTAGAGATTCTTACAAAGTCAAGCCCAGGCTATAAAGGAATGGAAAGAAAAGGACTTCTTAAAAACAAAATGGATAGAAAGTTTGATTAAAAAGTGAAAATATGATTCAAGTATACTAAAGCAGAAGAGTCTTCCGATCTTCAAAACACTAAAAGGAAGCAATAAAACCCTACCTTTAAAATACTGGTACTGAAAAATGCACAACTCACCTGTTAGGGTTTGGGTTTTTTTAATGTCTTACCAAATTTAACAGAAATGTTACAGTTGTTTACATTATAATGAGCTAAGGTTGTTTAAATACCTATATTACAAAATGAATCCAGAACAAGATAAGAAAAGTCTATATAGCTCTTTGTTAACATTCAAACTTAAAGGAATACAACAATAAAGAAACAAAAACTATCAATACTGAAGAGCAAAATAATATAAAATTATAACAATCATCTCAAGAATATATATAGAGAAAAAAGTGAGTTCAATTCATGGTAATTACTAAGAGTGCATCTTCAACTTAAAAAAAAAAGTGAGGCAATAGAGAGAGCATTGCACACAACTAAAGAATCCCTTCCTACCTTCCTTCTGTTTCCTTCTACAAGCAGTCAGCCCTTTGCAATGTAAGATGCTGCTCCCTGCACCTCTCACTCTCCCCTGTTTCCTAGGAACCCTGAGCCATCCCCCCTGCAGCTTTTTAGCCTGGAGGGGGTAATGCACCACACATGGAGTTTCAGGTGATGACGCTAATTGGGCTTGCACTCCAGCAGATATATTTTATCTGCTAAATCCAGTGTCACCTTCTTCACAACTGCATTATCTTAGCAAACCACAGCTGATAAATATAGATATCCCTTCCCTATTCTTCCCAACTGACAAACAGTCTAGCTGGAATTCTTCATTTCAAGTTCTGAAGTGAATAGTCTGGCATGATTTCACATGTTTGTGGCAAATTCTTATGCTGTCCATGCAGCTGTTCCAAGTGTGAGCTGGGTCATGGCATGGAAGGAGATTGTTCAGAATAATCTGTCACCTGTTTTGAGGAATTCAATGTGCCTCCAAACCACATCCTTCAATGACAAACTCCCTTTGTCAGGAGAACTGCTTCTATCATTGGATCTGTCAAGCTGAGCCACTGAACGAGCTATTTCATAGGGTCTCCCCCAGTCAAGCTCGATTTGAGTTTTACAGTCCTTGATACTTGTGGGATATTTTCATAGAAGCCATTAACTCACCTTGCACCGGGAATTATGCTGCTTGGCAGAGGCTATCTCTCCTCACAATACCCTGCATGTCCAAAGCTGAACCTAGTCTTGTAATGAGATGGCAAGAAGTAGTCATATATATTCAAAATGTTGGCCTGTAAGCCAGTAAGGCCTGAAAATATTTACCAATATGTCAAAACGCTTCTAGCTGAAAACTGTTTCTAAACCATGCGCTGTTTGCAAGTTTAATGGCTTAAGGCTTATGGGCTCATGAATCACCAGCTTTCTTAGCAGCAGCATTTGAAATGTTGATACCTTAGCCTTGAAATAGATGTGAAGGTACCACAGCCTTTACAAGCTGTTATCGAAAGCCATACTTTAAAAGCTCCCACAGAAGACTGAATGTGATAGGAGTAGCTGAGCAGGATGAAAGTAACTGAACCAACTTAGTTAAAGTCATTGTTCATGTCTGCGTTCCATTTTAGTGATTGCCCTCCAGCTGGACAATGAATCATATTAAAGGAAACTTTGATACTTACAGTTTGTCTGATAAAAAATCCAGACAACTTGAGAAGCAATTATGAGTATTTGGGAATCTGTTTGTCTTATTTCAAATTACTGAATTCGACTATCAGAAGAAAATTTTGGATAACAATTCCATTTATCACAGATTTTAAAAAAATAAAATATTGCACCTTTCTACAACCCCAAGATTTTCAGTTGAGAAGATGCATGAACATTCATGGCAAAAAAATTGCTACAACAGAAACATGTAGAATGAATATCTCTAAGGTCAAGGAGGTTATGCCAGTAAATGGCAAACACTGCATTACAGAACTGTAAAATGAAATGTTAAGTGTATGGAGAGAGAACAGGGATGGAACAGCCAAATACAATAGCAAAACCAACTGGAAGAAAAAAGAAATCTCAATTATGAATAATAAATAATAATTCCATATACAGTTCTCTAAAATAGGGTGCCATCAATTGATTTACCTAGGTCTTACAAAGGGTTATACACTGTGGAGTGCAAAACTATAAAATATATACATGTTTTGTCTATGATGCCTATGACAGACAGAAGAATGAACACATAAATATGGTAAATAAATTCTGTTCCAGTTTTAACCAAAGTGATTATGAAAACACTAAAACTAAACAAATAAATACATTAGAATGCTGCTGAGTTTATTTCTCTGTGAATAGCTTAAAAAGCATGGGAAGTCATGGCTTCCTGTTTTTTTCTGGGTAACTGGCCCCATCTGCAGACACATTCATCCACCATGTCAAAACAGAAACCTTGCAGACCTGCCTCTTCACTCCTGTCTCCTTGCAGCCAGATTAAAATCCCAATCTGTTTCAAACACCTCTCTGAGGATGGCTAAAATCAGGTCAGCCTCAGTTCTACAACCCTTCTTCTCCATCAATATAGATAAAAATTACCGTTTTGCGTTCACTCAACTCATAACTCTTCATTTTCAACTCTAATTTCTCTCCAGGCCCTCATATTCAACCATACCAGAAAAAAATCAGAAAGATTTTGACATATTTCCAAGATCATTACTGTATGTTCACCTTCACAACTAAAAACTTTTGTTCAAGCTTTCATCACCTTGATTACTGCAACTTCTTTCCCCAGCTCTCATCTCATTCAAGCCCCATTGATCCAGAATGCCATCTCAATCAGCATTTTCAGCAATTAATCTGACCATGTGAATGCATTAATGCATTCTTCTTTGGTTCCTCTTTGGATTTGAGCTTTGTGCACGGATATCTGAGGTAAACTCCTTGTAAACAACTCCAAATCTCTTTTTCACTCCTTCTGAATTCTCCTTAAAACTTATCTGTTCTGATTTCTCCTGAGAAACTTGAAAATCAGGCTACTGCCAAGCACACAAATCAATGCAATCTAACTCCTACTTGCACTTCCTGCCCATTACCAATTTTTTACATTCATATCGTGACCCTTTGGGGGAAAAGACCACTATCTGGTCTTCTTTCAGCTGTACATAAGCTCCAAACACATTTCTACTTTATTCACTGAATGAAATACATGTAATATTTACACTTGCTTCTCAATATTTTATGCAAATGCTGCCATGTTTTAGAGGGCTGTGTGACTGCTGTCCTCATTGTAAAGAGATAAGAGCAACATGTGGGTATCCAAGATTTGAAGCAAGCACCATTTTAATTATACTTGGAGCCACATCAGCAACATTGCAGCCTGACCAAAGCAGACAACACAAAACTCCACTGAATTCTTTTCAATGCCATAGACCAATGTAGTTTCAACAAGTGTACAGGGGTTATTTCCAGTGAGTTGTGCTATTGTTCAACATGCCTATACACAGTTCCTTAAGGGTATCTGCTGTGTACGATGATTTTCCACCACAGAGTGAATATGATTTTCCAAAGAGCCATCTATACCCACCTCGGTATAGTAAAACCATTCTAGCTGCCACCAGGGCTTAGAGCGCATGTTGCCAATACGTCTGGTAAAACTGTATCAGCAGCAACGATTAGTGCATATATTGCAGGCAGGTTTTCACTCAGAGTGTGGACAACCCCTGGCTGTCCACACTGGGCAGGGGCTGAGCTATAAACAAATTTTACTTTTTTATAGTGCAGCAGTAAGATAATGAATGTGGTTATGTATTACTCTCTAACACCAGCATGGAGCAGACCACAGAACACCATCAATGTCCTGGAAAGCACAGTCTGCCAGAACATATAGCTGAGCTCAGGTAGCTGACACACGGAAGAGAGAAGAGGAGAAGGAAAATAAAACAAAAACAAACAAACAAACAAACAAACAAATATGAGGATCATGGAAAGGAACAGCTTATTAAACTCATGGCAAGTCATTTAGGATTTTACATAGGTGCCTCAGTTCCCAGGCACTACTGGTCTATCCAAAAATAGCTGCGAATGAAAGATGGAAACCCAGAAGTGAGATGACAGCTTTACCAGTAGTTTAATGCTTTGCCAGTCCCATTTCTATCATAAGTCTACACAGATAGATGACACCAAGGTGAACAGTGTGCAACACTCCCACACACAGAAAACACTTCTGAAAGGCAGGTTTCAGTAGAAGTACAGAATATTGCAGACATCAATCACACAGTGACTGTGAAGCCATAGATAGGTGATCAATATGAACAAAGTGAGGATTCACACACCCTAAGGTCAGCCACTGACTAGCCAGTCTGTGTCTGGTCTGTCCTACTCCTTATATTTCACAAATGTGACCACATTCTGGCTCCAGTTTGAAGATGCTGCCCAAACCCTCCTGCCCTTTCAGGAACGCAATTACAGGGAGAAAGCACTTTCAGGCACAGTAAATATGCCTGCTGACTATGACACTGGGAACAATACTCATCTCCCACAAAAGCTGTGCAACTGCATTGACCTTACAGCTGTAGGAAGCAGTAGAGTTTGTATCCTAGCCCACGTCACACACCGTTTTTATCTCTAGGTATCCTTCACCTTACTCAGCACAAGTAGTAGTCAGAAATCAACCAAAATGTTTAAATGATCAGGTAACCACAGCATACTGCAAGCATGTGTCTAATTAATCTGACTAATCAAAGTTTCCTGTGCAGTAATATATCACAGAGCTATGTAAAATGAAAAATGCAATCACTCAAAGAAAAGCAGACAGCTCCTTTCTTATTTAGTTGGAAGACTTCAACTCTTTTGCCACTCCAAGAAAGTGTTTTATCTTAGAATCGTAGAATAGTTTTGGTTGGAAGTGACCTTCAAAGTTCATTTAGGCCAACCCCCAGATGTCTGTAAATCAACTTCCTTATCTAAAGGAAACAGTATATTGTTTAATACACCAACATAGTAAAAATACCTTCTGATACTGCCACCATAGGTAAGCTATTACTGCCTAAGAACTTGGGTAAAAAAGTTTCCATACACATGTTTAAGTGTGTTAGCACACCAGTTCTCTTGGAGATTTCAGAAACTTGAAGTTTCCAGAGAGTTTCAAGTGAGGCAGCTGGTCGAGTAGAGAGAGGCCAGCACAATATTGGAAGCCTACGAATACAGTGTTTCATGAAAAAGTCAACATATCCCACAGTTACTCTCGCTTCTGCTGCAGTTGTAGAGAGTAATCACTAGATGGGGCTGCACAGTCACAAATCTGATTTATCGCCGCTAGAAGAGTTTGTTGTCTCCTACCGTTCTGTTTGGCCTAAAACTGACACATTCCAGAGCTTCCTAATAACTCGTCTTCTAAAAGATGGGATGGAATGCTTCTATTTACAAAATAAACATGTACACAGAGAAAGTGATGAGATACTGAACAGGGAAGGAAAAAAAAAGAAACCAACACTCATGGCATTCAAAATCAAACAAATTTTGAAAGTAAACTGAAAGATATTTTATCTGCCAAGACAGAGCAGATGTCTTGCTTTGTTCTGCAGGTCAGAAAGCACAGCAGACTCCTTAGTGCTTGACATGATTAGCTTCTGCAAAAGAAATACAAGAGCTCTGAGCTCAAGTCTTCCTAAATAAGGTCTAGCACGTTCTAAAAATGCAGTGACAGGCAAACCCATTTCCCATAAATGCCCTGGTGATACACTTAATGCTACACTTAAGATGTATTTACAAAAGAATATTTTTCTGCTAACTGCATCGACACTAGACAGCTTTGCTAGCATAGGAACAGGGTTGAAAAGTTATCATCCTAACCTACTAGCACACAATGAATCTGGCTTTCTAGAGATTACCTATGTGTCAAAAGGGAAGTTTTACCTGCTCTCATCCTATATCTGTTGAGGACAACTTGCAACCCAGTCCACACCTGCATATTCCTGGTCTGTGTGCCATATCACTATTCATCTTCTGTAGAATGGCAAACTGATAGATCCTCACTTCTTGCTTGGGTTTTGCGAAATCCTTCAGGAACGAAAACCAAACCCTCAGCCCTTCTCTAGAGGGCACTGCAGGGTCCTTTCAGCATGTTATCTGTTGTATTAAAACAAAAGCACAGAAAATATTTTTTTAGCCCGATTTCTAAGAAAATATTATGGCACTGTCACTGTTGGTTTATACCAATTCCCTCAGCAACAGATCGGGCCAGGGAGGAGATCCCTAAACAATCAGGCTGTCAAACAGTGGCACAGGCATTGCTGCAACTCGCCTGGAAGGTGCTGCAGAAGGCAGCTGAAACAGCAGCCGAGCAAACCAGGTCCCATTCCCCCTCTCGTGGAGGATCTTCCCTGATCTCTTTCACCTGGAAACTCGCCGTTCTTTTGGCCACAGGACTGCCGTCCCACAATCTTACATGCTTTTTGATAAAGAACCTGCTTGCACCTCAGCTGCAAAAGCCACCCGTGCAAGGGGAAGAAGAGAGCACGTTCCCTGGTCTAGTTGGAGGACCAAGCCCCTCACAAGGACATATCTGTGAAAAGCCCCTCCGTCAGAGCCCATTGCCAGCTCACACAACACTCTTGCATATTTTAAGACGAAGACTGCAGGGAAAGCATACCAGAACCAGCCTTTGAGGAGGTGCCGGTACAACCTCCAGGTGCCGGTTTTGTCACCTTACACACCGCTACGGGAGCGCGTCACTCCCGCCGGATGGCCCCGCCCGCCAGCCCAGCATCGGGCACCTCGGGACACGAAAATCCACCGAGGCGCCGGCTCCAAGAGGACACCGCGCCCCGCCCCGCCCCCCGCCACATGCCGCCGGCCACGCCCCGCCGTCCGACCCGCCTGTGAGCGCTACGGGCCGCGCCGGTCTCCTCTCGGCCCCGAAATGCCCCTTTTCAGCGTGCCCAAAGAAGTGGCCGTCGGGACGGCGATGCTGGGGGTCGCCTTTGCCACGGGGATGCTCGCAGGTAAGTGGCGCCCCCGCCCCCTGCGTACGGGGTTGGGGGCTGCGCCCTCCCCGTGTCCCCACGAGGGAGGGGCCGGGGATCGCGGTGGCCGGGCAGGTGCCCCCCAGGGGCAAGGGGGACCCCCCGGTTTCGAGCGGTCGTCAGGGGGGCATCCTTTGGGCCGGGATTTCGCTGAGCTGCGGCGATAAATACGCTGATGCTCTTAGAGCCCAAGCCGCTCCCTTTAATCCAGCTGCTGCAGCGTGGGGCCGGGGCCAAGGTCCCAGCAAAGGCGAAGGCACGGTCCCTGCCGGCGCTTCTGTGGCCAGGCAGAAAACGCTGTGCGGTGTCCTGGTCACAGCTTTCCCGTCTGATGACAGTTTCGCTTTCGTTCCTCAGGGCCAGAGGAGGTGCGAGCCCATGATCGGGCAGGGGCGGGAGGCTGGTGCTGAGTTTGGGGCACAGCCGCTTGCTTACTTACCCTGTGGCTTCAGGCACGTTGCTGAAATAATCTACACCTCAGTGTGATCGTCTGTAAAACAGAGCAATTAACAGAAAATAAATCAAAACCTCGAAATAAGTGTTCTTCAGTAGCAAACAACTACCAAGAGATGGGGAACGGATAATTTTGTTGTTGTTATTTCTTTAAAGTAATTGCTCCATTTCGTGAAAGAAGCATTAGGCATCAAAGCTGAGGTCAGTTCTCTGTTTAAGTAGACAAGCAACAGTTCCTAAACTTCAGATTTCAGAATTTGCTTTTTTTTTTTTTTTGCACCCTGGTTTTATGTTAAACCAGCCATTGAGCAATGCCGGATTTCCCATGGCTAGAGGACAGAACAGTGTCATTAGGAGAACACAGGCCTTGAGAAGATGCATCAGCTGACAGCCCTAAAGACCAGGCACCTCTATCCATGTGAAGAAAATAGTGTGCCTCATTCATGCTTTTCTCCTTACACTTGCCCTTAGAGTTTTGATGTGGTTACTTGTCTTGTAAGAATATGAGTTTCTAATGTTCACATAGGCTGCTGAACAGCACAGTACCGAAGCCTTTCCTTTTCAGCCTTTGCAGACTTGGGGCTGGACATCTTAATGGTAAAATAGTCCACTCAGCTGTCCTGCTACATTGCATTTTCCTTTTTCACTGGATTTTTCAGAGCAAAGAATGCTCTAACCTTTAGTAATACTTGAGTGCTTCCTTTATTTAAGCAGGCAATAACTAACAAAGATAAAAGTTGTTGGTTTTGGGGTTTTTTTTGTAGGTAAAAGATACCCTTCTTTAGTTTTTGGAACACCTAAATCATCCAAGAGCATTATCGGGAAAAGCAGTCCTCTCTGGCAATACATACTGGATCACTCTTTGCGGGAACACCCAATTCTAAAGAAGCTCCGACTGGTCAGTATCTTATCCCTCAACACAGATTTTCTGTTCAGAGTTCCACTAGGCCCTTTCTGTATTGCCCACACCTCATCCTGAACTGCTGGACTCTTCATGATAGTCTTCCTCCATCTTACTTGCACACATGGAAAGATGGCTTGAATCTTCTTCATTTCCTTACTCCTTGTGCTTTCTGGGACTTCCAGTCATTAGAGAGAGACTTGTATTTATTGATGATATCTGGTCCAGAAGAAATCCTGGTCAAATGCACTTCCCTTGGACACACTTTCTACATAGGAGAAGCAGTGCAAAATTGTCCCATCTATTAAATTGTAAAACACACACGATATTTTCTTTTTAAAGTGGTAGTACCCAGACTCTTCAATGTTCATGGCTACCTAAATGAGTATTTAATAGTACTGGCATACGTTTTAGACGTGGCTTCTTAGACATGGCTTCTGAGCTCATGTGTTTGGGCTGCACTTGATTTTAACTGTAACAGATGAATTTTGTTCATTTTATTTGGTGTACAAGGAAACTGTAGCTTAAAGAAGTGATGTTCTCCAGCAGGCTCCAATGTCAGAGCTCAGAATAGACCTCACTTAGGACTGAGTCATTTCAAGTGAGACAAATTACCCCTGTATAAAAGCAATTTAATGTAAAGTACTGGAGCTGGTTGATTGGGATGAGGCCTAAAGGAAGAAAGAAAACAGGAGGAGTGTCCCTTCCACTGGGTACAGCCCTTCTTTTCCTGCTGCCCCCCTCAGAACCAGGCACCCTCCCCCCAGCACTGGCACAGCTGCTCTGGCTCTGCACTGTGCGGTCAGAACATGGTCTCACCTTTGGTAACAGAATTTAACCTAGCAGTTCATAAAAACATCCTACCTGTCTTGGGGGAATAAGGCCATAAGTACAAAGGTTATAATTAAAAAAAAAAAAAAAAAAAAGCATCTATTTATGTAAATACACAGAAATAAAGGGCTTTCACAGTCAAGGTTCCTCTATGATTCTTAATCAGTTATAACTATTGCTGAATTTGCCACAGCCAATGCAACTTTGAGGCATATTATTGCTCTGAATGATTAGCCACTGCTTAAGACACACTCCCCACCCTCCTTAGTTACTGTTAAATTTAAACCAATTTCTGGCTCATAGGTGGAACACAAAGCTATCTAAAGTGAGAAAGGTAGGAGTATCTGTTTTTCCTGGGGTTTCTCTGGGTTTTTTCCCTCGGATATTGATTCAGAACCTTTACGGTTTGTTTGTTGTGATGTGTTATTTGTTTTTTTTTCCTTTCTAGCTTACCGCTGATCATCCTTGGGGTAAAATGATGGTGTCCTGTGACCAGGCTCAGCTTATGGCAAATTTGGTCAAACTCATTAAAGCCAAGAAAGTTATTGAAATAGGTAAGAGTGTCACTTTGTCCTCTCTCTAGTAGAATAAAGCTGCTGGCTATGCTTTTCCAAATAAAGTCATGTTTACATAAGTTACCTAAACATAGTAAGACACTGCATCCCTGTCTCAGCAAACAGGTGGACAAACTGCAAGTGTCAGATCTGCACTTACTTGCCCCTTTGTCTATATGTGCTTTTAATAACTCTGATAGGGATGTCTCATCTTCTTAGAGACAATCTGAAAAAGTAAGATCAACAGATCACTTGGGTCTCCAATGTCAGGCAGCAATTGCAGGGCAGGGTGTATTCTTTCCTTCCTGTATCAGTTTATTGCCAGAAGGAAATGTTTTGCTGCACAAGCCCTGCATCCAATCCAGTTTCCCTGATGCACCTATTAGCAGGATGTCCCAAAGCCAGACAGATGCTGAGCAGCCAGGTATGGGTTCCCACTGCCTTCATTCTTGGTCTGGCTGTTTTGATGCCCTTGTTATGATGTATTTTGCTGCTGGTCTGGTCCCTTTGGCTCAGGATTTAGCTCTGCCTTTAAATAAGGGTGTTCGTCAGAGATGCAGGACCAGACTCCATCTGTGTATCCATAAGACTTGGAAAAAGCCAATATTAAGCTTTGCTAAAAGATTTAAGAAAAAAAAAAAAGAGTAAAAATTCGTCTCAGGCTACTATTACATTAAAATGGTAGGGAAAAGTTTTTGTGTCCATTACCAAATTGCCATCCTCTACTCCTTTGGGGTTCTTATTCCAGAAGGGATGCCTGTACCTCGCTATCTTTTTTTTTTTCCCCACAATATGGTAAGTGTTAATGACTCTTATGATTTTCCTAGGTGTTTTCACAGGTTATAATACCTTGAATATGGCACTTGTCCTGCCAGATAATGGCAGAGTTATTGCCTGTGATATAAATGAGGACTATGTCAAAATTGGAAAGCCACTGTGGAAAGAGGTAGGTAGCATCTTTTCTGTTATATGTTTGGGACAGCTGCGTTTGCATATCAAGGGATTTTGGTATCTTAGACTTCAATATACAGAAGCATTCCTATCATTAAAGAAGGCTGAGACAGTTCAGTTTGGAGAGACAAATAAGTGTTGTCTGAAACCTAAAAATAATATGAAAAATATCTGAACACTAGTCACTCCCCGGGTGCAACCTACTAACAGGTTATTTCTTAACCAGTTTCATAAATTCTTTGTTCTTTTTAACTCTAGGCAGGAGTAGACCATAAAATTGACCTGAGGATTAAGCCAGCAATTCAAACGCTTGGTAAGTAACCTAAACCACTTTTCCCTTCTCTAGAAAGAGAAGATGGATATAACGCCAATGAAATCCAAGAGCAAATATGCTTGTGGATGCAATCCCTTTGCTAAGAGTGAAACAGTTTGGTTTGTGTGTGTGTGTTTGTTGTTTGTTTGTTGTTGTTGGTTTTTTTTTTTTTTAATATAAGAGAGAAAAATCAGAAAACTTAACAATTTTCTAAATTCACAGTTTTCCTACATGCTAGCAGGATGTCCTGTGTGGTGGGCTGTACTGGTCACTCACCTGTCGTGCCCATTGCCTTGTTTAATCTATGAAGTACTATCGTCAGCTGCTTCTAGGAAAGCTGATTAAAACAGATTAATTAGACAAAGCCCAATTTCTCTTATCCATTGTCCATTCCAAGCCAGTATTTCTTTGTTACAGGCAAGAAGAGTTTTCTGAAAGGGCTGAAGTGCAGAAAAAATACAGAAGCCAATATAAAACTTAGGGTATAAGAGTTGAATTGTGTCTAGAGAAGTTCAAGTTTAGGATGTGTCAAAAGCATGGAAGACTATTAGAAAGGCAATGACTTTTGTCATTCAAGGAAAGAGAAGATGTGGAGCAGCAGGGATATTAGTAAATATTCTGACAATGCAAGAAATTTGCTAGGAATGGAGGAGTCGGAAGGAGGTTTCCAGCAAAGGTGTTTGATGGATCCACAGATCTATCCATCACCTTGTATTACTTCCAAATTCATCCATTCTTTCTAAAGAAACAAGTATTAACAGTCAGCTAGGATGCACTGTCCTTGAAGTCTGATGGACAGCTTTGTCTAGGCAACGCTTCAGACAAAAAGATCCTCTGTTGACGGAGGTGGCTGAGAACCTTAGGAAAGCAGCAGCCAGCCCCTCCACAACTGATGATTTGTAATTCTTGGTCAATAAGTCCAATTAGAAGAATTCAAATCTGAACAACACTTGCCTTGCCCCAGAGAGGGAATACTTACAGCAATCTTTTGCTGTGATGGAGATGTCCAACAGGATTTATTCATGACCTGTATCATGGCATTTTATCATCAACAAGAGATTAGCACATAGGACCTGTTCATAAATGTGAGAAAAATCCTAATCCATTTAAGGAAACAGTTCTCAGTCAGCTCAAAAACTAGCTGAAGGTGTAGAGAGTGTGTCCAGTTTCAAACGGCTTGACTTGTTTTTACTGCAGCTTTCAGTAGTTCCAGTTGTGTCCTGCAGATTTAGAACTACTCCATGAACTTCCAAGTAGGCAGAACTCAGTAGCCAAGTGTTTTATGGCATACATTGTGTCTAGACTGGTTTCTGTGGGATAAGCTTTTCTAGTAATTAGCTGTAGAAGAACAGGCTGCCTGGTCCAGGCACCAAAACCACTATTTAATTAGAACTTTGACACAAACGGACAACTTCTTCCTACACAGTATTAAACAGGGTATAACAACTCACTTTGTTGCTCATCTAGATGAACTGTTGGCCAGTGGAGAATCAGAAACCTTTGATTTTGCTTTCATTGATGCGGATAAAGAAAGCTGCAATGAATACTATGAAAAATGTTTGCGCCTCATAAAGAAAGGGGGAATAATAGCTATTGATAATGTAAGTACTGCGGTTGTAGTGGTAGTAGCACAGGGAGTTACTGCTTTTGCCTCTGGGAAAGGAAAAAAAAGTCACAGCGGGATATTAGTAATGTGATTTCTGACCTGCAACTCGGTTGCCCATTGCAACTTGTTTGTTCCATATTATACAAAGGGGCCTTTTATAATTCAACATAAATTTCTAAAGTAAGCTATATGGAACTCTAATATAACCAAAAGAGTAAAAACGTACACAAGTAAGAAGTTATGTGTTAAATTTATGTTACATAAATGTACATAAACAGCCTGTGATAACAAACTTATCGAATTTTTTGTAATTAATTACAGAGAATGCTCTGTAGTATTCTGATTTGTCTTGCAGTGCATTTTCTATTATACTCTGTACAGTACTTATGCAAGATCAGAGATAGCATTTGTAATCATTAACTACTAATAAGTTACTAATTAGTAACTTTCACTAGAGGCAAAGAACAATGTTAAACTTCAGGTTCCTTCAGGGTTATGGTGGCAGCTGAATTGGGCCTTTTAAAAAATGCCTATTTAATCATGGGGTTTTAATTTATTTATTTTGGCCTCTAATTTGCAGTAGAAGTACAATTAGCCAATTCTGTGGACTCCCCACCCCACTTGCTTATGAGAGCTCCACGTCAGATACCACTGGAAATCTGAAATACAATATGTAATATTGATTTCTAGAAAATATGCAGGACCTTTTCCAAAGCTTCATTTGTAGTCCAAGGAACATACTAGAACAAATGAGGTGCATGACATTTCTTTTTTCAATAGGTCCTTTGGGGTGGAAGGGTGCTAAAACCAAGAAAGGATGACTTGGCAACCCAGAGCATCCACCACCTCAATGAGAAGCTTCTCAGAGATGCACGAGTCAATATCAGCATGCTGCCAATGGGAGACGGAGTCACATTAGCGTTCAAGTTGTAACTGGAGAAAGTCCAGCAGATGGGAAACAAGAAGCAGTATCAAATAATCAGGAAAAATGCAAGCAGAGCAGTATCAAAAATGGTTATTTAACCTATATCTCCACTGGATAGGATAGCCTGGGGAAGTAGACTTTAGGAGCAGCAGGATCCTAAGGATAGCTAAGTTGAGAAGAGACACTTCTTTTGAGATCGGCTATGGTTTCTTATTTTAATTGTAATAAAGTAAGTGAACTTATGTGAAGTTGTCCTTGTAAGACAGTGGTTGAAAAAAATCTCCCTCTGTAGAATAAGTTCCAAGTGAGTCAATACAACAAAGTCATTTTCTGTCCTAAAAGAGACTACTGAGTAGCAGAATAATCAGTCCTACCATCAAAAGGGAAAGTGGAGTTTAGTAATGTAAGAAGCCCTAAAAAAGAAGTGGATTTTAAATGAAATGTATGTGACATCAAGGAGCTTGCCAGCCTTCTCAAACTAATGATTTTGAAAGTCATTGGTAATCCTTGAAGGGTACTACATAGGAAGCCGCAAATAGACACCATCTGGGGGGAGAAAAAAGTTGTCTTTAAAAGCATTTAAAAGCATAAACACGACTTCCAATACAGAGCATGCCCTATAACCTTTGTGTGCAAGGACTGGGTTTCTTTCACCTAGATAACAGTGCAGGTAGATTTTTTTATTTTTTTATAGTCAGAATGAAAAAGAGCAAATGGGCAAGAACAAAAAAAAATTCTTCCTCCTTACTCTCTCCCTCCCACCTGCCTGCCAAAGCAGCAACTTGCTAGGGACTTGTCTAAAGAAGGAAAATTATGATTGTATGAGAATGTAATATAGCTGTTAACTGGCTATTCAAATAATTACTGCAAGCAGAGATTCCCTTCCCTAAGCAGCATGTAACAACATGATGCCTTTTCCACGCCCCAGTAAAGATTTTTCTGACAGCATTCCTAACTCCTAGTTAACTTCATTTGCTGTTGCCATCCATTACTTGTTTCATCTTGATGCATTCTGTAATTTTTTTTATCAAGAAACAGTAGCTGAAAAAGCTCGCTTTACTGGAGACCAATGAAAGAGACTTAAGGTGGTAAGAGGCATATTCTGTTCAAGCTAGAGAATAGGAATCCAGCTAATGGCTTCTTTCCATGGTGAATTACAAATTGTAATAACTAATTTTTAGGGATTTCTATTTCAGCCCAAAATTCTTATTACAGAGAAAACCTAACTAAACGAGAAACCAAAACCAGCATTTTACAGACAAAAGGTCCACTGGCTACTGTTTGGGGTGACTGATACACTGGAAGGATATCATATGTATATTGAGGAAAAAAGTTGCTTAGATTTGTTGGTCTCCTATAGGGAAGCTGTATCAGTCCTAAAAGAATCCTTCTTCCTTTTGCTTAAATGAAGCACTTGAATGATTCAGGGCACTGAATCATTGTTAGAACTGGGTACTTGGCTAACATTTTTTAAGTTTCACCTGATGGCTTGGGTTCTGATAAGGGACAGACGTGGAGGGCACAGGTCTTACCTGTCTCAGACACTGGTGGCCATACACTGCAGTGGGAGAGGGATGAGGAAGCGTTGCCTGATGGTTTCAGAATGGGGCTGTGAGTGAGGTGTTCTCAATTCTATTTCTGTCACTTCCACTTAAAACCCTGATTCAGCAGGCCACATCAGGATGTGCTTAAGTACTTTGCTGAATTGAGGACTGGCTGCTGTAAGGAAAATCTATGCCTGGGAGAAGGCCAGGACAAAGTACGTATAGCCCTTAAATAAGATTTTTAAACACTGCATAAAGCTTGCCCAATTTCTTCTTCTGGCTACAGTTTTCCCCTCAGAGCTTCAGGCCTCTGTGTGCCTCAATTTTCTTATCTACATAAAAGAAATAACACCTTACCAAAGTCTTAATGACTATAATACTTAAGACAGGGTGGTTAAAGGAACATACAAGATTATACATTTTCATGCAAAGCTTCTGGCCATGTTCTACATTACATTTTTACTTCTTAAGTAGATAACAAAAAACTCTGAAGGTTACAAACACAAAACGGGACAGTTCAACAGCTAGGTCATCCTCTCAAATATTCCTGCTTTCTGAGGCTAAAGGCTGATAATCACAAGCAGGCTACAAGCTGTTAAGAACACATACTGTGACCTAAAAGTACCATTATGGCCTTTCCCAAACACACAGAAGTCACTGTAATATTGATCAAGGACTCTTAACTGGTTTGCTAACAATTTCCAAGTTGCAAGAATCCTCTCAGTAAAGCCAAACCAAAAACGGGCAAGTACCATCAATAGTTTTGCAAGAAACAGACAAGTAACAGTTTAGCAACATTCAAAACCAGATAAAATCATAGTTCATTAATTCAAAAATCTCCTGTTCCTTGAATGGTGGGGATTGGCAAAGTCCTCGTCACCTGAGCTAGAGGAAGACCTGCTGAATGCCTGAGGTTGAAGCTACACACAGCAAGCTAGCATTTTGCCTCTCCTTTGGACTCTGCTCCATTTTAAATATGCAGAGCATAGTGCGAGCATTTAATCAAACCTGTCTCTATCCTGATCACGTAATTACCATTAGAAAGAATAGCAGTGTGTCCCTAAACTATAGATTGATGAGCCATCTGTAAGCTGGAACAAAGAGCAGAAGGAAGCTTAATTGAATCAAATATTTAGAATACATTACACTCTATTTTGTGGTTAACTCAGAAGCTGGCTTTCTCTTCAGGCTTCTGTCCTGCACGTCTGGAATTCATCACCACTAACTGCATTTAATCCTTCAACCTTACTATAAAGTGACTGCTGATAATATATAATTATAGCTTAATTCAGGTGGTGAATCAGCTTTGCAGAATTTGTGAGGACAATGGAAATTCAGGCTTTCATTAGGTGCAGAGAGTGGACCGCACGATAACGCAGTGCAAGTCTTTGTCTCTCTCTAATGGTGAGATCAGGTATGGGAGCTGACGGGTCTGCTCACCCCTCCCAGGTAACACACCTCCCCAAGATACTGCTCACACTGTAGGGGCTCAGGATTTTCCACCCCTAAAAGAGAAGCTGACCTGAGGGCACGGCTGTTGCCCAAACCCTGTCACCCAGCTGTTCATGCAGCACTAGCATCTCTTTTCTAGTTGCAAGGGTTGACTCCAGAGAGGCCAACACAGGCAACAAACGTACAGTTGGGGCTTGCTTAGAAGCAAATGGGGCTAAAGAGTAGCGCGTTTAAAAAAAAAAAAAAAAAAAAATCCCCCTAGTGCAGTAACTCCCATAAACCACCACGAGAATGAAAACCCCAGCTGCTGGTCGGGTATCTCAGTCCCTGCTCCAAAGACATCACATTTGGAACAGTGTGGTGTGATATTTGGACGGGTGACAGGGAAAGGAACATAAGATTGTCTCAGAGCAGACTTTGCATCCCTACTAGCTAATTAAATGAGCCAACGACACTCGCTCAACAGTGCTACCATGTTCCCCCTTTGTGCTGGCCCTCTCCGATATACCCAGAGGAATGACAGCAAAAGCTTGGAGTTACATACAGTGTGGAAAGCACTCAGGACTCAGATCAGGTGCTTTGAAATCTAGAGAGAGGGGCTGCCCCCAAAAAGAAACAACTCACTGCCCAAGGGTAGACACAGGGGTTACTGAATGCTCAGGGCTCACTTCTGCATTTTCAACGCTGCAACTTCTGATCCCACTGGGACACATCGGGGAGGAAGCAAGGAACATCATACATCTGTCACGTTGCTGCAGGCCTGAAGGAAAACTGGGCTGCTGGGTGCAGCGTTAACATAGAGGCATTTGTTTAAACCCCTGGCGCTGCCATCCCTCCCTCTTTTAACAAACTCATAAATTGCTTTTAATCTGTTTGAATTTGGCCACATTAGACTCAAACAATTAGCAAGCTTTGAGTGATAAACCCCTTCAGATGCAGAGAAAGGAACACAAATAAAAACCTCATCCAAATCCCCTCCTTTGAAGCAGGAACAGTGACTCACATTCCCCACAAACCTTGCAGCTCAGACCTGAGGCACATGCTGTGTCTCTGGCACTGCAATCTGGGTGATAGCTGGGTGGCAACAGCAACAAGTGCCATACCTTGCAGCTGGTTCCTTTCTGTCGATGTAGTAGCGGAGTTAGCTGCATCCCTGCTTGTGTTCTCTTTATCACTCGAAGAAATCCATCCTAAATGGCCACAACAGGGGTAAATAAGATAAGAGGTCAGTGCTGTCTTAAGAAACCATTCTCCCTTCTAGTTGAGATGAAGGCAGCTCAGTTTTATCTAACCGACATACTGAAACTGCACAGGCCTCCTCCATCCATTGTGCCACACTTGTACTACTATGAAACACATGACCTTGGTGAGCAGCTCCATCTGTCCTGCTAAACAATGGGCACATCAACACATTCAGATAACCTACCAGCTCCCCACACAACAATAGATCTGGACCCATCTCTGAGTGGTTTGCAGCACGTTTGATTTTACTGCTCATTTCATTTTCACAGGAGCAGCAGCACTACCACATCCTTCCCAGAATGACAATGTAGAAAGTTGTAAATGAGAAGGGTCTTTTGAGGAGGGATTTCTGATGAGATCCCAAACAAGTAGTACTGAACAGGGAAGACAAAACCATTTCTTCTCTCTTTGCACACCAAAGAGTTGCAAACAAACATTTCCTGCCACAGTGAGCACTGAAGCTCCTTCAGAGCAACTTAAAAGTAATAAGTTGTATTTGTTTCCTCGCCCATCAGTTGCTCTGCTCCCTGATCTGCTAAGCCCTGCCCCAGGGCCATGCCATTTCACTGCTGTTGCAAGTTGTGCCCTGTGACTTGCACTGGAATTAGAGGCTCTGCTGAGTATGAAGCATTGCCTCTGCATAATTCCAATCACACACAAATTGGTCTCATGCATTTGCAGCTACTTGTGGTTTCCAAGTCACCTGTTTTACAATAATTTAAAAAGCAATGTTTTGAAAAGGAAATGAACAAACATAAAACCTGTAAAAGAGGGAAATTAATGTGGGATTTCAGACAAGTTATTTATCTTCCTTTTTGGCTCAGTGCAATACTGTAGGGATAAGCACATAACTAGCTGCTTTAATATTTATTCCTATTATAGGAAAAGTAAACATTGCTGATAAGTCACTGCTTTCCAGGATTAGATTTCATGTTTTAGAGACTGCTTCAAATTAATGCAGAAGCAAACATTATCTTTTCTTCTTATTCATATATTTCCCTAATGAGTTCCAAGCAAATTGTTCCTACTTATATTTTATGATTTTAAATAATTAAAGCATTTTATGGAGGCAACTAAAATTCTCCCCAGAGTTAGCAGAAAGATTATTGATTGAACAGATCTCAAGCTACAAGGAAAAATTATTATTTAGTTTAAAGGCTCATAATTTTATTCCTATTCATCTACTGAAAAACCGAGAGACGTTGTGCATTTTTACGACAAGCTTTGGAGTTATGGGTACAGACTTGGGTTATGTTGGTGAGCTGAAAGCAGTAACTTTTTGACATGGTGAAATTAGATTTGGAGAAGATAGTTAATGAGAGTGTGTTACTGCTTCTGTCACAAGTAAATGCAACACCTAACTCCTGCGTGCACACAAGACAACACTATGTCCATTACCCAAGACAAAACCCGGCTGTACGTCCACAACACCAAGAATTTGAGTCAAGTCCATAAATGCAAAACATCAACATAAGCAGCCAGCTCTCAGGAAGGACTGGTTCACAGGTTCGCTGTGTTCAAAGGACACCTGTGTTCACAGGTTCACAGGACACCTGGGCTCCATGGTGTCATGTCGTGTGGCATGGCCACCAGAGGCCACAGGGCTATGGCCCAGATGTTACTGGCCTGTAACAACCCCCAGCAACAGAGAGGAGGTTTCTACTAGCATGAGAATAAAAACAAACCAACCACAAAAAAAAAAAAAAAAAGAGAGAGAGACAAATGCCTTTTTAAAACAGGTGCAAAGAAATGTGTATAACGGAAATGGGTGCTTGCAAATCTAAATGGAAATAAAAAAGAGTAACAGTTGAAGATAAAATTTAGGCTTATTTGTAAGGAACCTCATGCTTATGCATGATGTCACTTTTATCTTTTAACTTGCTTTTTGTTAAGAAGCAATCACTAGGAGTTTACATTTAAAGGTAAGCAAAACATGTAACTGCTTGGACAAGCGAAAGAAAAAAAACACCACACTTACAAAACCTAGGCGAATATATATAAAGATCCAAAATGCTGACTTCTAAGCATTATTGTTTACCCTGCAAGCCCTATCTTTCTATCCTTTTCCCCATAATAGCTAAAATCACACAGGCTGTGGCTCACAACACTTAATGCTTACATCATGTGTTTCTCAGGTACATATTTTTTGCACGTGGCTACCAGAGTCAACATTGCTGATGTCTGCTACAGGTCAGAAACTGGAGGGCAGGAGGAGCAGTAGCAGCTACAACTAGAAAACAGCTACAACTAGAAGCAGACGGTCTTGTCAGATGGTGATGGACACCCCTGAATCCAGGCAGAGCTGCAAGGGCCACACAGGGACTGGGGGCCAGTGAGACATCCAGGCTGGTCTGTGCAGAGGGACTCACCTCTGCCTCTGGCAAGGTCCAGCTCCATGGACAGAGGCGAGAAAGGGTCCTTTGGCTGCCTTCACCCACAGCTTCCATCCAGCTGCCCATGACTCCTCAGCCTCCCAGGCATGTCAGCAGGGTATTGGTGTGACATTTCCTCAGTGTCACCTTTAATGTCCTCTAGCCATCTAAATGTCAGCTGCTATAAAACACTCTCCCAAGACACTTAATCCATCTTTTCAATGCAAAGTAATTAGTGGGGTCATTGCAAAGCAGAAAGCCACAGTTAATTGTGCAACTACTGTGCCATCATGTATTATATCAAAGAGATTAATACAACCTGAAAGAAATTGCAGGGCCTTCCTTGGTTTCCTTTGAACATCAGAGCTAGATTATATTCCAGTGAGCCTCAAAGATATACCCAATGCAGAGGAGCATTAATTCAATATCAAAGGGCAGTGTCAAAAGGATATTCACTAGGTCAAACTCCTGATAAAATTATTTCTATACAAAAAGCTGCAGTTTCTCCACATATATGTAGAGCCAGATTCTACATCACCACTGGGTCTTCCTGCGGCTGTTGTGAAATTTAGACACGGTAATTTCCTGGGAATTATTCCCACCAACAGATAGCAGTCCCTCACCTCTGGCTGGGAGGACCATCAAGATGGAGCCAGTAAGGTGTCCTGCTGAAAGCCGGGGCTACACTACCAAAGCTGAACTCCCATGGCCATCAAGGACTGCTGCGTGAGATCAGACCTGTCCTAACAATCTAAGACTGATCCACATTATCACTGAAGACAACTTGAAAGAGACAAAAGCACCAACACATTTAATCAACACCCAGGGATGTGGGGCCTCAAAATTCATTCTGGAATTACAGAATGGGTCCCAGGTGCCACTGAGCCAGTCACACATCCCCCTCACACAGCTTTGGTTAGTTTGATGGGTGCTACCAAGTTTTACTTTCTTGATTTGCCACATACTCACTCATGTACCAGATATTGAGTGATGCCCTTTAGCTCAAGCGTAACTTCAAGTGTATACTTAAACTTCCAGACACAGATGATGGCAAACTCCTAACAAAAACTTCAGACCTGCAGCTAGGGTCTGCCTGTTGACCTTATGAACCATTTATGGTCACCTCCACGAACTGCATTAAAGGCACATGATTAAGGTTGCAAAGCTAAGCACTTACGTTACAGAAGACTAATTAGATTTCCACAAGCAAGCTTAATTTTGACTATCCCTATTACATCTAGACATTATAATATAGATTTTAATTTTATGGTCAAGCATTTCTGCATTATCCCTCTTATGTGCTCCTTCCTGACCTTATTAGGTCTCATTTTACTTCTTTTGCCTTCAGGCTAATAAACTGAGAACCTATAAACAGGAAAATAGTTGGTTTTAGGCAGCCTGTGCCAGTAGCGGTTTCCTAGGTCTCAGAAGGGCCAAGCAACCTTGTGCTGTGATCATGTTTCTCCAGCAGAAGAGGTGGAGGAAATTAGGGAATCAGCACCAGAAGTTATAACTGCCTTTCCTGTGTTCAATTATATTTTCTTTCTGCTTTGTGTTTATCTTTTTTAATTTCCATAAAAGAAAATTGGACTGTAACAGCTATAGCAACACCAAATCATTTCAGCTAACTCCCTGTACTTTCCCTCTGAAGGATCAAAGGCTACCAAGTAGAAGGGAAGAAAAAAGAGGGAAGAGATAAGAACAGGTTTTTCTGTGCAATAGGAAAGTTACACTGCGAAGAAAAGTATGAAAATTAAAGCCCTTTTTTTCCTGGAAACTTTATGTTTTGAATGTTTCTCCGCTTCTCTTTCCTTTTCGCCCTTGCTGCTAACCAGGCTGAGGTGTTTGTGCCTGAAACCGTGTCCCTCAGGTCCCCAGTGCAGCTGCGCAGGCAGCTCAGGCAGGCACGTACCCGCCTGCACTGAACGCCAATGCAGCCGCACCCTGCAGAGCAGCCAGGTGTACCCCAGCCCCACCAAACTAAACAGGTCTTACAGTGACACACCATATCTTACATTCAATAAATCCCGGACAGAAACATGAGAGCAATCTCATTTCGGAAAGAAAACACTGGATTAGCCTACCACAAACACCTTGCAAGGCAGCATGCTCGTGCTTCCTGCAGAGCACCACTCTCTGCTCAGCAGTGAAGGGAGCTTTGCCAAACACAGGGGGAACCAAGAGCAACCACCTAACTCCCTGGCACTCAGCTCAGGATGGGGTGTGCTTCGAGTCAGGAGGAGCTGTGGCTCTGGGGGAGGCTGCTGCAAGTGACTGCAGTGGAGCTGCACGGTACAGATCTCTGGCACAGCTTCACAGCGAAGGAAAGGAAATGGGACTTTGAGCCAGACTGTTCAGAAAGCCCACGAGAGGGAGCAATTTTGAAGCAGAGGGTGTGGGTTAGTTGCGTTATACTCATTTGGCAGGGAGACCTACCAAGGCTCCATTTATGCAAGCTGATGCACCCACCTTATGATAGGCACGATAAAGTTAAACCAGGTGAACTTCAGACTATGTGAGTGGGCTGTAAACAATTCAATACTGTGCTGACATACTCTAAATGCAGAGAGGACCTTTGCTACAAAGTGTTCGGTCTCACCTGGACGCCCACCAGTCTTGCACCAGGACACCACCAGATTTCCCAAGGAACTTCAAAGAAGTATAACAAAACTAAAATATTTCCTCAAACATGGTGAGGTCAGATCAGCCTTCTGTTATAGAAGCTGCACTAAAAGCCTACAGCCACTCTAAACTACAGTACCCTGAATAAGTATCCATGAATTGCAGTTTCCTTAAAAATATTTCATAAAAACATTGATTCCTGAAACACCAGAGATGCACATTCAACACTTCCGTGGCAGCAGGGAGGGCCACCACCTCCACTTGCCACATGCATGGGGATGACAGAGCTGGTCCCATTCAGGCCACCCAGTGAACCTCCCAGGTATGACAGCAAGCAGCCTGCATCCAAACACTACTACAACATACACCACTATACCCTCCTCTGCTACAGACAGGCTTTTGTCCAGGCTAAAGGACACATGTCAAGCACCAAGACCACTAAGGGAAGGCAGAAACACTCCCTGCCCTGCTCACTGAAGCACATGCTGCCAATTAGAGAAGTGAAAGATACCAAGTGACTCTCGTGATCAATCATAACCCACCCAATGAGGTAGCGAGGGAAAAAGAAAAAAAACCACCCAAACACACACACTATAACTAAATTTAGCCTGGGCCCAGGTCCAGCCCCCTGCACCAGGGCAGCTGACAGAACACCCACTCCTTCCACCCCCCAGCAGCTGAGGGGTTCAACACACCTGGCAGAGAGGTGTTTGCATGCTCTGTTTGGGCAGGGAAACAAGGCCCCAAAGACCAACACGTGTCCTCAAACAGGGAAGCAGGACCAGGTGAGGTACCCTCCAGGAGCAGGTGGTGGGGAGCTCTGGGCCAGCAGTGCCAGCTGCGTGGCTCACTGCCCGACACCGTGGATGGACACACTGGTCTTCTAGCTTTGTCCAGGAAAAAATTTTTGTATATTCATGAACAAAATAGCCCAGACAAAAGTTGTCTCCACTCCCCACCCTCAACTGAAATACCGTGCACAACAGCTCTTTAACAGCCACTCTGTGTGAAATGGATGGTGCAGTCACTCCTCAGAGCAGTGCTGGCCACCCTGTAACTGCTTCTGCTTGGAGGTTGCTGCCCCACAGCAGCAGCAGCTCAAGCAAGCAAAAGAGTACACGTGCTTTACTACAGTGTCCCCATAGGACAGCCCCTGAGCAGACTTGCTGGGCTCTCCTCCCTGTCCCTATGGTCCATATGCTTGATTGAGACTTAAATTAATTGCAAAGATAAGGGAAGAGTTTGTAAGCTACCTAGATTGTGGCAGCATAAGGTCCCTGGGCTGCAGCAGTCTACCCGTGCTGCTGGTACGCTGCATGGTCAGTCCAGCCCCACCATGGTACCTGGTGCCACCAGACAGGGGAAGATCGTTAGTCAGACAACATTTCAAATCCTTCCCTTTGCCTTCTGGTTTTTAGCAACTGGTGTGACCTGAGTTCCTGTCAGCAAGCGCTTCTCAAAGCCGACGGTAGCCAGAACATCCATCTCTTTGGAAGTCAAGGGATCTTGAGCCATTTGGAGGTTTCTAGAAAAGTATTGCCAAGTCAGGAGCAGAGCAGCAGTTGGGAAGATAACCTGCTTCCTTAATTAATTTTGCTTAGGTAGGAGCAGGGTGCACCCAGGAAACAGCCGCTGTAGTCCAGTGTGGAGAACAGGACCAGCTGCTCCTTCAGAAGGGATGTTGAGGGGAGGACGTGTGCTGCCTGGGTCTGTTGGACGCAGGGCTGGAGGACACCGAGTGCCAGCACACACAAGTGTTTTCCTTCTCTAATTCTGTCTCTTTAGCCCAGAACGTGGCTCAGGCTCGCTGCAGTCACCGCTTTTCTGTTTGCCGGTGAGCCGCGCAGAGGCACCTGCAGAACGCCGCAAGCAGCGGCTCCCGGGGTCACCACGGGCAGGCCCCGGAGGCGCAGAGGACAGCGGCCGCCACCAGATGGCGCCGCTGGATCGCGGGCGGGAGGCGCGAGACGGCGCGCGCAGCCGCAGCGCGCGGGGCCCGGGCAGCGCTGGGAGCTGCCGCCGCGAACAGCCGCGCGACAGCCAAGCCCTGAACACAGCGCTGCGAACCCCTGATCCCGTAAGCGAAGGAGCTGGGTGTGCCACATAAAGACTAAGCTGAGGCGGTTCGATGATGCTGCCATGGCTCAACCAAATGTCCAAGGACAAAGCTCATTGGTTCTACGGCAGCCACCTCCTCAGCTGCCCACTGGTGCCAGGCTTCAGACAGAGCACCTGTGACCCTGACTCATGCTAACAGGCTCACACTGACTCCATAGAGCAACCAAGTAAGATCAGTGAGATTTTTGTAATAGCCACTCAATATTTTAATGCTCATAGGAACAAAGTAAACAAACAAACAAACAAAAAAGGTATTGGGCTGCTAACAACACAAAAGCATTAAATACACTCATGACTGTAGCCTTGGGGTCTTCTCCCGCTGATCCAGGACAAGGAACAATCCCATGGAAACACACACAAACCCTTGAAAGGGTTCTGATGCATGCACTACTGTTATTGTGACTATTGCTGTGGCATTAGTTTCAGCAGCAAATTCTCATTAAAAAAAAAAAAAAAAACACATTTGTAATAAATGCCAAATGTTTGGAGCCCAAACAGTTTGACTACTTGCCATCTATAAAGGCCTGTCAGCCCTTTTCCCAACACCAGCACACAAATACAAGTGCAGATATGCACCAAATCTCACAGTGCATATACATTTTGCCTAGTTTTAATTGCATATTATTTTTCAGAAATTGCTCTAAAAAAAAAAAAAAAAGCCCGTTTTTTTACATGAGCATCAATGCCAAACTCGCAGTTAAAGCACAAGATGCTCTAAGTTTGGCTCACAAAAATGAACTGAGTTGTGCATTTCTTTCTGTTTGACCCAGCAGCATGTGTAAAGACAGATACAACAGGCAACTATTATAAAAGGCAGGCCCAAGAACAATCATGAGAAGCAAAACATCACTAAAATACAAGGAATGCACACTACAATAATTTATATAATCCATGGTTTTATTACATGTCAGATCAGGAAATCTTCCACAGCAAAGGGAGGCGGACGAACATGATTAAAAACCACTTGCAACAAACATCTCCCTTTCATGCCACGTAACAACCCAACCAGCTTTTCCTTTGTGTTTACCCTCCCAAGGTTCACAGGAAGCATTTGTACTTGCCATTAGGACACTGCCGCCACAAGTGTAACCCAGTATTTGTCATCATTAGTGGCTTACCTTGCACGGAATTGCTTCTGACTTTGCTAACGGCTTTAAGGAAACCAGGACCTTTGATACAAGCAAGGCTGGATGACCCGTGACCAGCTGTCTTCTGTTTGCTCAGTTCTACATCCCACAGAAGTGCAATCACCACAGATTCACCTGCAGCACGTTTGAGCACAGCAGACAGATTATTGCAGGAACAAGCCAGGCACTGCAACAGGACATGGGAGGGCAGTGAGCACACTCTGTCACTGCCTGGCTTCACCCCAGCAATAGCCAAGGGAAAGGTAAACACCTGTGCCCCAATGACTGGGGTGAAAGGTTTCCATGGCTATTCCAAACTCCAGAATAGTTCCAAAAAAATGTCCTGGTTTTGAAGGACTGCAGTGTGCAAGACGCAGATTTAAGAATACACCATATCAAGCTGAACCACATTAAGAGTGCAACGTTAAATGAAATAGCCTGGAGAATTTCTACAGCACAGCGAGAATGTAAACATTCAAGTCACTTTGACAGTAACTTGCAAAATCCAGGGCATCGTTATCTTATCTGAAAGGATTTTTATTTATGAAAGTGTGATTAAGTCTCCTTGCAACACACACACAGAGAACACCTACTCCAGCTGCACCAGGCAGGAATGCAATGCTACAGCCCAAACAAACAAGATGCACAGCCATGCTCGGGCCATCGCTTAGCTCAAGTGGTCTTATTTTATTCAGAATTGACACCTGAGGAAAAGCTGGCTACCACTGAAAGGTATGATTAAGGCTTTTCACGTGTTCTAACAAAATTGAGCCATTTAAACTACTGACATGCCTTACTACAAAACTCCAATTACACCACCAGCTTCTGTAATGCACTTGAAAAGGAAGTCTGAAAGCTATTTTTATTAACCTCACTTGAGAAATGCCAAGAGATATACACCAAACTTCCTTTCCCTGCTCAAAGTAGTGATTTATGAAATAATATTTTAGAAAAATTCAGATTTTCACAGTTGTCTTAACTACTGCAGAGCCCTTTTATTTCTCCAGTTACCCATCAGCATTTGAATAAATGAAACTACTTAAGGTTTAAAGGCTGAGAACTAATAAAGCAATGCACATGAAAACAGAGTAAAACCAATATGTTCAAGCTTTCCATTACTAATTTGTATGAAAAATTGAAGAGAAACTTCGCAATATCTGCTTTTATTTCACGTGAAAATTTTGTGACCTCAGGAAAAATAGCTAGAGGTGAGCAGATAGTGATGAAGAGAGGTACAGTAGTTGTTTCAAAACAACACAACCCCAAAGACAAAAAAGTGTCAGACCATTACAGCCCTATCAAGAGCTTCCAGAAACTGAGAGAAATAACGGTGTTGCAGCCTTGTTGGTTTAAGGATGCAAACAAGGCTTCATTTATAAACAAAATGCAGAAGTCTTCATCTGCCCAGGTGCTACAGCTGGGTGATCCATGCAGGCACACAGCATTTTGTTTTGTTATTTTCCAGAAGTCTAGACGTACTTTGTGAGGCACCTAACAGGATCATACTAAAAGGAGAACCCATACTAAAAAGAACCTGTACTACAGTTCGTTTGACCACACAATCTCTAGCTTTGAGTGATCTAGCACATAAAAACACTTCCAACTAAAAATAGTTTAACAACATTAACATGCAGTAAGAGAGCAACAAATCGCACCTTACATGCTTCTTCCATCACTAAGTGTTGGAAGCGCTTCTCAGAAAAGGGCATTTCATTACAACAGCTGCAAAGATACACCAAAGCACAAATGCTGCCAAACTTTCTCTTTGACGTGTAACAAACACAGTCAAATAGATGAGCAAGCCTGCTCAAGAGCCTCAGCTGGGAGCTTAAGCTCTGCTCTGTTTTCTTCAAAGGTGACAGCTATTCTACAGCTGAAGTCTAAACACAGGCAGTTTACAACACAATAGTTAACTCAAGCATTTGAGTATGAGAGCAACAACGCAGGATGGAACAAGACCTTGAACAAACCACTAGTACTTCTGTAGGGCTTAAGTCTAATCCAGCATGAACCAAATACAACTTGCAAACCAGAGGTAAAGCTTCCTGACCATGCACCAGCCACCTGCCCTATGAGAAAAGCTGCTGTGAACTTCATACTGCAAGACCAAGCACCAAGATATCCTTCTCAGCCACGTGAGACTGTAAGAAGTGGGCTGCAGGCACTCCCCAAACTCATTAAATTTGGTCTTAAATCTAAGCATTGTAGCTACATGTATTTAATATATTCCACATTACAAGCATGCACAGCTAGTTATGTCTGACATTAAGGGATGTTATGATCACAGAGCAAATATTCCTCATATTATGTTTTTACAGGATAGAATTAAAAAATGAGTTCTTCCATTATTCTGCATGTTCCTGGACTTAAAATGGATATCTGCCAAGATTTATTAGTCAAAGGGAAAGCAAAATCGGATGCATTTTCCTCTGTCTCCATTTAAAATTAAGCCTTTATTTCAGTCATTTTAAGCAGAAACCTCTCACAGCAGGTGGGATAAGCAGGCTGTTACACCATTACAGTTACATTCAGTTGCAGAGATACGTCTTACTTCACACAAATATAAGCGAAAGGTGTGTTTGTGGTGAGGTTTGTCACCCCTTAGCCAAAAGCATAAAGGAGCAGTTTTTAAATGTCTCAGTGTGCCAGGTACATCATTCTGCGCTTTTTGCATCAGGAGGCCAACTAGTAATGCAGGAAATCTTACCGTGGAAGACAGAGGTAATTAAACTATTGTGTTACGACAAATCTTACCTGACAGAAAAGCACATTCAACTTGCTTGAGGAATCCAACTGTTCAGTGAAAAACACCTAAATTCAGTGTTGTCATGGGTGGGGTGGGATGGAGGTCCTTAATTGCACAAAGGTGCAGAGCACTACTTCTTGGATTGAAGTTAAAACTTAACTGAGCACTACCCTCACATCTTGACTCTTAAAATATCTGAGGCACAGATATGTGTGTGTACTTGTTTTATTCATAATTTGTCTTGGGATACCAAATGTATTTCTACTTCAGGTGATCTAACAAAACCATTAACCTCATTTCAAAACATCCACTGATCCATTTTTCATTCAATGGCAATATCGAATGTTAAAAGGAACATAAAAACAAACATGCACACAATTGTACAGTTTTCATAAATGTCTATTTCATTATTTGTGGGTAGCGCATTAAACAGTTAAATACATTTAAATAATGTTTAAGTGACTGCACTAATGCGGAATTTTAACTAGATGGGTAACCAATTTAACTAGAAACCAGCTAACAAGTAACTGTCTAAATACTTCAAATACAGCTCTTGTTCTAGGTCATTCTTCCTGGAAAAAAAAGCCTGCTGGTCACATTGGAAATGCATTTTAAGGCCAAATTCTTCTGATATCCCTTCTCTGCAGCAGTTTCTTCGCCCTTTTAAGCCTCCAAATCCAGGCCAAGACCAAGTTTATGGCCACCAGCATTGATGTTCTTTCCATCTATCAGGGCAGACATTGTAAGCTTCACACCTGTAAGATTTTTAAAAAGCATGTTTACAACATACTATTGGAACTCAATCTCTGTCATTAACAACTCCCAGCTCTTCTCCTATATTATTACTTTCCTCTAAAGGTTTCTACAGAAGAATCCATTTACTCATGAAATGTATTGAAAGCTGGTCATGTGAATCAAGCTAGATGCTTTTTGTCAATATCTCTCACTCATTTTCTGGCAAAAAGAGACCCACACACACCTCACTACAACCTCCTTTCAGGTAGTGAGGTGGATGGAAGTAAACTATTATTTTTATTGGTTTTCAAAAAAGGAACAAACCAATGGTAATATCACATTAGCAGCTGTTTTTCATATTTAAGCAGAATTATTCAAGTTCTGCAGGTTTGTTTTTTTTTTTTTTTTTTTACTAAACATGAAGAGCAGGAAATGTGTTCTTTTGCCAATCAATCATTATGTCAAGACCTGCTATAATTTAATACAATATGAATGGAGAAAGTAACAGAAAGAGAGACTGCTTACACAGCCTAAAGCTAAGCTACCAAACACAATACAGTTGACTCCTACAGAAATCAGTGAGGAATATGATGCAGAAATATCATTAGATACAATGGAATTTGTTCTGTTCAGATAAAGGTTTGATGTGCAACATAAGCCCCTATAAACATCTACTTTGCCTTCAAGACAAAATTATTCTGGAGAAACAATTGCATATAAATGCACAGATCTCAAAGATTTTCTCTGTGACGCATAAAAGATACATATGTGATGTAATACATGTGATAACCCTTACCTGGCCTCAGGGCCTGGGTGTAACCCACTCCAACTAAACTAGAATTGTTCACTTTTGCCTGGGAGGAAGGGGGGAAAAAAAAAAAAAAACAATCAAGACAAAAGCAATAGAAGAGTTGTAACTGATTAGTTCTTTGTTATCATTCAGAAGCCAGAATAACTATGGCAATACCACCATTATCAACTTAAACAATTTTCACTTGTTCATTCAATATCTCTGTGCTTTCTGGATTCTCTCTTCCCAGCTATACCTTTGCCCCAGCTACAGAAGTAACATATTTAAGAGCAGAGAGAACGCAAGGGTCCGGAGAACTGTTGCTGGAATGTAGTCTGGAAGGTGAAGTTCCACACTCCGCCCCTACTTTTCAGAAGGGCTTAGCAATTGACCACCACGTTCTCTCAAAACAAGCCACTTCAGAAGAATCCTCCACATACAGATTATTACAAAAGAATTAGTATCTTGCAGGTCCAATAAGTCAAGCAGCAAACATTTCATAATATCATCATAAACAATATGTGCAAAATTATTTATCTCACTTGCATTACTTCCTCTACAGGATGGCTTCCAATAATTCAGGTTCAATTCTAATTTTATTATAAACAGATAACTGTTCTGTGTATCACCTTTTTAAGCAGTATCACCAGAGTTCTTCACATCAGAATGTGACAGAGCTCCCCAAAGACTGCTGGTTTGGTTTAAAAAAAAAAAAAATAATAATATGTAAGCTTCCAGAATTGGACATGAAGGTGGGGTTTTTTGGTTGTTTTGTTTTTTGTGGGGTTTTTTTTTTTTTTTTTTTACTAAATATTATAAGTCTCCTAGAGTAGAAAAACATTTGACAGTCAGATTCTAGAAGACTTGGTCATATGCAGCATCGCAGAATTTAAACACTGCTGGTTGAATTATGACTGCCTGGATTGTAAGAGTAATTGCTACAAGACTTTCTGAGTTGCAAAACCTTCTTTTGTACTAATACACAGATTTTCAGAAACTGAAAATACACTGTGCTTAGCATAACCCTTTTGGTTAGAGCCATACTTACAGAGATAGAAGAAGTGGAATCCAACTTGTATTTAGCTGCAATGCCAAATCGAGTGCTGTTGCTACCTGCTGTCCAAGCCAGGTTTACAGCAGTTTCAAGACTGTCGCTCACTTTCTGGTAAATTGACCCACCAAATTCTGAACCATCATTGCTGCACAAATTAAGAAAAAAGTTAGTTTCCCATACCTAGATAATCCAAGCATTTTTTTAACTACTTCAAATTTTTATTCCAATTAGAATGTCAAAAGTTTAAGTTGTTACACACTTTGATAGGAGAAGGGAAGATGAAGGCAGGCTTCACGGCAAAATTAAACTGCAATAATTGATGGAAAATAAGCTAGAGTGCTACAGCTAGTTGTTACACCAGCGTTGAACTAAGTACTTGAATGAAATTCCAGATCATACCCTTCCAAAACAAACAGAGATGCTAATAGTTAGGAAATAGGTATTCTGAATTCTATGATTATTGAACACGCATGATATTCCTAAAGAATTAGATGACTTTTTAAAAAAATGTCACATGGTCTGACATTAGTAAACTGAAATGGAATTCTTACAGCCCAGACTATGAAGTGGTTTGTAGCTTACTCCCATGCCCCTATACTTCCATAAACCCAGACAGACAAAATCCACATCCTCAGCCTCCAATAGGACCAACTTCTACCTCAAAAATGAAGTTATTTCCTAACTAAACATACTAGAACACCAGCAATTTTTATTGACTTAAGAGTGAAAACAGCATGCTCTTCCATAGGTTTTGATTAGCTTGCTCTGAAGGACATTTAAGATCTAAAGGCACAAGTCTGAAGAAAGTACATAAGTAAGATGTCTTACACTTGTTCAGTTACATTCTAAGCATTTCATGCACTTCTCATCCCAGACAGGCAAGAAGATGAACCTACTCAAGAAGTCCAACAGCAAAGCTCTAGTATTGCTCCAGGAACAACTACTGGCCTACCTAAACAGTGCAACACTAATTACTACCTCTAATAAATCTACTGCCCTTAAATTATAGTCAGATAAAATTCTATGTAATGGGAAATCTGGAAAAAAATCATGATCAGCTCTGCATAACTCAACTATTGCACTTCCGATTTGGTTGCACTTTGGTATGCTGTAGTATATATTGTGCTCTTCAGTATTAACAAGCCATGAGTATCACAGAATCACAGAACTGTTTTGAAAGAGAGAGATACAAAGTAACATTTATCATTTATTTGTCATTTTCTATTGAAAAATGCACCCCACCTAATGGCCTTGCAAGCACCTTGCAAGGTATTTCAAGCATTTGTATTCTGACTAGAAGGACAGTAGAGAAGGCCTACTTATGTAAATCTGGACACAATTTTTATTACTTACACATTAGTGTGCAGTTGGAAGTCTCCAGTCTTGTAACCCACAGAGAAGTTATTTCTTGTCAATTTTGATTTGGCACTATCAAAAGTCATCTGATAACCAGCAAGCCAGCCTTCATAACCAAAGACAGCTGAACCATGGATTGCAGGTCCAGCAAAATCAAAGTCAACATCACAACCTAGGTTTACACATTCACGTTTGTAGGCTGACTTAATTTTACCACTTTTCTTTCTGAAACAGAGAAAGAGTTACGTTAAGACAATGCTTGACCTTCCTCAATGAACTAACTGTCAAATTTGAGCCATATGACCCTACACAACAAATCTAAATGCCATGCACATGCATCCTCTAGACTGGGCCAAAGGACAGATATCCCACCAAGAAAGCACAAGGGTACCAGACAGGCATTTTGTGATGAACATAGAGGCATTTTCATGCCTCCTGCAATCTTCCACGTGTTTCTATCCCAGAAAATAACCAAAGCGGGCTGTTGTGAGAAGTCCAGTACTAGCCCTGTAGAATGTCATCCTAAAGAGCAGAAGCCTTTAGCAATGTAATTTGTTAATTTGGATTGATAGCAAACCATACAAGCACCTGTTAATATACCAAATCAGATTAATATTTCCTGACGATTGGTGTTGCTGTCGCCCTAAACAAGGTAACAAGGTTAGCCATTCTTACCCTGTATTTGGTGAGAAAGTTGTGTCAAATGTCAACTTCAAGCCTTTGGCAATCTAATTCAAGGGGAAAAAGATAAAGCTTTAAGTTCGGTTCTGCCAGTTAGGTAAAACAAATACAAATACTCTCCTAATCTATTACCTGATCTTCAATTGCAATTTCTGTTCCCAGAGTGTTATCTGTGTTCCATTTTTCTGTGAAAGTCAGCCCATACTCAGCCCACTTGTATTTGGTCTCCAAGCTCCCATTCACTTTTCCAGTGTCTGTATTCGATGAACCAGATGTTGTGAATTCCTAAAAAGAAGTGTCCATGTTATACAGAAGACACATGTGATCCTGAAAGCATTAGAGTGCCAAAAGAGAAAACATTTTTCTTCAGCAAACACCAAGATCTTGCTATTCTGCACAAGTTTAACAACATTAGACAACTTGTGGGGCAAGAAGGGGGTACGACACAGACAAGAACTAGATGATTCATGCTCATATGGAGGCCTCCCCCCGCTCCCCATCTCAACTGCAGTGTTTCTGCCACTATTATAAAACATGCAGGTTTGCAACACAACTCGGAAGCAAGACAGTAGTTACTGTATGTAGTCTCCTTAAAAGCAGGAAACAGTTCTTGAAACATAAAGTTAAGTCTGATATTCCTGATGAGAAAATTAAAAATCAAACCAAGAGCCAAGAACACTACAGGGCACATAACTCCAGTAAAATTCTTTAAGGAACACATACATATTTCCATTACTCAAGCCAACCTTGAAAAATAAATTATGTACAACTGTAAAATGTCATAGAATGACACCATTTTTCAAATCAGGGGTGGGTGGTAGTTTGTTTTTTTATTTGTTTTGGGTTCTTTGTTGCTTTTTAAGAGAGCTCTCAGCCTAACCAATAAGTCAGCCTTTCACACAAGCCATATACACGCATATGTTTTTACTGACAGCTATAAAATTCCTATTCACACTCTGGTTTAATGACGCTAGAAAAACATTTATGCTTGAATTGTGCGAAAAGGCAAAGTCTGATTTTATGCTTCTGGTACAGTCTTATTTGGAATTCTTGGAAGTGTTTAAAAGTTAGTTTAATAAGGTGATGTGAACAATATTTCTAAGTTGTCACTAACATCTCTCAGTATTTGGATTTTCACAAAGAACAGAGAGAATAATTTCTGTGTACTACTATTCAGAAATTAAAGACAAAACAAATCAGGCTTCCACTTCTGGTTGGTAAAGGATCTGTTTCCACTGAAATATTATTGTCCTTAAGATTTAAAAAAATTATTTCATTTTTTTTTTAAACAGAGATTAAAATTTTTATCTCGTGACTTCATCCACACACAGTATTATTTTCAAATTGAACCCGCACACTCACCTCCTCCAGAAGGAAACACAAATTTTACTGTAAAGACCTCATTTGAAATCATAAATCCTTAGAAGTCCTTAAGCATTTGTATTCTCACATCACAAGACCTGCTGCCTATCATAAGCATGCATGAGACTGTTCTATAATGGTGGTTGATCAAATTTCACCATGGCCAAGATATGTGCTTGAACCATGTTAGTGAACAACTAAACCATCCACACAGTTGCTTAATTTTAGTAAGGTCTGTTTCTTAACAAGTGACAGGGACTATACAACTTCAGGTCCAAATACCTTCAGCTTTAACTTCTTGCTTTGTGCTATTTCTAGTGCACAGGGTATATGTGACTGCAACCACTGTGGTAATAGCTTCAGAAGTGGCAGATTATTCCATTATCTCTTCTTTAAAACATCTGCAGTACGTACACATCAGTACTTCCTCCTCCTGGGAAGGAAGGCTTATAACCACTATGGAATTCACATGAGGCCTTAGATTTTTCAGAGAGTTTTACCAGCATTACTGGTAGTCCTTGAAAGAAACAAGCTAAAATAAAAACTACATCTACAACAGGGCTCTTGCAAACTGGGCTTCAGTTAGGACACACACTTCTAGCAAAAACACAGCATATATCCCACACACCTTGTTTTGTAGTGAGTTACACTGTTAGAGCTTCCTGTTATTAAAACAAAACAAAAATCTACCTTTATATCTTGCAAAATCTGCTCTAGAAATAGATATAAGTTACAGGAGGCACTGCTTGCATGACCAAGTCATCTTGCATTGAACATTACTGCAACACTTTTAATACATTTAAAGAGGAGCCAAAGGTTCAACATCCTGTCACTGTCAACTACTTAACACAGGCACTAAGATACCAGAAATTTCCACCAAACGCTGATAGGATCACAAAGTACTTCAGAAATAAATTCTGTGTACTATGATAAATCAAAACACTTCAAAAACGTAATTGGTTCACCTTCAGACACAGGATGAGGGACAACTAATAAAGCTCTTTATTTTTACACAGATTACTAAACATTGCAATACCCCTGCTACATTCAGAATGAAGTCAGATCTTTAGGGGCTTCTGAAATTATTTGACACCAAAAGCATAACGTTCATATAAGCTATAAACTACTTAACAGCATCTGGAAGGTGTCCTTTCTAATTAAATATCAGAACATATCCAGAAAAAAAAAAAAAAAAAGGTTAAACTCACCACTCCACTTGTAGATTTTGTTTTCACATCCAGTTTCACCAATCCAAAACCTTAACAAACAAAAGCCAAAGTTAAACCAGTAGGTTTTAACTAAATCCAGGCACATTTTCCAAGAGTCTGGTTTTACAAGCAGTCTCATCAGTGTGCCACATATATACATTCACACAAAACCAACCATAAACTGCCTTCAGTAACACCCACATTTTAGATGCCACAGTAGGTTGACGAGGTCACTCTAGAACAAGCCAGGAGCTCTGTTCTATCATCACCACATAGAAAGTGAGCGTACATTTGGTGTACACTGTACATTGAACTACTGGGCAATTACTTCCAAAAGTAAATGTAGCGACAGACAAAATGCACTCTGTTCCCAGGATGGCATGAGCTTTTTCATTGGTGCCATTTGAAGAGCCATCCTAACGCATACAGTTTGTCTCTCAGCACCAAGAAGAAATATCTCCAAGTAAAAGAACTGTAAGATTGAAGTCACTGGGTAATACACAGCCTTTGGAACTGTAATATAGGCAGGTTTTATGGGAATGTCAATCCACATTGTTACTCCTAGAGCTGAGCAACAGCCTTGTTGAAAAAGCCCCCACATGCATTCCCAAATACCAGAAAGAAACAGCACTATAACAAAACAGAATTTAACTAGGCAACTGCCTCGTATTAAAGCATTTTAAAAGTTGAAGGATTCTTTATCCCAATAGCTATTCCTCTTTCTATTAAAAAGAAAAAGGCTACAATGTTACAGTAGCACATATGCCTTTCAATAACAACAAATGTTGTGGCAGAGACAGATTGGTAAATGAAGTGTACTAAGTTAAATTACACCTCTGACATTTATGTGGCTAAGGCATTAAGTTTTAACAGATTTCACAGCAAAACAGCCCTCAAAAAGCCTCCAAAGATCCGTTAGTTTACGGTAATAATGTAAAAACATCACACCTTCTCCCTGTCCCAAAAACACAGGCATTTGAGCATTCAATTTTACATACAGGCTTAAAAAGGCAATTCATGGCCACATCACAAGCACTGTGTTTTATAATAAGTACTATTCTTACCATATCCTTTATTGAAGATATCTCTGGCAGACTTGCCAAGGTCCGCATATGATGGAGGAATCGCCATTGAAGCTGAAAGGTAACACGGTAATTAACAGTGAATCTTTTACCACTGCATGCACACGCACACAAATGGCTACCACAACTGTTTAAGACACTCTTTAAGGCAGATTCATGTACGAAGGCAGTTAAAGAGACAGATGGCTCACACTAATACAGTATTCTGTGAAACACCTACAGATTTACAGTGATGTCCAACATGAACAATGAATGTTTCCTTGGCTTAGGTAATCTGCTTGTAGAGAAGAAGCATTACAAGACCACCAGTTCCCAATGTTTCAAGCAGATTTGTCCATACACCTTTGGCCAACCGTTAGATCACATTACCACCATCTGGCAGTTACCACCAAAACCCAGGAAACTGGAAATGTGAAAAACTTAATGCAGACAGTGATTCCCTAAAGTTCCACATCATCAAATTTGACAGATGCTTACGAAAATTACCTAGAAGGACCTATGGGGTTTTACTTTCAAAATGCAAAGAGTGCATATCTGTTTTGCAACATCACTTGCCTGACATTTTAAATGGGAGACATACAATTTTAAAATTAACATCTTACACCATTAACTAGCAATCAATCTGATAAAGTTTTTCCCCCTGTAACACACAAGAGTTTAAGTTTGTCAGCTGGTCTTCTTAGTTCAGAACAAAGAAGTAGCAGGAGTGCTGGGCCACTGAGAAAAGCTCTTTTTAAAAGTCCCCTTATCAACTAGGGAGCCTCTGGCAATCTCACAGTTAAAGAACTTGTCATTCCAGCCTAGCCATGACTCAGCCTCCCCACCCCATGGATAGCTACTGGCCTAAGGTCTCACAAGGCCTTATGGTTCCCCTCCCTGTGAAGATACACCTACCTGTACTTTCCTTCGAATAGCAAAAGGTCATTGTTACAGAGGCACTGTATTTTAAAATTACAGAAAACAGCATATTCGAAGTAACAGTTAATTCCCCCCCATGCTGATAAAAGGCGGGGTGGGGGGGAGGAAAACAACAAAAGTAACTAGGTAAGTGCCATAAAAAGACTAAACACACACAGACAAAAATCTTCTCTTATCTTTTCAAACTGATTTGTCACATTTGTTTTGCAAAGAAAGTCAGATTAATATAATTGACTGTTTATCTTGCTTTCCTGTAAGGTTTTTTTGTTAAAGAAAATGAAAAAAAATATCTTCAAAACCTCAAAAATAACAAAGGCAGTACCTTCACATGTTAACTTTCAACTGAAAGCAGAAAAATAATTTTTATTTTCATACAGTACTTTTAACCAGTATTTAAATTTTCAACACCTGGCTACAGAATTGTTTATCTTCTGCAGATCTGTGCAAGATCGTAAGTATACTCAATAACACATTACCAAGAGGAGCTTTTTTCCCTCTCTGTCCAAAGAAGTTTATTTCAATGTTTCCATATCCTTATCTACATGTAGGGAAAACTTCTTTAGTAAGGAGTTCTAAACCCTGTAATCACTTCACTACAGCAAGACATCCATCACTTGCTCAAGAATATAAAACATCTGCTTTTTCATAGAGTTAAACTGTCTCTTAGCAAAACAAAAACCACCATGAAAACGACTTAGAGCATTTGAAGCTTAAAAAGGCTTAACCCAAGTTCAAGTCCATAGTAAATAAGTCTTGAGAAAAGAAAGTTCTATAGCAGAACACATACTAATCCCAGTGACGAGATTAAATGGTTCTTACTATTTATTCAATAAAAAGGTGTTACACCAAATTATGAGAAACTGTGGGAACACTGCTCTTTCCCCCCTAAATTTCTGCTGTACAGCAACTGTACAATTCATTAACACTTTAAAATAATTTAGAAAATATTTAGCTAAGCATTTTTCCTCTAATAGATAGATCTCACTTCTAAGTGGCATCTTCAGAATATTTACGTCTAGTTTTAAAGTTTTATACTAGCCTTTAGCAGACGTACTTTTATAGTGTAAATAGACGAGCTTTTTGCTTTGTTTAAATGTTTCTAGTCTGACTAGAAAACTATCGCAGACAAGGTTTATGCAAAGCAGTGATGTCCTGAGAAGTTAACAAACTGGTATCTGTATCTAAAGTCAAAGTACTACTGCAGTAAAAAGATACTGCCGTTTTATCTGGCCTGGTTAAGCACCCTTTTTACTGCAAGGAAACCAACCTGTATCTGTCAGACATTCCAGCCTACAGATGCAAGTTTTGTGATAAAAACTTAAAACCGAGTACAGCCGTCACACTGTTGTTCTAATCCTATACTAACAGAGATGGATGAGGACAAAAAGGGAAACCAAGAGTTAATTTGGGGTACACTAAACATCTGATAAGACAGTGCCATCATCAGAATGCTCACTAAATGAAAACAGGGGCCAAAAAAAAAAATTCCTGGGTCCTCCAATGTTGGCAAGTTAGCTTGATCTGCAAATTCTTACAATCAGAAGTAATTTTCTTCAACCCTATTTTGAAGTGTCTTTCACTTAAAAACTACTCGTTAGAAGTGACTAAAATGTAAGTACCATTTAACAACGAGAGGTTTGTGGTGAAAGCAACTACCAGATAATCTTATTTCTCACTTCAAAAACACAAAATCTACTTGAATCAAGTGGTAGCTCCACCCTGATCTTGTTTCATGCCACCCTAAAAAAAAAAAAAAGTTAAATGAATCTGTTACTCAAGACTCACAAATATGCCTTCTTCTTCTGTAAAAATTAAATCATCCCATGTACAGTGTTTCAAAAAGATGGATCCAGTTTCAAAGATACAGTGATTTCAAATTTGGTCCATCTTTTTTAAACACCCCGTATTAATGTTATCAGAATTATTATGTCAGTTTTCTTTCGAGGTAATATTTCAAAACTATCTCACACCCTATAATTAAAGGAATGCCAACGACTTACATAAATATTTCTAACAATATTAAGATCTCAGTATATTGAGGAACAGGCTGGAAGCTAGATCAGGCTATAATAAAAAAAAAAAAAGTATTAATGAAATTTTATAAAAAAAATGGTAAGAACTACACTAAGACTGTAATCCAGTAGTGTAAATAGCAACAGAGAAATTGATATTATTTTAAAATATTTTGTTAAAATACTCAGGACACACCACTGGCCTTTAGACTTGTACTGTTGCTAAAGCTCAGGGGGAAAAAAAAAAATATATATATATATATATATATGTGTAAAAACCAGCTCATTACCCTTGCTTCACCTATCTCCCTACTTATATCCTAGAGGTGGGCACACTGGTCTAGCAGCCATAGCTAGACCAGTTTAGAGACTCTACGGAGAAGGGAAAGAAAATTAAACATCTGAAAATGAGCTACGTGTTCAGAAACCGAAAGGAAGCATAAAGCAGAGACTCCCAGGAGAGAAGGACACGGGAAGGGGAAGCGTGGCTGAGAGCGGCCAGGCCGGGGCGCAGGGGCAGGCGGCGCAGCCTTTCAGGGCCGGGCCCGGCCGGCGGCGCCCAGCGCCAGGTCCTTCCCCCGCGCCCAGGCCCGCCGCCGCCGCCAGGCCCAGCGGCGCCCGCTGCCGCAAGGTGAACTCCTCCACGCGGCCATCTTGGGCATCCCGGCCTGACCCCCTCCCGCCGCGCCCTCCCCGCCGCCCTTTATGTAACCGCGGCCAGGCCCGGGCCGGGCCCGCACGCCGCGGAGGGCGCGGCGCCTGCGAAGGCCATGGGGGGAGGCAAAGACAAGCAACCCGTGCGGATAATCACCCCACACCTCCTCAAACCACCCCCCGCCGCCCCAGCCGCCGCCATCCGGCCGTTAGCCGGGGCGCTGGGCAACGCGTTCCCGACCCCGCCGCACCCGACTCCACGCGGCCCGCAGCCCCGTTCGCCGCCCCGCCGCCCGGTCGCACACGGGCGAGCCCCACCCGCCTCCCGCGCTCCCACGAGGCCGGTCGCGGCCCGGGCGGGCACCTGGCTAGCGTGGGAAGGTAGCGGGGCCGGGGGCGCGGGCGGGTCTCGCCGTGAGGAGGCCGCGCTGCTGCAGCCGCTAGCACTGGAGGGCGAACTGAAGGAGACACCGATCCGCCCGCCCGCCGCCGACGCGCAGGACCCCAACGAGCCGCGGCCGCCCCTTCCGCCGCCTGCCCCGCCCGCCACACCGCACCGCCGCCCGGCCGGCGAGAGGTGTCGCCGTTGGTGGCCCAGAACCGGACGAGAGGGCGGGATACGCCGCATGCCCCAGCGGGGAGCCGGGCGTGGGGGCGCGGGCCTGCAGGCGTTCGGAGGGGCAGCCCCGGCAGCAGAGAGGGGTCCTTGCGGGCGGGGCGATAACGGCTCACAAGGCAGCGCGGGGTGGGGCTGCGGCAGCCCGGTCTGCAGGGGGGCGGTGCTGGGGAGCAACAGCCGCACGGGGGTAGGACGAGGCTGAGGGCGCCGCAGGTACCGGCTCCTCAGAGGGCCTGTGGCGGCCACACCCAGGCAGCGATTCTGCTGGGGAGGCTCTAACGCATGGACATTCCCTGGGATGCGGAGCTGCAGGGCGGCTCCCGGCAGTACTTGCAGGAGGTTCCATACTCTGGGCCACTCCCCGGCCCCAGAAACTACTGCTCCGTTCAGGGCCCGTCTGCCTGGGCACTCGGACCCGTGGGGCCCTCGGCGCGGGAACAGCCACGGGGAGCAGCTCTGCAGCCCGACACGGTGGCGCCTGCCCTAGAGCTTGGAGGCAGCCTTGGTTCTCACAGCTGCCGGGACCCCGCCCCACGCCACCCAGCCCTTGCAGAGCACTGGGGGTGCTCGCCTTCACTCTCCCACTGCCCACAACTCTTTGAACACCTTACAGCTGACATGGTCTCCTGTTGCTGCCCCAAAACACACAGACACAGAGCAACATCCAGCAGCACAGCTGTCCTAGGGCTGATCTGATATCTAACAAGGTTTGCTATTCCTTCCAGACAAGTGCCACAATCTCTCCAATTGAGTAAGCTCCATGTTTACCTTCCAGTCACTTCCCACCAGAAGACACAAGTCAAGAGAAGCAGTAATCCTCAGAAAGCTTTCTTAGATAATGCTGTCCTGATCATAAATGAGAACGCTTGGAGAAAACAGTCAAAATGACTGTTCTGCAGCTGTCACTGCACAACTCTAGCAGTAATCAGAGTCACCCATGCAGACCATTGCTAGGCCAAGGAACTGCAGGACAGGCACATAGTTCTCCCCTGCGTAGTTAGATTCTGACAAGATCAAAGTTCTTCAAACAAGTGAAAACTGTTTACAGATACAAATTACATTTGCATAGTATGAAAAATATATATTACCATCCAACACTACCAACTTACCAGAACACATAGTAGAACAGTACTTTTCCAGGTTATTAAAAAGAGAGCAGATTAGCAGCAAGGCCCAACACAATGTCAGTCAGCACCTCCTAGTTATATCAAAAGATAAGCAACTTCTTTTTTGTGAGAGTCCAGTACTTTCACATCAGAAAACCCAACAGGTTAGTATGTTTCATTTTGATAAGTAAAACAGCTTGGCATTCCATAGAGGTGTATGTATTAATGAATCAAGAAGGAAAACCACATGCTGAGAGAATAAAGAGCAGCAGAAGAAGAAAACTAGTGTATCTTATTGAGCACTGGAACATATATTAGGAATAAATAGAGGTCCAATTAAGTAAAAATAATCATGCAATAAGTTGTTCATTATTTAAAGAAACACATTTATTATTCATACCCAAAGTATAAATCCATTCTGACTAAAATTCCACTACTTACATGAGGCATCAGCTTTTTTGCCCTTTTTTTCTTTTTAAAAGATTAATATTTTAGTCATGGTTCAGCTCTATTTTTAGCAATCCAGGAAAGTAATTACTGCCCCACCCTAAGGAAGGGAGGGGGGAAAAAAAGGCAATGAATCACTTGCTTTATGAGACAATAACCTGAGGCAAACACACACACTCCTCTGCATTAATGCTGCAGGCTTCTGTAGCAACAGCCTCTGCCTGCCAGCGTTTGTCACTCTCACTCTCCCTGTTCCTCACTTGCACAACCTTGCCTTATTTCTCACGACATGTCTGTTAAAGCTTAGAGAGCCAAGAAAGGCTCACCTTCAGCCAATAAAATTATTCTGGACCTTCCTTCTCATTGCTCTCCTCATACCATTCAGTGCACACACCTCCCATGCAGGTGTGCTCACTCTCAGTGGGCTGGTTTTTTTGTGCCACTTGCAGTTTATCTATTACCACTTCATATGAATACAGCCATGCTTATGTGTAACTGACAACACAGAGTCAAATGTTTTAGTGGTGCCACTTGGATAAAAAACAAAATTAAAAAAATAAAAAAACAAACCCCACATCACTACAAAAGTTTACTGCCATTTGAACACAAGCTCTGCTTATCTCTCCATATATTATAAGCACAATTATTTAAGTAATGTATGTGATCAAAAAAGGGAGTAAGTGGCTACAGTGCGTATCAGTGTCCAAGCATTTTAAACAAATTTATGTTCACTTCTAACACAAGCCTGAAGTCATTGTCTGCTCTCCCTGCAGATGCAGACCTTCGAGTTGAAGATTCAGTGGAGAAGAAACCTTAGCAAAAGTCTAGCAAGGAACAGCTAAGTTAATTAGAACTCCCCATTCTGAAACAAGTTGTCCTAAGGGATAAAGCAGAGATTATGAAAGTATAACCAGCTGGGAAAGGGTGGAAAATAGTTTAAACTAGCAGGAAACAAGCTCAGAACAAGGAAAGAGAGGTTTTTTCCACCAAAGGAGTGCCATTCAGTGGAACTACCTGCCAGAAGCAACTAAATGTTTATATGGGCTCCAGAGGAAACTGTACAGGTTTGTGGATGAGAAATCAAGTGAGGATTACTAATTACTAATTCATTCAATCATTACATGTGGCTGTATGGCTTCTGGAATCAGAAAATCCCTGAGTTGCAAATGGAGGTGTCATTTAAGCTTATCCTGTTCTTACACGCTTTTTTTTTAGGCACACGTTACCTAAATAATTGCTTAATGCATCATCTCAAACTGCCCTTATGCAAACCAGGCATCTAAAAAGCCCCAAGAGGGCAACCAGGAGAGGCCCATACTGCCAGGATCCTTTAGACTGACAGACTTAATACCTTTAAAATTTTTCCCAGGCAGTTTTAAGTAGCCTTCTTTCAGTTTAGCTTAAACATCTAGGAGAAAGTTCAACTTAAACCAGATTTTAAGATACTCTTAACAGGTCCACACAGAGCATCTGGTACGGATACGGATAATCCCTTAGCTCAGAGGAACACCAATGAATATTAGCCTGCAATTTTAGGGCTGAGAAGGCAAACAGAAAGCAAATTTGAAAAAGCCAACTACTAAGGCTAATGGAGACACAGAGCAACTTGCACCTACATAGCTAACAAAAGTCAATTGCCCATAGCTTGGCAGCCAAAGCAAACTAAAAATCCAATCCTTGCTATGGCTAGTGGAGACACTGCATGCTCTTCTAGTACGTGTTCAATGCTAAAGCACCGTATTCCCAAATGAACAGTAAGGTGTGGAAAACATTCTGTTAAAGAACAAGGAGAAACTGAAATTAAAACCAACCCATGCAGAAGAGCCTGGACTTATTCCTTCTTCTGGATTTATCTTTAGTTGATCGTAAGTTCTTTTTCTTCATTTTTCTTTCTGTTGCAGCTTTCATTGACTTAGGATTTTTTTTAATCCTCAGTAGCTCAAGGAATAAGTAAGTTTTTAACAAAGCTAACTACTACCTGAGAGATCTACAAACCATCAGGTTCCCTGACACCCTGAAATATGTAAATTAATAGGCTTCATTCCTTGGAGGAGATACCTTCTGGAAAGGGAGGGCCAATCAAGTAAACAAATGCTGATTTGTAAGCAAAACAACCATTCACACAAAACTCACTGAGTAACTCAGAAAGCATTCTTCAATCACTTACATAGAGCAACAGGTTTGAGTGATTGGTGCAAGGATTCTCACCTGAAGTAAATATGAAAACATCACATTTCTGCTGTATTGTTGACATTTCTGCTCCTGGTGCAGACTGTAGCAGTTAACGTGTCAGACTGATGTGTGGCACTTAGTTTTAGAGGTTACACATTTTTTGGTTATCTCAAATTTTTCATAAGAAGTTGAAGAAGGATTATGTGCATTTAGTGCTTTTCATACCAAAGAAATAACATTGCAGAGCAACAGGCCTCCAAGACTTTAATCACCTAGCTGAAAACAATTTGGTTGCCTCCATGAAACCGAGTGCTTATCTCATTGTAAAGCTTGACCTGGTGAGGAATACAGGTGCACAAGATGCTGAACAATGTTTTTATGGAGTTGCCTCTCACTGAAGCCATTCCAGGGTTGAACCTAAATTCTGTCAATAACACCATGAAGATAGGGATAAGAAAAGCTGAGCCATGCGGGAGAATGAACACCTGGAGGGCTGTGCTCGAGCCATTGCAAGTTACGTACTGCGTTCAGAAGTGCTACCAAGGAGCTTGGGGAGGGCGGATGGACAACAGTTTACCCACAAGAAAATCCATCTCTGAAAAAAAAAAAAGTCCTTCACTGCCATCACAACCTTTTACATTATTTATAGGATGTCCTTATTATGTTCAGAGTATCCTGATGATGGTCTTTACTGTAGACTGCCCTGGATGCACAGCTTCAAACCTGAAAGCATCTCTACAGTACTAGCACATGTGGTTCGCCATTTGATTTATAAGGGACTAAGTTTTCTTTTTCAACAAATAAACGATGCAAAAATCCTAATATTTGATGTCATTTCAACCTGCACTTCAAGCAATTTCTCCCTGAAGGTGTTCATTTCTTAAGGTCACCCCTCTTTCTAGGGTGCCTGCCTACCTGTAGCAGGCTGTACTAACATAGCAAATAGATAGGAGGCCATTTGCAGTAGTCAAGCTGCAGGAGCTTCGGGCTGCTGTAACCTGAGCTGCTGCCCCAAATAGCCACAGACTTCGAGGAAGCTGCAGGTGGGGACAGGCTGGCTGAGATCTGACCCTGGTGCATGCCTTGGCTCTGAGGCCAAACACCACCATCCCCCTGGGTAGATAAGACAGACTGACTTGGGGTAGGGCCACACTGTGGGACATGAGTCTTGAAACAAATGGAAAACAGCAGATTTCTGGAAGCAGATGTGTTAGGGGCAGGTTGGTGGTGCTGAGTGACAGGATGAGCCCAAGCGGCTCAGCGGGGCCACACACCATGCTGCAGCGGTCACTTTTTGGTTCCGGGTGCATCTTTTGGCTGCAGTGGGTGGATGCGATGCCAGCGATCCCTGAGCGAGCTGGGGACCAGCCATTGCCCACCCTTGAAGAGCGTGGGGCGGCCTCAGTTTTATCCTGTAGGCCTATAGGAATAAAGTGGCTGCTGTACACGTCTGCTCTGTTATTCAGCCCCAGCAGTAAAGACACTTTGCTGAACAATGAATTCCATGGCTGCTGCCTTTCAGGAGCGCTGGCAGCGGAGGGCAGGCTTTCCCGGCTGCTGAGCACAGCCAGGCCCGGCGGTAGGAGGGAAACCGAACTGTAAACGCTGAGATAAAATCCAGACTTTAAAAAGAGAAGAAAGGGAAAGAGCGGGGAGTTGGGTTTCTTTCCACCACCTTTGTAAAAGCAAACTGATGTCCTGTATTACACCGAGTGCTCTTCGGTAGCTCCCGCACCATCTGACAGCACATCTCATGGGGAAACGGACGATGTAGATGGAGTTGACTTAAAACTGATTGATCTGTGAACAGCTAGAGTTTCACTGTAGCAATTTGACACAGGTGGTTACCTGGGAGGAGGGGCTTATCTTGATAGGACAAACCTGTTATAAAACCTGCAAGAAGGGATTTATCTGCATATCTATTTTGACAGCTCTCATGCTAACAAATATAAAAGCAGCGTGATTTCCTTAGAAAACTGTGCGGACCAGACCCTCACGTGGCATGGTCACGTGCAAACTGAGTGACCTTTGTCAACATACGTGAACTCTCCAGTTCTTCAAGGGTTTGCATTTTCATCTGAATATAACATATTAGAACACACACACACACACACACACAAAAAAGACCTGCGGGTAATCTACTCTCTCTATGGCAGATTTTTCCTCTTTTGCAGAAATTTAGCTATGTGTATTTACAGTCGTGTTCTAGTTAGTTGCCAGATACTCAGTGCAGATCTCAGTGCAGCAGAGCTGATGACAGTGATTCTTATAATTAGGTTTGCCTAACAATCCCCAGTAAAATGTCATATTTTAGTAATACACTATTTTATTGACTCCTTTTTATTTACTCAAAGTGGAGATTCTAGTCCAGAAATTTGTGTCAGCATGAATGTTTTTTTCCAAAGTTTTGATTAAAATATTCAGTCTTTTATAAGTGAAATATGCTGTTTACCCAGCTGAAATAGTTCTTATCATGCTTAATTGAGAAAGCTCTGTGCTTTTCATGTTGAAACAGATATTCCAGACATCACATGGAAAGACTGCCCTTTTGCTGTCTAGTAAAACTCACTCATTCAATCTATAAACTTCAGAAGGATCTCCCATGGCATGATTTGGCAACTGATTTCTCTAAAGGGTGTATTGATGGAGCATACATAATCTCTGCACTTAGTGTAATTGATCTAAGCCATCTCTCAGGAGCAATTGTGCTGAAAAAGTGGGATGAGATTTTTAATACAATTTGAACTCTGTATTGTAAACCTGACTATTATTCTGAGCAGAATGGAAATCCCTAGAGGTAACCTTCAGGAGCATAAGAACCCCAAATGTCTCTCATGCTGAGGAGCAGAGAACAGAAAGCGGTACCAAAACAAAAGAGGAGAAAGACAGAAGCACAAGTACTAACACAAGGGGATAATGAACTATGACAGGAACAAGGGCAAAAGTGTCTGTTGACAAGAACGAAGAAAGTGGGGACTTACTGCAGACCTACTTGCAGCAATTAAGTTCACTTCTGTGTAAGAGTCTTTGCCGTTCTGCAAAAAGGGAGTAATGATATTGACCTCTTTTGTCGAGCCCAGCACAAAGTGAACGCTGAAAAAGAAATTGTCCTGCTTTCCAACTGTTACATATTACATAACTACAACTTTTTTTTTTCCTTAATGTCGTGTTGAAAAACTTGCACAGCCAGGTGTAAAACTAACAGAGCATGTAATAGGAAGATGGATAAGATATTGGTTAAAAATCTGCACAAACAAAAATCCTCCACATTCAAAGGTGATGAGATAGGTACAGTAACTATGGCCTGTCACAGTCTAAAGCGGCAATATTATTTGTATACAACCAAGCAACCGGGAAAAATCATACACCATTCTAAATAAAACTAAACAGCTTCTTAGCTATCCCCTTTTCTTTCTGTTTGGAAGGAAGATGTGTCTCAGCATACCTATTTCATACCCTGAGAACATGTTCACCATATTCTTAGAATTCAGGCATTTAAAAGAATTTCTCACACACTATGGTTCAGAGAGACTTTTGTCTGGCACTGCTGCATATTTGTTTTCAAATGTATTCCCAGTGTTTATAACACAAATGCTGATCAATTTCTAGAATAATGAAGTGTTAAGATAAATTTGAGATCATCCAAGTGTTCAACCATAGCAGAGGATGGACATACAGACCTGCTGCTTTATTAGAGCCACAAAGAGCTCCTTCTCTTTGAGCTGGGAGTAGGGAGAAACTGTGGTGTGCTGTGGTGGTCAGATAACATGGGTGATCTGGACATCCATAAGCAGATGCCACATGAAGACTGATCCTTGTATCCTGTCACTGTCCCCCCTCATGTTCACTGCAGATTCCATTATAGCAAAGCAATAAATAAGTAACATCTTAAAGATTTTTACCATCTTTTATACCTGATGCTTTGGTTTAAATATGCACATGACTACTTTGGGTTAAATGTTCACAAGCATAAAGTGAAACTTGAAATTTACTCAGCCTGTAATTCACATAGGCTTTGCCTAAGCACCCAGAAAAAAAGCAGTTTTATCATAGAAGTAGCTATGATCAAAGAGCATGAAGTTTAGTACATTGAAAGATTAAAATGGGGCAAATTTTGCGAATTTATATTTTGATGGAGCACCAGCAAGAAATACTTTTTACATGGGTATCTGTATAGAAAACTGTTTTCAAAACTAGCCTAGATAGATACTATTCATCGACCTAGGAAAAATATCAAGAACTATTCTAATGACCACAATGTTATTATCTATGTGGCCTGGAAGGCAAAGGGGCATTCATTTGTTTCAAAAAGTTATCTTGCACTAGCCAGATAAATCAAATGTGACAAAACTAAGTAGGAGAAGTTATTGCTAAAAATGATGGGCTTTCAAGTATGGTGTCATGCAGAGACCTGAAAAGCCTGCGTTGGGGAAAATAGAGGGTGTTTGCAGGTGGGCTTATAGGTGCAGGTTGTGGAAGAATCCAGTGTCACTTGCTCCATCAGTGTCAGTTATGGCTGGAACCAAAGATGGAGCTTCAGAACAAAGACCTGCAAGTAATGACCCACAAAATGCATGTTTCTGAAAAATAACGTCACTGAGGAGTGGCAACCAAATAGACCTCTGTCACTTGATGGGTGTTCACAGCAACACATGGGCCAACAGCTCAGTTAACGCAGCAACAGCTGAAGGAAGTCACAAACATTAAGAGACTAGCTAGAGTATATGTAGAGAAAATCACATGTGGTTCATTGATCATAAGGAGTGATCACAAGGAAGGAGTCCTTTCAGAGAGAGAAGTGAGCTTTTGCTCCCTTTTGCTTCCTCTTAGCTCCATCAAGCAGCAGCCCAACACGCCTCAGCTTAATAACACCATCAGCCAGGGTTATGGGTTATGCTACCACTGAAAATTCACCCAGCAGCAGTAAACGAAACCATCTACATTTTGGAAATGTGAATCCATCAGACAAGAAGTTCATGGTTTTTTTCCAAACTTTTTTAAGCTGGGAAGGGCAGAATAATCTACCCTTTGAAGGTCAAACCCTGTGAAATTCAAGCTTTTTGACAGCATCTCGGATTTGGGAAAAGCAGTAACGAAAACCAAAATGAAAATCCTAAAATAAAGACAACCTTTGCATGAATAAACTGCAGTTTCAGGCTGTATATCCACCAACACAGTCCAGGACGACTGATTCAGTGATACTATGAACTTCCGAACTTCGTGCCATTATATGGCTGTTAACTGTTGTTCAGTACTGCAGCATAAGATTAACTGTTTTAAGTACCAAATGCAGCATGGGTCGTATTGTGTACAACTTCACCCTGCCCTGGGGGATCTTGACAGAGCTGTGATTGTTCCCATGGGGGATACATTCTGTGTCCAGGTTTTCATGCTTCCAGCACAATTTTCAGTACACTCAGCAGCTTTCTTCTGGCACAGGCTGCAGCTGAAGTCGTGTGAAGTGCTGCTGTGGATGCTCTCTGGTGCGTTTGCCTCCCTACCTTTCCTCTGCAGTGTATCATACCAGTCAACACACAGCCTTGCCTTCTCCATGCTCCTGTGACTGGCACTGCCAGCAGCTCCTAAAGTGAGCTGGCTTATGTGGACTGCTAGACGCGTGTGACCAAGAACAACAACAATTGTGTGTGTGTTGTTTTTTAGTTTTACTCAGGTGTTCATTGAAGGCATGGACAGGCAGTTTTACTAGCAGCATGTTTATTTCCTTTGACTGTAGTCCTGATTTCTTACTGCTCAGGGAATTTATATATAGGAGACTGATTTGAAGATACTCTCACTGTTCTAAGCTATCAGAGAAGCCAGATGCAGTATAGTAAGTTTGTCTGATTAAGCCCATTGCAATCTTTGGCATGCCTGGGACTACTTCTGTGCTTTCATTTTCCAGGAGGATGAATTTAAAATGTCCTTTGAAATCCTCAAAGCACAATACAGATGTTCATGTGTCAAAAGCCATCGCTCAGTAATCTTAATGCACAAGCATACTTCTTTTGGCAGGATCCTGGCACTCCAGCTGTTATTCTGATCTGCTGGCCGGCTGCTTTCCATTAATCACTTCTGGCAGAAGAAAAGGCCTTCCAAAGATCTTTTAGCTTTGGCTTATACTCAAGCAGCAGAAAGGACGTTGCAGCATATAACACTTGTGCCAGAAGGGATCTTCAGCTGAACGGAGAGCATGATTCTGAGTTTTTTGCCATGGGATTCCCCACAAGTCCATCTTGGAGGACTCAACAATCTTGTCAGCCCCACCACACCTCAGGTTTCTGTATCTAAATAGGGCGCTAGTCCTCAGTTACCCTGCCCATGTTTGTGGCTGACAAGTTAGTTCATGTCCAGCAGAGATCTGGCAAGACAATATCACAGGGATGATGTTTGGAAGACAGATAATGCAGCACGAGCTTTTTAAGACTTACATGGTTGAGGGTAAAAAAAGGAGGAAAAGGAATCAAGAAAATATGGATATGAATTCAAGTCAACTTCATTCCTTTCTTTCCTGCGTTTGGGAACAGTAATGTGCAGAGATACTTAGACAAAACTAAATTCCTCTAAGGGACCTAAAAGGGAGAAGAATTTTAAAGAACACTACACATTCACTGAACATTAAATGTTGAAGAAAGCGCACTCAATTAAGGAACCCAAGCTACCTTTATTCTGCTTTCTGACAAACGCCCTCAGAAATACTGATGAGTTTGTCAGCACATTCTCATTAAGCTCCCTCATTTCTTACCCAGCGAGGTAAAAGATCCTCCTTCCTAAGCCAGCATCTATCTTACCTGTTTGAGGATGAATTCTCACAGTTCTTCAGCTGTTAGATTGGAGTTTGAGATACCAGGGATCTGCATCCAAACCACCTGCTGCCCCAGGATCCAACTGGGTTTAAATTCCCACATTTTACACACCTGGAGGCTGGGAATTGGTGCCTCCCCTTGAGAGCTGAAACAATATATACATTTAACCTTATGTGGGAGATTTCTTCAGAGGAAGTCAAAGAGCTGAGCCAGTTTCCTTAGGGTTCCATAGTCTCTGTGCAGCTCTAGGTGTAAACTCTTCCTGTATCTGATGTGGTAACATTGATTAGTTGGCAGTGGACTTTTAAGAGCTAGATGGGATCTAAGTACACCAGGTAGCCAAAGGTAATCTCAGGCTACTGTCTTCTCACGGCTAATCCGCTCGCCCCACCATATACTGGCAGGGAAGATCCTGTGACGTTTTTTTGGGCTCCAGTGATCTGGGCTATTCTGTCGTTCCTTGCTGGTTCTGCCATGCTACAGGAAAAGCAGAGGAGGAATTTGTAGAAAGTATTTGTGTAGTATGTAGAAAACCAAGGGCAAATCAATAGCTATCAGATGATACAGTGTACATCCCCACGGAAAAGCCAAAGACAAAACAACACAAGTTGTGAACTATTCATCAACCACACCAGCTAATGCAGGTTTTAATTTAACTCAGATGCATTTGGATGTAGTAGAGATAATGCCCAAGCAGGAGCCTGTCTATGGGTTTGGCTAACGGGATAACTGTCTGGTGAGCAAATACTGCTGGAATAGAATAAGTTAATTCTAGCATTTAAACCCCAGTGTCTTCCCAGTCAGCGTGCACACCACATCAGTGCGGCAGTGCTGCCGTAACTCAGCTGTGCCATCACACTAGCCCGTCCTTGCTCCTACAATCCCAGGCTGAAGCATCCAGGGAGCATTTCTGCAGTGCTGGGACAGAGGTGGCACCCGAGTGGTCTTTCATGTTGCCAGCTGGACAGAAGCAGACACCAGCCTTCTGCCAAAGCTCTGCTTTTCAATTACCAAAACGGACAGTTTGGAGAAATGACCATGTTAAAAGAAAACCAGAACAGCCAAACAGAAGAGCACCTCTGGGGAAGACTGCCTCTGTGAAGGAGTCATCTCAGGAGCTGCCAGAGGCCTTCAGCAAAGTCTACATTCAGCAGAGCCCATTGCAAACTACTCTCCCTCTTCCTCTGCTCTCTCCTCTTGCTTATTTAATGCAGCCTGCAGGAGAGCAAATGCTTTTCTAGGTATTTCCAGTCTCATGATTGATGGTTTGTGATTGTCACGAGGGGCTGTTATGCCCCTTGGCATTAGCCAGGGTGGCTATTTTTAGTAGGCAAGACAGAAACAGAGGTAGAGCCTTAGGCCAAGTGCACCACAACCCTCTGTTACTCACAGATTGATTCACTTTTTGGCACCCTCATTAAAGCATTTGGCTAAGAAACTGTTTCTGCTTTCCTCTTCAGAAACACGGGTGTCAGCAACCAGTTCCCCTGTAACATGGTGAAGCACTGTTTCATCCTGGGGTGGGGAGAGGACACCTTGCAGAGTCACACATTAGGGCACTGCTAACTGACATCCCTAGGGTCACGTTAGTATCTTGCAAGAGAAGTTAGAGCTTGCTAAGATACACTGAAACCTCCCGAGACACAAAATAAGGGCTGCAACAGTCTAGGTCTAATTTGGGCATTGACTATCATTTAGTTTGGCCGGAGCCTGATCTGGTGCAAAATAACATTTGTGGTTTTACAGAAGCTGGAGCTACTGCTTTATACTTTTATTGCCTTCCCTCTCCATAACTTTGGCTCTTGTTTCTAGGTCAAACTGTCACTTTGTGCAAACAATTAAAGCATGTCTCTGAAAGCCTCCTGGAGCACTGGGCCGCCATAACCCTGCTCCTCGAGCAGGACCCTCTCTCCTTGGCTTCCTACCATGGAGCTCACCTCAGAGCACAGGAGAACAGAGAACACACCTTATTTCTGGCAGAAGCGTGCACCAAATAGTCTCTGTGATGTGTTTTTATATATGTGTAAAAAATAGCCATATCAGCCTATTGTTCTGTACGTATTCCATTTTACAAGCTTCCCCCTATATTAAAAAAAACCCCAAGCATCAAGGAATATTTTAAAGAGTGCCATTACGACACAGAAGTCTCAATTTATTAGCTTTGCCAAAAAACCCCACAAAACCCTAACATCATGAAATAATTTGAATCCAAAACACTGAAGACGCGGAGAGGACCTTTGTGATGAGACTTGTAATGAAGTTACAGAAGCCAGCAAAATTGCGGGTTATAGTTTTATCAGTCCCTTTCTGTGCGTCCATTTGTACACCAGAGAGATTCCTTAGTGGGCACAGTCATCTCGAATATTTTTTGGTAAGCTCCCCCGAGCTTCATGCTCCACTCTCTTTCACAGTATTTGTGAAATGAATTGCTTTTCCCAACATTTCCTAAAGACCCTTCTTCAGTGCTACAGTAAGAATAGCAAACTTGTTGCCTGCTGCTGTCTTCTCTTCCTCTCTGCCCCTTTCTTTTTAGGATGATTGCTCCAATTATAGCATTTGAGAATCTACCAGTGATCAACAGACACAGATTCAGTTTTGAGGTCTTCATCTGGCAGAGTGAGGGGAAAAAAAGTTAATTGCTTTTTATATTAAAATTGAATGATACTTCTTGGAAAACAAGCATTCTCCATCTCCTTCCAAATGGATCTTGCTTGCTGTGGTATGCTAGAGAACAGAGCTTGAAAATAAGCTTTTGAGAAACTAACAACACTGCTAGAAAAAAAACCTCTGTTACTGAATTGGCTGTCAATATTGTGCACAAGTCAAATCACACTGAGGAAGGGCTTCATATTCGGGATTCTTTCTCTAAATTATCAGATTGATCAACATTTTATAATTCAGAGGGAGGTAAACAAAAAACTTTGTAGCTGTTCAGTATGTTAAGTTTAGCTGGCTCATGCTAATTAGAGAATGTTTTAGCTAGATTAAGGTTACAAAATATATTTTAGAATTGCCCTTTACAAATATGAACATGCAACTACAGGGCACACAGCACACCTGGCATACTGTTAAAGTTTCTCCCTAGGAATGAGTGTACATCCTTTCACATGCCAGATGACTGAAATCCCTGACTGAGAGTAACAAGCCTAACATACAAACCCATTCGAAGAGTATCCAAGTATTCAGAAGTTAACTTCACTCTTTCACAGTTTCTCCCAACAGTTCTTATAGACTACTGATTTACTGTAACACTATTGACCACCAGTACCTGGAGACATTAAAGTTACTTCACCTGAAGAGTCTCTGAAAGCCCTCTTGCCATACTTTACTGAAGTCTTACAAAACAGAATACATCTTTTAATTTTTTGATAACAGAAATATTTAACTCATTTGCTGAAACAATTTACAACTGGCAAAAATATCAGACACACTGATACATGCATTATGCAAGATGCATTTTCACACCCATAAAACAGAGCTTTGAGGAAAAACAGCTCTAAACCCTAGATTACTGAGGTATACTTTTACAGTCACAGCACTATCAGAGACCATCATTTTACATATAAAATAAATCAAACATTTGTCATCTTTCAAATATTTTATTTTAGTACTTTTAAATATGTTTTAATACAACAAAGATAGAAAACAATATATTAATTCAATCTGAGTTTAGAATCAAAACAATATTTACTTATTTACAGTACTCACTTTAAACTTCACTGGCACTCCTAGCCATTAGGTAATACTATTTTCTCTGTTGGAATAAAACTGAAGTAACTGTCAGTGTGAAAAGCCGTATTTCTACATGCCTATTATGTTAAGTACCACATACAATGCAGTTTGTGGTTTCTCACATTTGACAAATTTCTCATATTTGACAAAACGGAATTGAAAAAGCAAAACTAAGTTACAGTTAGTCTTCCTAACTATGCAGTCACTGGGCTAACAGGTCATGTTATTGTGCTCAACGTTTATCACCTTAAGATCTTACACACCTATTACAAACTGGCTTTAAAAATGTACATGTCATTAAACTATGTACATAATACTCTCTGCAAATTTCTTAAGTTACTAACAGTAAGTGTGCAGGATACTGCTATACGGAAAGCTCAGTGTTCACAATACTATAGTGTTTGAGGGATTGTGAGGGGTTTTCGGTGTTTTTCTTCATGTAATGAAGACAACATCAGTAGGTTCGCTCCAGAGGATTTTTTTCCCCCAGAAATACTGTTTGAATTAGAATAAGGACAATGTCAAAGATGCATCAGAAATAGTAATCTATATCAATCATCAGTGGTCTATCAATTAACCCTTCATTGATAAAGTCTACATGCGCAAAACAATTCAGAGGGTAAGCTGGCTTGCTGCTAGGACTTCTGCCCAATATATATCCATCTTGATAAGTCTGTGATGGGTTTTGTAGTTACAGGTCATGTTTCTACAAAAGTATCCTAGATTATTAAAAAAAAACAAAAAACAAAAAAAACAGAAAAATCAATACTGTCAATTACTGCAAATTCTCCCCAACTCTTCAGTAGAAACTATATGGACAGGATGAAAAACTAACATAGTTGTTACAGGTTACTTTCATTATAGTCCAGGTCCACAAAACCTACTTTTTTTTTTTTCCTAAGACATCTGCTATTTCTTCAAATGCATATTTAATGATTAAGACTCAGCTTCACAATAGTTTTGGTGCGTGAAAACCTAGTGGACTTTCATACATCAAAAAACTAGCTAAATAGTAACGAACAAGTGTAACACTAAGTATGCAAACACTGCTTAAAAAACTCAAGGAGATACTAACTGTTGCAGAAGACTTGTATTGATGTCCGAGTTCAACGCTTCCTTCTTTCTCTTCAGTACTCTTTGGCATTACATGAGACACAGTTGTACAGAAAAGAAGATTATAGGAACCTGTGCTTTTATCCACATTGAAGGGTTTCAATATTTCTAAATAACCTCATATAACATGCTTGCATCAAAAAATAACTTTTTTTTTTCCAGATCATTTAACTGATTCTTGCATCTTAAAGCAGCTAACTGTCAAGGTTTTATTTCAATGCTTTTTTTTTTTTCAGATTTATTCTCTCAGAAAAAAATTACTACTTAACTTGGTTGAAATTCTCCTGGAATGTTTTCTTCTGTAATAGATGGGCGTGGGCAGAAATCGGGGAAAACCGAAAAGAAAGTCACATTACCTCTTCTCATTACTGTAGCAGCCAACCATGTACAGCATGTACTTGGCCTTATCCAAGACAATGTTTAAACTTAAATGGTAACCCTCACTGAAGTCAAGAGCAGTTTTTGCCTAAAGTTAAGCACATCATTTGCATCATCACAAGCAGTATACTTGCTAGTCTTGAACACTTAAATACTTCAGGCCTATCTACATTTCTGTACCAACGCTTTGTATAAATGTTATCTTGTTTGCCAAAGGACATGAAGATAATCAGCATGTATGGAAGATTTCTATATAATTTTTCAAGAACAGCTAAAGCAACCTTGTTTAAAGACCCTTTCATAAGTTTTTGTCAGTGTAATCAGAATTTGCTAAAAGCCACACCTATGAAAGTCTGATTTCTGTATGCAGGTGTAAGGTCATAAAGCCACCAGTTTAATAGATCTTCCAGAAAGGAAAAACTAAAGGCAAAAAGGTTAAGAAAGCTATTACAAGAACCTCTGTCATAAGGTACAATGAAAAAAAAATGGAGGGGAGTGCCTACATGTCTATCACTTGCAGGTCTCTGCATACATATCCTAAAACCGATGATGATAACAAGGGAGAGCTCAAGACTATTGTCAAGTCTCAAATCTATTACTAGATTTGCTCAGCTACTCCTTCTTTTGTATATCCAGACTTATTAAGACTTTTCTACTTGATTGGTTTGCGCACTCCCACAGAAGATGACTTTGTACAAATTAGGTGCAGCAAGTTAAAGGACAGTAAGAAAGACTTGTGCATGAACATAAGATAGAAGGACAACCCTGAACGTACTTGGCATTAAATCCAAGGCCCAACGATGCTCTGCTGCCATTACTTAAAGTGCCTGTCAGCAGCAGAGAAGCAGCAAAATGCATTTAAAACGCTGACTCTTTAAAAAAGAGGTACAGAATTTTAAGCCTGTCAGTTACTTGCAACTTGTTTACATCTAACTAACAATAAAGCTTACATTAGCAATTTTACAGACTGACCTGTGCTCTTTTGCATGCAAGATAAGACTGTTCTGTCTTCCATTGATTTCAAGGCTTCCTCTTGCATGTTTATCAGCAAAATGAACTTACAAAATAGAAGAGGACAATTATCCCAACAATGTTTTAACCCACTTCAATGCTCACAAAACCAACCTCTGTAAATTACTTATCTTGGACTCGGATATTTAGCATCAAGGGAAAGAGCACAAAAGAACATGTTTCCTTTAAAAAACAGTGACAGGCTGATGTAAAACATGGATTTACTTAACAGAATTTGAAAAATTAAATTAGAACAAAGAGAGAAGCCTTATGCTTCAAAGTATATGAAATTAATTTTAAAAAAATAGTATTGAAATGATAGCTTTACTTTATGTAAACATTGTTACACTAGGCTGTATTTGAAAATTCTCCTGCATGTCTAAGTTGCAGAATAATTTTTCTGTTTAGACACAGCTATGCCAGTTAGCACTTAGAATCGACAGCTTTGCAGTTCAATTGCTTATCTCTCCAAATGTTTTAACTCAGAATACAATCCTGCATATCCTGAGAACAGTTTCCTAGAGTTTAAAAAATAGCATTAATAGTTGTGTGTGCATTGCAAAGGCAAATATAAATTAGCACATAGAGCTCTTTGATTATTAAGTCTCAAGAGGAATGTTCAAATTGCCCTTCTGAAATCAGAAAGGTAAGAACAGCAAATTAAAAGTCTTTAAATATTTCAGAATATTTTCTCCTTTTTTTCTTAAGTGTATGCATACACCCCCAGTATGGATAGAAAAAGCCGTTAGGCTATGGCTGATTGAACATCACAGTATTATACCTGCAATTTTGCCAAAAAATTGGAATGTTACAAATGTAAAAGTCTGCAGTCTGTATATGTGCTCAATACAGCTGGGAGAGATACTCTAAGATGCACAATTCTTCTGTGGAACAGGAGCTAAATTAAGTTACAAAAGTAATATACTACAAAGAGAGGAAGATAGTGAAGTTAGTACAATCCAGGTTTATAACAGGAACACCATACAGTGAGGAGTAGCCCACAGGAGGTTACAAACCTCCAAACAGAAAACTGTCTTGCAAAATTCCAGAGGGATTCTTTTCCACGCAAACATAAGTATACAGTGGACACTAAGTCAGCTTGTACCAAGCTGGAAAAGCTTCGTGCAACTTTCCAAGGCTGACTTACGCTACCTTTTGCATATACCACCTACTTGGAAATTGCAATAACTAAATAAAAATGCCTATACCTTTTTACGATTTGCACCTTTTACCTATCAGTTTTAATTTAGCATTAATCTAATTTCAAGTCTCTACAGCCAGTATGTTAGTATTGTCCCCTTACAAACCACCACATAAGAGATCATCAACGGGGTGACCCTTGGACTCGGAGTGTTGGTTTGGGGTTTTGGGGGGTGGTTTGTTGTGGAGGATTTTTTTTTAACAACTGAAACTCAACTGCTTATGGTACTTTTATCTTTCAGTGTAGTAAATGAGCAACTTAATTTAAGAATTAGTCTTTTTTCATACTTGTTAGATGAACATATACTCTGTGTGTTTATATATATATATATATAAAAACAAATATACTGTGCATATATACCCAGAGATATTCACCATTGTTGATACCAGAGTGCTACAACATACACCAATATGAGCACTATTTCCAATACTCACTATTATTATTTTTCCTGAAAGAGTTACCACATGCATTTTCCCCATCCATTTATGGGACAGTAAGATACATGAAGAGAACCGTTCTGGCCTTCCAATGTTAAAGAGCTGCTCCTAAAAAGCATGCAAAGGTTTGGGTACAAAGCAATTAAAACCACACAAAAGTTACTTTGTGGCTTTAAACTCACTAAAGCTAAGTTGACTTTACTTTCAGTGGATGTAGCATTTACTTTAACTCATTTATTCAAACACAAAAGGGAAAACTTCCAAGTGCCAGAACAACCATATACAAAACTGATAGACTAGACTAAGTGAGCTGTCATTGAAAAAAAAAAAAAAAAACAAACATAATCGCTGCATAGCCACAAGGCAAACTTTTGGTTTTGGCAACCTGTATGCAGACCATTTATACTGTCAATTATACTTTAACACTTGTTAAGAGACCCTTTTAGCAAGGAACTATACTGCTTTCCTCATTATGACACAGTACTCCTCAATTTTTAAGTATACACACAGTTTGTTCTGAAAACTACATTTATGACTGTTTTAAAATAAAGTCTTCATGAAGTTCTGATTTTTTTAGTCAGTATAAGTAAAGGCTGGCATGTCAGGTAACGGAGATTATTTGGACCTACAAAGGGTATCTTATATTCAGTACAAGCAAATACTTGAGGTTAGAGTTACTTAAACAATCACGTAGAACCTTACTAAGGGTAACAATATTCTGGTTCATATGCATGATGCACTGATAGCCTTTACTGGTTCCTGCATTGTTTTCTACTTTAGCAACAAGAAAACAAAACACATAGTTGTGAAATATGGGAACCCCATTTTATGGCTAAGAATCTAAGAAACAAGGCAGGGAGGAGGAGTGAAAAATATTACATTTCCCCCCACCCCAGCTAGCCTTGTAGGATCTTAGTCATAACACTTCAGAAAAATCTGAATTGATCCACACAGTCTTCATCCAATCAATCTCTTCAGTATAGTAGGTTTTGAAAAGGGCCAGCAATACTCATTGGGAACGGTACCATTAACATTGCATTCAAAAAAAGAAAACATCGGAAACCAGATCCTTGCTCTCCTACTCTGTTGATATGCTCTAGTATTAGCCAACGTATGGTAATACAAAAAGAGTCTTGTAGTGATGTAGAAGGCAATGAAGACATCTATAGAATAATGTTCATGTGCAGCCAAAATGAAGAAGATTCCAAAGAGATTCAGGACCCAGGACAAGGTGTGCAAGAAGTTCCAGCTCCTTGGTGTATCTAAGAGAAAACAGAAAGTGACTAACCTTGAATGTCTCAAAAATCTGGGTCATTACAAAATCCTGGCCTGGACATCACAAGTTCTTATACAGAGTTTTCATCCAAAAATGTGATGAAGTTACTGTCATCACCTGGAAATATTGTTTACATCTACAGGTCCAATAAATCCAATGAAAATAACCACACAAGTTACAAATATCTATCACTTCATGACTTCATTTACAAACACAGCTACTATGCATTTCTGGATTAAAGGAGAATCCTAAAATGGTTTAGGACCATGTAAAGCAGAATTCTTTGTTGAACCAACTTCTTTTAATGAACACCATGCTTTTTCCATGTAATAAGGGGAAAAATGTCATAAAGCGTACATTACTCTCTTATTGCAGTCATTCCATCATAAGTGAACTCAAAATAATTATCTTAGCTTGCTATATAATGTATCAAATCCCACTTTGTATTTACAGAACAACAGTATCCTTTCACATCTTCTCACTCATTATGAGGTTTGGTATTTTGGCTTTATGCATTATACTAACCATCCAGCCACCTAGCTGGCTATTTTGCCTGACAGGGGTCAGTGGCAGATACCTAGGGAAGCGTGTAGGAATCATAAATATCTCCCCCCGTATTCTCCCAGTAACAAGCTAGAAAGTCTTTCTAATTTTCTTGGCTCACATGTTGTTTCACATGTGCCCTATTCATCCTTCCATTGATCTAGGTGGTGCTGCTCCTCTCCTGGCCGCAAGTGAACTGTCACAAATGTGAGAAAGAGCACAGCAATCTGAATTTACATTTGTTTGCTTCAATGTAACACTGAACTTTTTGAGGAGGTCAAGCAACAGATATTCTTAAAACTTAAGGACATTTAAGTATTTACACTCCCATGCTCTTGGCTAACAGCAAGCAGTACATATTCTTAACACTTAAGGACATTTAAGTATTGACACTTGGTACTTACATTCTGTGACAAAGAAGTTGAGCATGGTCAGGACAACAGTGTGACCACTGAACATGTAATCTCCACATGTATGTACTCCAGTCAGAGTCATCCCAAAGCCACTCCATATTGCAAATGCCCGCTGGAGTTTTGCCCAAACATTGCCGTACAACTGAAAGAAAATGACATTAACCACGTTGCCCGAACAGTACGTCCTTAACGTTAGTTGTCTAGCACTATGTACGTTTAATACCATTTATCATGTTGGGTCTTTTATTAAAATGCAGGTTAGCACATTTTTTAATTTTCTTGTGGCACTGAGTCACGTTAGTAACTAGAATTACAAATCGTATTCATCATACCTCTGACAAATACTAGAATTTAGAGCAAGTATTTTGTTGCAAGTGATTTACATACAGAGTCTGCCACCTTTTTTTGAATGTATTCAACCTCTCAGTGTGTCATTGTCAAGCTTCCAATATATTCAGCTCAACTAGAAGTTAAGATAAAACCATAAAATTCCATGTTCTATGGAATATCCCTTATTAGAAGGGGTGAAATAATAATAGGTTGCGGGTTTTTTTTCAAACCATGCATCCAAAAGGACAATGAAGCGATTACTCCACTTCCAGCCTTTCTTCATGAAGTCAGTATCTGAAGTGCACACTTCTCTGATGTATTCTCTCTGGTTTACATTGTGAAATATTCTAAACACCCTTCCCCAAGTAACTATATCCTCTCCAAAGTGGGAAATGCTTCTAATACCCCTAAGGATGCTTGCCTCCATAATGGCAATTAATGAAGAGGCATGGAGAGGAACAGGAGAGAAACAACGCTGTTCTTACAAACATACGTCTAACATTATGGTCACAACCATCTTAATAATTTTAAATTAAAAAAAAAAAAAAAAAGGAAATGGCATAAATAATTGAAAGCATTAAGTTTTTACCTTTCCAGTACACTGCAAGTGCTGGCCTGGCACAGAGAGTGAGGTAACAAACATTGTAATGCAACGTAATAAGAATACTGTCCCCATGAGGCTGCACAGCCTTCGCAGGAGTATAGATCTGGGAAAAGTACATAGGAACTAATTGCACTAATTGCAAGAATTCTAATATATCATATTCTTAAATCAGAAATGCTATCATAAAAACAATTCCCTGCACCCCAACTTAATCCCATTTGTCCCTTCATCACTGCTGCAATTTTCACAGTATGGGGTTTTTTTAAGTAGTATTGTAAAGGTATGGTTCCACATGACAGGGTGAGACACCGTAGCAAGTTTACTGTCACCAAAAGGTACAGCTCCACTCCTCTGCAGCTGCACTTGTAATAGCTCTGGCACTCACACCTTCTATTGGCAAACTGATAAAAATCAACTAACTGGTACAAATTGAACTTCAAATACATACACAAGCATTTTCTACTCTTCAGTGACACCAACCTGCTAAGCTGGCTTAGTCATCCTGTGGAATTCCATTCTCATAGGATTTTCTTATACAAAATTGTTACAGTATGAGTATATACCAAGAACGCTCAGAAATACATATGTTCTGAAGGAAATTACATATAAATCCAGTAGAAAAGTAAATTCAGATTACTCCTTTGTAAGATTAACACATCACCATTCTCGAATAAATCCTCCCTAATCAATTTTAACAGGGACCTATTAGAAGCTTACAAGGTGCTCACTGAATTGAAAGTCTTAAACAATCATCATAAATTCTTGCTACAGTCCTTTCTCTGAATCAAAGTATTGGTTAATTTGAATTTTATATACTGTACCTGTGTTTGTGAAGCAGAAGAACCAACAGCCAAATATAGCAAAGAATTACGCCGCATACTTCAGTCATAGCAAAAGCCCATGGTATCCTAGGGACACTAAAAAAAATAAAGAAAGGATGAAGCAAAGAAGTTAACTTGCAATACAAAGACTTAATTTTTCTACCTAGTCTCAGTATTGAGAATGAAGACATATAAAGTTCTAACTACGAATCTGACTTGCATTAATCTGACAATAGTTTAAACTACAATCAAAATTATTTTGTTAGACTAAATGAAATAGAATTTGAATTAGTTTTTAATCACATCATCTCCCTTCTAATAACATATTTTCAGTAGCCACTTACGCAGAATTCACTAAGCCAAAGAAAATCTCTAGTATGCTCTCTTAATTTATATGTATGATTTCCTAACAGGATGTGTTCCTCCGCCATTGTTTCCCAACAGCCTTTTTCTTTCTGACACAAACTTGCATCATGTCAATTATGCTGCTTATACTTATAAGAAACCCATGCCAACACAATTAAAGAAATGCTGCAAAGCCTAAAATCCTAAATACTTGCAATGAAGCAGAACTGCACAGGAAAGCGCCAGGAAAAACAAAAATTGTTTTCAAAGTTAGATTTCAGTGATAATCACTATATGCAAACTTTTCAGCCTTGTTTGTCAAAATATTTAAGACTTTCTTGCACATGTATAGCACCAATAACAATTTCCACTCTCCAATTTCACTAAAATACAGACCAACAGATTTCAAGAGAGGCTGCTCCTCGTAGCTTGGTGTTCCCTCTGAAACAAAGGGGTAGCAAAGCTGCTCACGTGCCAGCTTTATAGTAATCCCCTCACATTGTTTTGTGAGCTGCTGCTTTCTGACCTCCCCCATCCTCCTGCCCACAGAACACCATGGCAGTGCCTGGGGAACATAGCCCAGCAATGTCACAGCACTTGTTCTCTCTCCGCTCTCACACACTCCGCTGGACGTGGTCCATCCTTGCTGAGTTATAACTGAATTTACGGGGGATTCTGCACACTTAAAAGATTAGACTCCTACAGACTTCAGGAAAATCATTAATGAAAACGGAAATTACTGGCAAGAATAAGGAGACTACAAGGACAAAACACTTAAACGGTTTATCTTGTCTTTTAAAGCTCTCTAGGCCATCGGTTCTCTACAGTGCACAGGCACTTCCTCAAAGGAGCATTTATCCCCCATTAAATCTGTAGTTGACTATACATAGACTAGAATTTCACCTTTGCTATTGTGCCCCTTTCCTGCCTGAAGTTGAATACTTTCCTTAAAAAATAAGCAGGTACTATGTAAGTTGCAACAGTGCTTTAGTACACAGATACTTTACGGTTAAAAAAGATGCTGGTCTACTCAGTCTACTTCAGAGTTTCCCTAAACCACCTTCGACAAGTTAACAGTGGGGAGACAGCAATAATACAGTATCAGTGCTATTCCCTTTCAATCTCCCTGCTCACTAGCAGGTCAAAATATTCCCTCATAAAAGGCTTTTTTATCAAGACATGTTAAGCTTCATAGCAACATCTGGGTTTCAGAAAAAGCATATGGCTGCTTATCTATGACAGCTGACCATCAGCCTTTTTAGTAAAATAAGAGGATGGACAATTTAATTCCTGTGTTGCGATTAGCTGAAGATGTAGAATTAAATATAAACTGGGTAGAACAACAGCTCAATTTATTTTCCCCTGAGAAGACTAAATCTCTTAATCTAACTGACGTGCATTTCGATCTTAGCAGAAGGGTTTAACTACACTCTAATTACTATTTTGCAGAGGCATCTTCAAGAGCACAAGAGACTTCAAGAATGAAGACAGCCTATACTTTAACCATCAAGTTACTATTTTGTTTTAGAAAAAATTTCTTACCTGTCTAGAAATATGTCTGGTAGAGGTGGATATGTTTGCATGTCAGGTACTCGCTCATGTACTATAACCATAACAAATGATGTAAAGCCAAACACTATGAAGACATACACACAACTTAAAACTGTCTTCCAATACTCTGGATCCAGTCTTCGGGCTGAGTGCTTGTTTTTGCCATTGGCATATTGATACTGGTCACCGTTCGAGTCCGTACTTGGTCCATCGTAGTCCCGAGGTACTTCACCATTACAAAACCAGTCTGAACCCTGCAGTGAACCAACACTGGGGCACATTGTGCCAATGTGACTGTCGCTGTTGTAACCCAGCTCTTCTAGGACATCAATATGTTGCTTCTGCAGTTTGCGTATGGACAGCATTAGCCTTTTGATATCCCCCAGGACTTTGATTTCCAAAGGAGGGGATCGTAAGTCATACTCAGTAAGTGTCAGCAGTGTAATTCCATCTAGCCTGTGTCTATTGCACAAAACATCCACATATTCACAGAAACCTTCTTCCTTCAGCCACTTGGCCACATTCTTCGTAGTCCAACGTCGAATGCAAAGCTGGTTGTTGCCTGCCATCCTCCTTCTCTATCCACCAATAAACCGACCTGCGACATGTTGGAGAAAGTGACAAGACCCAAACATTTAATGCAGATCACTGAAATGCCACTGTATTTTGTTTATTTTAGATGCCTAATTAGCCGAAGGCTTTTTACATATGAGCCAGCTAAAAAACAGATATATAATTTATTAGGTAATATAAAACTACTTTAAAAACATTTTTTATCAAAGTAAAACTAAGATTATCTCATGTGTTCCTAAATACACATTTAAAGCTGCAAAGAAGCAGAGCATTTCCTAGATGTACCCAGTCTACTTTCATTATTTTCTTAAATAAATTTTTAAAAGTTTGTTAATTACACTAGGTGATGAAAAACAAAGATTTCTCTGTTTAAATGCTAGCTTAACCAGTAGTCTTTTCCACTGCTTGCACTTCATAAGCTAAGTAAGAAAGTATAGCCAGCAACCACGTGAAAGTGAATTAAAACTAAAATAATACATTACAGGTTCAATACATTCTACTGTTTTAAAAAATATACTGAAGCTTTAGTGGCATGGCATTTCCCCCCACACCTCCCAAGTAAACCTAAGACTAGATATCTACAATAATACTGACCTGAGGCATCTTAATTGTACGGTGATGGTGCAGCCATCGTATTTTATCTTTGTTTGATCTCAGTAATTAAGATAGATGCTTATTATATTATGAATCCTTAAAAATATTCAGCTTTCAAAATAACTTTACTAGAAATTCAGCATTAGCTTTAATTCCAAAGCACCTTCAAAAGTGATGTGGTAATAGATAACATAATAACACACCAGAACCAGAAAATATGTATTCTCTTCACACAGATTTCTCAATAATTGTTTTCTTGACCCTAGAATATTGTTTGAAGGAAAGTAAGACATCTCAGCAACATTTGAGTCACGTGGAGGTGACAAGTCAGCAGAACAACAACCAGAAAAAAATTAACCCCAGAATGTTAAATAGAATACATGAAAAAACTTTGAAAAGCTACCAGTGATGTGAAAGTAATAAAAAGCTTATCCAATATTCAAGACCCACAGCAGTACAGAATGGATTTGTGCATAATTTATATTTGGTGACCTATGTACAGTTACCACCTAAGAAAGAGCTACAATTTCACAACTGTTGTGTACTCAAAAAAACAGTCTACTTAACTAGAATGTTTTAATCATGACAACAAATTTCAGAAAATACAGGAGTAAAATACACTAGTGCCATATGCATCACTCAAGTTTTCTCAGAAAGAAAGCAAGGAAACAGTCTATTTAATCTATTATTTAGCTTCTCTATACAGTAAAAAGGTAATCAAGCCCATCATGAATATTCAACAAAAAGTTCTACATCATTTTTAGGGGCACAGTTCTTCCACAAACAGAAGCTCTTTCCTTCTCACTTCTCTTTTTGAAAAGGTATTGTACCTATTGCCACAAGTAGCTCTTCTCATAATTACTGGATTTAACTTTTTCTTCCAACTTATATCTAATAGGACCACACACTATTTTATTCTATATCAGAGAAGATTCAGTTTGTCCAACAAGATTTATGAGACTTACTAACAGTGCATAAGAAATAATTTAGAAGAAAAATGAATGCACAAATCAAAGCTGCCCTTCTAAATGAATTAAGGGAGCAGTACTTCTGAAGATATTCTCTCTGGAGTTGACTGTGTATTAAGAACATGTACTTAATGCATTGTTTAATTTCTCAAAACTCCATATACAGTCAATATGTATATAGGCTTTAATACCTTGATTTAACTAGTTGCAAAAACATCCATAAACCACTACTAGAATGTCTGCCTATAAAAGGCTATTTGCTCATTTCTGTTATCTTACTATTTCTGAAAGTCTTGCTCAAAACAACTATAGCAACTACTTTGCTTGTACAGCTATTAACAAAAGAAATAATGACATCTAATTTGTAATTAATGATCAGTTAAGTGACCTTTTTTGTATTACATATTTTTATCTTGCTCCAGTAAAGCAAACAAATAAATTTGAGTTGCTTATCTGGACTTCCAGCTTTGTTTGCACAGAAATACAGACAAAAAATTTTAATTACTCTGTTTTTCTTACAACACTGTGATCATCACAAGTTTTCTAAAAGCAGTGAATTTAGACTCACCAAAAATACACTCAATTTACTGATTTATCTTCTAACCGAAAAAAGTTCTGATGGCAAAGGCAGAAAACTCTCCCTAACCCATGAGAAATCTGTTCATCTTCTGCAAGTCAAGTAGCCCAAGGCCAGCCTAGTGTTTCTTCATCTGGCATCGCAGGAATAAAAATCAAGTCTTAGCAAACACGCAATAAAATGCATAATGTTATTTTAAATGCATGAGTAACACAGAGCAAGCAGACACTTCAGCGTCAGAGGGCAAAATATACTTTTTGCCTGACATCAGCAATGTCTGTAGCGAGCTAGTTGATTACCTCCCTGCTACTGGGACTTCATATTTAGTCAGCTCACCAGCAGTACATATCATGTGTCCTGTTTCCCTTTTTTCCTTCCTCAGCCTTTCAATCAACAGCATGAATACAACCAAAGATGAACTTCATGCACATAAGTTGTTTTGTTCTTTTTTTTAAAGAAAAACATTACTTTATGAGCCATGAACAATCTACAGTTTGGTTAGGGCATTTTTAAAAATGAGATGCCTCTGAGAGGCTGAGTATACCCTGGCTGTTAGCACAGTATTTTTCCTAGATGTCTACTTAAATATGGAAAATTAATCTCTCTCAAAATGATTATCATGTTTTCCTCTACTAAACTACTGCCAGTCAACCATTTAGTCACTAACTTTCATAGCATACTGACATGGAGCCAGTATTTTGAGGTGAAAGTGTAGAAAGTTGAATATGATTATCACTGCTTTAGCCAAGGAAAAGTAGCATTAGTATCACACTAATATTAGGCTGCAATTTGGTTACAGAAACAAAACTCGATTCCACCAGAGTCATAGCTGAAGGGTTAAATAACATGCTAGCAATGCCCACAACAGTTAGCAGAATGCTGACCGGATTTGTTCATTCCAGACACATGCGAAACTCTACCAGCACCGTTAGAGCTTCACCACCTGCCCTTGCGTGCCTCGGAGAGCCTGTGGCTCTCCTTCCTGACATGCCTGCAGATTTTGTCCCAGCTAGGTGCAATTCTCAAAATGCTTCAGAGGAATTTTGGGAAGGACACTGAACCTCACCGATCTCAAGTGATTTAACCTACATTTCTTTGTGGAAGATTTCAAGCTGAAGTTTGAATATAGGCAACTCCAACTCAACCCCTCCTCGCCGGGTCCGCTGGCCTGGAAGCACGACATCTCACACTTCAGACATCTCACACCTTGGGTGAAAAGTTCTCCTGTACAAAGGCTGCTGGATCGCAATGGGGACAAGACGGAGGTTTGAGGCCTTAGCTCCCCAGCACAGAAAAGCCATACACAACAATGTACACTGAGCCAACTTGCAATAATGGGGCCACTGTCACATACCAACCCAGTAACGCTGTGCTGGAAAAGGAAAATACAGCACTGCCTTTGTTACTCATCAGAAGTCTTGAATACTCTGCTGACCTGCATCAGAAGCCTGTCACTTGTCCTTCCCAAGAACTCTAAATTTTCAGTGCTTATTTACAGCAAATGACACTAAAGGTTTCATTGCTACATAGTATACAGTGACTTAAGCCTTACCTTCTAAATGCCAACATATATAATACAGTATCTTGAAAACAAAAGGAGAAAAAGAACACTTACAAAAAAAAAAAAAGATGACTTTAAAGGGTTTTTAATACAATAGCTACCATGCTATATAAAAAACTGATCAAACACAGCAGAATGCCCACCATGAGACCAAAAAATTGTTTTTTTCCTGAAGCAAATATGAATAACTTCAAATGCAGAAATAATCCTGTAAAACTTTCATTCAGTTTTACTTAAGAAACTTTGCTATCAGGGTTGTTTCATGAATATTTATATTAAGTGAGATTATCAGCAGTATCTTCATTGTACTCAAAGTTCTCAGTGCTATTTATGAAAGTAAGATCTGAAAACTCATAAAGTAACACTTGTTTAGTTTACTGTATGTCTTAGGTTTTAAAACATGAAGGAAGATGTGTTTTTCAATGATTATTTATTGAAGTGCTGCATTGCGGAAAACATAGAACTGATACTGTAAAATCGAAGATTAGCTCAACACGCTTACGAGAGTGTGTCTGTTGGAACTGCCTCCGTGCCAAACCGACAGCTAAACATATTTGTCTTAAGAACCACTAAGTGCAGTTACACATTGCAGCAAGCTGAACAAAGTACATACTCTTACCTGACTTTTACATCTCATTAAACCAAATGGGTTGTACCATACTCAAGTGAATACTATGAGAGGCTCAACTCCTACTCAACTGCCCAGCTAACGAAACATTTTTAATCCTATCACCGTAATTCAAGACACACACAACTGATTTTTAAATAACTGATCAAGTACTCCACCACTTATCTTCGGATGTAATTCACAGTATTTCACTAATATTTGTACAAGATCTTGAAAATTTCACATGCTAAACGTCAACCGTCAAATATTTTTTCCTCCAACTTCAAGAAATAGTATATGCATCTCCTAATTGAATGTTTGCTGCTCTTTATCCTCATACAGCTTATAAGTAAAACAATTCATGTTTGCTTTTCCCCTTTTATTTAATTATTTTCTTCTACACCCCCATCTTAAGATGGAAATTGGGAAAAACATGAACGAACTCTCCATCCAAATTAATACCAGAACAGTATCTGAAGTGAAGCTGTGTTTGTTCTTATTCTCCACAATCATTTACAACCTGATCTTTTTTGGTCTATCAAAAATCTAGGAGCCTGCTTCATCTTAGATGCATTAAGATAAAAAAGAAATAAAAAACTTTTTCAAGTTATGGGATTATTAAATAATAATTTATAGTGTAATACAGTTTATGGATCTCAACCAGCTTAGTGGGCTGCAAAACTGAGCTCTGTTCAAAGAAAAGTGATAGCATGGAGCCTGAAAGACCACAGCTCCTAGGCCAAGCTGGGTTTTTAATTGTATACTACAAAACAAACAAACAAACAAACAACAAAAAACAACAAACCAACCAGCCAGGAAAAAATTCACATAGCATAGCAAACAAGATAATTTCAAATTCTTGCCCTTTACAAATCTACAGAATGTTTCCTTCATATCCAAGTAACACTTCCGCAACAAAAACTTATGAAACTTTCCAAAGAATTTCCTTCCACTGGGTATAAAAATCATTTCACTCTAAACCTGTGAGTTAATTCCAGCTTTTTTTCTGTACCACAGATACCAAAAGGAAGAACAAGACCACAAGAATTTCCTTATCTCTGATATCCAGCAAGTGGCAACTCCTACCAAACATGAGGGGCATTTAAATGCCAGGATATGACTTGCCGAGCTCTGGCTGCTGCAGAAAGAGCACATCAGGATTGGCCACCCCATGGAGGTGGCACAGACCCCGTGCCCAGCTGTCCGAGGGAGCTCTGTGGAGACAGAATGTTCTCAGCACAAGCGGAATCTCCCATCAAGTCATCTTACAATGCAGACTGTGTGTTGAGTTTGTATAAATTGGATTTTGCAAACTGAAGCATCAAATACAAAGCCACGAGACTACTTCAATTCCAGTTACAAACCAAGAAGTATGTGAACATTAAAACTGCCTCTCATTTGCCTCTTCTTCCATTAACTTATAGAGCTGAAAAAACCTTTGAAGTATTATTTTTAAAAAACAGCATTAAGTGATTAGTCCAAGAGGCCACCTGATGCATCAGCAACATAGATTTGAGAGACAGAGTGGACAGCAGTGCCTTGCAGAGTTTCAACTTTCTGCACACATTCAGGCTTTAAACTCACACAAAATCTGTCCCACGCAGGCAGATTCCTCCCTTAATCCCGAGACTCGAACAGTGTGGAACATGCCAACCAGTAACGCCACCTTTCCTTGTCAATTATCAAACCCTACATGCTCAAAAACTTTTTTACTCAAAACTGAATAATGTGCCCTCGGAAAACCCACGACTTTACACAGTTAGCAGAGAAAACAGTAAGGCAGATAAGTGTCTATTTTGACCCTGTATGACTGCTTCGTTATCGAACTGTAGGACTGACACACAGCATCATTTCCAGAAACGATGTTTCCTGGGCAGGCTGACACGGGAATCAGAAACGATTCCTCTCTCCCCAGACCTGCTACAACCGAAAAAGCAGAGTAACCGCACGTCCCCGTCCTCGCCCAGCCCCGCGGACCCACCACCGCCCCGGTTCACACGGTCACACCCAGGCTCCTCACGAGGATTTTCTCCTCCCTGATGACAGCTTAGGTACAAAATTTACAGAGTGCAGAACGAAATCGACACAACCGGACACAAAGACTAAACCTGTTCATCCTCTCTCCAGCAAACGAAACGACTTAAGCAAGAAACACGCAATTCCCAGTTTCTCAGCAAACTGGTTTCCCCAAGCGCTCGGAACCCACCAGCCAAGGCGGGTCAGACCTCAGGAGAGCCGAGGCCGTGACAGACACACGTTAACGACGGCGGAGCGGGTTTCAGCGTCAGCAGAAGATTCAAGGGGCTCCTTCCCCGCTGAGGCCGCTCTCCAGTGCGGCCGCAGCCGCCCCTGTCCGTGCCGAGGCCCGCGGAGCCCGCCCGCCGCCGGGCCGTACACACGCCGCCCTGCGGGCCCGGGACCCGCGTTTCGCTGTGGGGCGACGCGCGACCCCTGTGGGGAGCGCCCCCGCACCGTACCCCGTCCCGCCTCACCTGCCGCCGCGGCAGCGGCGCTAAGTGGCGGTGCCGCAGCGCCCGGTCCCAGGGCGGCGGCAGCGGCGACGGCTCCTGCGCGCCCTCCCTCTCTCCGGCGGCGGCAGCCACCGCCACCACCCCATCACCCTGCCGGAAGTGGCGGCCGGCAGCGCCCCGCGGGCGGCGGAAGGGGCGGGGCGGCGCAGGGGGAGGTTCCGGGATGGCGGTGTCTCCCCGCCGTGGTGCGGAGCGGTATGGGGTTCCAGCCGTGCCCGCCGCCTCTGCCCTGCGGTGTCGCAGCGAGGCCCAGTAATGATGGCGTGGGCACCGGCAGCTACGGGCGCGGCCTTGCTGGCAGGGGCGAAAAGGCTGGAGCGGGTGCTGCGTGCGCGCCTCGGATTTGTGAGCCTGCGGGCGGCTTCCCACCCTGCTGCCCCTCCGTTAACCGCCCCACGGCGAGGTTACAGTATAGGGTACAATACAGGTACAGTGTCCTGTCGAACTGCCGTGAGAAAGAAAGTTCTAAGTACGTGAAAGGGTAGTCACCGCTCCTTTGAGCTGTCCAAGAAACTCGCAATCCAGTTGCCCATTGTTTAGAGGTCATAAATTATTAACTCTTCCATAATCTCAACAGAGATCAGCAGAAGGGAGAAGTGAGGTTGTCTTGCTTTTCTAACTATATCGTGCTATTCTGTCTGAAGAACAGAACATGCTCAAAACAGGGCAAAGGTATTAAACTCTACCCTGGTAAGGTACCATAGTGTATTTTTTTCCAGAGTGATCTGTCATTGGGATGTACCTTAGTACAGTGGTGGATGAGAGAAAGAGGTGGAAGTTTCTGATCACACTGAATAGAATTTTCGTTGCTTTTGTATGAGAAATGAGTAAACACATAAAATGATCCTGGCATCATTTAAAAATCCACTAGTGTTGTCATGAAAATATCCTCATCCTTCATTTAAAGGCGTATGTCAAGAGAAAATAGCGGAGAAATATTGCAGGACCCTTATACTGTCAATTTTCATATCAAGCAATCATTATAGGCTATTTCTCCTTAGATGCACCATTTTTTGCACTGTTGTTCTTTTCTGATGTCTGTAGAAAAAATAAATCTGAAAACTGGCAGCTGGCAGACAGTACTCAGTCATTCCTCCAAGGTGATCCACAGCACCGATGTGAACAGCACAGATGATTTATGAAAGCTCCAGCAAGGCACCGTAACATCAGGAGCTCCATAACCTATAAATAATACAAATGGAGGGGATAGGAGACAGATGAGTTAGAAACAAATTACTCCAGAAATAAATTTATTCTGTATATCAACTGACTGTGGTAGCAGTCAGCCCTTTGCAGCAGCATAATGCAGTCAGAAGAACATTCAGATTTAGCTTTGTTTATGATTTAATTACTATGAGGATCAAGACAAGTGACCTAAGTTGTCACTTCAGTTGAAGTAAAGATGCTAATGTCACTCCATAAAGTTAATGACACTAGCCCTTTCAAAGTATTGGGCCTTTTATTCTTTCTTCACAGAGGAAAAAAGGCTCTTTTGCAATTCCTACCCATGTGCCCCTATAGTGAAACAAGGAAATTTTACATTTCAAAATGCTTCACAGCTACTTCAAGTTGTCAAGTCATCAAGCAGTCTAATGCAAGTGTCCACGATTGTACAATCTCAATTGTAATGGACTATATATATTTTAAGTAGATCAAATATTTGGAACAGAAACAAGCTGTAAGAATTTCTGTGCATTACCACATGCCCTGATACTGGTTCAAAGATGCTGATCTCTAAGTAGTCTGTTCCATCCTGCCTTTATTTTTTACACCAAATGAAGTGTAGTTTCCCAAATAAGTTGCTGAATTTGCAGGGAATGTTCCCCTTTCTTTGCCAGTTTAGTAGCCTCTGCAAACAGTATAGGAATTAAGTGCAATTTCAGTCCTTGCAATGTTTCCCTGCTTTCTCTTTACACACACTAGATGAAAAACCAACAAGTTTTAATTCATCGGTGCCAAACCATAGAACACAGACATACAAATCTGAAAGAAAAAAAAAATTTAAAAGGACCTTGTCTTGCTGTTAATAATGGACCTGTGATAAAGTTGAATGTTGAGGGAATTTTGCTTACTCCAGGTCCACATATCCATATTAAAATTAAGTAGCAGTTATCTGACAAAAGAAACAAATAGGAGAGCAAGGCAGTTTAGTTCTGCTATGCACATTATTCACTTTTTCTGCCATGCATTTTTCTTCACCAGCTGCCTGTCAATCACAACTTTTTGCGCATTCCCAGGTGCCAAGTTGGTACGATTTATAACACATTGCCTCATTTGCTTGTATCTGAAAAACTGGTTTAAGCTAAAAATGTAAAAATAAGTAAAAACAGAAAATAAAAATTGCTGCAAAAATAACTGTAGCAGGCTACAGAGCTGTCTCATCACAGAACAGGTCACTGTGTCAGTGTCTTAAGCGTAGTCGCACAGCTAACTCACTTTCGTGATCTCATTCTTAGCCTTTTTTTGGGACGTGCCAGGAAAGTGCTGTTTTGTTCAGAGTGCTGTGACTTTGTTGTGTGGGTGGTTTTGGTTTTGTTTTTTAACATAAACACACACTAGAGTCCACCAGCTCCCCAGATTGCAGGAAGAAAGCGAAAATGAAAGCAGGAGTTTCCTTATCCTTTTCCCATACACTGTTTATAGCAAGATCAGCAATCCACCTACAAATGATTTCCCAAATTCAGTCTCCAGACTTCAGAAATCCAGGTTGGGAAATGAGTCATGATTATATATACATGAGAGTCCAGGACTATCTGAAGTTTAGGGCCCCAAGGTATGTTATATCACCAATAGATTTCCATGCAGTGAGCCCCTGGCTGAGAGTCACATCTGCAGCAGAACTGGAGGACAGACGTACGTACGTGTGTACATGCGTGCACAGCCTGGTCATGCCCACTGGAGACAGAGAGCCCTGTGCCCAGCTGTGGGTCTGCTGGGCTGTTTTGCAGCAGTGGTTTGGCAACATTGGCATTGGAGAAAGTCTTGACGATCGGTTTCTATTTGAAGTTGTCCCTGCTAACGCTGTTTTTCTGCTCTGTCTAGTTGCATCACCTAACAAATATTTTGAAAATGACCAAATTGTCGTGCACAAAAAAGTGATGAAGAGCACAATTTAAAACTTGTAACTCCTAAATGAAAGTAGACATGAAATACCTGCTTAGCCACTGCACTTCAAAGCTGAAAACTGGTTCTCCTTGCTGACATTTGATGTTCTTTGAAAGGGTGAATTATCTAAATAGTTTGTGCTTTATTTAACAGAAATTTCCAATAAACCTCATTCCGTCACTTTGAGTTATGTCATTTCACGCCATGTGACGTGAAGACATTGATATAAGTTTGACAGGCAGTGGCAATGCTGACATGTCAGTCTGGGAATTTATGACAAATTATATGCTAAAGATGTTTTAAAAAATACTGCAGATTTCCAATAAAATGTCTTCAAAATGTATAATCACACTGGGTGCATCTTTAGATCGAAAACAATTTATTCAATACACTTATATTGATTCACTGTTCAGACTGACAATTTAAAAAAAAGAAAATTTATATTAAAATTCCCCAACTAGTTCCAGTTACAATATATTATATAGTAAAGGAAAATGCGATATGTTAATGCAATGTGGGTTTTTTTAAAAAACACTCTCATCAAATCATACTGTTAGCATTTAGTAATTTGAAATTATCTCAAATAAATCTCAGGATGGCACATGGGAAAGAAAGGACCCAACTGAATAGGGAATGAATTGCTTATGAAAATTCTCTTCCAGCAAATAAGAAAACATGGCAAAGGGAGATAGGGAGATCTTTCACTAGAAGTGGTAATTGATCTAAATCATGTTTTCTTTTTCCAGGTTTTGGTTGTGGTTTTTTTTTTTTTTTTTTTTTTTTGATAATCTCATCTTTGTACAGATCAGATCCTCCTTCGAATTTATTTGTAATCTCTGTACTTGAGTTGAAACATACTTAGATTAGTCATGTGGACTTTCAAGCATCTATTTTATTTTCAAATTTTGTGCTCCCATTATGGAAGAAAAAGGGACTGAACGCCTGAGAACTAATCAAATCAGTTAAACAATTATTTTTCAAGGCAGAAAACAAGCTTCTTAGAGGGGAGGGGCTAAAAAAGTAAACTCCACGTGCTAATCAGACAAAAATTGTTCTATACATTAAAAACACGTTGATGTTGTAGAACACTAGAAAATTCTGTCTCACTTAGTATTGATCTAAATGTGCCAGAATTCAATTAGTTTGTTTCTTCTTCAATAGCGAACAATCCCCAAAATCATATCCTGAAAGGAGGCTGATGAGTGAGCTGAGTACCTATTTTGCAGTTGAAGATGACTGTATCTATAGCATCATAGCTGGCTGAACTTCCGTGCTGTAACATTTTCCACTCTAAAAATGTTCTTCTTTCAGGATATGTGAAAGGAGTTTGCTTTTGGCCCAGTTTCCACTAGCAAGCTGGAAGAGTGTCACAGACATAGCATCAGTCAGTACTGATGTTCAACAGAAGAGCCTCCACAAATGTCCTGTTCTCTCAACTGCTGCTTGTTGTCCAGGTAATGTCATGCTGCTGGGGCTCTCATGGCAGCTGACACTGTTGCCACCTAATGCATTATGAGCCAGGGAATGTTTGATTTAGATTATTGCACCAAGTACTGCCTACAAAGTAATCACAAAGGCATAGTCCACTCATGGAAAAGATGCCTTCTGTTGGGTGTTCCAAAATTAATCATTCATTAATTTCAACTGAAACAGCAGCTATTTTAAAATCATATATAATTGCACATGGATGTTTGGCTTAGAGCTGCCCACCATCCCAATGCTCAGGACAATGTCCAAATTCTTGGAATCTCAAAAAGTCCCTACTGCACAGAAAGCTGATTTTGCCTCTATTCAGTGTCTCCATATATCAATTTGTTGTTTTTTTTACATCCATCCTTAGTAGTTTTAAAAGGGACAGCAAAGAAGCAAAGCTGTCAAGAGAGCTAAACACATGGACAAAAGGTTACATGTGGAAGGAATAGCCTGCCAAATTTGAGGACAAAGCTAAGTTCATGCTTTCCATAGTTTTTTAGCATTTGAATTCAGGCTACTTTTATACCAACTAAAATACAGCAATTCTTCACAAAGTCAGAGAATCACAGCATTTCCCTGAACGTTAACATGAGGACAAAATAAAGCACTGCAGGAGCAAGGAGATGGTGGAATGAAGCCTTCAGATTCATGTAGGGGAGTTAGCACTTCTGCTGAGAGGGATCTCCAGCTTCCTGGGAGTTTCACATCAAGGCTCATCTCAGTAGAGGAGAGCCCAACTGTCCTGATAGTTAAATCCTCTGTAAATACATGGAAGGAGAGGTATATTCTGAGACACCCAAGCCCCATGCTGTGGGCAGAAGAGCAGGCAAGGGAGAACATGGAGTGGGAAGAGATGATCTTGTTCTCTCTAGTGAGGTTACATCCTGTAGGTCAATGCGTAACAGAGCTGGTCTGAAAGCCAGATTTCTGCATCTTATATGTTTCAAAGATGGCTCCTGATAACAAGAGTCAGTAACACAGCTTTAACAGTCGTGATTACAGACTGTTAAATGTTTAGAAGATGCTAGGTGTGGAAGCAAATGTTTTGAAGCAAATGGATGTATGCCATACGAATGTTGGAGGCACACGGGGCTTAAATATCATTCATCTGTAATTCATGGTTTTCTACTCAAAAGCTTTCATGCCACAGATGAACTCTGAATTTTTAGTCAGTGCAGTAGAGGTAGAGTCCAATAAAACTTTTACAGCTGAAAAGAGCCAGAATTAAATATGAGTGCCACATTTCTGACAGAACTTGATTGGCAACAAAAGGGCTGGGCTTACATTTTAAAAAACCCTGCTCATAAAGCCTCAGCTTAACCCTCCACCCAGAAACCTGAGAAAAGTAAACTAAATTAAACAACTTCACCTGCTCAGTAAGTTAGTTTTCCTCATTCATGAGCACAAATCAATCAGCTTAAAAAGCACTAGTTTACCAGAGGAAAAAAAAAAAAAAAAAGAACAAAACAGAGAAACGTGGTAACATATTAAAGATATATGCATAGCATTTGAAGTTTAACCATTTTTGCAGTTCTCTGCTGCATCTGGCCAGCTGGTTGCCTCACCCACTGCAGAGCCTGGCTGCATGTCCCACTGCCCCCTCAAAATAAAGGTAGAAGCACTGTTGCTGGCATTTGCTCTTATTTGACGTTTTAGGCCAGAACGTATATGGCAATGGCAAATAACAGTCTCTTTGTATACAGGAGGCTCTTAAGCAGTTTTTTCTCTAAATCCACAGAATTTTAACAATTTCTGCTTCATAAGAGGCTCTAAACAAAGTCTTTCCCTCACCTCCATATAACTTTTGACCTCTGATGCTGGGAACTATTGCCTTGCATTAAAGTGATCTCTCACCCTCAATACTCCTAAGCATAGTTCTTTAGTCCAGACTTTAATACCTGGTTTCAAATGGCTCTTCATGATACATCTCCTGATAAAATCTAGTTAAGCAAATGCTCTCTCCATCATAGTAAGTCAATGCATGTAGAATAAAGGTGTTTCAGACCTGACCAAGGGTTCTTTACATTCATCACCCTTTTTCCACAAGCTTCTCCTCTTGGGTCACTTTCTCTTCTGGATTCCTTTGGTAGAGAAACTAAGCTCTGCACATTAGCTGCTGGGCTTACAAAGAGCATCAGCATCTCATGTATTTCAGCCTGCAGCTCCATCACTGACAGCTTGGCAGCCCCTTCCAGGAGTCCCGTGGTCTGAAAACCAGAAGCACAGGCACTGCTCTACTTGACAAGACCCACTAACACTGCAGTTTGACATGATCAGTCTCTAGTGGCTCACCAGACCTTCCTATATGAACTAACTCAGCAGCTTACAAGTTTCACCTGTTAACCATTATACTCATGTTTCTTGTTCTCCCACCAAGGGAGATATCGTGCAACATGTGGCAACTGTATTGTATTAACATATTGGTGAAAGCAGTGACTGCAGAAAGATTAGACATATAATGTACAGTGAAGCTTGGATAATTTTACTTAGTGAAAAAACAGTAGCTTCAAGAAATACATTTCTCTAAATTATTGGTGATAGGCAGAGACATCATCATCCGCTTGGTGTTTGACCTGCTGGTGACCATGTTGGTAGGACCTGCTGGTGCATTTCTGACCCTTTTGCAGCTATGGTTTTAAGCACCTCAAAGTAACTGGGAGACAGTTGTTATTGGGAGATAGTTGCCACGCTTCTTGCACTGGACAGGATTCCATTTTCCTTTGTTTGGCCTTTAATCACTTATGATGAACACCCAGGTCTCTCTGACTACCGCTGCTGTGTTGAAGGCAGCACCAACGGCAGGCACAGCCGTGGCTTGAAGGGTGCCCTGTGGGTGGGGGGGGCTGCCACAGCATGGCTGTGCAGGAGAGTGGTGCAGCTCTGGGGATGAGCCCTGAGGAGTTGGCTGGAACCAGTGAGTACGCAGTGAAGCCCAGTTTGGTACATGTAGCTGTTTCAACTGGCTGTCCTGACAGGGCAACGTACAGGCGAGCGGCCAGCCCTAGGGAGGGGTTCGGAGAATGCTGCGGCGTGGAGACAGCATGGCTGGGCAGCGGGAGCTGCTGCCCGGCACCTGCCCCAGCCCATCTCTCGGCTTCCCCGTGACCGGCGTGGCGGCTGGCAGCACCCCAGCAGCAGTGCCGTGCCTCTGGCTGGTGGGACTGGGGTCTGTCCCTGGCTCTCAGCATGTCTGGGGGGGAGGCGCTGGGCCCCCAGGGACCTGAAGGCACTGGGTCACGCACAGGGGACATTCCCTCCCTTAAAGAAATCGAGCAGCTCCTGAACACCGGGCGGCCCTCTTGCAACCACGTTGATGAAGTGTGGCCTAATCTCTTCTTAGGAGACCTGTGAGTACAGCTTTGTGGACACACCTCCACCATATGCTCTGTCTGTTAGTATGCCTCATGGGTGCAGCTTTAGACAGCTCATAGTTTTGCTAATTGCTGTCATTTATGCTGCAGACAGCATAGTTTCCGAGATAAAATTAAGACTAAGCTGGTACTTGTTTCTCAGTTAGCCGTTGGAAACAATGGATCAGCTCCAGCAAATGGCTTGGGAGATGCAATTGCAGTGCTTCTCCTGCTCTGTGAATACTTTCACACCCATCTTGATTTACTTGTGTTTGTCTTTGCCTTAGTGTAACAGCTCACAACAGATTTGTTTTGTGGAAGATGGGTGTGACCCACGTTTTAAATGCTGCCCATGGCACAGTGTACAGCCACGGGGGCCACGACTTTTATGGAACGACCATTGAGTATTATGGTGTACCAGCCCATGACCTCCCAAGCTTTGATATAAGCCAGTTCTTTTTCTCTGCGGCGCAATTTATCCACAACGCCTTGAACACGCCAGGAGGTAAGAAATAGTAATTGGTTGCATTTTTATGTGGGTTGGCAGCCTCTCCTAGCAGGTCAGCACCACAAGCTCAGTAGTGGACAAGTCAATACGTGGTGTCCTGTCAGCTTCTGGTCACCTGCGTGGTAGGTCGCAAGAGGAGAGAGTGCTGGGTACACAGATGTAGCTCTAACTAGGTTCCAAAAAGGTGACATGAGAAAAGGGATGAACAATGCAGGAGAGAGACTGGGGCAGAGAGGATAGGAGGCAGAGTTGAGAGAAAAGTATCTGGAAGGAAAGGCTGGTTCAAAAAAGGAGAAGCAAAGCCATGCATTTAAATCGGACATCCTCTTTTGAGACACTCTTACTGCAACTGCATTTGTAAGAACAAATGAATAAAGAGGCAAAAGTCCTGATTTCTACAGCCACCAACCACATGACGAGGCTCATATATTGCAGATGAGCTTCTTGTATGAGCAGGGCCTGCAGCTCTGTGCCCCCAGGGAGAAGATTTACCTTTACCCAAGGAGATTCATAGTGTGTTGCAGGAGAGACTGAGCTGCTTGACACTGGTGCAATAAAATACTAATTAACCTGTATGGCATAAAAGATCATTTCTTAGCATGAGTAAACTGGCATTAATGGAGATGTTGCAGTCTGTATTACAAGTTCTGCCTTCAAAAGAGAATTACAGTCACAGCAAATTGCCTTATTATGCAATGGTACTAGGCCAGTCATTTTTCTTGGTGGCTAATGTGTTAGTGCCATCCTTTCAGGCCAGATTTTAGCATTCTTCTTCACCTAAGTAAGACCCTCTGAAACCAACGAGTCTGATTTTCTTCTTGCTCACAACTTCATTACTTCAAAAGGGTTTTCTTTGATCTACCAGTGTTTCTGAGATCAGGTTGGGATCTCATGACACTCTCTTACAAATGAGTGTAACAACTGCAAATTAAAATGAACTGTTAGCAGTTCATGTGATCTGTCAGGAGAGTAAGAAATACACCATGTTTGCAGTGTTACTCTAATTAAGCTGGAGAAAGCAGATGGGCTTTGTCTTCCCTTTAAAGTAAACTTCATCCACTGTACTCCTTTTCTTCTATGCTTATAATTTTTTTTTTTTTTTAAACCAGCTAAAATTTTGGTACATTGTGCAGTTGGAGTGAGCAGGTCAGCTTCCCTAGTCCTAGCATATCTCATGATAAATCACCACCTCCCATTGGTTGAAGCCATCAAAACAGTGAAGGAGCATCGATGGATCTCACCCAATCGTGGCTTTCTGAAACACCTGCGAAATTTGGATGTTCAGCTACGGCAAAAGAAAGACTGCTGAAGGGGCAAACCCATTTACATTCACTTTTCTGAGTTTCAGCCTTCATAGCCATTGCGTGTATAGAGTTTCCTATGATCAATGCATGTTGAAAAAAATTACTAAAATTGCTCATCAAAGAAAAAAGTCAACAGAACCATAAATTGATTAATTCTGATAGCTCAATTGATCCAAGACCAGCACAGCCAACATCAGCATCGTAAGCACTGTGTGCTGCAGAGCTGCTATGTCTGGCCTGGGGCTACCAGGTGACCCCACTGGACTGGTCAAGATGAACCAAGTTTGTTCCTATTTTGTGTAATGCCAGAAGCAAGTCCAATAATTGCACCTAGCTGTATGGCATGTTTGAGTCCCCTTTACTCAGGAGTGTAACATAACCACCTTCCTTGGTTTGGTTACAGTTCTCATGTGCATGTTCTCGTAACAAAAGTTTTTTGTGTTTCAGGCCTGGTGATGTGGTGAGGGCAGTTTCTTAAGAGCCCAGTCACTGCTACAGAAACATTCCTCTTCCACTGGACTGCTAATTATTGCAGTGCTACAGAAAGCTGTGACAGCCTGGCCACCCACACCGGCAGAATAAACTTCTGTGCAGCTCTCCCTGCAGTCCCCGGGTCAGCAAACCCACAAACCTTTTCTTGTGTAAATATGTTTTCAGCAAGATAGTGTTTACTATGTAGTATACTGAAGACACTAAATAAAAATGTCAGATCTTCAAAGCATTTTGTAAGCTTGAACTCATCAGCTCATTCTCCCTCCGAATTACACCAAATCAGTTCTATGTAAGTGGCTTTGAATCCCTCCTGGTTTAACATCACGTAGGAACTTAGCTTACATCAATGGCTAGGCTTAATTGATACAAATTAGTTTTAAGCTGTTTTGAGGATGTCACTTTTCCTATCGCCAGTTAATTGGTACTTAAAGCAATGTGATTTTTAATACAGCAACAGCATTTTAAATTCATGCTACCACTCTGCCTGAAAATTAGCTTGTTACCTTGTGGTGAACCGTGAAGTGATAATCAAATCTATTTTTGCCCTTTGCTACTGGCTTGATTTATTGATTAGCTAACCTTATAAGCCTTCCCTGCCAGATGAAGTAAATACATTTCTGTTTGTTTATTTGCATTTGAAGCATCAGTTCTGATAATTTTCCTCTCTGCTGGAAGAGACTTGCAAGGTTATTAGAAGACTTAAATAGTGGTGACTTGTGAGTTGAACCTATTCCTTCATAGACCCCCTATCCTCCTTAATTCTTGGAGAGGTTATGACATGAATGCTGATTCTGCTTAGCACCTACAGGAATGTAGAAATCCCTCCCAATTTCAGTGTACACAAATGCTTTGCAAAGGAAGCATATTTAAGATCCTTTCAGAGGTCTATTTGACTGTCTGTTTAGATTTTCCTGAATCTTGCCAAAGAGCTCTGCTGACAAGAGAAATAAGACATTGTAGTGAAAAAAGATCAAATAAAAAAATCACATTTAAAACCCAACAATGCTAGGACAATCTTTATACCTCACAAAGCAACAGAGTGGTGGAAGAGCTGGGTTTCCTTTGAAGTTCTCCATTAGAGTTAATAGGGATTTATATGAGCTAATGTTTCATTATAATTTATACTTCATTCACATTACAGTAGGTTTTAGCCTGGAAACCTTTTGAAGACATGGCATTGAAAAATCTGAAATTCATGTGAGTGAAATCATGCATCCTAATGGCTTTAGGCTGGGCAAAATTAGACACATGTGAGCAAGATTAATGGAACCTCCCATCAGGATAATGCTTTGCATGCCCCTGAACATCTGTCCCACAAAGCCACAGCTGTGAAAGCTGCTCCTGTTGTAAATTAGTACCTGCTCTCAGAGATACTGCTTGTCCTGCGAGAGTGTTGTTTCACCAGGGCAGAGAAGAGCACAGAGCGAAGCTGAGCCAATATGGCATCCATGCCACCAATGACATGATAGTGATCACATACAGCAAGACTGACTTACCCCAGTAGAGGGAATAAATTAGTTAGAAAATCTTTTCAAGGGCACTGGCAAATCACAGAAGTATTTCTAATCTGTGGAGTGTGTTGCCTGTATTTCCTGCCTGCCTGTATTGCTCTTTCCTTTACATACAGTTTTAATTTTGGGTCCAGGTCTGCTCAGGAAGGATTCCAGTCAACATAAGCAGAAGAGGTAGAATTAGGCCTGTAACTTCATAAAACAGAAAACACTGTCTGCTGTGATGTGCGAGGAGGAAAAGAGACCTCATCTGTCACTTACACTACCCATAGTTCAGGTTATGATGTGACATGACATTAGTGTTTCATTATTTTCCACAATCAGCAGGAAAACTTATTTCAAATATTGGTTTGGGAAGTTTGACTAACGAACCAAAACAAAAGAAAAATACTGCCTCACCAGTGGCACTTTGTTCAGAAAATGCACATCTGTCAACAGGGTCTACACAATCCAGGAGATTAAAGACACCGAATGTTAACTCCTCGCTGAGGGAGGGTCCCATTTTGACAGATATTTAAGTATTTAAAGGTAACTTGGGTACTTGCTGAGCTGCCAGAGCACCCAGGCTCACACAAAACCACAGTGTCACCCGAAGGGAGCCATGTAAAATTCCTGTGGAAACTTGCCTTGATTTTATTTTCCAGTACAAGAACTGAGGGCATCAGATGAAGTCAGTACAAGCCAGGTCTGAAACAAGAGGAAGGGGTTTAGCTGAGCTGCGTAACACCTTGCCACAGGATACTGCAGAGGGTAAAAGCCCATGAACGTTCAAGGCGTAGCTGGAAAATTTCCACTCAGGGTTAGAAGTATTTAGAAATTCCATCCAGATCTGGAAGCTGGGAGAGTGTTAGAAAGCAGTATAATTCATGCTTGTATGTTCTTATTTTCTGTAGGTATGCACTTATACCCACAGTTAGGTGCAGGATAGTGGGCTCAATGGACCTCTGGTGAGGCCCAGAACAGCTGCTCTCTTAGTCTTTATTTTGAACTCACCCCTAATATGAGCTGTCCTTTCCTGGCAGTTTATTATTAGAACTGGGTCACATGAGGCACTTGGGACTATGCCTCGGTTGTGTTGACTGACATTTCTTTCACAAGGAAAGGTCTCTGCTGGTGGGCACAGCAATATAGCTTACGTGGGGAGGGGAGTAGTGTCTTTTTGCATAAGATTTGCTTAATGGAGACTTTTCATTTTCATGGTTTTTCCCTGCTCCCTCAGGGCTGTAGCACTGAGCTAGTGCGGGGAGGCGTCAAGGCGTGTGCTGAATTTAGAGACAGCCACCTGCTTGGGAACATCACGCGGCAGCAAAGAGCACACTTCAGCAAAAACCCTCCCCTGTGGGTGCTGCTGCAGCGGCACCCAGCCTGCTGTCCCCTGCCTAAATCTGCCCACGGCCACGCAGGGGGTCAGCACCTGAAGATGATCAGACCCCGTCAGCCCAGGAATGCTCTGAGCCTGGCAATCCTCTGCCCAGGAACCGCCAGATATTTTGGACAGCTGCAAGGTGGAATTAAATCACGTGGGTGAAGGGTGGCCTAGTCTCTGCATAGGCAATATGTAAGTGTTATTTGAGGCTGAGTTGTTCTGAAGGGCTGGGGAATATGGTACTTGTTAACACACCCTGTCCAACTACTTTATTTAGTTAGCGTTGTTAAACTTCATTGCCTTAAAATAGACTTAAGATTAGCACAGAAGAAAGCAAAAGGCTGTCCATTGAAGAAAGAACATACAAACCAGAACAAAATTAATTAAAAAGAGAATAAGACTATATTGCTTTGCATTATTTCATAATTATTCAACAAATAGATTTTATAAATGCTGCAAACACTTACCAAATAAAGCACAAGACAGACTCATGATAGCCTTAAAATTGAACTGTTATTGGTTTTGATCTTTTTCAGTTTATTTTTAAGTAGAAGGGAAATTTTCATATTAAAACAAACAAACCAAAGCAAAACACAAACCCCCACAAAACCAAAAAAAAGGTATTAAAATATATGATGTTTGTATGACCACCTTATTTGCAGTTGAAATTTCTGACAAAAAAAATATGGATGTTCTGAATAACAGCAGACTTCAGTGTTGATTTCTCATACCTGTGCAGATGTCCATTTCACTCTGGAACATGTAGAAAGCACAGTCATCTGTACTCAATGTGCCTAGTGCCCAATATTATGCTAAAACAAGTTCTTTGCTCCACGCGCGGGTTGCAAACTTGTTGAAATATCTGGAAAGTATAATTACAATAATTCCTGAATGAGAGAAGCAGGAGTAACTGATGAACCTTCAGCTAATTGCCCATTGATTACAGCTAAAAGTGAGCATTCTTTTAGCTATGAAAAAGAATAGCCTAAAAATGAGCTAGATGACTTTGGGGAAGTAAAACCAGGTTTTCCAAAGGCAGATTACAAATTGTAGCCTGCTTCCTAATCTGGCCACATTTCCAGTCAGGAGTGTGACACCCTGCAGATGAGCCCTGTGCACTGGTAGGCACTGGTGGGCACCCAGAACATGATTGTGCAGGTCTGGCCCTGGGTGGGGAAAGGCAGAAGCCAGCACAACACGCAGAACTTCACTGAATTTCTGCCTTGGTGACAAGAGCAGGAATCCAACCTTTGCCTTTCCAGTTAAACCTCATAACTCTATTTGGAAATTAACTTCTCTTATTTTATTAGAACCAGCTGGAAAAATAAGGATTTGAAGAATGGAGCCCAACAGGTAGTAAATGCAAAGATTTAAGACTCTATAAAAATCACTGAAATTGTATTGTCTTAGCACCATCATTTAATTTTAGACTTTCTTCTAACTGCAGTTTTAAGGCCTCCTTTTAATGTCTGTGGGTATATATGCTCCAAATTATTCTTGCATGTTTATTTTCAATCACAATCTGTCTCTTAGGGGGAAAAAATGAATGGTGGGGGAAAATGTATAGATAACAGCAGTGTGTACATGTAGCATGGAAAATATTAACTTTGAGAACATTCAGTTAACAAGACTAAAAATGTAAACAGGTTTATTTGCTAATGCAACAGCCAATCACTAATATTGTTGTTAAATACAAAGAGTTACAGACTGCTATCAGTGAACCTGGAAGTTTTTCAAGTGCTATAGATGGAATTTTCTTTATTCTGCCAACATCAATAAGACAAGAATGAACAACACCTGAGAATAAGGTTTCATGGGATCTTCCTGAGGTGGAAATGGGACACAGAGGATTTGCATTCAGGGCCCAACCTAATACTCAGTGAAGTCAATAAACAAAGGCTGTTTCTGTTACTGAGCAAACCTGTGCCAGCACCAGGGCTTGTGCCAGACATAAAATAACCTGAAGCAGTACCATAAATTGTCACTGCTTGTTCCTGTGGAACCAGTTATGTGCAGTTCCTGAAGAACTATTTGGAAATGAAAGATCAATCTAGAATTAAAGCTGTATTTGTAAGAAATATTTATCCTTGTGACTTTTTCAGAAATGTGATGGTCAGCCTATTTAAATGAGTTAAATATCTCTAGTAAAACAAAGTAGGGATGGTTGACTTTACACAATGTTTCTCATCCTGGAGGACTTTGAAGTGGTCAGCAAACTGATTATTAAATATTTGCATGGCTATCAGCCATTGCTGATATGCAAGGCCAAGGCCAAGACTCTGACCCTTTGGATCAAAAGGTAAAATATGTTTTAAAGTCCTACATAATAAGCAGCTGAGGGCACAAGATGTAAAATATCCTGCAAAAATCAACCTTCATGCAGATTTTAAGCAGGCAGGTTTATCAACTGGAGTTTAGTGATATTAGCGAGACTAATATCACTCCAGCAACTGGATAAGATGTTTACAGGCTATCCTCTTAGTGTGTTATTTCAACATACATATTTCAAATCCTGTTACAGGAGGACCTGAGCTACCTCATTAAGTGAATTTTTGTAGGGTGTTTGGGCCAGTAATTCTCCATGCCTTTGTCATCAAATAGAACCTGTAACACCTGTTAAATTTACAGGAAGTTGTAGGCAGGAAAACTGTCTTTGCAGAAGTGACATGACCTGGAATTCTGCATTTTCTACATCTATTTTGAGTATATTCAAAAATCACAACCTTTTACCTTCTTTTACTACAACAAGTCTGCAAGTGTGGTGGGCACTGGGCTCTGCAGACAGGAATACATTACAAGGCAACAGGATATGTTGAGTTGCTTTTCCTCATGAGCTTTTGTCCCTGACTCTCAACATCTCTGTAGCCCACAACAAGGAATCACAAAATCACAGAATCACAGAATGGTTGGCTTTGGAAGGGATCTCTAGAGATCATCTAGTCCAACACACCTGCTAAAGCAGGTTCACCCAGAGCAGGTCACACAGGAATGTGTCCAGGTGGGTCTTGAATGTCTCCAGAGAAGGAGACTCCACAACCTCTCTGGGCAGGCTTGGTGTCACCTGTGCACTCAATGCTGCACATTTTGCCTGGGGAAGGAAAGAAGACCAAACTGTCCGTGGCCAGGAAATGCATTATTATATAATAAGTGCAGAAGATTTGGTCTACTTTCACCTTGGTGCACATTTCTGTACCACCTATGAATATATTCACAAGGCCAAATGGCGAGTCCCTCTCCCGGTGGTAATCTACTGCTCTTATACGGCACTTACGCAGCACTTTCATTAAGGGATCACAAATTAGTTTAGCAGCATTGATTAAACCTCACTCAACCACTTGGGTGAGCCTAATTATCTACTTACAGATATTGTCTCCATTGGCAGGTGGGAGGACAGCAGGATCCTGAAAGATTAGGCGTAACCAACAAAATTGCATCCAAATCAGCGGCAATGATCACACATGGCCTACTGGTAATCATCAGAGTGTATCTTCTGTATCAGGAGAGAGAAAAAAAATCAATTTTAAAAGAGAATGATGCTCTGTTTTAGGGAGTGAGGAGAAAGTTTTGACTTCTCAGTCAGAAACCACTGATTTTAAAAATTTTTTTCTGTTTTGATTCATCAATACACACCACAAAAATTATTGCTTTCTGGTTTCAGAAACAGTGGAAAGCCACAAAGAACTATCATAGAGACATGCCAATTGGCCATTTACAAAGCCTAGTGCCATGTGTTTTCCTATCTTTATGGACTCAGATCTCTAGAAACAAAAAGTGGTTCTTGATTTATGAAAGGGATTAATGTAATACCCTGGAGGCTACTTTATCTCAGCTGCTGTAAATTAGATCTCTCAGAGATGAGAGGTGAGTGAGGTAGAAGCACGAACTCAAGCCATCTGTGACCATGGTGCTATTCGGTGCAGCCTGGAACAGCACTGCATGTATTCATTTCTATTTTGAAGGGAAAAATCTTAGTTCTCTGTATTCCTGGAAAAATCAGATCTGTTTCCCTTGTGCTGGTCACCTTACGATCTTCTGTCACTTTCCTCTAGCAATGCTATCCCAAGAGTTATCCAGTAGCAAGCAATTTCATCAAGCTGCAGGATTTACATATCGAACTGAGATGCAGTATACACCTATGTAAACTCTAAACTCTTATGAAATAAAAAAAGATCAAAGGGAGAAAGGTCAGACAGACAACCTGGATCTGAGATAAAGTTGAAAGGAACGTGACTTAAAGCTTTGGCAACAAACCTATCTTGCCTCTCTGTTTAGGAGGTAGAAGGTTTCTGAATTTTGTATGCTCCAGTCACTCCACAGTCATTTGGTTAAATGGAGGCAACAAATGCGCTAGATACGCCTGTAGCATACATTCCCAGTTTCTTGTCCATTCTGCTTGTTCAAACTCATAAAACTCAACTCCAAGAGAAAATAGGCCCCTGTTTAAAGTTAAAGCTCTTAAGGATATACCTGGACATAAAAAGATGCTACCCTGTTTTGCTCTGTTCGGATCAGCAAATGAAAAGGGGGAAAAAATGATGTAGTCCAACACATACAAGAAGTCACCCAGATGTAAGACAGAATTTTCAAGTCCTGGTGAAAATAAATGGTCAATGGCTGGGGACTTTCCAGAGGTACCTTCCTCCCACCATGCCTTCTGCGCACCTCCGTCTTAGCTTTATGGACCTGAGATTTACAGCAAATGAAATAAAATGTCAGCCATAAATTAGCCTTCTTTTCATGCTCAGGATTCCCCATTCTCACCAAACTTCTTTTTACACAATCATTGCTGTGTCTCTAGCACCGGTAAACACGGGAAGAGCCAAGTTCTTCTACAGGATTATTTAATAAAGAAATTGGTCTTTCAACCCTACTCATCTTGCTCAGAAGTCAGGTTTCTCCCAGTACCCTGTCTTCTGTCAATGTCTTGCAAAGGAAAGGGAACTGCAAAGATAAAATACTCATCAGACTTTCAAAATGACTACCCAAATTGGCAAGCTAAGCCAGACCAACATATGGTAGTTCTCAGAGCAGGTTCTGGAAAATCTGGGGAAAGTTGCTGGTGGCAGTTCCAGCATCTCAGCAGAACTATGTAGCATTTGCCCAGAGCTCATTTGCTGCACGTATGCAGTTCTGTACAAGATAACGCAGCACAGCATCGGGCACCAACCCTGAGGCCAAATTAATCCTTTGGGGAAAGTCCCACTAAAAACCAGTGGTGCAACCCAGGGCTGAGTTTGCCCTCCTATTTCCGAAAAGAGAAGTCAGCCAAGGACAGTATGGCCTAAGAGGCACACAGAGCTGGCAGGCTCTCAAGTGTCAAAATAGAACCAGCATCACTGGCCACGTACATCCCGTGCTTCGCAGGCGAGACACAGACAAGAAAAACAATCAAGTTGTCTGGTGAAAAAAGCAGCTCCCCAGGATTGCTGTAGCCACGGTGTAATTGTGATCAACCCCCATTGGCAAGTATCAGCTTTCCGTGTGTGTTTGGCCTCACGCAGGCTGCCTGCAGAGAGCAGCTCGGGCAGGCTGCTGCATGCTTGTTATCGCTGGCGTAAATATCTCTGCCTTGTGTTATTGTGGCACAAAGCAGCTGGACCATTTGAAAATCATTTAAAAAGCACTATAAAATTAGGGCTCCAGTGCTCTTATTTTATTACTTTCATGAGCAGCCATTGCCTAGAGAGAAATTATCCTCTTTATTTTCAAGGCTAAAGGTTCTTTTAACATTCATCAAAATGAAAGTGCACCCTTGATAACACATGGAGCTGTTACTTATCTAGTACAGACTCTTTACCTTCTGCATAATATCACATTTGAGATCTCAGTTCTTCATATACAACTCATTTCATTGTGTCTGCTGTTGTTTTCACCAAGTGAATTTGCATAGTTTCAGGAGAGTCTGGATGATGCCCTGAAACATATTCTTTCCATAATTCCTAATTTTTTTTTAATTTCTAAAACAATAGCCTGGAGTGTTTTTGTTACTAATCCTTCTATAAAAATGGTCAATTACCTCTTCTGGCAGTTGATTTGCACAGACCAATTAAGCACTGTAAGCGAAAGATTTTCAAGGACATAAATAGTACTTTGGTGCATAACCTGATAGATTCCCCTTTCTACCTTTGAAAAATCTCTCCCCCATATATACATAGAGTCTTTGATAATTTTCTTTTCTTTCATTCTTGTTTTCACAGACAGCTTCTTTACTGAAGTCGGGAAAACGGTGAGTGAACCAAAGCAGCATGACAAAATGCAAACTGTACAAAGGGAAAGCCATTCTTTTGAGCTGGATTGACTGTACTTAAAGCTCAGATTTGAAGGGCTTAGGAAGAGACACTGCATGAAATTCTCAGCTACAGAGGCTGCAAATGGAGAATGGTGAGGTCCTGCACATCCTCTGTCCTGCAGCTCAGGAAACCCACTGTTTGCCTCTGTGTTGTTTAACCTGCCTTAGGTTTCTGTAAGAGACTGGTCAACTTATTATGCAGACATCAAATATAGACTGAAGATTAATAATTTAGGAAGTCATAACCTTAGGTCTGTTCTCATTATTCCCTCCTTTGGCCAGGATTTTGTCTTTGTTTCCTCTGGAGGTACCAAGCTGCATTCCTGTGCCAAAAGGTGTCATGCTTTCATATCTCTGCAAGGGGAACTGGTTGGTCCTAATAGATCCTGCCGTGAAAGCATGTGCAGCCACGCAGAGGAGCTATAAAGTCAAGATGCAGCATCCTGCATGGAGGAGCTGTAGCCAGCCAGAGGGCAGGCTGCGTGTGGGCAAAGAGAGCCTCGCCACCGCACCAGCACCTCTGCTGGAAGAGGGAGTTTGAATTTTTAACTGTAGAGGTCTTGCCTGTCATCACCCAGTTTGTGATTCATCAACAGGACACTTAAGATAACGGAGGGGCGAGATGGAGATATTTGGTAATCACAATTGTTTATGCCCTCAGGAAGGCAAGAAAACAGGAAAGGTGTGATCAGCAGAACCTAGTACAGTCTGCTGTCACCTTGGATGAAGAAAGCAGGACATGCTAATAAAGGACCTGTGGTATGCTTTTCTGTTCCAACAGTCAGCAAGCCAGTGACCACCTTCCTGGGTCTGACGACGCCAGAAAAGGAGAAAAGGGCCTAGCTGAGCTGATCTCGCTCTGGGCTCCTGCATTTCAGACCAGATTTGACCTTTTGGGTTAGGACTGATCCACCCAGCCTCAGCCCTTACTGCGGCAATGGTCAAGAGTAAGTGACAGGAAAAGAGCAGAGTTCAGTGCAGCACTGGAGGTGCTTTGACCTAGATGATCAGTTGTTGGAACCCTGGCAAAAGGACTCAGGTTGTAGGATGTCCTGGATGAGGCAGACTCAAAGTCATTTTGTGCTCTCTTAAAACTATTCATTTTCAGGGAGGATTAATATACTTCTGAATAGCAGGTGGGAGCCTTTAGCTAAAAGGAGGGCAGTAAAGGGGCAAAAGAAAGCTGCTGGATGGCAGCAGTCCTCTTGTGGTGTTGCCAGCAGCCACAGAGCTACCATCACTTGCTTTACTCAAAGGATGAAGCTGAGTCCACTGCTAACCACACAACCAAGCTGGGAACAAAGTTGTTTTACCAAAAGGAAAAATATAATGAACAATACCTTAAAAAGTCAAGGAGGATCAGAATCCTGAAGTGGAAGGTGTAAGGGCACTAGGGTCTGTGTTGACATCATCTCATGGGGCAAGGGCGTTCCTGCCCAGCTAATGGCTGTCCATAGCATCAGTTGCTTTTCCTTATCATCACAACAGTTGAAAGTTGCTTTAAACATTTTTCTTTTGCTTCTTCACTCTTGATCCCTTGCCATCCTCCTCCTTGCTGCCACTGTGAGATAAATCTTGGTTGATAGTAAAACTATATTGCCAACCTGGGAAGCAGACATTAGATGTTTGATGCCCATGTTAGATAATGTGATGTTTAGCAATGGATATGGTGGACACCCCATTCATAGGAGACACGGAAAAGATGCCAAAGCGGGTTAGATCTGAAGGTCTAGCTAGTCAAGCATTTTCCATCAGCCCAGAGCAGAGTCTAGGGGAAGACAGTGTAAGAAACAGAACAACCTGAGAGTGATTCTTCCCCTGTGTATCTTCTAGCTTTTGACCTTTAATAGCTTGGCTGCTTCCTAAACCTTCACTATGCTTTTAATTACTGCAGACCAGACAGAAGTTCTGGTCCAAGCACAAAACTCCCTAATTGCTCCCCCTCCGCCCCCAACAAGCACCTGCCTCCATCAGCTCCTGGCAGGTCAGCTCCGGACGGGGGGAAGAACAAGAGGTAAGTGGGGGGTAATGGGGCTGGGGCTGGAGGAGGGCCGGGGGCTGGTTCCCAGCATGACTACAGTGGCCATCAGACTTTCTCCCTCCATGGACGAATGCAAGGCTGCGCATAAACGCGCTAGATGTCCTCGCCGCCTCCTTCTGACATCAGCTACCAGCAACTGGGCAGTGTGCTCTGCCTCGCACTTCGCCCCGGCTGTGGGGGTGAGGGGACACATGGTGGGGAGCAGTAGCACAGCTGGGGCTGCCACCAGGAACGCCTGCCAGGAACATCTTTGTGGGAATGCCCAGGCCCGCTCGGTGCTGCCCTTCAGAAATCACTGCTACTGGTTAGTAAGAGCCTGATCGTTTTCACTGGTGCCCAATAATTTTTGCAAGTTTCCTCCTACAAGGGAAGCATCAGTCTGGCTGGGGAGGAGAAGTAACACCTCTGGTTAACTCAAGGCCCCCAGCCAGTCTGACTGCACTTTCCAAACCAATTTCCATCCTTATATAGGGTTTACTTCCTATAGGAAAAGTGTTTGACATGAAAGTGGCTGGGGAGAGAGAACGAGCAGCATGAACTCCTCCATCCAAGCCCTCTTCAAACCCCTTCCAGCTCCTGAGAGAGGCTTAGTCCTGGCCGTGGAAAAGGCCCCACTATGAGACCCTTGTGACCGAAGGGTCAGTTTTCCTGTGGAGAACAGGCAGGGGAGATGCTGTCTGAGGTGCCCCCCATCAGCAGCCCGCCGCCTAGTCCAGCAGCTCAGTGCAGAGGTTGTCAGTGCCACCAGCAACTGCCCCACGCGCCTCCCTCTTCCTGAAAGCTGGAGGAGGGGAATATTTGCACCATGTTGGCTCTTTTCCTGCTATGACTGGAGGAACTGGGAAAGGGAAGAGAAGCAGAAGACTAAAAGAATCACCCTCTTTTTCTTTTTGGTGATTGCATTATATCCTGGACTCTGGTGTAGCCTGGTTTGTACAGCAGGCTTTGCCAGGCCAGGCCAAATCGCACTGTGCATATAAAAAATGAGCACAGTTACAGGCTTTTCTAATACAGAAAACCTGCATGGGAAAGGATACGGTATAGATCATTTGATGTATACACCCAAGTCAATACCAATTTAATTCATTCAGTACACATTTCACATTTTTCATTCATCCAACTGGTGCCGTTTCTTGTGAATCAGTAACAGCTCCCTTTAAAAGCCAGTAATGAATATACTGTATATTTTTAAATCATTCAAGATTGCTTTATTCTGCCATCTTCTGGCAATATGAAAAATGACAGAGCTTCAGTAACTGCATTGTTACTGTCCTGATCAAAGTGAAGGGTTGTCAGTAAAGGTAGTGGATAATCACATCATTTGGCATAATTAGAAAAAAATACGGTCCTTCTTGCTTCTTTGAAAACTTGCCTAATTCTTCCAGCTCTACCAGTTGACCTAGTAGCAATGGCTCAGTGGTTATCCCAGGACAAAATGTCTCTTTCGTAGACCTCGTGTCTGTGTCGTGTCTTTAACAGCAAAGGAGTTGCATGCATAACATGTGAGGCTTTATCACTTTGTAACATGACTTCATTGAGTGTACCATAAATATTTTGAAAATAATAATTTCTTCCAGTTTTGCTCTCAATCTTCATAGCTCCTTGACAAAAGACATATTTGTTTCCTATGAAATCAGAGGAAGATCTTGTCCAATAGGCATGTAAAGCTTTTTCTTCTGCTGCAGCAACTATTTCTTTCTGATGTCTTAATGTAAACACCACAAATCATGCCAAAATACCTCGCATTATTTGCTTAATTCTAAAACATTTGCAATATTTTTAAAAAAACTTATATAAGATTTAAATAAGACTAAATTTTGACTCCTGGGTTTTTTACCTTTTCCTCCAGTCACACAGAGGTTCTTTGTAAATGACTACTTGTGGTTCTCACTCTCCTGTCATAATAGCTTTCCCACATAGTTGTGCTAAAAATATGAAAATTATACACGATAATTAAAAGAAAAAAAATCCAAAAGGAGAAAATGCCAATATTTTCCCTTAAAATAAACTCGAAATTCAGAGCCAGTGAGAAAAACTGCTTGCAAAATTCCAGCCTGCAAACAGAACACAAATAAAAGCTGTTCAAAGCTGTGTTCATTTTCACTAGCACCAGCAAAAATGAGTGCTTGGGATGCCAGGCATTGAGAAGAAAGGATGTTACTGCTATTTATAGCTCATGGATGGCTCCCATTACCATTGCACCTGAGAAGCTCAGAGTCTTTAGTGTATTCCTTCTCACAGCAACTTTCTGAAGCAGAGGACAGCCTTCCCAGGGCTATGCTGGAGAAACTGGGGTTAGCTTGAGGAAAACGGACAGTTACATTTGTAGCCTGTTCCCAAACTGTCTATTATAAACTGCCTCCAGCAGGCACAACCTCCAGCAAGGCTGCAGCCCTCCCTGTAACTCGTGCTTGACTCTCCCCCCTGGGAGCCATGGGGCTGCAGCTTTGCTGAAGGCCCTTCCTCCCTCCACCATCCTACCAGCTTTGCCATCCATCTACTGTCCACACCAAGCCTCAGAAAGAAACATTATCAGAAAAAGAGCAGCATAAAACCTGACAACATAAAGGTGAAAAAAACCCTTCAAAAACTTGCTGGCACTTAACAACCCTGGCTCTTGCCCTGCTTGACCAACTGTACAACTCAGGTGCCATCAACATGGTACCTGGGGAGGGAGCAGCACCACACTGCCAGCTCCTTGCAGAGGCAGGGCCTGGCAGGGAAACAAACTCCTTCCCACCAGCCAGCAAATGGCAGGACGAGCTCTCCCAGTGACCCTGAGACTGGACATGACACAGAGCAGCAAGGCGCCCCCCCCACCGCCCTTGTCCCCTCATCCAGCAGAGCCCGGAGAGGTGGCTGCACACGCCGCCTCACCCACACCCCGACTGGGCAGCTCCCTGGTTGCTTGTGCTTTGCTCTACCTGGTACCCCCATACCAGGGAGGAGCAATAGGAAAACTACCCCCAGTTTTATTTCTTCAAATCCAAAATAAGAAATTAGGAGCAAATATTCATCAGACACATAATCAAAAGTTTGCAAGAGAAAGTAAACTCCAGATCTAGGTCTTACTATTTCCTCTTAGCTGTTCTCATGCACCTCCTCAGTGGTCAATTCCTTTGATAAAAAATGTCACAGTAATTAAAAGATGACATAATGAAAAACAACAACAAAAAAATCCAAACCAAACAAAAAAACACCACACAAACAAAACATTATTTTAAAGTCAGCAATTAAAAAATATTAAGTAAAATATCCTGCTCTGCCCCAACAAAGCTGAAGTGTGTCCTTTGAAAGCTCTGCCTGAAAACACTTCAGTGCCAAAATAGATCTCTCACTGTAGAGTTTTGAAGTCTCTTTTCTCTTGATTCCACTGCAAAGAGTTTGTACAGCTTTGTCAACCTTAGAAAAAGGTGCCTTTCTCATATGTACCTTTTCAAGCAAGGGAAGGCAAGGAGTGCACTTCACTGCCTACGTTAAAAGTGCAGGGCGAGACAGACAGCTCAAAGATACCACTGCCAAACGACTGAGGAATATCAAAATGCCTTTACTCATGCCTTCAAATACTCTGAAATCTTGCAAGCTTGACAGCATTGTCAATTTTGTATTGACAGCAGCAGTCAGAGAAAAATAATTTGAGGAGTAAATCAAAGAGAAGGAAAAAAAGCCCCTTTAATCCACAGTCACACAAATCCATACTGCCTGCAGAAGGGCAAGTGCTTTAGAGTCCCTTTGAATAGCAATATATTAATATCCTTGTTTGTCTTTCCTGGAGCTTGCATGGCATTTCCCATCCACACACCCCCCCGACTTTGGATTCTTCAACATCATTTGGGTCAGAGCTGCCCATAACTCACACCTATCGACAGCCTGTGACAACGATGCAATCTCGGCGCAGCTCTGGCTGTGACAGCACTCACTGAACTGTTAGCAATATCAAGGTCACTTTGTTTTTCTTGCTCTCACTGGAGCTCCTCTGCCCTGGGGCTGCCCAGGGAAGCTTTCTGCCTAAGCTCCTCAGAAGTCACAGCCTCGCTGCTCCATTACTGGTGTTATGTAAGATTAGAGTGAAGTTTCCACTATTAGAAGCAGTCAGCTGCATGGTGAGATTGTGCTCTCCTGATTATAGCATCTAGCACAGCTATGGCTGCTGGCAGCAGGACTGAAAACTACCGCTATTTTAATTCACGGAGAAGAATGAGTGTAGTCGAGATGTATCACGGAAAGCAGTAGTTTGGGGGGGTTTTAATTCCTAGCTGTGGTATCCTGGACAGGAGCACCCCAGAAGAGAATTAAAGGGGAAAGCATCACCCTAAGCTTGACAGATATCCACAGCCGAGTCGGAAATTATGGCAGGAGCCTGTGGAGGGCAGCACTGCCTTGCTGGGGATGGTGCGTTGACTAGCCCAGCGATGCCATCTGCTAAGGTAATACTTCTTTTATCTCCTTTGAATCTGAAAGCTGCAAATGTAAAAGCTGTCGTCCTGCCACAGCCATGGCTCGTCACTGCAGCAGGGCATCACATTTTTCCAGCTGCCTCCCCCATTTTTCAGGCATCCTTTCCCACAGCACTAGCCCTGTGCATGGACAGGTGCTTCTTCCTTGGCTGCATGGCTCTTAAGTGGGAGGGTTGGAGGTGACAAGATGGGGCTGGGGGGCTGGTGGCAGCATGGAAGTTCTCCCCCTTTGGAATTATATAGTTTTGGAATAATATGTGCAGATTCATTACATTGCAAAAGAAAGGAAATGCTCTTCAGGAGCACTTCAATGAGCTAGCAATAACACCCTCTCCCCAAAAACCAGCAGGTCAGAGGTGAAGCTCCCCCCATGAGCCCTAATCCTGCCAACAGGGCTGTAAATTGAGTTTAGCAAGCTCTGCCCCTCCTCAGGGCTTGCCTGCCGGATTGTCCAAGGGCAACAGTGGCTGTGTGACCTTGCATGGGGCTGCTGGAAGGAGCTGTGTGAGAGTGAGCAGTGGGACACCTCGCTGGGGCTCCCCCCCTCACTCAGGAGGCCCACATGAGCTGAGACACTCGGGCTTCATCTCCACCTGTGCCACCCCACAGCTCTGCCCCTGCCTGGCCACGCACCCCCTTGATTTCCCATTTCACCTGGGACCTGCCTTCCCACCACAGGATCTCCTGGCTGCCCAAACTGCTGGCTGAGGCTGGTTACCCTCACCTGCCCTGCCCTCTGACTGCTCCCACCTCAGGAGCAGCCTCACACGTCCTGGCCATCCCAGGTGCAGGCAGCTCCGGCGGGGCAGCAGCAGGCTGTCTGCCCTGTGCCAGCCCCTCTGGCCCCACGGGCAGCACTGTACAGGGACAGGAGGGCTCTTGTACGAAGGAGACTTTTACTTTCCAGCCCAGCTCAGGCTCCTCACATGCAGAAGTTGCTACCTTCCAGCTCAGTTTGGAGGAGTCAGAGGGCCCCATCATAAATGTACAAGGCTGGACGAGAATGGAGGTGTCAGGAGGGAGAACAGGCAGTGAAGAGGTGTGAAGACTCAGATTTTCTCCCACC